>NC_060149.1:478510004-479135004 GCF_021461385.2 Schistocerca piceifrons | reverse complement strand
ATGTGATTCGAGCCGGCGTGTGGCCTTGACCTGGAGACTGGCCTCGCGGGGAAGAACCAGGTAGTCAAATGAGTCACTGGAAATGACCGTGCCGTCACGTTTACCGTCTACACAGTTTATTACCTTGCGCTGACGTCAGTTTATGTGCCACGCCCACTGCTTGCCACCCTTATGCCAGAAAATTACGAGCAAAGAAAGACTAATTGCAAATAATGCATTCGCTCGGAAATGTCTCTAACAAGAAATCGTTATTGTTTATTACTCTACCACATACACCACCGAGTTACAGCCGTCTGTATTTTTCTATCGAACGCATGTGGCCTAATTTACACAAATTTATTCTTTTGTTATTCATATTTTCCGTCACGGACTGCACGGAAAGAAAATTTTGGGTCGCATTTTCCTTAGCGACGTAGCGACCAAGACTCCTACTGATTAGAAAAACATCACAAAAATCGCAGTAGCTACGAGAAATATGTAGTAAGTAACTCGAAAGTAGTGTATGTAGCTACCATGGCAGTAATGCACAAAACTATTACGAGAATTGTTGAAGTTCATGGTGAAAACTTC
Organism: Schistocerca piceifrons; assembly: GCF_021461385.2. Lineage (NCBI taxonomy): Eukaryota > Metazoa > Arthropoda > Insecta > Orthoptera > Acrididae > Schistocerca > Schistocerca piceifrons. Next base: position 479,134,434 of record NC_060149.1, on the reverse strand, counting down.
CAACTGTCTTATTTTGCACGCTAGTACTATTTTTGCTCATAGATGATTTTCGAGATTAGCAAGCATAAATTATGTAAACAATTACAAGTTGCTGCTGCAGGGCAACCATAGTCAATAAAATCGTCAGCAATACAATAATTGCCGGCCGGTGTGGCCGAGCAGTTCTAGGCGCTACAGTCTGCGCTACAGTCGCAGGTTCAAATCCTGTCTCGGGCATGGATGTGTGTGATGTCCTTAGGTTAGTTAGGTTTAAGTAGTTCTAAGTTCTACGGGACTGATGACCTCAGAAGCTGAGTCCCATAGTGCTCAGAGCCAGCCAATACAATAATTGTACAGAGAAATTGTCATCATAAGATTAATCACGTAGAAAGTCAATAATAAATTTGATTCGACTTGGCTGGACTTGACTTTCGATGCGAATAAGTCTTCTGGTGACAATGGCTCTGTACAATTACTATATTGCTGACAATTTTATTGACTACAGTTGGTCTTCAACAGCAACTTACAATCGCTTACATCGTGATGTAACATTCCTTCTATTCATGCCTGATAAGCTTGAAAATGGTCATCAGCGAAACTAGTAGCACTGTGCAAAATAAAAAACAGTCGAACGTTTTCGCTACGAATTTCAAAGATCATGTGGTAGCAGATTTTCCCCACCTATATGCATACACAAACTACTACAAGAAAACTAGTGATACTGAAATCCGCTTTCGTCACTTGTTTACACAACACAGTTCTTTGTTGGAGAGAAGCAAGACTGTTGACGCAAAAAAAGGTTCAAATGGCTGTGAACACTATGGGACTTAACATCTGTGGCCATCAGTCCCCGAGAACTTAGAACTACTTAAAGCTAACTAACCTAAGGACATCACACACATCCATGCCCGAGGCAGGATTCGAACCTGCGACCGTAGCGGTCACGCAGTGCCAGACTGAAGCGCCTAGAACCGCACAGCCACACCGGCCGGCGCACTGTTGACGCAGTGAGAGGGAATGGCAAAGTGTAATCAGGCGCGAGGAATGTTACGGAAATGGAAACACGTCAGACTCAGCGATTTCCATGGTTTTCGATGCTTGTTGAGCAAACAAACGAGGAAGCTAAACAGCGGATCAATGGAGGACCTTTCTGTTGATGGTTGTGTACCTGTGAGAAATGAGAGCATATTTCTTCTGATTTGATGAGAGGGCGAAGCAGTTATTGTTCATCAGACATCCGAGAAGCAGGAAAGGATGATACACAGGGTGTTCAAAAAATGTGTCGAATACTTTGAGAGGTGGTTGTATTAATCGAAACAAGAAAAATGAGTCCAATAAACATGGATCCGGTTCAAAATGGTTCAAATGGCTCTAAGCGCTATGGGACTTAACATCTGAGGTCATCAGTCACCTAGAAGTTAGAACTACTAAAACCTGACCAACCTAAGGACATCACACACATCCATGCCCGAGGCAGGATTCGAACCTGCGACCGTAGCAACAGCGCGGTTCCAGACTGAAGCGCCTAGAACCGCTCGGCCACAACGGCTGGTCATGGATCCGGAAACTCATACTTTCCGAGATAAACATGTACTTGTATGAAGGGCTACGCGACGCTTCGTTGCAGATATTAGTACATTCGTTGCATTGGCGCTTCGTAAAATGTGTCGGCAGGGTATTATGATGTCTCACTCACTGTACTCTACCTACCAATAGGTGGTCTGCAGTCAGCTGTGTGATTCGAGTCGTTTTGTAGGCAAGGTTAGTTTTCATCGTGTTTGTGTGCCTTATTGTACAGTCCTGTCAACCCTGGGTGAGCATCATGTTTTTTACCATCTTCCAAACGTGGATTCACTTATTTGTTTACTTTTATTGCACTGTTATTACTTGTTAGCAATGGAAGCCTACTACTCGACAAGTGAAATGGCGGATATGATATTCTGCTGTGGTTTAGCAAATGGACCTAGCCTGAGAGCTCGTGCCCTCTCGCTGAAAAACATCCACAGCCCAGAGTGCCCTCTGATAAGCTCTCAGCGTCTGAGAGACGCAGGTACCCTTGCAGCTAGGAAGACTGACAGTCGAAGGCCCCGCACAGTCTGTACGCCTAACATGGAGGATTGTCCTGGGACCAGTGTGAGACGATTAGCAGCAGCAGAAGGCGTGTCTCACTCTCTTATCTAGGGGGTACTTCGTGAACAGTTGCTGCACCCATATTATCCACAGCGTTTTCAGGCCCTAAGGCCACAGGATCATCATGACAGACGGCGGTTCTGTCAATGGCTGTTGCGGAAGTGTGATGCAGAGCCACTTTTCACGTCAAAGATTTTACTTACCGATGAGGCAGAGTTCACGAGATATGTTGTTGTGAATTTCCATGACCAGTATGTATGGGCAGATGTTCTAGGCGCTTCAGTCGGGCACCGTGCTGCTGCTATGGTCGCAGGTTCTAATCCTGTCTCGGGCATGGATGTGTGTGATGTCCTTAGGTTAAGTTAGGTTTAAGTAGTTCTAAGTCTAGGGGACTGATGACCTCAGATGTTAAGTCCCATAGTGCTCAGAGCCATTTGAACCATTTTGTAAATCCCCAAGAAATTAAGGAAAGAGAGTATCAAGACCGACTCTCAATCAGTGTGTGGATAGGAGTACTTGGCCATAGATTAATAGGCCCATACGCGCTACCACAAAGGCTAACTTGGGCGTATTACCTGGACTTTCTCTTTAATGTATTACCTACCTTGCCGGAGGCTGCGCCATTGTAGCAACAAATAAAAATGTGGTTCTTGCATGATGACGCACCGGCACACTTTCGTCACATGTGCATGAACATTTGACGCAGACATTTCAGGAGCGCTGGATTGGTGGAAGGGACCCCACAACTTGGTCTGCTCGTTCTCCCTACACTTTTGATTATGGGGCCACTTAAAAGAATTGGTCTACACCACGCCAATCTGCGATGTGCGGTCACTACAGGGCCGCGTCTTCAAGGCGTACCAGCAGGTGTAACAACAAATGGGTACACTTCAAAGGGTGCGTCATTCCTCATGCCGGAAGACTGAGGGGTGCATTGTCATGAGTGGACGCCACGTTGAACACCACTTGTAAACAAATATTTATAGAAAAAACGCATGCATTTCCGGTCCCAAGTTTACTGGACTTGTTTTTCTTGTTTCGATGAGTACTACCATCTCTCAAAGTATTTTTGAACGCCCTGTATAACCTGGAACACGTGGAACTATGCCTGCCGATACCTGTAGAGATGACAACCTTTATACTTATGTATGACCTAATTTTAGTGGTATGAGTAAAAACTTCATCAGATTGCTTATGTTATTATCGCCATTCTCATTGTTTTGTGGAAGCCAGTGCATGTGGACAACTGTTCGATAAGACAATTATTTGAGAGTAATTTTGTTTCTTATGAACTGATAATCTTCTTGAAATGATACTACTAGTAACTGCTTGTATTTTTTTAAATTAATAAGAAACATATGTTATTTAACAGGCGTGATCTGAAGATACAGAGTGAAACTAAAAACGTCATTTCAATAAATTATGACATTTGTTCGATCCACTTCATCAAGAGATTAACGAATAGCGAATTACTTAGTGAAAGGACACTGGCTCTAGTATAGCTACTCAAACATGTTGCAGCTCCTCTATATGTTTAATCGTTGCATGCTGAAGCCATTAACCAAGAAATACATCAGTTGTAAGCTATCAGAAACAAAGGTTCACATATTAAAACCAGACAAAGGCAAGTTCTCAGTCATAAAATCTTACGAGCTTACATCGACAAAGTTTTAGACTTTTTCAGCAGCAAAAATACTTTGCGCTTCATATTTACCACCAATCTTCCTCATTTTCTACTTCAGTTATGCTAATCAGGTAGATGAAAAATAAATATTAATCGTCTTTTGCAGCTGAATTACTATTATCTTAACCACGCTTCATGTAATCGTATCAGGCATCTTCAGAGATCTGCAAAGAAATAAAAGATATAATTATTTAACTGTAAATATTGTGTTGTGAGATGTGTAGTGTTTCCTGGCACATTTAGGTTATTTTAATATGTACATGTTGTGATTTTTCAGTTTTATATCTCCATTGATTTTCCCGAAACTGTCATGTTACTTTATACTTTAAATTTATTTTCTGACTGTGTATATTGATTTTAGATTCATCACGTGTTTTCAAAACTCAGATAAGTTCGTCTCACTCTGAAAATAAATGGAATAATTCGTTGGAATATTATATCTGTTTCTGACCAAGCGGCTTCTCTTTAATATGTAAATCAATGAACCAAAAATAGTGTTGCAGGTTGTTTTCTCGTAAATAGGTGAGAGAAAACTAGTTAGGAGAATAGCAGGGATGACAACAGTAGTCAGTAGCTGCGATTTAGATTTCGATCAGTTAACTCAATTATCATTGAGTGGCAAAAGATATTTTATATGCCATTCCAAAAGTAGTAAATTAAATTCTTCATTCATGTAAAAATATATACAGACTCTTCAAGAAGCTTCACTATACGTGTAATGTATTCTATACAACCGCGCGGAGTGGCCACGCGGTTTGAGGCGCCATGTCACGGATTGCACGGCCCCTCCCGCCGGAGGTTCGAGTCCTCCCTCGGGCATGGGTGTGTGTGTTGTTGTTCTTAGCATAAGTTGTTTTAAGTAGTGTGTAAATCTAGCGACCAATGACCTCGCCAGTTTGGTCCCTTAGGAATTCACACACATTTGAACATACACTCCTGGAAATGGAAAAAAGAACACATTGACACCGGTGTGTCAGACCCACCATACTTGCTCCGGACACTGCGAGAGGGCTGTACAAGCAATGATCACACGCACGGCACAGCGGACACACCAGGAACCGCGGTGTTGGCCGTCGAATGGCGCTAGCTGCGCAGCATTTGTGCACCGCCGCCGTCAGTGTCAGCCAGTTTGCCGTGGCATACGGAGCTCCATCGCAGTCTGTAACACTGGTAGCATGCCGCGACAGCGTGGACGTGAACCGTATGTGCAGTTGACGGACTTTGAGCGAGGGCGTATAGTGGGCATGCGGGAGGCCGGGTGGACGTACCGCCGAATTGCTCAACACGTGGGGCGTGAGGTCTCCACAGTACATCGATGTTGTCGCCAGTGGTCGGCGGAAGGTGCACGTGCCCGTCGACCTGGGACCGGACCGCAGCGACGCACGGATGCACGCCAAGACCGTAGGATCCTACGCAGTGCTGTAGGGGACCGCACCGCCACTTCCCAGCAAATTAGGGACACTGTTGCTCCTGGGGTATCGGCGAGGACCATTCGTAACCGTCTCCATGAAGTTGGGCTACGGTCCCGCACACCGTTAGGCCGTCTTCCGCTCACGCCCCAATATCGTGCAGCCCGCCTCCAGTGGTGTCGCGACAGGCGTGAATGGAGGGACGAATGGAGACGTGTCGTCTTCAGCGATGAGAGTCGCTTCTGCCTTGGTGCCAATGATGGTCGTATGCGTGTTTGGCGCCGTGCAGGTGAGCGCCACAATCAGGACTGCATACGACCGAGGCACACAGGGCCAACACCCGGCATCATGGTGTGGGGAGCGATCTCCTACACTGGCCGTACATCACTGGTGATCGTCGAGGGGACACTGAATAGTGCACGGTACATCCAAACCGTCATCGAACCCATCGTTCTACCATTCCTAGACCGGCAAGGGAACTTGCTGTTCCAACAGGACAATGCACGTCCGCATGTATCCCGTGCCACCCAACGTGCTCTAGAAGGTGGAAGTCAACTACCCTGGCCAGCAAGATCTCCGGATCTGTCCCCCATTGAGCATGTTTGGGACTGGATGAAGCGTCGTCTCACGCGGTCTGCACGTCCAGCACGAACGCTGGTCCAACTGAGGCGCCAGGTAGAAATGGCATGGCAAGCCGTTCCACAGGACTACATCCAGCATCTCTACGATCGTCTCCATGGGAGAATAGCAGCCTGCATTGCTGCGGAAGGTGGATATACACCGTACTAGTGGCGACATTGTGCATGCTCTGTTGCCTGCGTCTATGTGCCTGTGGTCCTGTCAGTGTGATCATGTGATGTATCTGACCCCAGGAATGTGTCAATAAAGTTTCCCCTTCCTGGGACAATGAATTCACGGTGTTCTTATTTCAATTTCCAGGAGTGTATATTCTATAGAGATAGCTCCTGTTGTTTGTAAAAATAAAATATATCAATCGATGACAAAATGTTCTTCGTGATCTCACCAAATCAGAGCAGTATTCTCAGACATTTGATTTCACAGAAATAGCTATCATCGCCTTCTACCGGGCATTAACATTTAATTCATATCAATGTTAATCAATGAACTGATTAAATTCATTCAACAGAACAAGAAATTATATAGATTCATTTATAACAATTATTATTCCAGTACCCTGACACCGATCAGAGATTGCACGTACAAAACGCAAGGACGTCTCTGAGGAGTGATGGCCCTGGGTGCATTGCAAGTGGAAACGAGGCACTCGATAGCACTGCTCATCTTTCATAGGCCTCACACATGCTCTCAGTGATCAGTTGTTACATGAAAATACAAAAACACGGCATTTGTAGTTACGTACAAACATATGTATATTTCAGCTCATAAACATGCTTGTAAAATTGCATAATACATACATCTGGTTGGCAGTTGCGAATAGTGAGTGACGTAAATACGTTCTTGACGCTACAAAACTCATTCTGAAGATATTCAAAAAATTTAATACGAACTGAAAAAAGACTTAATTACGACTTTCTGGTCGCAGAGACTGAAATAAAGGATTGCACTGCTATGAACCTGAAGCACCAAGACTTCATACACAACCGAAGAAACACAAACCTGACTCGCTCATATGACTGTGAACTCCAAAGACAGACCTGCTATGTAGCAAAGTGGAAAGATGTGCTTCCAATTCATTGCACTGTTGAAAAGAAACAAACAATCCAATTATATCAGGATGAGAGAGCACAGAAGCATCAACCATATTATCTCCATAGAGTCCCGTAGTCACAGTTACACGTGTAAAACCATGAAGGTTTGCGCATCTTAATAATGACATACCAGCATAATTTACAACTTTTCTTCATCTGAAAATATCGATTTCGAGAATTTTTGATGGGCGATGAAGGATTCTAGGTTCGCACCGAATCATACCTTATCTGGTACCTCCCTGCAAGCCAAAGTAGAACTCCTCTATGAAGAGACTGCTCCACCAGTGATCTTGGATGCTAAACCTCAATCTTCCTTCCTTTTTGTCAGTGATCTGTGGTTCAGTGCACAGGGTCACTGTGAGTTCCCCCCACCAATCAGTGGTGTACAAATGGTTGCTCACCCCACATTATTACAATGATCAAGAAGCTTTTTATATGCTGTAATGAATTATATCCTTCTTATAGTTACTACAGAAATGACAGATCATTGTGGGAACAGTTCCATGACTGTGTCTGTCAGCAAATATCTGTGGTGAGAAAGTGTTGCCACAATCTACGAATATAAGAATAAAGAATATGAAACTATGAGCCTACCTCTGTCGGAGTTTGATCTGTTCTACCACTTATCTCCTACCACAACTTCTCATGCACAAATATGTGATACGTGCAATGAAGAAAGACATACGAACTGTCGACGATTTTCGTGCAGCACATACAGTCCACAGCAAAAATGTATTATACTAACATTGGTTAACGTAGAGATTCCACTTCCACTGTCGTTCCACAAGAGACAAGCTGACATATCAAATTAGATGTTTATTAGTTATACAAGATTGATGTATCTTCCTAAGAACACTACGTTTGTGACATTTTTTGGTATTTTACGTAGGAACTATACGTTTTTTATTTATTTGTGATACAGTTACTGGACCTATCCTTTTTTCTAATGATTTAATGAAAGAGTTATTCGTTCCCATCTGTACCTTTGTAAATGTCTGTCATAGCCATATAGGTGTGAAGAACGTGACGAAGTAGATGTGTTGGATGGAGGCACAGCCAAATGTCAAAAAAAGACAAAAAATCATCAGGTAAAAAATGTCTCAATGCCATTCGACTGGGCTGCAAATTCAGTCTACCTCACACCACTGATAGCCTTCCTTCTCTCAAACACATCTGCTGCTGTCGTGGGAAGATTGTCCCGCCTCTATTTGCATGTAGTGTGTGCTGAGTGTTGTTTCTGTGATAATAAAATCATCGCGTTTCTTGGCAATTTCTTCAATTTTACCCTAACTATTTCTGTTTTTATCATTGGACTCGTTTATGGCATCCAGTGTACGTTTAATCGTGAGTGACACAGTGTCAACATACTTTTTGCGCTATGCAATGTGTACCTATTTTTGTTTAGTAAATGCGAATTCTGTAAGAGTTGAATCAGGCATGTTAGACGATTCATACCCAACCAGAACGTGCCGAAGTATTCCTGCGCATTGGTAGTGGGGTGGGGGGCGGTAGTGTCACATCATCCACCCTTCCAGTGAGGGCCAACCAGTTTAGATTAGGTTAAACTCGCCACGTGCTGTAAATATTTCTTTTTCTTTATCTTGCTGAACATCTTTCAGTTTACCAATTCAACCAAGTCTTCCCCGCACTCTCTCACAGTCTCACTTTACGATTAAGATTGGTTATCAAACATCGTGGCAGATAAAAACTGTGTGCTGGACTGACACTCTAACTCGGGACCTTTGCCTTTCGCGGGCAAGTGCTCACTTACACTTGCCCGAGTTACAGTCTCGTTCCAGTATACAGCTTTAGTCTGCCGAGAAGTTTAATATCAGCTCGCACTGCGCTGCAGACTGAAAATTTCCATTCTGGAAACATCTCCTAGGCTGTGGCTAAGCCATTTCTCCGCAGTATCCTTTCGTCTAGGAGTGCTAGTCTCGCAAGTTTTCTAGGAGAACTTCTGTGATGTTTGGAAGGGAGGAGATGAGGTACTGACGGAAGTAAAGCCGTGAGGACGGTTCGTGAATCATGCTTGAGTAGCTCAGTTGATGAGCACTTGCGGCGAAAAGCAAAAGTCCCAGTTCGACACATAGTTTTAATCTACCAGGAAGTTTCATATCAGCGCACACTCCGCTGCAGAGTGAAAATTTAATTCTGAAAGCTGGTGTATTTAAATTTCAATGCTCTGATTGCTCTGATGGACAGTAACAAGTTTTCCATATACTTGATTCCTTCGAAAAATTCACAGGGTTATTGACACTTTACGGTACACATCGAAGAAATGAATGGACTCTATTCAATATAACAGGAAAAAAGTTATATCGTAACGTCCCGCTGACATCGACATCATCAGGTACGGTGGACTAGCACAGTGGTTCCGAACCAGTGGGTGAGTACCCCTGAGGGGTAAAACGAAGTTTTTCGAGGGGTAAAAACAAAAGTGTTTAATTGTGTTTCTGCCATGAAACTAAATTATTTTTTAAAGGATCTTTACTACTATCACAACTTTGTGAGATTAATATTGAATATGTAAATTATCAATAATTATTTTTTTCTCACTTACTAGCATTATGGAGATTACAGGCTTCTCACATAGTCCACCCACTACACACATACATCGTGCTTTGTACCATACATTGGTCATGGTAGAAGTGAGACATATATGTAACAAATGCTAAGTATCTCAGAAAAATATCTTCACCAAGTTATAAAATGGTTCAAATGGCTCTGAGCACCTACAAAGTGCACCAGCAATTGTCATCCATTTGTTGGGACAGGTCACAGTGTCAGTACAACGGCATGATGGCTCCATTTTTTACAAGCTTGTCAACCAGGTGCGCCCACAGAAAACAGCAATGTTTGGTTCAAATTGCTCTGAGCACTACGGGACTTAACATCTGAGGTCATCAGTCCCCTAGAACTTAGAACTACTTAAACCTAACTAACCTAAGGACATCACACACATCCATGCCCGAGGCAGGATTCGAACCTGCGACCGTAGCAGCAGCGCGGTTCCGGACTGAAGCGCCTAGAACCACTCGGCCACAGCGGCCGGCTAGTATGAAGCCTTCCAATTACAACCAGTTCAGAATTAAGGAATCCAGCAATCAAATGATTTACAAATAATAAGTATAGTGCACACTTTTTCACTTGGTTCATTTTAAATGGAGGTGCAGGAGAAGCAAATCCACTAGCGACAGTAGTTGCGCATGGGAAGCATGTTTAGTAAACATTGTCACTAATTAGCTTTCTTATCTGTGAAAGAGGAGTAGTTAGTAGTCGCAGTGCATTGGCAATTACTTCATCATTCATTCTATCTGTCTCTCTCTCTCTCTCTCTTTCTCTCTCTCTCTCTTTCTCTCTCTCTCTCTTTCTCACTCACTTTCTACCCGAACACAACACGTGACACGTGTAAAATAAATGTGTGGTATTCAAGATTTATAGATGTGAAAATAGGTTTTTGACTATGCTAGCAATGAAAATATGAGCAAGTAATTACAAAGTCCAGGACTGAATAACAATATTCTTGTTAAGACAAGTAACTGAATGGATCTGTAGCATGATTTATGATGTGCGCTTACCGATAACAACTCAAATATAAGCGTTACCAAATGTCTCATTGACTAATTATTTTGTGACTTAATAAAACACCCATAAATCTGTATATAATTCTTCTTTTACTATTTTTAAATTAAAAGTATTCAAAGAAAGTTGTTTTTCATTCTGAAGTTTACTTAGGTACTAAAGTTGATGATGGTGGGGGCAGTGGTGGTAGGGGGAAGTTGAAGGGTACTGTCTAATACCTGGTTGCTCGCAGGGGTAATGGTCTAAGAAAGGTTGGGAATCAACAAACTAGCACATTTAGACTAGAGATATAAGAAATGTGGCCAACGCACAATTAGTCATTTCGTTCTCTGAGAGACCTTCGAGACCCTCTGTGTAGCTGTATACGAGCTTCCTTTGCATCCATCTTCTTAGAATATGTGCAAGGAGACACATCCGTAATTTGAGGCGTGTATGGTAGTCAGCAATGTTAAAGTCGCTTTCGAAACAAAATCTTTGTTGTAAAACGAAATAAATGTTTTAACACTTTCAGTTTTTTGTTATGCAGGTTTTATTTGATGTTCAGTCTCATAAAATTCACTTCGTGTGTAACCTACTTAATACTCTCAAATAATAATTGTCGACCGTGTTTTGCCTAATTCCTTTAATGATCAGCATATTATAATTACTAGATATGCAGGTAAACATGGAAGATGTTAATAAGGAATTTCACGTGTGTTTTACATGGTATCTGACCAGCTTCCTCAGAATATTCTGTTCATTATCTGCATTGGTTATGATGTTTGCAACACATTTTCTTGCTGGAGTACAGCGGTCTCTCTTTTTTAACGAATGAGACCTAGGCACCCACAGAACCGTTTCGCTTTGAACATCCATGACCAGTATGCTTCGCTTACTTTGAAATTAATAGAAATATAGTGGAGAGCTTTCAGCACAAATATTTTATAAGTCAAAGGATACCGAGTAGGATGCAAATGCAACGTAGGACAAAGTCGTCTCGATTTCTCTCCCCCACCGTACCGGTGCTAAGCACCTTAGAAGTACTCCCATGAGGCAAAGGCACCTTGCAGGAGTAGCTCTTCAGTATCACTCTCCGACAGTATCCTCTACTAATTTTTCCTGTTTTACGTGCAGGGTAGATGGAAGACATTCATTTCTGCATCTACGTCTACAACTATACTCCACAAGCCACCTCACGGTGTGTGGCGAATGTTACTTCGTGAACCATTGCTACTTACCCATTTTCCTGTTCCAATTCGCGGGTAGAACGTTTGCTGATAAACCTCTGCGTGGCCTCGAATCTGTCTAATTTTATCTTCGTGGTTATTTCGCGAGATATACTTAGGAGTAAGCAATGTAATATTGGCTGACTCTTCCAGGAGCATACACTCTCTAAACGTTGACAGTAAACCACCCCGGGATGTAGAAGGCCTCTCTCGCAGTGTCTGCAGCTACAGTTGCCACTGAGCGAGGTGGCGCAGTGGTTAGCACACTGGACTCATATTCGGGAGGGCGACGGTTCAATCCCGCGTCCGACCACCCTGATTTAGGTTTTCCGTGATTTCCCTAAATCGCTCCGGGCACTTACTGGGATGATTCCTTTGAAAGGGCACGGCCAACTTTCTTCCCTATGCCAATGATACCGATGACCTCTCTGTTTGGTCTCTTCCCTCAAACAACCTAACCCAACCCTACAGTTGACTGACCATATCCGTTATGCTTTCGCGGTTACTAAATGAACCTGCAACGAAACGTGCTGCTCTTCTTTTAATCGTCTCCATTGCCTTTGTCAATCCTGTCTGGTACGGATGCGAGACTGCAGAGCAATAGTCAAGTGTTTGAAACTTCCTGGCAAATTAAAACGGTATGCCGGACCGAGACTCGAACTCGGGACGTTTGCCTTTTGTGGGCAAGTTCTCTACTCCTGTTTCGCAGGAGAGCTTCTGTGAAGTTTTGAAGGTAGGAGACGAGGTACGGGTGGAATTAAAGCAATGAGGACGGGGCGTGAGTCGTTCTTGGGTAGCTCAGCTGCTAGAGCACTTCCCGGTGAAAGGCAAAGATCCCGAGTTCGAGCCTCGGTCGGGCACACAGTTTTCATCTGCCAGGAAGAGTCATATCAGCGCACGCTCCGCTTCAGAGTGAAAATCTCCTTTTGGAATGAAGTATTTGTCGAATGTATGAAAATTCCGAGACATTTCATGAAGTAACTGCCTCCATAGATTGTTCTGCCGTGGTGTAATCGTAATACGTAAAACACTAAATTTCTTAATATTGAAGGTCGTCCTCTGTCGGTCTTCCTGCATTTCACTACAATTTTCTACCATTGCGATTTCTCTGTACACAACAGCATCATCCGCGAAAAGTCTCATGGTACTTTCTACATTATCTACTAGGTCATGTATATAAACACAGATTAGTCACAGTAATTTGACAACCGCGTATATTCGACTTCAACGTGCACTAACCAATCATGGACGGCAGGTGGCAGCACTAGCAGTGTCGGAGAGACGCGATAAATAGTGCTGTCGTGCCTTAAGGCGGAAAATAGAGCTGTCGTTGTCGTAATGTGGAAACGGAGTGATTTATCTGATTTCAAAAGTGCACGATCATCGGCTTTCGTCACAAGAGGGGAAGCCTAAACGTATAAGTTTGCAAAGGCGTGCCTCCGTTAAAATATACCATGCATGGTTAAAACGGCGCTATCTAAGGCAGGCACCGAAGCAGCTATGGTGCACTACGGGCCATAGATGACATGAGTGAACGACGGCAGCAGAGACGCGCACGGACGAGTAGACGTGGAACTGTTGAGCAACTGACGACCGAGGTGTCCCCCGTCCAGCGAACATTTCCACATATGGGATTCTGCAGCAGGAACCTGTTTCATGCATTCATGCTGTCCATTGCGGACGAAGGCTGGAATTCTCTTGCTAGTACAACTAATAGGTGTCCACTGAATGGCGACAGGTGCCCTTTTCAAATGAATCACCTTTTATGCGCCATCGGGAAGATAGTGTGTACAGCGTGAAACGTCTGAAAGCAAACACTGCAACAATCGTCTGAAGGGTCCATCCCGCGTTCCCTGGATGATCTCGTCATTCTGGAAGCCACAGTGGATCAAGACAGGGATGCATCTGTCCTAAGGACCATGTCAACCCTTACATGTTGTTTGTTTTTCCTTGGCACAATAGCATCCATCCAGAGGAAAATGCAACGTGTCACATAGCTCGCAGTGTACGTGAGTGGTTCGAAGAGCACCAGGATAAGTTTACTGTACTTCCCTGGTCACCAAACTCACCGGATTTAAACTCAGTTAAGAATCTGAGCGACCACTTCGATTTCTCTGTTCGTGCCATGAATCCTCAACCGAGAAACCTAGCACAGCTGGCCGCGAATCTGGAGTCAGAATGGCTGCACATCCCTGTCGGTACCTTCCAGAACCTCCCTGACTCTCTTCTGCCACGTCTCGCAGCGATCCTCGCTGCAAATGTGGTTACTCAGGCTTTTGACAGTTCGTCGTAGCAATGTGACTGGATAGTGTCTACAGTAAAAAGAAATTGTTGTATTAATGAGTAACTTATGAGACATTTATGATTAAACATTATCAATAACCTCAGACGAAAATGAATGAGAAATGACAAAGCTTAGTCCTTACATACAAATAAGTCTGACTCTGATGCTGCTAGGGATGCTACCTTGGTAGGAGGACTCGAACGGGGTGCATTTACACTTATGATGCCAACTGGGGAGCTATTTGATTGATAAGTAGCGGCTCCAAGGTCTGGGAAGCCGACAATTGCCGGGAGACCGGCGTGCTTCCGCATGTCCATCCGTACCGTTTTCTAACGCTACATACGGCAGGGGATGACACGGCAGACGTTTGACGTTCTGTGATTTTCAGAACCCCATTGTGGAGCTTAGTTTGAAGGTACCACCTCAAATTGGCCAAATTCGTCATTTTATCCATATGCAGGAACTTCGTCTCTAGAGGTGAGCAGCTTTCTTAATTCTCGATTCGACCTTCAGAACCAACTGGTTTTTTCAAATAATTTAACCCAATTTAGGGGTTAATTTCATCGATGCAGTAAGAGTAGATTCTTTCCCACTTTTCTTCAACTAAGGCAGTACATCCTCTCATACGATTTAGATGTTTATGAGAGGTCACAGACTTATATTCTTACCGAGCGAACCAGCTCAGTGTTAGGACAGTGGACACACATTCGGGAGGACGGAGTTCAGATTCTCGTCTGTTCATCCAGATATAGTTCAAACGCAGTATCCATAATTCGCTTAAGCTGAACTCCGGGATGATTCCTTTAAAAGGTTACGACCTATATCCTTTAGAATTCTTCCCCACATTGACTTCTTTCTCTGTCTGTAATGATCTCGTCGTCGACGGCATTTTAAACCCAAACCTTCCTTTCTTCTAATGATTTCTCCTTTCTTTTTCAAAACTTTCTGGAGAACATGTTGTACATTTGATTTAGAGATGCAGCTCCACTGCGATTTGTTACATAAAAACGTTGACACACCACCGTCGCGTCCATTACGTAACACTACCTGCAAACAACTGATTGGTCGAAAGCACATCTGTTGTTTACAATTGTTAGTTTAATCTGTCACCGTAGTTACTGCACTGATGTCCCTTGTAGGCCAGGAATAAAATCAGTCTCGGAACTTCCTGGACGGACGGTTTACCCTACTACGACTCCATTACAACAGCTACGAGTATATTGCCTTTAATGGCAGTAGCGTAAACGATATTAGTGTTTCACATTACGTATATTTTCTTGTTTCGGTGTATGCGGAAATAACGCTGCTTAATGTATCATATCTCTGAGTTGGAAATCTCTTGGAAAAGAAATAGACTCATAAAACTCACTCCAGCAACATGGTTCGACCACTGGCCACAACATCGAGAGATCAAATATAACCATGAGCAACTTACAGATAGCTGCCATGTTTTAGGGTGATCTCTCGTTTCACCACAGCGAAAGAATAGTTCGGCGTGTCATATACAAATGTTGTACTGTGTTATGTAATCAAGCCTTATGAATATTATGGACGCTCTCAAACCGGTGGGTATCGACAGTTTTATTTCATTTGTAAGACAATAACTTCCTACTAAACTATTGATACGTAAATGTCATATTTTGTGCAATATTGCTTTGCATTTGATGTAAATATAAATGTAAATGTTATGTGGTTATTTACAATATTTCCACTAAATTTGGTTAATTTTACTTGAAGAATGTGTATCACTCAATTAAAATACTGTCTTTCTTAGCTGTGAAAATAGGTTGTTCCATTGACTACAAGTGTAGTCCCTCTGTCCTGTATTGTCTGGTGGGAAGAATAGTTCTAAGAAAGATTCTTGTGGAGTCAACTGAAAAAGGTAGGATATGTTTGTACAGATTTCGCTAGCAGTTGGAGTTTTGTAGCTCATGTGAAATGTGAGCAGTTGAAAATCATATTAATGTGGAAGATGTATGTATAATTATTGCGAAGCAGCCATCTGAGTATTTTGAAACACTCAACTGAGAAAGGAATGCACTGTTATCATTTCTTACTTAAAGTGACACAGATTAAATCATTAAAATTTTCTGAAAGCTGCAGTGTAGCGGCAGCCGCCGAGCCGAGAGGACACGCAGCAGAGCAGCAGCAGCAGCACTTGTGTTAAACTGTAAATTAATTTAGTCTTTGTCTTTGTTCACGTGCTTCTGCAAAAAAGTGAACTGTATGTGTGTATTTTACTGTGTGGACTAGTGGTTCGATACGCAAAATCTGACCGTTCCGTCCTCACTCTAGAGTGGGTGGCAGACAGTGGTGGGTTCGCGTGTCATTCGGTGGAAGGCGAAAGAGAGAGCAGACCGTGTGGCTGGCTCCCTAAGTCTTAGCAACAGGTGCGAGGTGCTTCCCAGTGTTGATGATAGCTATGAACCAGCACGGGATGCCTCTCCTGTTGGGCCAGCGGTCGATTTTCCTGCCCAGTCCGGACAAGTACAGAGGGTGGGTATGCTAGTCATTGAGAGCTCCAATGTTAGGCGGGTGATGGAGCCTCTGAGGGAGGTAGCAGCCAAGGCGAGAAAGAATTCCAGTGGGCTTCGGTATGTTTGCCGGGAGGTCTCATCTGTGATGTGGAGGAGGCCCTGCCGGCGGCTATCGAGCGCACTGGGTACAACCGGCTACATGTAGTGGTTCATGTCGGCACGAATGACGCCTGCCGCTTGGGTTCTGAGACCATCCTCGGCTCCTTTCGGCGGCTGACTGATTTAGTGAAGGCAACTAGCAACGCACGCGTGGCGCAGGCTAAACTGTCTATTTGTAGCACCGTACCCAGGGTTGATCGCGGTCCTCTGGTTTGGAGCAGAGTGGAAAGTCTAAACCAGAGACTCAGACGGCTCTGCGACGGTATCGGATGCGAATTTCTCGACCTCCGCTATCGGATGCAGAATTGTAGGATTCCCCTTAACAGGTCAGGCGTGCACTACACTCAGGAAGCGGCCACCAGGGTAGTGGAGTACGTGCGACGTGCTAATGGGGCTTTTATAGGTTAGAGGACCCCTCCCTTGAGAGCAAACACGATTTGCCTGTTAAATCAGCCACAGTGACCTAAGAGAATCATGGTCCTCGCAGATCAGAGATAGAAAACATTAATATGATTTTAGTAAACTGCAGGAGCATCCAAGGAAAGTTCCCAGAATTAGCATCGCTTATTTCAGGTTATAATGCACAGATAGTATTGGCAACAGAAAGCTGGTTGAAGACAGACGTCAACGACAACGAAATCCTAAGTTCAGACTGGAATGTTTATCGTAAGGACAGGTTAGTCGCCAATAGTGGCGGCGTGTTTATTGTAGTAAAAATTCCATAAAATCTAGCGATGTTATTACGGATTCCAAATGTGAACTACTCTGGTTGAAATCGAGTATCAAAGAACGGTCAAAAATGGTGATCAGATGCCTTTATAGACCACCTGGGTCAGGATCTGTAGCTGTAGAGCGCTTCAGACAGAGCTTGCAAAACATCATTAGTAATTTTCCTGATCATGCCGTTGTAATATGGGGTGACTTCAACTTGCCAGGTATAGATCTGGAGTATTATGTCATCAAAACTGGTGCCAGAGACAGGGAATCGAGTGGCATTGTTCTGGATGTCTTGTCCGACAATTACCTACAGCAGATAGTTAGAGAACCAACTCGTGAGGGTAACGTCTTAGACCTTCTGGCAAGAAACAGACCTGAACTTACGGAATCAGTCAACGTAGAGGAAGGTATCAGTGATCATATGGCTGTGAGAGCACCTATGACGACGGGTCTTACAAGGAATGTTAAGAAAGGTAGGAAGATATATTTGCTCAGCAAGGGTGACAGGATAAAAATTTGTGAATATCTCAGCAGTCAGCATCAAATATTCGGTGATGAGGACGAAGATGTGGAGAACAAATGAAAAAAATTCAAATGCATCGTTCAATATGCCCTAGACAAGTATGTTCCGAGTAAGGTTTTAAGGGATGGGAAAGATCCACCATGGTTTAATAGCCGTGTTAGAAAAGCGCTACGTAAACAAAGAGCACTTCATCTCAGCTTCAAGAGAATTAAAAACCTAGCTGACAAACAAAAGCTAAACGAAGCGAAAATGAGCGTAAGGAGAGCAATGAGAGAAGCGTTCAATGATTTCGAAAGTAGAACGTTGTCAACCGACCTGAGTTAAAACCCTAAGAGATTTTGGTCGTATGTAAAATCAGTAAGTGGGTCAAAATCATCTATTCATTCTCTCATTGACCACACCGGCACCGAAACGGAAGATAACAGAGAGAAGGCCGAAATACGGAATTCGGTCTTCCGAAGTTGTTTCACCGCGAAAGATCGTAACACTGTCCCTCCTTTCAATCGTCGTGCGAACGTTGAAATGGCAGATACTGAGATAAGCGATCGCGGAATTGAAAAGCAGCTACAATCGCTTAGTAGTGGAAACGCTTCAGGGTCAGATGAGATACCTATAAGATTCTATAAATATTATGCGAAATAACTTGCTCCCCTTCTAGCAGTAATTTATCGTAGATCGCTTGAGCAACGAGAGGTACCTAAAGACTGGAAAAAAAGCGCAGGTCATTTCCGTTTTTAAGAAAGCCCATAAGACAGATACACACAATTATAGACCTATATCGTTGACGTCAATCTGTTGTAGAATTATGGAACATGTTTTATGCTCAAGAATTATGACGTTCTTGGAAAATGAACAGCTCCTCTATAAAAATCAACATGGATTCCGCAAACAGAGATCCTGCTAATATCAGCTCGCTCTGTTCCTCCATGAGGTCCACAGCGCAGTGTACAACGGCGTTCAGGATTCAAGACTTCCTTGCAGACAGAATTCAACACGTCCCTCTTAACGGAACTGAATCGACAGATGTAAAGGTAATATCCGAAGTACGACAGGGAAGTGTGATAGGATCGTTGCTGTTCACAATATATATAAATGATCTAGTAGAAAGCGTCGGATGCTCTTAAGGCTATTCGCAGATGATGCAGTTGTTTATACCAAAATAGAAACGCCAGAAGATAGTAGGAATTAGCAGAACGACCTGCAGAGAATTGATGAATGGTGCAGACTCTGGTAGTTGACCCTGAACGTAAATAAATGTAGCATATTGCTCATACATAGGAAAAGAAATCCACTACTGTACAGCTACACTACAGCTGGCCGTATTCTTGAGAAACACTGTGTTAAGGTAATCTTCCGGCCCCCCACGAAGATTGCTGCTTTACTCGGCTCTGTGAAGGACGATTTACAGCTTCGTAAAGCGGGTGTGTATCAGATTCCTTGCGGAAATTGTGAGAAGTCGTACATAGGTCAAACAACACGCACCGTTCATGAGAGGTGTGTGGAGCATCGAAGATCCACACGCTTATTACAGCCAGACAAGTCAGCTGTGGCCGAGCATTGTATTGATACAGGGCATTCCATGAATTACAGTGATGTGCAGATTTTAACATCCACCTCTTCTTTTTGGGAATCTGTCTTCAAGGAAGCTATAGAGATTAGGTTAGCTAATAATTTAATAAACAGAGATAATGGTTTTAATTTGGACAATGTATGGAATCTGGCTCTTGGAGTAATTAAACTGCAGAGAAGCCGTCATCATGTCACCGCCGCCGATCATACATCGATATGCGAATCGAATGTCTGTACGCCTTCGCCACTGGCGGCGCATGTGTAAGCGTATGTCTCTGCCGCCGACCAGCATCTGTGACCCGCATGCGCAGTACCGCCGCAGTAACGCCGCAGTGGCATCTTGTCGTCAGTCTTGTGACTCACGTTGAGGATGGCCGGACGATACGCGGCCGAAATATCAGTGGAGGAAATTTTATTTGCGCGGCTGCATGCCCGAAATTTAATCGATTAGTCTGGATGATTGATTGATCCGACCTCGTAGCAACAGCCAGACAGACTTGCTGTGCTGGTACTGCGAATGGATGAAAGCGAGTGGAAATTATTGCTGTAATTTTCTCTGAGGGCATCCAGCTCTACCGTATGGCTAAATGATGGTGGCATCATATAGGTAAACTATTCCAGAGAGAAAATAGTCCCATATGCGGATCTCCAGGCAGGGACTACTCAGGAGCACGTCGTCATCAGGAGAAACAAAACTGGCGTTCTACGGATTGAAGCGTGGAATGTCAGATTCCTTAATCGCACAGGTAGGTTAGAATATTTAAAAAATAGTGATGGATAGGTTGAAGTTAGATATACTGGACAATTTTGAAGTTCAGTGGCAGGAGGAACAGGACTTCTGGTTAGAGGGATACAAGTTTATAAGCACAAAATCAAATATAGGTAATGTAGGAATAGCTTTAATAGTAAATAAGAAAATAAGAGTGCGGGTAAACACTATGAACAGCATGGCGAACGCATTATCGTAGCCAAGATAGACACAAAGCCAACATCCACGACGGCAGTCCAAGTATGTACCAGCTAGCTACTAGGATGATGGAAAGACTGAAGAAATGTATGATGAGATGAAAGAAATTATTCAGTTAATTAAGGAAGACAAAAATTTAATAGTGATGGACTGGAATTCGATAGCAGGAAAAGGAGGAGAAGGAGAAATTGTAGGTGAATATGTACCGGGGAAAAGGAATGCAAGAGGAAGCGGCCTGGTAGAATTTTGCACAGAACATAATTTAATCATCACTAACACTTGGTTTAAGAATCGTGAAAAAAGATTGTGTAAGTGGAAGAGGTCTAAACACATTGGAAGGTTTCAGATTGATTAAATGATGGTAAGACAGAGTTTTTGAAACAGGTTTTAAGTTGTGAGACATTTCCAGGGGCAGATGTGGACTCTGATCACAATTTATTGGTTATGAACTGTAGATTAAAACTAAAGAAATTGCAATAAAGTAGAAAATTAAGGAGACAAGACCTGCATAGGTTGAAAGGAACAGAGATTGTTGAGAGTCTCAGAGGTAGCGTTAGGCAACGATTGACTAGAACAGGGGAGAGGAATATAGTAGAAAACGAATGGGCAGCTTTGAGAGATGAAATAGTTAAGACAGCAGACGATCAAATACGTAAGAAGACAAGGCCTAGTGGAAATCCTTGGACAACAGAGGAGATACTGAATTTAACTGATGAAAAAATAAAATATGAAAGTGAAGCTAGGGAATCACGCGAAAAGGAATACAAACATCTAAAAAATGTCATATCTAAACAATGAAATTGACAGGAAGTGCAAACTGGCGTAGCATGAATGGCTAGGGGACAAATGTAAGGATTTGGAAGCGTATTTCACTATATGCTTATATGGATATGGTGTCTGTTCTTTCGGACATGTCCGTAAGAACAGACACCATTGATGACCTGCAGCCGTCTAGAACGAAATTAGAATTGTATTAATACCTTCAGCTGCTGACGGGCGTTGATATATATCAACGGGGACAGGTGAAAATGAGTGCCCCGACCGCGACTCCGACCTGAGATCTCGTGCTTTCATGGCAGATGCTCTATCCATCTTTTTTTTTTCTTTTTGCATTTTGTTCGTTGTTTATCGTTGTGTTTGGTCGTTCCGGACGTCAGATGACATCCGTTAAAGTTTATTTGTTGATCCTTCCTCAGTTTTTTTTATTACAGAGGCCCACCAGCTCTTTGACCGAACACGCTGACCTACCGTGCCGGCGTCCATCTGAGCACTGAGGGCACAGAGGATAGTACGATTGCAGGGACTATCTCGCGCTCGCCTCCCGCGAGGCCCACATTCTCACCTTGTATGTCCACACACTACATTCGTAGTCTTCCACCCCAACACACTCATTACTCGAGGAAGACATTCTTACCAAGTCCCGTAAGAGTTCGGGGAATGTGTGTGCATCCGCACAGAAGAAGAAGGTCATGGCCGGTATTGCCAGAACTACACTCCTGGAAATGGAAAAAAGAACACATTGACACCGGTGTGTCAGACCCACCATATTTGCTCCGGACACTGCGAGAGGGCTGTACAAGCAATGATCACACGCACGGCACAGCGGACACACCAGGAACCGCGGTGCTGGCCGTCGAATGGCGCTAGCTGCGCAGCATTTGTGCACCGCCGCCGTCAGTGTCAGCCAGTTTGCCGTGGCATACGGAGCTCCATCGCAGTCTTTAACACTGGTAGCATGCCGCGACAGCGTGGACGTGAACCGTATGTGCAGTTGACGGACTTTGAGCGAGGGCGTATAGTGGGCATGCGGGAGGCCGGGTGGACGTACCGCCGAATTGCTCAACACGTGGGGCGTGAGGTCTCCACAGTACATCGATGTTGTCGCCAGTGGTCGGCGGAAGGTGCACGTGCCCGTCGACCTGGGACCGGACCGCAGCGACGCACGGATGCACGCCAAGACCGTAGGATCCTACGCAGTGCCGTAGGGGACCGCACCGCCACTTCCCAGCAAATTAGGGACACTCTTGCTCCTGGGGTATCGGCGAGGACCATTCGCAACCGTCTCCATGAAGCTGGGCTACGGTCCCGCACACCGTTAGGCCGTCTTCCGCTCACGCCCCAACATCGTGCAGCCCGCCTCCAGTGGTGTCGCGACAGGCGTGAATGGAGGGACGAATGGAGACGTGTCGTCTTCAGCGATGAGAGTCGCTTCTGCCTTGGTGCCAATGATGGTCGTATGCGTGTTTGGCGCCGTGCAGGTGAGCGCCACAATCAGGACTGCATACGACCGAGGCACACAGGGCCAACACCCGGCATCATGGTGTGGGGAGCGATCTCCTACACTGGCCGTACACCACTGGTGATCGTCGAGGGGACACTGAATAGTGCACGGTACATCCAAACCGTCATCGAAACCATCGTTCTACCATTCCTAGACCGGCAAGGGAACTTGCTGTTCCAACAGGACAATGCATGTCCGCATGTATCCCGTGCCACCAAACGTGCTCTAGAAGGTGTAAGTCAACTACCCTGGCCAGCAAGATCTCCGGATCTGTCCCCCATTGAGCATGTTTGGGACTGGATGAAGCGTCGTCTCACGCGGTCTGCACGTCCAGCACGAACGCTGGTCCAACTGAGGCGCCAGGTGGAAATGGCATGGCAAGCCGTTCCACAGGACTATATCCAGCATCTCTACGATCGTCTCCATGGGAGAATAGCAGCCTGCATTGCTGCGAAAGGTGGATATACACTGTACTAGTGCCGACATTGTGCATGCTCTGTTGCCTGTGTCTATGTGCCTGTGGTTCTGTCAGTGTGATCATGTGATGTATCAATAAAGTTTCCCCTTCCTGGGACAATGAATTCACGGTGTTCTTATTTCAATTTCCAGGAGTGTATATACTTATATGGATATGGTGTCTGTTCTTTCGGACATATAAAATTTTCTTAAAGTTTTCTTCAGCCATCACTAAGCCAAATTATAACAGGGCAACATATTGTTTAGCAATCAGGATGGCAACAGGCAGAGAGCCAATACTGCAAGTAATCCTCCTCAGAAGCTACTGCTTCACTTAAGTGAGAAGCACAAATCGTTAATTCAGCAACATGATCTTACTGACGAGGAGTATACCATTCGCGACATCACAGCACGATGCTGAAAGAACAAGTAAATGTTCCAAAAAGATGCCCATCAGCCGACTGACGTGGCAGAAATGCACCAGGCTGAAGCACTAAAAGCCACTGTTGTGACACCAAGGTGCAGCAAAGACCGCTGATGAGCACAGGAAACGAAGTCACAAGCGCTCATCTTCGACGGTCCATTACATCATTGTCTCAGGTGGACAGCAATAAATACTCAGGCTTCCAATCCCATAGGCTGTTCAGTTACAGTGAAGTAGCTGCGATGCAGACCCTGTGATGTGCTGCCTATCATATGCTAATAGACTTCTACCCTTGAGATTACTGTCCTGCTGGTCTACCTAACTTGGTTGCTGTGACCTGCTAATATCTCATCTGCTGATGTGAGGCCTTGGTGACTTCTAACTCTGGCTTTCTGAGAGGTCGTCAACCTATAGCTGCATCTGGGAGACATGCTAAGAGCTTCTGCCGCCCAACTTGCATCTTGAGTAGACATTGGCGTCCACGGTCTACCTCTCACGGACAGGCCATGCCCCGTAACACTGCACTACCGTCTGCATCCTGTATAGAGCTGCTGATGTTTGGTTGGGCTCATACCTTTGATGTCCACAGGAGCGCCCTAGTAAAAAGCAATAGACGATCTGGTGGTCGATACCACTGAACGAGCTACGCCTGCCAACCACTGCCCGCATGGTGCTATGGTGTTAAGTGAGCAGCTGCAATAGAGACAATAACCTCAGGAATATGTTGAGGTGAATGAGCAAGCATGTTCCAGGGCTGCATGCTACCTCCACTGCCCTTGCCAGGGCTGTGGAGATGACTCAGTTGTAACATTTAAATCAAATAAACGTATGTTGTGCTAGTGCTATTTCGTTAGTGCACATAGCACCAACTGGCCTACGCTTTGACATCCTGCAGTTATAAGGGTCTCAGCTCTGGCCCTTACAGTATGCATTGTTTCAATATATAGACTAATACTTCATCCAGACTTTCTGACTTCTTATGTTTTAAGCTTTGAGCAATTTCACTCCCTTTATACTTTGCGATTAGTAATAACATTGTAGTATTTAGTACATATTTGCTTACAGATCATATATTTTTTGAGGAATTTTTATGTAATTACTATAATCGTACAATACTTGAAAAATGCTCGTTTTCAAAGTTTCCTTGCTGGCATGGATCATTTATTACTTTATTCCCTCCCTTACCTGTAAGTTATTGTGCTTTTGTTTATCTCTACCTGTTTTCTATATAATTGCATACCAAACTGTTTTGCTTTTATTCTTTGCATTTTAAATCACTTTACCACTAAATAACTTTTTTGAAATTTAAGAAGTCTGGCTCATCATGATTCTTTTTCATGGAAATGAAGTACTTAATGGTCTGCAGGATTTTTAATACCTGCTATTCATTTGCTTAATGTGAGACATAGCTACTGATATGGACTCCTTAGATATCTTTATCAAAGTTCGGTTTGAATAATGCTGAGGATTAAGAGAATTTCGAATTTGGTTTCTCTATGTACTTTATCGCGACTGCGGTTTGCTAGTTGTCTTAAAAAAACCTTGCAGTTTGACTCCTGATAAAAGACATTTGTAGGCTTGCAGTTAGAAAATTTTTTTCATACTTCATTTCACTGTTATGCATATAGTACATATTTCTGAACTCAAGTTCGATTACTGCTGCTATCGTTACAGTTACCCTTGTTACACTGTTAACTAATATGGATGTGGGGACACGAGCACCAGCGATGTCATAGACCAATGAGCCTCGGCCTTGGAGTGTTATATCTGTGAAACAAATATAGATGAAAGTTCGGTTTAGAGCCTTGTGCTGTGTAGTTGTACTGTACTGTACCCGATCGGAAAAAAGTGCTATTAATCATATCCATATAGCCTATGTTATTAGTACGTCTCTGCGCATATGTACTGGAGTTTCACCACATTGGTTACTAACAACTCATGCGCTAATCATGCAGGACGGAATTTTGCTCATTTTATTCTACTGCGCACAAACAATGCAGCCGTATTTTGCTATGCTAGACACATCCAGTGCTTCAGGTGACTACACTGTATGGATTCTGCCTCACTTTGTGCACCGTATGTGCTATCAGTTCTTTGATCAACAAACAGCGATTAAACCTCATCCTGAAGCTTCCAACCGTCACATCCCAACAACAGCCGCCACTGTCCGATTATTACTAAACTTTGTACAAGATCCAGCACCACACATGTTGCTCCCAGAACTCAATACTCGGTGTTCAAATATTCCAAACGATTCTGGGTCAATTGCGTCAGCTGTGCCAGCGCTGCCATGATCTCCAGTGGCAAACGCTGTCACCCTAGATGATGTAAGACACCCGTCTTCTCATCTACCAGACCCCACCATGTGCTGAACATCTGCACCACGAGTTCTGCAGGGCACTTCTGCTATTGTAGCTCTTTATACGTTTACCTGACTATCATAAACGGACACCACAGCTGTCCTCTGAAAGCCTTCTAACCAGTCTAAATGCCACTTGTTCCACCTGGTGCAAAACACCACGTGGTTTGGGCAGCGGAATGTGTGTTTGCATCGTTGGGAATCCTCGACGGCGACTTCAGATCATTCTCACACCCCCTGCACATAGTATTTAAGCAACAGCTAAATCTGCGTTACTGCATTGCCTGGCCCATACACCATGGCAACAATTGCTGCAGGCAATGTAAAATGAACAGTTAGATGGCAAAACTCCATCACACTTCTAGCGCCGACTGCGACTTTTACTAGACACGAATCTTATGCTGGATCATACAGTCTGGACTGATAACAGCAAGTAGCCATGGTCGTACATGAAGCTGAACTGCTAGACAGAAAACTCACCTAGCAGATAGCTTCTTAATGGTACGACAACATTGGCATCAAACAAACTGCAAGGACACTGTATCATCAGAGCACATCAGAGTGCGGTAACTAATGGCACTCGCTGACTTGCCTCGAACTGAGCTGAGAACAGTCAACAATGACCTCACTGCTGTGACTCAGATCGTGGCCTGGTGGGCTGCACACAGCACCACTTCCGCAGCACACAATGCTGTGGCACCCTATACCCTTGCCACTACAACACAGCCATGCTGGTACCAAGTAAAATTTGGCGATACCACACGTAACTGGCAGCTCCACTGTGGGTTCCCAAACGCCAACAATGGACCGCCATAGGCACATCAGCCCGCATACAGATGATAGACTGCATTTGCATGCACCCTGTCAGTCATACATTTTCAGTTACGGATGGTCGTCTACACAGCACGCTGTATGTCCTTGATCACAATTCTGGTGCACATTTCCTCATGAACACTGATTCCAATGTTAGTATAGTGCCCAAGGACATGTTCACAAAGTTCAGAATATGGAAAGGTTGATCATTCATTGCCCACGGACCATCCTCGCCATCAATGTCAGCAAACTGAAGTTGAGGATCAACTTTCCCTGGAATTTTCATACGTCACCAGTACTCGAGCAAGAGGCTTTCATGAAGCCTTGACGTTGTTAGCTGAACCAGCTAACAACGTCAAGAATAAACACTTGAACACTTGGCTATCATTCAAGAATGTATGATGATATATCAACATTACCTCGATACTCATCAGAAATCAGAGAACGAAAAGCTACATCTCTGTATTCACAATGCTCGAGACATGTTTCACACATTCCTGTACAGCACAAGAAGCTCACAGAAAACTCAGCTATAGACATGACAGCTGCACCCCATTAAACTGTCATCAGGCAGGTACAACACCGATGCACTCAAACACTGTACTGTAATCACAGGTTAGCGGGGTGCCTTCGGCCTCGACTTTCTGTCCATTGACCTCACATCTCATCCTCTCCGTCTTGTGCACAAATGCCCGCCAATGAACCATCCACAATGGTATAATGTATTATATTGTTACTTCTCCCAGCCCACTGGTGTGCCTTAAGGCATACCACTTTGCTCCCACTCTACTGAAAGTGGCAAGACAGTGATCAATGACCTCTTACAGTCAGGGGCCATTCACCCACAGACTACTCCTGGGCCTCACCTATAAAACTTATCATGAAAAAGGCCAGCTCTATCTAACTTTGTGGTGACTACAGAGCGCTCAGTTCTCGAACTGTACATGACTATTACCCTAACCTTAACATTCATAATTTTACACGCTCATTGTGGGTGTAATGGTCTTCAGTGTGATAGTCTGCAGCAAGGCAAATCGTCAAATACCATCGCATCCAAAGGATGTTGCTAAGACAGCGATCATTACACCTTTCGGTCTTTTCGAATTCCTGTTCATGCTTTATAGTCTGAAAAACGTCGCTCAAATTCGGAAAAGATTCATCGATAGTATTATCTTCGAACTGGAATGTTTCTATGCATACCTTGACAATATCTTGATTTTTCCCCTCAACACCATGATCATAAACATGATCTTGAACTAGTTCTCACCACCCTCCATAATGCATTGGTTGTCGTAAAGGAAAAGGAATCACAACTGCAAAAGTCATAAGTAACATTGCGAGACACACGCTAAACACTCATAGCATTACACCCACGTTTGAACAGACTGAATTCACGCCACAGTTGCGACCTCCACAAATGTATCATGATTGTGACAATTCTTAGGAACACTCAATTCTTACCATCGGCACTTGTCACAAGTGGCAGAAATACAAACTACACTCAACAATGCCCTCACTGGGCCCAGCGCATGTGGCAATGAGTAATTAATATGGACACCGCACATACAATATACATTCGACCATGCAAAAGCTGGCCTTGAAACAGTAGTGCTAGCCCACCCTGTTCCAAATGCACAGCTGATGGTCCCTATGGACGCTTGCTACTAGGCCATAGCCGCAGTTGTCTAACAATCATTGGATTGCCACTCAGAACCCCACCGATTTTGCTCGAAGAAACTTACAATTTCACAATCGAAGTGGTCCATTTTCAACCGTGAATTTTTACCGTGTAGGAAGCATTATCATACTTCAGGGTGGATATTGAAGGCAGACAGGTGACGATATACGCAGACCACAAAACACTGGCAGCCGTGGTACGCCACCCAAGGTGCTTCCGCCACCACGATTTAAGCTCACAGTATACGACTGACGTTCGACACTTGGGCAGCATTGATAATATTATCGCAGATTATCTCTCATGCACTAATACCATCTCATTCCACTTGGACTACGCCACCCTCACAGGTGAGCAAGGACTCAACCTATCAATTATAGACTTAATCAACAACAATGCTGAAAACCTACACGCTGAGCAACAAGCAATGCTGGGCACCGACATTCAGTTACTATGTGATGCATGACAAAACAGAGTTATACCCCTCATTCCAACATCTAGGCTCCACTCAATCTTCGATCAAATTTACAACCTGAGCCACATAAGTGTCTGATTCACGGTGAGGCTTCTGACCAAGTTGTTCACGTGGCCAAACCTCAAATGGGACTGTCTTACCTGGGCGCAGACTTGTGTGCCATGTCAACGCAACAAGGTTAGTCATCATTCACAACCACCACTCAGTTACTTTTGGAGTATTGCACTCCCAATTTCACCACGTGCATTTGGATCTCATTGGTCCCCTCCTGGAGTCTGAGGGCTTCAAACATATATTCTCAATCATCCACCGCATCTTGTACTGGATTGAAGCAGTACTTATTAATGATATAACAGCGGAATCTGCCACTTGTACCTTCGTCAAGACTAGGGTGTCAGGGTTCAGCTACCCCTAGATAATCACCACTCCACAAGGACGGTAA
The DNA here is from genome assembly GCF_021461385.2 of Schistocerca piceifrons. Lineage (NCBI taxonomy): Eukaryota > Metazoa > Arthropoda > Insecta > Orthoptera > Acrididae > Schistocerca > Schistocerca piceifrons. The sequence continues at coordinate 479,105,091 of NC_060149.1, read as the reverse complement.
TTACAGTCTGCTGTCTTCGTCGCACTTTGCGGCAGTCCATGAAAGTGGACGACGGTGTACCACCTACAAAATAAAAGTCTAGTGGAATGCTGGCACAGTACTATTAAGACTGCACTCAGGTGTTGTGCAGATAGCTGGACAGAAGCATTACCATGGGTACTGCTTGGCATCTGAACGGCGTTTAAAAAAAATTTACGGGCTCCCCTTGTAGAAGTACTGAATGGGGAAACCTTGAGGCTCCTGATGGACTTCGTCCTGTAACCAACCACGCCTGCCCTGACTGACCTACTGGCTTTAGAGCATCGAGTGAAATGACACATTCACAACTCGCATATACCAACCCCAACGGCACATACTGCAACAAAAACATTGTCCACAAAGTGCTGGAGGAGTCTGAATATGCCATTGTCTGTGCCGACACTAATCATCCATCATTTAGCTCCAAATCAATCTACATGCGCCGGCCGCGGTGGTCTCGCGGTCCTAGGCGCTCAGTCCGGAACCGCGCGACTGCTACGGTGGCAGGTTCGAATTCTGCCTCGGGCATGGATGTGTGTGATGTCCTTAGGTTAGTTAGGTTTAAGTAGTTCTAAGTTCTAGGGGACTGATGATCACAGATGTTAAGTCCCATAGTGCTCAGAGCCATTTGAACCATTTGAATCTACATGCAGCCATCCTCGACAGCCACCAGCGGACCTGGCGCCATATCAATTACACACAGTTTCTGCCCCATCCCAGACGTTGAGAAACAGTCCAGCCGTGCCCTACACGAAGGCAGCTACGTCACTGCTGGTTACGCATACCTTCCCCCGATCACACTATTGTCAATGCATGCCCTCCACCTCTCCCCTATAGTGCTTGTTACTCAGTGGGAAGAGGGGGGTGGGGGTTCTGTGGGTCGCCAGTGTCAACGAAAGCGCTGACCAAGGAGCCTCAGCCTGGAGTGTGATATCTTTGTCATGTCTTCATAAGGACAGTTCAGTCTACAACCACACTAGAACGTTTTGTTGTGTAGTCATACTGTATTGTACTTGATCGGCATAAATTGTTATTAATCATAACCATGTTGCCTGTTTTATTCGTGTGTCTGCCCACATACATAGTAGAGATCTACTACAGGGGCACGCTGAAACAATGAAACCGTGAAGGATGCTTATCAGGATGTTACTAATTTCATCTGTGAAATTAGTGTTTATGTCCCCACATATGTAATGTTAACTTTTGTAGTTGAAACCTTCTCTACAACCTCCTGTTAAGTCTCAAATGTTCAATGCTCCTTTCCCAGTGGTCTCTTCTTCTGTGTATCGTCTAAAGAGTCTATCTTGTGATGCTTACTGCAGAATATTTCAAACTGATGTAGATACTCTGGAGGCAGGGAAAGCTGTTGGCTATGTTTATCTTAAGAAATACCTACTACCACCCATGACGACATGTATTTGACCACACGTGGCCAGAGATCTACCTCAATTTTCTCTTCAGAGTCCTGTTTAGGCGTGCATCACATGTAGTGAAATTGAATCTATGGATAGTCCTGAATGGTGCCGGAGCAAATGCACATAGTCGGATGCCATCAGAGTCATTTCTGACCTGACATTTATCTGTATTACGATGATTACCCAGAAAGTAGTGCATCGCATTCTTTTTCTCAGCAAAAAAAAAAAAAAAAATGCTACGAATGCGAAACGTTATGTATGTATTATTTGAAGTCTCCTGAGTGAGAGCGTAAAGTTTTCGTCACTTCCGACAGATAGCACAGCTGCAGGATAGTTTCGAAATGGCGTCTATAGGTGATGTACGTTACAAGCAACGTGCAGTCATTGAATTTCTCACTGCAGAGAAAGAAACTGTGGGGGATACTCACAAACGCTTGTGCAAAGTCTGTGGAACATCTGCTGTCGACAGAAGTACGGTTAGTGTCTGGGAACGGAGGGTGAAGTCATCAGAAGGCGGTTCGGCGGAGATCCACGATTTGCAGCCGTCAGAGAGACCGTCCTCAGCTGTCACAACTGTCACACCTGACACACCTGACCTAGCCCCCTTGGACTTCCTCTTGTTTGAACCATTAAAGGATACCATTCGTGGAAAACATTTTGAAGCCGATGAGGAGTTGATTCACACAGTGAAGCACTGGCTCCGCCACCAGGACAAGGATTGGTACCGACAGGGCGTACACGCCCTGCTTTCACGCTGGAGGAAGGCCATAGAATGGGACGGAGATTACGTGGAAAAATAGGGCGCGTAGATAAAACACCATTCTTTCGTGTGTGTAATTCTCATTATGTTCAATAAAGAATTATTGAAGAAAAAGCAATGTGGTGCATTTCTTTCTGGGCAACCGTTGTAAATCTCCATTAAAGCGTGGACAATGGAGTAGTTCAAGAAACGGTATGTTAATGCCACGGGTAAGAGAACCTGTCTTTTCCAGAACACCACCTATGCCTGTACAAACTGTTCTCCGTCACACCCACTGCTACTACACGATCCTCTTAAATAAAATCCTGACGTTAAGGCTGTAAGTCCTATGTCACTTGAATTAGTCCTTCATTTTGTTTGAATATGCAGATGATCGGTACACTGCCTCTAAACTTTCCTGTATGTGAGGGCCTACAGCCCGCCCACGGGTACTACCTAGCAGCAGCACTTCCTCCTTCTAGTACTACCGGGGGTTCCACTTAAGTCTGCCAGTAACTGATAACTGTCTTTGGTGATTATAATGAGCGTTTCAGGCAAAGCTTTCTTTCCTCCTGCCTTCCTAGCGACTCGCAGTTCCCTAATTAGTTCCTACCATGACTCATCCAACTATGTGTGAAGGACGTGAAGTTTACCATCCTGCCCCTCAGTCAAAACGCTACTACTGCGTACTCTGCAATTCCAGGAGAAATCCTCTTCATTTTATCCAGAATTCTCTTGTTCTCCTCACTACAGCCTTCCTCCCCAATGAAAAATGTCCATAATTTGGCAACAAATTGCCCTAATCACTACCCTATGAGACTGTTAACGTGCTCTAGACATAGATTTTATGTTGGTAACTAATTCTTCAAACTCTCATTCTTCCCCTGTGCCATTCGTGATTACGACAAGAAAGGGGAGGATGTGATTGTGGAACATGAAGGACCGTCCTGTACCCAACGTAAGGCAGCTCACTGAGTGCAGATATACAGGATGAACCCGGACTTTACCAACGGACTTTTTGATAGGTTTACTGATGAGGAGTTGGTCGATATGCACCGTGTGTATGGATTCATGGAGTGCTGTGGAAGAGCGGCACAATAACTCCACACTGTGATGGAAAAAGCCTTGGGATACCTCCCAGTATCGTGTCGGACATCTTTTTGCGTAGTGCTGCAACTCGAAGTGACATGGATTCAACCAGCCATTGGAATTTCCCTGCAGAAATATGCTACCTCTATTTGCTGCCTCCATAATTGTGAACGTGTTGCTGGTGCAGGATGTTGATCACGTACAGACCTCTCGATTATGTCCCATAAATATTCGATGCAGTTCGTATCGGGCGATCTGCCTGGCCAAATCATTCGCTCGAATTGTCTGAAATATTCTTCAAAATAATCGCAAACAGTTGTGGACCAGCGATATGACAGCGTTGTTTGCGAACATGAAGTCCATGAAAAGCTGCAGGTGGTCTGCAAGTAATGGAACATAGTCATTTCCAGCCAATGATCGGTACAGTTGGACCGGAGGAGGCAGTCAATTCCATGTATACACTGCCAACACCATTATGGAGTCACCACCAGCTTACACAATACGTCGTTGGCAATCTGCGTCCGTGGCTTTTTGCGGTCTGCGCCACACTTGAATCTTACCGTCAGCTTTTACCAACTGAAATCGGGACTCATCTGTCCATGTCACTGTTTTCCAGTAGTCTAGGGTCCAACTGATATGGTCACGAGCCCAGGGGAGGCGCTGCAGGCGAAGTCATGCTGTTAGCAAAGACACTGGCGTCGATCGTCTGATGCTACAGTACGTTAACACGACATTTCACCGCGCTGTCCTAACGGATACGTTCTTCGTACGTCCCAAATTGATTTCTGCGGCTATTTCGCGCAGTGTTGCTTATCTGTTAGCACTGACAGCTCTACGCAAACGTCGCTGCTCTCGGTCGTAAAGTGAAGGCCATCGATCATGGTGTTGTCCGTGGTGAGAGGTTATGCCTGAAATCTGGCATTCTCGGCACTTTCTTGACACCGTGGATCTCGGAATATTAAATACCCTAACGATTTCCGAAATGCAATGTCCCATGTACCTAGCTCCAACTACCTTTCTGCGTTCAAAGTCCAGTCGTGTGGCCATAATCGCGTCGGAAACCTTTTCACATGGATCACGGGAGCACAAATGACAGCTCCGCCAATGCATTACCCTTTTATACCTTGTGAACGCGATACTATCGCCATCTGTATATGTACATATCGCTGTCCCATGACTTTTGTCAACTCATTCAATAGTCAGCTGCTCCCACAGCGACAGCAACCATGTCACAGTACTTTTCTATCTGAAGGTTGTTACATTACTCTGCATTTTGTACACATTTTGGTAACTGCGTATTACCGGCTTCTTCACTGTTGTGAAAGTATTTATCACACAAAAAAAGGTAATTTGAGTAATAAACCGACTAAATTCATCGGATACCACGAGTTCCGAATAGAATAATACTCAGAAAATAACCCTGAACAACTTCCAGAATTTGCCGCTAGAACTCTGGTTCATCCTGTAAATGAAAATGATTTCAACCACGTTGAAATTTCAACCTGTTTCAGTGTAAGCACCTGTTTTCGTTTCGAACTGGCATATTACCAGTTTTTCCGAGTTCAGTTTACTTGTTGGCCGTACGGCAACGAAACAGGTATCAAAATCTACATCTGTAGACACGACGATGAGAAGAGTTCTAAAACATAAATATGGATCCACAAAGTCATGGATTTGTCAGTTTACATTTGCGGAGGAATGATACAAATTGTTAAAAAACAAAGAGGTTGCGTTAATGCCAAGTTCAAATCACCTTGTGTATGTGCTTCGCTAGAACTATGGTAGATGAATTCGCATCGGATTTAGGAATGAGTTTACAAGACTTCGAAAGAAGAATTTTTATAGGTGTAAGCAGTGGTGATGTCAAGAGTGCACAAATCGTTTTTCTTGGTACCTGTTTCGAGCTCACTGTGGATGAAATGTAGTGATAATAATGTAAAAATAGATTAAGAGCTCGTTGTAGACGAAAAATCACAAATTATTGTCCGTTTGACAGTTTATTGTTTCCTTGACAATCACTCATTCAAATATTCGACGTGTTCGTGTAACGATAGCTATAGCTCTCAGTTTTGGCCTCCATTTGGATAGAAGACTAGCGTCGCCCTCGTAGATGGAGTAATTCTTGATAGTATCTTGCAGTCGCGTTACGCATTAAGTAGGCTTCGCCTTTCCTTAACGCAGCAGAGGCATTTTCTCATTCCCCGTCCTGTCTTTACACAGAATTTGAAAAACAGTATTCCAGTCAACATTGTCAAAAGCTTTCTCTAAGTCTACAAATGCTAGAAACGTGGGTTTGCCTGTCCTTAATCTTTCTTCTAAGATAAGTCGTAGGGTCAGTATTGCCTCACGTGTTCCAATATTTCTACGGAATCCAAACTGATCTTCCCCGAAGTCGGCTTCTACCAGTTTTTCCATTCGTCTGTAAAGAATTCGCGTTAGTATTTTGCAGCCGTGACTTACTAAACTGATAGTTCTGTAATTTTCACATCTGTCAACACCTGCTTTCTTTGGGATTGCAATTATTATATTCTTCTTGAAGTCTGAGGGTATATCGCCTGTTTCATACATTTTGCTCACCAGATGGCAGAGTTTTGACTGGCTCTCCCAAGGCTGTCAGTAGTTCTAATGGAATGTTGTCTACTCCCGGGGCCTTGTTTCAACTTAGGTCTTTCAGTGCTCTGTCAAACTCTTCACGCAGTATCATATCTCCCATTTCATCTTCATCTACAGCCTCATAGATTTCCATAATATTGTCCTCAAGTACGTCGCCCTTGTATAAACCCTCTATATACTCCTTCCACCTTTCTGCTTTCAGTTCTTTGCTTAGAACTGGGTTTCCATCTGAGCTCTTGATATTCATGCAAGTGGTTCTCTTTTCTCCAAATGTCGCTTTAATTTTCCTGTAGGCAGTATCTATCTTACCCTAGTGAGATAAGCCTCTACGTCCTTACATTTGTCCTCTAGCCACGCCTGCTTCGCCATTTTTCACTTCCTGCCGATCTCATTTTTGAGACGTTTGCATTCATTTTTGCCTCCTTCATTTACTGCATTTTTATATTTTCGCCTTTCATCAATTAAATTCAATATTTATTCTGTCACCCAAGGATCTCTACTAGCCCTCGACTTTTTACCTACTTGATCCTCTGCTGCCTTCACTACTTCATCCCTCAAAGCTACCCATTCTTCTTCTACTGTATTTCTTTCCCCCATTCTTGTCAATAGTTCCCTTATGCTCTCCCTGAAACTCTGTACAACCTCTGGTTTAGTCAGATTATCCAGGTCCCATCTCCTTAAATCCCCACCTTTTCGCAGTTTCTTCAGTTTTAATCTACAGTTCATAACCAATAGATTGTTGTCAGAGTTCACATCTGCCCCTGGAAATGTCTTACAATTTAAAACCTGGTTCCTAAATCTCTGTCTTACCATTATACAATCTATCTGAAACCTGTCAGTATCTCCAGGCTTCTTCCATGTATACAACCTTCTTTTATGATTCTTGAACCAAGTGTTAGCTATGATTAAGTTGTGCTCTGTGCAAAATTCTACCAGACGACTTCCTCTTTCATTTCTAACCCCCAATCCATATTCACCTACCATGTTTCCTTTTCCTACTATCGAATTCCAGTCACCCATGACTATTAAATTTTCGTCTACCTTCACTATCTGAATAATGTCTTTTATCTCAACATACATTTCTTCAATTTCTTCATCATCTGCAGAGCTAGTTGGCATATTTTTCGTGGACTTCATCTGAACTTTACCTGTGATGTACAAGCAGTGTTTGGAGGTAGTACCTGGTTGACACTTGCTGTTGTGTGGTGCAATCATGCAGATTATGGTGGCCTTGAAGCATTTCCAGATGCTAACATTTTGGCGTGGAAGACATGGAGTATTGCTGAGACTACAGGACTCTTGGCTAAACAACCTTATGGTACTCTTGTTCCAAGCATGCCATTTGTTTTGACTACGAGAAGGAAGAAGAAGTTAAATGCTGATGAGTACCTCTTTATATGGGCGAAAGTCGGCAATGGCAATTGTAAAATAAAGATCAACGGTGATTGTATGATTTATTATAGACAGTAAAGTGTGTTGTGTCCTTTCCTTATCTCTTTTCCTTATCTCCTTCCTTTTTTTTACTAAAAAAACCTATTCAGCTACTAAGGCTTCATACATTTCAGTGTAAAGAGTGACGCCACTGGACATTGGATGGATCACCTGGAACGAGTGATTTGTAGTGATGAATCACACCACAACCAATCTAATGGGAGGGTTTGGGTTTGACAGATGCGTGGAGAATGTTGCCTGCAATCACGTGTAGTGCCAACAGTGAAGTACGGAGGTGATGCTCTTAAAGTATACGGGTGTTTTTTGTGGTTAAGTAGTAGTACCCTTATTGCGCTTAGGAAAATGATAATTTCTGGAGGAAATGAGCAAATTTTACAGCATTGTGTACTGCGTACAGTAGGGAAATTGTTTCGTGGCGATGACTGTTTGTATCTTCATGACAATGTACTCTTTGATAATGCAGCCTCTCTGAGGTAATGGTTTGTAGACAGTAACATTTCTAAAATAGACTGACTTGCTCATACTCCCTACCTGAACTCAACGGCACACCTTTGGGGTGATTTAGAACGTCGACTTTGCTCAGAAATTCAGACTCCAAACCTTCTCTGGTTTCGGCTCTTGAGCGAGAGTGGGCTCTCAGACACCTCATTGAAATTGTCGCCAGCAGAGTTCAAGCCGCCATAAAGGCGAAGAGTGGACACGCTCCATATTAATGTCCATTAATAGCTGTCCAGATATTTTTGATCAGATTGTGTATGTCATTATGCTCCTAAAGTATGACATTTGTATACATTTAAAGAGGCCCAAGCAGGTTGTAAACCTTATTCATATGAAAGGTACTTTTTATCAGACACCATAGAGAATAAAAAAATTGGAAAAAATATGGCTTGTAGACTATAAATTTCTAAACACTTTAAAAAATTTCTAAAAATATTGATTAGTTCTAAGATAATATTTATTTTTGTAAAACTGGACATCAAAATAAGAAACTATTTACATTTTTCTACGTATATACATAAGGCTCTAACTTCTTTGATATTTACAAAATAGGAAAACCGCTATGTTTAAATGTGAACAATACTCAGATTAGTGTATCCTGTAATTGTGAATAAATTGTGGCAAGCAGAAGTTGAGAAGTGCACTTTATTATTTAAAAAACTTACGGGAAACAGAACACCAAAATGGAGAATTGGAAATTTGTGATAAGTTGCTATAGGACCAAACTGCTGAGATCATCGGTCCCTAGGCTTATACACTACTTAATCTAATTTGAACTAACTTACGCTAAGGACAAGACACACAACCGTGCCCGAGGGAGGACTCGAACCTCCGACGTGGGGAGCCGCGCGAACCGTGGCAAGGCGCCCTACACAAAGTGGCTACCACGCGCGGCCGCACCAAAATGCTGTGTACTAACTCACACAAACACTGTCTAGGGAATTCTGGCTTAAATTACAACGTTGATGAACTCCTTAGGTATCTGGGTGCGACCATGAAGACATATCTTCAATTGTCTTCCATCTGACAAATCTCTGAGAGCTTCTTTTGATACTTCCACTATGGCAAATGATACACCTGGTTTGTGAATAAATTTCTCACCATTTCTCTGTGCTCTGTTGTATTTGCACCATGAATCACTTCCTGAAGCGCATAGTCCATGGATGGGTTTATCGTATCTTCAAGAGAGGTGAAACCAAACTGCATATACAGCTTTCCTCATATCTTCTACGCTACTAACATTTTGCCTATGGACACATCACTATAATTTTGGGTTTTATCCATTATAAATTCTTACCATCTAATCCTTCGCCATCATCCGATTTCTTTCACTTGTATGCAGTTTTCAGTCGTCGCAGCCTCATACCCATTCGCTTTTGTACATGACCTGTCCGCTCCAGTCTAGTGATAATTACATTTTCACTATGTGACTTCTCTTCCTCAACAGCTTTAAAGATTCTGAAACCCCATCTCCAAAATAGCTCACACATCCTGCCTTCTTCAACTGTTCAGATTCTTGGAAAATGGTCACGCCCATGAAAGAATGAATAAACCAGAAATAAGGCAGTACATCTTTGGAAAGGGGAAATACCTTAGATTAAGATCATTAAAGAGCTCTAACTACTTAATGATTTTTTTTAAATACCCAAAACAGTTGTTATGTGATCAATGTGATTTTCGTAACAAAACCTACTTCAAAATATTTCCTAAGCTCTAACATCTCATTTCCTTATTTTTGTTGCCGTTTCCTTGTTGGAGTTCCTTTTTCTGTCGGATCGCACTTGTCTAATAGCAGACTTATTTAACAGTCGCTTCATTCTGGCTATTAAGATTCTATTTGTTGCTACATTACCACTCGCTGGTCGCATCTGCAGGTCAGGTCGTCTATCATACTGACATCTCGTCTCCTTGTTTTTGTTGCCTTTTCCCTGTTGGGGTTCCTTTTTCTGTCGGATCGCACTTGTCTAATAGCAGACTTATTTAACAGTTGCCTCATTCTGGCTATTTACAGTCTACCTGTGGCTACATTACCACTCGCTGGTCGCATCTGCAGGTCAGGTCGTCTATCATGCTAACTTCGAAGCTAAGAAATTTTTTACTATGTCCAGTTTGAGATAGGTTTCCCTTAGAATCAACTTTATATTACGAACAATTTCAATCTTATATTTTCTATTTAAGAGTTGACAGCTTTATCCTATTGCGTATGTAAGTGCAGCCTTCGGTATGTTTACATTTCGAGCGCCTTTCTTGTCATGTTCAGTTAACGAGCTACTACGTCACGTATTCAGGTAGGTATAGTTGCGTCTGGGAGTTACTTTCCTAGAATTGGACTACGCCCTTTTTTCTTTCATTTTAAACTATAACTTGGAAAAAACGTCCAACAGAAAAAAAAGCATTTTTGTAACCTGAGTCTGTAATACTATTTTTTTTTTTTTTTTTTTACCAGAACATCACTGTGTTTCCTTAAGGCAGTATGTCTTTTTTCTGGAATATTTCGTGCCAAAGGTTCTATATCTATGGAATCAGGCCCAATCTGTGAAATTATGAGATACTAAGGTTCCGAAACGTATTGCTAACTTCTTGCTCGTAAGTTGCTCCCCGACGACTGAAATCACTCGTTGGAACTCTTAACACGTGTGTTCTCTATAGGATTCTTCACTCGGTATTCTACATAGGGAGGCAACTCGTAGCGAAATTCAGTCACTTGGAGAACGTCCTTAGTGCAGCTGATCCCGGCGGAGGTTCGAGTCCTCCCTCGGGCATGGGTGTGTGTGTTTGTCCTTAGGATAATTTAGGTTAAGTAGTGTGTAGGCTTAGGGACTGATGACCTTAGCAGTTAAGTCCCATAAGATTTCACACATATTGTACATTTCTGAAAACGTCCTTAGCTATCACCAGGGTCGAAGCATCCTTCTTAATAATGTATAATTTTAAAATTAAAGTTGAAAAGTGATAATACTCAGCGATAAAATTATTTTCCGTGACTTCTTATCGTTGACGTAAATAAAAGTATCTAATGTAGCTAAGGCAGTGGTAATAAAACCGTGATACCCTTACGACTAACATTCGCGATGCCATTTAATAACTGGAAAAAATATTAATTTAAGTCTTGCCACCTGTGTATAGTGAAAATTTCTTTCGAGGGATCGGTTATGACACGTTGTAATGATATAAACATATGAACATTTATGAAAATAACGATTATACTGAGATGGGTATGACGGTTTTCTGAAACTCCACGCAGATTTTCCATCATTCCAGTCCCCGTTACCTCCACATACGCTCCAAAATTGGTTCTATACAAAAACTAAGAGCCGTGCGTTGACATTGCTAAATTTCCAGAAGGCCGCCAAGGTCTCTGAAACAATCAGAGCACAGTTTACGACCTCTACAGGGAATAAAACAATAAACTTACTAATCACAACTGACACCATAAATCACGCACTCTCAGGCGCTGTAATAAGACAGCGCTTTCACACTGCGTCCCTGAGCCCAATAAAGTAGTCGTCTTCTGCCAGAGAGAGACCTTTACTAAATGTATGTCAGGAGAAAGTTGAGTAACTTGACAGACAAGAAAAATGAACTGTCAAAAGACAGTTAATACTATGGTTTCGCGAATTATCGAATTAGTGACCTTTATTTTGCATCGTTCACGATCTATTGTAGGAGTACTGATGGCAAGAAAAAAATGTGAAAGTTGGCTGCTAGTATGGTTTCTCTTTGTCACTAGCGCACCATCAAAATCGCAAATCATTTGTGTTCGTCACCTGGGAGAAAATGGCAGCTTAGCTGTCTGGCGTGTGTCCCGTCTAGTTGTCTGCCTTCTGGTTCAAATTCTACGATTATTTTGGAGATATATACCACCAGTTACCTATAATATTTTTTTCATGTTATTCTGAAACAGTGCTGCAGTGCACATATTTGTTTTTTTAGTTTTATTTTTATTAAATACTACGTTCAATGTTTAGGGTCTTTATTTTACTGAATATTTCATTTTTTTATTATTGCGAAAGTGTTCATTTCTTGAACTTATATTTCTGTACTGCTAAGCAAGAGGGAAATAAAGATATGAAGGTCGATGTTGTAAGTACAGCAAAATGCTTTCTAGCTTAAGAAGTGATTAACAGAAGAATAATGGCTGAAAATAAGAGAGAGAGAGAGAGAGCGAGAGAGAGCATCATAATCTTAAAATATGGTTACATTTTTTTTTTTAATTGTGTACAAGTTTTATGGGTCCAGTCATTGACAGTTTTGAGTACTTTTTGTGATGTGAATCAAATTAAATGGAAAAAGTACTTCCAAGAAGAATTATGATTTGAACAGAGATTGCTTATACAGAGTCACTTGGAAGCATTATTTTCTACAAACAAAAGTTTGGTAATATGAATGAACGTGTATCTGCTGTTGGCGAAATACTGGGTGAAAATTAATAAAATCAACGTACCGTGTGTTGCTTGGGTGCTGCAGGCTGTGTGATTGATGCAGCGTACTATAAGCAGCCAGTTCTGGTAAATGAAATTACAATGAAATCCAGACCATTAGCTCCTTAAAGGTGTTGATAAATATCAACGGGGACAGTTGAAAATGTGTGCCCCGACCGGGACTCGAACCCGGGATCTCCTGCTTACATGGCAAACGCTCTATCAGGGTGGGCCAGCGAGGACACAGAGGATAGGGCGACAGCAGGGACTTATCTCTGGCACGCTCCCCGTGAGACCAAAATTTCCAATTTACTGTCCACACACTAAATTTGTAGTGCCCTGCCCACTATACTCATTACTCGCGGCAGTCAGTCTACCGATTCCCGTAAGAGTTTGAGAGATGTGAGTGCATCCGCACTGAAGAAGATCATTGGCCGATAAGCCGTATCTATATGAAGATGGTATCTGTTCTTTCGCACCTGTCCGAAAGAATAGATACTTTTGGTGATCTTGCAGCTCTCTAAGAATGAAATTACAATGAAATCCAGACCATTAGCTGCTTACAGGCGTTGATAAATATCAACGGGGACAGTTGAAAATGTGTGCCCCGAAAGAACAGATACCATCTTCATAAAGTTCTGGTAAAGGTTGCTTCGTCGTCAGACAGGAATGATGACAGAAACCCCATAATTGAGATGGTCTGGTGCAAATACCATCGACAAAATCCATCCCGTAGAGAGAAATCCGCTGCTGATAATCCTTGCACTCGTTGCAGGTGAGATAGAAGCGGTTGTCGTACTGGATGGACGTAATCGTACTTCGGCTTACACCATGTTGGCGGGCCACTTGCCTGGAGCTGGTACTAGAGTTCGTCTCAATATCCTGTAGGCCCGGTCCTCCAGATCTGGTGTACGCACAGTCCGCCACCTCCCTGCTCCTTCATGTGTCTGAAGGATCTATGATCACAAAAACGCCCAAAAAGGGCATGAAATGTTGTGTTGTGGTCATCCCATAAGAATTCTGACCAGCTTTTGTCATATCAATAAAAAACACTGTGTCACAGAAGCATCATACATAAAACCACATACACATGCATATATAATAAATAATAAATGTCATGTGACTAGGGCCTTCCGTTGGATAGACCGTTCGCCTGGTGCAAGTCTTTCGATTTGACGCCACTTCGACGACTTGCGCGGCGAACATACGTATATAAAAGGACGGTATTAGCACTCACCATGATACGCAACCAGGAGACTACCCTCATCGCAGACGACAACTTGCAGAGTGGACACATCCTGGAAGCACATAGAGGACTAGGATGAACCGAGTTCGTACTCATCTCCGCAACATCACTGAAAAATTCTACAAGGGAGAACAAAACAAGAATTACGTCAGGTAACCACAGTATTCACACACACACACACACACACACACACACAGAGAGAGAGAGAGAGAGAGAGAGAGAGAGAGGTCTTAAACGGCTGGCTCCCTCCTTCTAAGAGCCAGAGATTAGTAAATCTATCGTATCACTCTCCATTAATGTTGACAGTATACTACCATCTGGTATTTAGAAAAAAATCATCAAATTGTGGCTATACAAAGAAAAAGTACATACACATAATTTGTAATATATTCTGGCATCAAACTGGGAGCGCTTGCCGGTCTCTCCAGCAGAAGATCCAGAATACTAAGGCCTCATGTCTGTTACTGCTTCTGAACAGGACTGAAGTGCAGTGCCGTAGTGTGCCTCATTAACAGTCAACTGATGGGGAGCTAGCTTCTGTGTTGGAGTCAAATCCGAGCAATAGTGTACCCCTCCGCCGTATTTTCGACCAATCACGGCAGAGGACGCCAACACCACTTCAAGTACAGATGTGATACTGCTGATGTAATTGCTTCACAGTGCAAGTATTTACACAAGTGTTGTCTGCAGCACGTCGCTCTTAACGTAGAGTCCTGGAGTGAGTAATGAAAATTTTCTAACAGAGTTCTTAAGAAACACAGTACTTGGGTTTATTATGTTTAAACAAGTGTGTCTTAAAGCTTCACGGTGCAGGACTTATTACAATTTCACCATAGTTTTTAATCTGTCTGTACCAGTTATATTTATACAACTTTCTCTTAACACATTCTGTGCAAGGTGTAATAAATTTTACCAGAGTTCTTAATGATCACATTTTCTCGACTGTTTATATTTACGGTTCTCTCTTCGACAGGTAATAAATTCACTGTAATTATATATACAATGCATGCACATGTTGTTATTCGGACGTCTGTGTGTGTAATTTAACTCTTAACTCATGATGGAATAAAATGAAACACCTACAGCAGTTCTTTCGATGTTATTTATTATACAGCAACTAGTTTCGGTAACTCTGTACACCATCTGACGCTGAGTGGGTGAACTCCAACAGTATACACAATCCCATCAGTGTACACGATTGGAGTTTACCCTCTTTGCGTCAGTTAAGGCCTGGAGATAATGTACAGAGTCACTGAAACTTGTCGCTATGTAATATATAACATCAAAAACATGGCTGCAGGTGTTTCATTTTATGACATACGTAAACGACCGAAGTCCCATAAGCCTTCAATCTTAAGGATGGACTTGCAAATGTAAACTCACAAAGTGACTTCGAGGTGGGGTCTCTGGGACCCATATGCTTAACCCAAGATTTAAAGTACAAATCATTTTAAATGTTTAACTTAAGTTACATAACAATTATTTTTACAATTATTTAAGTGTCGTTTAAATACCCTTTGTTGATTTTATTGCGCTAAATAATGCCCGAGCATATCCCTTTTTGTCACACAATATCACTTTATTCGTAAAAATCCTTCTTCATCACAGGAATTGTACCGTTCACAATTACTGATTTCAGCCACTGCCCTCTCCAGATTTGTTAAAAACAGAAAAACAGTGGTGTAAAGAGCTACGTTCAATTAACTGAAGCAATTTCAAAAACCGGCTTAGTGATACGTAAGAAAAATAAAAATTAATAACATAATTAACAGAAAACCATACCGTACATACACGGAGGAGATAAAAGTCACGGGAAACCCTGGGTCCATGGTTTTGTAGAGTCTGTGTCACACTCGAACACTATAATCAGCTCCTACCAACTGAAATCAGGACTCATCCCACCAGGTGATGGTTTTCCAGTCGTCTAAGATCCAACCGATATGGTCACGAGCCCAGGAGAGACGCTGCAGGCTGTTCGCAAAGGCACTTGCCTCGGTCGTCTACAGCCATAGCCCATTAACGCCGGATTTTGCCGCACTGTCCTTGCTCATACGTTCGTCGTACCTCTCACATTTATTTCTGGGTTTACTTCAGGCAGTGTTGCTTGTCTGTTAGCACTGACAACTGTACGCAAACGCCTCTGCTCTCGGTCGTTAAGTGGCGAGAGTTAATGCCTGAAATCTGCTATTCGCAACCCATTCTCGACACTGTTGATCCGCTAATATTGGATTCCCTAACGATTCCCGAAATAGACTGCCCCATGCATCTAGCTTCAAGTACCATCCCGCATTCAGAGTCCGTTAATCCACAATCACGTAGGAAACCTTTTTACATGAATCACCTGAGTGCAAATGGCAGCTCCGCCAAACATTTCCCTTATATAGCTTGTGTATGCGATACTACCGCCATTTTTATATGCGCATATCGCCTTCCTATGATTTTTGTCATCTTAGTGTATATAGCATAAAAATATTCTGATGTAAGTATCAATTTCAGTACCTATACATCTAGGTATATAGTAAGTGGTGGTATTGGACTGGGAACGTCCTGTATTTAAACAGATAACTGAGGCCTGTAGGTGCACTAGTGCTAGGGTACATGAGTAATCAGTATCGTAATTCATAATTAAAATGCACTATACATAGTCAATAATTAAAAATATTTCGTATATTAATAAAACATAAACTGACATACTCGTACAATATATGGAAATAAAATTCACAATTAACATCCAGAGAAAACAAGTAATGAGTTATAATAGGAAACGTAGCCTGGCAAAGTAAAAAGCAAATAACACACAATTGTGTAAAAGTCAGAATAAAAAGTTTAAATGATTAATGGAAAATCTCATTTGAGATGTGAAACAAATACTACCAAAGAGATAGAGGGGCTGGCCAGTACTTACCTCAGCTCAGTACAGCCGATAGATACACATAAAACACATAAAACAGAACCGAAAATTTACGTTCCTAGCTTTCGGAACAAATGTTCCTTCATCGGGGAGGAGAGAGGGGAAAGAAAGGGAAGATGGGAAAGGAGATTCAGTTACTCACAACCCAGGTTATGAAGCAACAGGGAAAGGAAAATAGGGAGGGTAGCAAGGATGGAGGCATGGTTGTCTGGGAACGTCCTCTGACAACCATGCCTCCATCCTTGCTACCCTCCCTATTTTCCTTTCCCTGTTGCTTCATAACCTGGGTTGTGAATAACTGAATCTCCTTTCCCTTCTTCCCTTTCTTTCCCCTCTCTCCTCCCCGATGAAGGAACATTTGTTCCGAAAGCTAGGAACGTAAATTTTCGGTTCTGTTTTATGTGTATCTATCGGCTGTACTGAGCTAAGTACTGGCCAGCCCCTCTATCTCTTTGTTAGAATAAAAAGTTTGAAAGTCTCATGACAACAAAATTATACATAACTGTAAGTACCAGATAATTAACTAAAGAATGACTGTTAATTAAAATCTCAATAGTCGTCTCAAACTAGTAAGTTTCGGAATACATCCAAACAAGCAATCAGGTTAAACTCATTCTGTTTATTCAGTAGTAATCTGTTACCGTTTTCTATGTACGTAAATTTCCATTTCTTCCAATAGGTTCAAAAACTGTCCTTTCCGCAAGAAGACTGGGCCTTATTCCCCACGTTCCGCCACAGGAAAACAAAAATTTCCTGCAGATGCAGATGCCACAAGGCATGGCATATAAAGAATGAACCCGAACTCTACAAATAAAACTTCGGAGGTTGTTCATGGATTTTTTCTAAGTATTTGGACGTAAGGAACCCGTGGTCTCTGGTTGCTTGTTACAGAGTTGTTACCCAAATAATCACTGTTTCCGTTAAAGCGTTTACACAACAGTGAAAAAGCATGGAATACGAAATCAACAAATCGTTGTAAGATAGAAGAATCGGTTTTGTCGTTGGCGTCTGTGTTCATATTGACCAACTCTTCGTCAGTGAATCAATCCCTACTGTTATATGTCACTGTTAGCGTCCATTTAGCACTGCCAGAAAAGCAAACCGGAGACAGAACCGAGCTGTACTGAATGTATGGCTGACGGCAGAGAGTAAAGTGGGTATTACTGTTGTCAACAGCAAGTACCATAAGTGAGTGGAAGCAATTTTATTCCACACGAGACATAGAGCGCATACGGGCCACATTTGCACTGTTGTGCAAATATTTTCAGTGCAATACGGATACAAAGTTGTATACATGAAAGAAGCCGGGAGATACTAGAAGGTATCAGATAGATTATACGATGGTAAGACAGAGATTTAGGAACCAGGTTTTAAATTGTAAGACATTTCCAGGGGCAGATGTGGACTCTGACCGCAATCTATTGGTTATGGACTGTAGATTAAAACTGAAGAAACTGCAAAAAGATGGGAATTTAAGGAGATGGGACCTGGATAAACTGACCAAACCAGAGGTTGTACAGAGTTTCAGGGAGGGCATAAGGGAAAAATTGACAGGAATGGGGGAAAGAAATACAGCAGAAGAATAATGGGTAGCTTTGAGGGATGAAATAGTGAAGGCAGCACAGGATCAAGTAGGTAGAAAGACGATGGCTAGTAGAAATCCTTGGGTAACAGAAGAAATATTGAATTTAATTGATGAGAGGAGAAAATATAAAAATGCAGTAAATGAAGCAGACAAAAAGGAATACAAACGTCTCAAAAATGAGATCGACAGGAAGTGCAAAATGGCTAAACAGGGATGGCTAGAGGACAAATGTAAGGCAGTAGAGGCTTATCTAAATCAAATGGTTCAAATGGCTCTGACAAGGGAACCTCCCCATCGCACCCCCCTCAGATTTAGTTATAAGTTGGCACAGTGGATAGGCCTTGAAAAACTGAACACAGATCAATCGAGAAAACAGGAAGAAGTTGTGTGGAACTATGAAAAAAGAAAGCAAAATATACAAACTGAGTAGTCCATGAGCAACATAGGCAACATCAAGGAAAACGAGAGCTCAGGAACGTCGTGGTCCCGTGGTTAGCGTGAGTAGCTACAGAACGAGAGATCCTAGGTTCACGTCTTCCCTCGACTGAAAATTTTACTTTCTTTATTTTCGCAAAGTTATGATCTGTCCGTTCGTTCATTGATGTCTCTGTTCACTGCAATAAGTTTAGTGTCTGTGTTTTGCGACCGCACCGCAAAACCGTGCGATTAGTAGACGAAATGACGTGCCTCGCCAATGGGAACCGAAAACATTTGATCGCAAGGTCATAGGTCAACCGATTCCTCCGCGGGAAAACACGTCTGATATATTCTATACGACACTGGTGACGGCATGTGCGTCACATGACAGTAATATGTTGTCGACCCACCTAACTTGTGCATTTGACGAATGGGTGAAAAGATTCTTCTACCTTGCCCGATTTAGGTTTTCTTGTGGATGTGATAATCACTCCCAAAAAAGTGATGAAAACATAAGAGTTTGTCACATAAACTGAAAATAAAAAATTAAACTTTTCACTCGAGGGAGACTTGAACCTAGGTACTCTCGTTCCGTAGCTGTTCTTGCTAACCACGGGAGCACGGCGCTCCTTGCCTGCCAGTGTCCTTGATGTTGCATATCTTTCCATGGATGACTCAATTTGTATACTTTACTCATTTTTTTCATAGTTCCACACAACTTCTTCCTGTTTTCTCGATTGATCTGTGTTCAGTTTTTCAAGGCCTATCTACTGTGCCAACTTATAATTAAATCTAAGGGGGGTGCGATGCGGAGGTTCCCTTGTGAGCACTATGGGACTTGACCATATATGTGATCAGTCCCCTAGAACTTAGAACAACTTAAACCTAACTAACCTAAGGACAGCACACAACACCCAGTCATCATGAGGCAGAGAAAATCCCTGACCCCGCCGGGAATCGAACCCGAGAACCCGGGCGTGGGAAGCGAGAACGCTACCGCACGACCACGAGCTGCGGACGTATTCATACAGAGTTGTGTAAATATCCAGCTTTGCCCGTCTAAAATAATACAGGAAAATTAAAGAGACCTTTGGAGAAAAGAGAACCACTTGTATGAATATCAAGAGCTGAGATGGAAACCCAGTTCTAAGCAAGGAAGGGAAAGCAGAAAGATGGGAGGAGTATACAGAGGGTCTATACAAGGGCGATGTATTTGAGGACAATATTATGGAAATGTAGGAGGACGTAAATGAAGATGATATGGGAGATATATTATACTGCGTGAAGAGTTTGACAGAGCACTGAAAGACCTGAGTCGAAACAAGGCCCCGGGAGTAGACAACATTTCATTAGAACTACTGATGACCTTGGGAGGGTCAGCCCTGACAAAACTCTACCATCTGGTGAGCAAGACGTATGAGACAGACGAAATACCCTCAGACTTCAAGAAGAATGTAATAATTCCAATCGCAAAGAAAGCAGGTGTTGACAGATGTGAAAATTACAGAACTATCAGTTTAATAAGTGACAGCTGCAAAATACTAAGACGAATTCTTTACAGACGAATGGAAAAACTGGTAGAAGCCGACCTCGGGGAAGATCAGTTTGGATTCCGTAGAAATATTGGAACACGTGAGGCAATACTGACCCTACCACTTATCTTAGAAAATAGATTGAGGAAAGGCAAACCTACGTTTCTAGTATTTGTAGACTTAGAGAAAGCTTTTGACAATGTTGACTGAAATACTCTCTTTCAAATTCTGAAGGTGGCAGGGGTATAAAATACACGGAGCGAAAGGCTATTTACAATTTGTACAGAAAGCAGATGGCAGTAATAAGAGTCGAGGGACATGAAAGGGAAGCAGTGGATGGGAAGAGAGTGAGACAGGGTTGTAGCCTATATCTGTATATTGAACAAGCAGTAAAGGAAACAAAAGAAAAATTCGGAGTAGGAATTAAAATCCATGGAGAAGAAATAAAAACTTTAAGGTTCGCCGATGACACTGTAGTTCTGTCAGAGACAGCAAAGGACTTGGAAGAGCAGTCAAACGGAATGGACAGTGTCTTGAAAGGAGGATATAAGATGAACATCAACAAAAGCAAAACGAGGATAATGGAATGTAGTCGAATTAATTCGGATGATGCTGTGAGAATTAGATTAGGAAATGAGACACTTAAAGTAGTAAAGGAGTTCTGCTATTTTGGGAGCAAAATAACTGATGATGGCCGAAGTAGAAAGGATATAAAATACTGACTGGCAATGGCAAGGAAAGCGTTTCTGAAGAAGAAATTTGTTAATATCGAGTATAGATTTAAGTGTCAGGAAGTCGTTTCTGAAAGTATTTGTACGGATTGTAGCCATGTATGGAAGTGAAACATGGACGATAAATAGTTTGGATAAGAAGAGAATAGAAGCTTTCGAAATGTGATGCTACAGAAGAATGCTGAAGATTAGATGGGTAGATCACATAACTAATGAGGAGGTATTGAATAGAATTGGCGAGAAGAGGAGTTTGTGGCACAATTTGACTAGATGAAGGGATCTGTTGGTAGGACATGTTATGAGGCATCAAGTGATCACCAAATTAGTATTCGAGGGCAGCGTGGAGGGTAAAAAGCGTAGAGGGAGACTAAGAAATGAATACACTAAGCAGATTCAGAAGGATGTAGGTTGCAGTAGGTACTGGGACATGAAGAAGCTTGCACAGGATAGAGTAGCATGGAGAGCTGCATCAAACCAATCTCAGGACTGAAGATCACAACAACAACAACGGATACAAAATGCTGATCCAACTGGATAGCTTTGTCATACTATGAAGATCTTTCTGCGCGTTATAGACCTCAGGCTCCACACAATTGTTTCTTTCACCCCAAATCAATGCGGATTTATCAAAGGAAGTGGAACCACAGATGCCATTCATGACGCTCGGTTACTTATTGAGAAACACCTTGAGAAGAACCAAGATTCAGATGTTCAAATGTGTGTGAAATCTTATGGGACTTAACTGTTAAGGTCATCAGTCCCTAAGCTTACACACTACTTAACCTAAATTATCCTAACGACAAATACACACACCCATGCCCGAGGGAGGAGTGGAACCTCCGCCGGGATCAGCCGCTCAGTCTATGACTGCAGCGCCTTAGAGCGCTCGGCTAATCCCGCGCGGCAAGAACAAAGACATTCATATGTCATCCGTAGATCTGGAGCAGACCTTCACCCGTGTCCCAAATCAGCTTATTTGGCTTGCATTACGGCTTCACAATGGCCCTGAAGCCTACGCCAAATGGCTCCAACTGCTGTATCGAAATGTCACCGTCAATATTCCATGTGCAGTGGGAGCATCACCTCTTTTACTATCAGTGTCGGAGTACATGAAGGTTTAGCACTGTAACCTCTACTGTTTATCTTCTGTATGGACACTGTGACATACGGCCCAGCCACCCCAGCCTCGGCCACTCCTATATGCTGACAGTGTTTTACTGGATAGTGAACACGGTAAAGATCTCCAGGAGCAGACCCAGCAATGGAATCAACAACTTGGCAAACTTGGCCTCCGACTGAATATCACGAAGACACAATACATGGAGTGTGGTATTTAATCCTATGGGTCCATCAGAGTCGGTGGAGAAAACCTGAAGAAAGTGGAGAAATTCAGATATCTTGGCTCACTCGTATGCAGTGATGGTGATATTCTACCGTATGTCCGTGACCGTGTTGACACAGCCTGGATGAAATGGCACCAGGTGACCGGCGTCCTGTGTGATCGCCGTATGCCTTAAGTCAAAGGTTTAAGGGACTGTAGTATGCCCAGTCGCACTTTATGGGTCGCAGTGTTGGCCAACGACAACGAAGTATGAGCAGGCTCTCCACGTGATGGAAATGCGTATGCTCCGATGGTCCCCCGGGCCTTACCCGGTTTGACCATATAACAAACGTCGACGTTCGACGACGACTTGGAGTTGTACCCATCTCAGTCAAAACTACGGGAAAGCAGGTTAATATGGCACGGACACGTCATGTGCAGTAAAGCAGACTCGGTGGCAAGAACAGCTATGCACTTGGATATAAATGTTCGACGACCTCGTGGCAGACCCAAGACACGATGGATGGACCATATCAAGTACGGTATGGAATTCATCAGTGCCACCTGTGATGATGTCCCTGACAGATCCAAATGGAGGCAGATGTGTCAACAAGCGGACCCTGCTAGCACGGGACAAACGCCGAGAAGAAGACGAAGAAGAACAATACAGATACAAAGACGAATGGGGGGGGGGGGGGAGGAGTAATAAGAAATCAAACGAAAAGGAAAAACTCTGAGACAAGCCACCGTGGCTACGGGTTCGTCACTCTAAAATACTCATTAAATAGCCCTGAATAGCCTCCGAAATTTTGTCGCTGGAGTTGAAGTTCACCCTGTATAATGTACTCGAACTTGGGAGGAGAGGTACCTAAAAGTAAATCCCCCCACCCCCACCCCTCCGTTCCCAGCCTCACCTCACTACTTGTCTTCAAAATCACAATAAGCACGCAAAACAGAATAACCTTAAACGCTTTGTCTTTCTCCCTAAGAGTACTTGTGGGGAAAAAAATTGTGAGAGGGAGTGAAGTCACTCAGTTTTCAGCGAGCAGGCTATTGCGCAGTGCCACCTGTGAGCACTTGCCTGTGAGATCCGATTATATAAAAACTTTTTATAGCTTTGAATGCAACTAGCGTTGCAATTCAGCTCTCTAAAAACACACGCATACACGCAGAGAGAGAAACAGACACACACAAACTCTATCAGAAACACAGACACAATTGTTTTGGTACCATAAATACTAAGCTTAATAAATAGTGATTTTAGAGGACAAACTACACTACATTTTAACGACTAATCGCCGTGGACCTCTTTGATCGAGAGTAACATTTCAGATCGCTGCCTGAAACTGCTACAATAGAGCGAGCGCGACAAGAAAGTAGCTGGTGAGGAGTCCAGGTCCGAACGTGGAAGAGCGATTGATACTATTAACATTCATAGCAGTTGGCAACGCTTTCAGTAGGCATACGCAAAACGTTACCGCCACTACTGAATGCAGATTATAGCTTACGGACAAATTACGGCCTCCTTCGATATAAAAAGAAAGACCGTTGTAAATATGCCAGTGGCACGACGGAGATGCTTATTCACTTTTATCTTCAACATTGCACCTACTTTGGTCTGCCCTCCTCTTATGAATTTGTAGCCTATGATGATAACCAGCTGGTGATACTTCGATACACCTTGTCAGAGCCGCGGGAATACACACATTCCGATTATTTTGCAAGTAACTGGTTCCACCAGTTCGTCTGTCTCTTTTCACTGTCGTCCGTTTAGTTCTTTATCGCTTCAGTTCTGGCGTCCTGAGATGAAAATTCGTTCTTGCCTATAAATTATCGATTCCTCATTACCTCGTTCGTATAAACCTCATAGATTTGATAGAAAATGTATGTTCGTGAAATATTTCTTGCACTGAAAACAGGAATCACAGAGTCCCATATTTTGTTCACCTTTTAAATCTGTTGCACCACCCATGGAACACAGCTCACAGATAGGTACAAAATAACTGATTTTTTAGCCAAAATTAAAACCTTTGCATAGTAAAAGTGCAAACTGGCAGTCAGTCAACAGCTTTTATCGTGTTCATCAACAGACGTTTCTGATCAGGCGCCCAGGTAATAGTAGCACATATAACGCGTACGTAATGGAACATGGACGACCCAATTGTGCCCATGCCTCAAAAAAGAGGCTAGCTCGGCTAAGAAAAGCATTTTAATAATACACATTCTCGAACTTAAAACAGTATCGGGACACTATACAAAGCACCAATCTATGAAATTACACGAATCACAATTTGATCATAATTTACAGTAACTGGTTGCTCTGGAATTTCTTTAACTTACACCCTGTTGAATGACTGTTATTCATGGAGATGTCAGCGTTATCTTTTACTATTTATCTGCTGGTAACTGTAGCCTTGCAATAGCCAGTCGTGAGAGAAACTTCACGTAGTCGGTCATGGCCGGAGTGATTCTCACACATAAAGACACGTAACAAAGAACAAGCAGGTAGGCCGAATACTTCATCTACAGCCGGATAAAGTAAATGAAACATTTTGTGTTAAAAAATAGATAAAAATTACTCACAATTACAAAGGAAGCTAGGTTCATATATTAAAATTAATTATACAGTGCTTGTACTTAGGTGCTTAGATAAGTACCAACTCCAAGAAGAAATATTGCTATTTTTAACGTTTTATATGAGTAGGGCGAGACAAATGGGGTGGCTGAAGGAGGAAGTTTAGTAATTCAGAAGAAAGGCCCATATTATTTCATTATATGGTATACAGAAGGATTTATCAGCACACATTGTTTTCGTTAAGAAAGAACCTATAATTATTACGTTGAGCAGCATTGCTAGGTATTAAACATCAAGTAGCTTTCCTTTTACAAATGTTTTTCAGGCAAAACAAATGTGAAACTATCGCTACTTCTGTTCACAGAACTGAAGGAAAACAAAGACCTGGTGAGCAGCATTTCGTTATTGTAGTGGTGTAGTTGTACTTTCTTGAAATCTAGCCAGTTAAGTGTTCCCAGACTTTTATTCTCCCGTATGAGTATAACACGCCTAGTCCATTTGGTTGGAATATGAGTTTCATAATGGTCAGCTAAACAGTCGAGTAGTATTCGGTCAACAAGCATGAAATAATACTTCAGTTTCACAAAATCAGTGAGGCTGTATCAACACAATACACGATATCACAGCACAGTTATAGGATGTTAGTTGTGATACACTGCCGCGCTGGTTTAGCCGAGCGGTCTGAGGCGCTGCAGTCATGGACAGTGCGGCTGGCCCCGTCGTAGGTTCTAGTCCTCCCTTGGGCATGGGTGTGTATGCTTGTCCTTAGGATAATTTAGGTTAAGTAGTGTGTAAGCTTAGGGTCTGCTGACCTTAGCAGTTAAGTCCCATAAGATTTCACACACATTTGAACATTTTTTTTGTGATACACTGTATGTTATGTACATGGTCGGGTAAAATTGTAAGAATATTAGTAGTCTAAATGGATGAAAATACTGAAATGTTGCACAGTGAGTTCCTTCAGTGGATTATAGAGCTTAACATTCATTAACAATGAAACATACTGCCAAACAGTTCAGCTTAAGTAATAATACCACCTACAGGAAAATTAAAGAGACTTTTTGAGGAAAGAGAATGAGGTGTATGAATATCAAGAGCTCAGACAGAAAACCAATTTTAAGCAAAGAAGGAAAACAGAAAGGTGGAGTATACAGAGAGCCATACGAGGGAGATGAACTTAAAGGTAATATTATAGAAATGGAGGAAGACTTAGATGAAGATGAGATGAGAGATATGGTACTGCTAGAAGATTTTGATGGAGCACTGAAAGGTCTTAAGTCATAACAAGGCCTATGAGTAGACGACATTCCGTGAGAATTACTGATAGCTTTGGGATAGCAAGCCATGAAAAATTTAATCCATCTGGTGCGCAACATGTATGAGACAGGCTAAACACCCTCAGACTTCAAGAAGACTGCTAATAATTGCAATTCTCAAGAAAGCTGGTGCTGGCAGGTATGAAAATTACCGAACAATCATTTTAATAAGTCATGGTCGCAAAATACTAACACGAATTTTTTATAGAAGAATGGAAAAACTGGCAGAAGCCGAATTCGGGAAAGATCAGTTTGGACTTTGGAGACATGTTGGAATACGGGAGAAAATACTGACCCTACGACTTATCTTACAAGATAGATTAAGAAAAGGAAAGTCTACGTTTATAGCATTTATATACTTAGACAAAGCTTTTAACAAAGTTGACAGAATACTCTCTTTGAAGTTCTGAACGTAGAAGGGTTAAAATACAGGGAACAGAAGGCTGTTTACAACTTCTATAGAAACTAGGCGGCAGCTGTAAAAGTCGAGGGACATGAAAGGGAGCAGTGGTTGAGAAGGGCCTGAGACAGGATTGTAGCCTATCCCCGACTTTATTCAATAGGTACATTAAGCAAGCAGTAATGGAAACCAAAGAAAAATTTGGGACAGGAATTAAAGTTCAGGGATAAGAAATAAAAACCTTGAGGAATAAACAACAACAAAAGCTAGACAAGGGTAAAGGAATGTAGAAGAATTTAATCAGGCGATTTTGAGAGATTTGGATTAGGAAACGAGACACTTAAAGTAATAGACAGGTCTTGCTACTTGGGCAGCAGAATAACTGATGATCGCTGAAGCTGAGAGGATATATCATGTAGAATGGCAAGAAAGGCGTTTCTGAAGAAGAAAAATTTGTTAACATCGAATACGGGTTTAAGTCTTAGGTCTTTCCTTAAGGTATTTGTCTGGAGTGCAGCCATGTATGAAATTGATACATGGACGATAAACATTTTATACAACAAGAGAATAGAATCTTTTGAAATGTGGTGCTACAGAAGAATGGTGAATATTAGATGGGCAGATCACGTAACTGATGTGGAGTACTGAATAGAATTGGGGAGACAAGAAATTTGTGGCACAGCTTGACTGAAATAAAGGATCGGTTGGTAGAACGCATTTTCAGACATCAGTGGATAACCAATTTACTACTGGAGGGAAGTGTAGGGGGTAAAAATTGTAGATGGAGGCCACGAAATGAATACAGTAAGCAGTTTCACAAATAAATAGGTTGCAGCAGTTATTCGGAGATGAAGAGACTTGCACAGGATTGAGGAGCATAAAGAGCTGCATCAAACCAGTCTCTGGACTGACGACCGCAACAACAAGCAATGAGATTAACATATTGATAAATTTTGTCTAAAAACCTTCACAATTATTAAACAGCCAATATGTGACATTGGAGCTGCGTGGTTGATCTAGGTGGATCTATAGCAGTTGTCTCCAGAAAGCTGGTAGAGTGTCTTTTTATTCTGATAAGAGTTCAGATAGGCCAGGAAGTTTATCGTCAAACGCAAATATCTTTTGAGTTAATAAGCGCATGAAGAAATTTAGGAGTACTGTAAAATACATACAGTTTGTTTTTTAAAAAAAGTTTTAAATTCTCGCAAATAAATGATATTAAATCATCAGACCAAACATTTAATGACATAATGCATTTTTACTGAATTTCAAAAATTCTTATGAAACGGAATTTGAGTAAGTTTTTCTGGGTATCAGTAACTTTTCCCTAGGGAAGTGTACTCACACCAAACAAATACAATGATAGTGAACAAAACCTTTTAAAACTATTCATAGGGAATGTATAAGTGCCTACTTTCTAGCATATACTCACTAAAAGTGGCTAAAGTTGAGCTTCTTAGCTGAAATTTGAAAGTTTCTGCTATAGCAAACACTAAGGTGAAAGAGAAGCAAAGTGGATTCGAATCGGAGGTATAGATTTTGATCGAAGAATATGCGTTCCTTGAGGTGTTAGACTAATTCATTATTTTCTCAACTTGTATCAAAATGTGGTAATAGAATTGGCAATATATTTATAATCCGCAAATGGAATCCACATTTTGAGAGTAAGCGGCGCTCTGAGGTTTTAACAGTCATCACTCTGATTCTGTCGATGGAACCCATGTATAGCGAGATCCCGTGGGCACTTCACGAACTATACATCTATTATGTGACAACAGTGTGCGAGACGTTATGAGCTTCTTAGTTGCTGTGGAAAACTATCTGATGAAGTAGTAGATGAACGATAAGATTTACCAGACACAAAGTGGTCACGTTCGTCTTAATAGCTCGTAACACTGTGTTGGATTTCAAACACAGCTTAAATTATCTAAGACGTGTTTGTGCAGCGTTCTAGACGGAGGAGACATCACTTCTGTAGCAACTAGTACTAAGCAGCCAGATTGTTTTGAAGCTTCCCGAGGTCATTCATACAGAGGCACATCCAGTCTTATAACGTATTCCCAGTCCTCTATAGTCCACTGTCTGTGTCACTGCTGTAAGTGTCCTTTTTATGCAATTCACCAGTCTATGTTATTGCATTTGACCACACGAAGCTTATATTATGTACACAAGAACAAACTTATGTTCTTAAGGGCAGTTATGTGTATTTATATTTATATTCTAACTATATTCAGACACGATGTTCTACAATATCCGTAACGGATAAGCGAAACCGGTTAGTACCACATCAAGTAATTAGAATAATGCGCATTTTATTTTTTGTAATTGAAGACTTAAGCTAACAAAAACTATTCTTGCAATAAGATTCAACAAAAAGTGTCTTTTTTGGAACCTCGACTCAAAAATATATTAGGATGAAAGTAAATAGCCGGAGCATGTCCTTCAACACAGCGTTAGCATGATATGGAACTATTTGGTCAAATCTGAAATCAAATTTCCTGACAAGAGGAAAGATCTTCTTGATTCACAGATGTGGAGTATGCACCTAGAATTAACCCATAACCTAAATGCTCATGTCTCTATGCAATTTGTAGATAATGTTAATTTGATTGCCAACATGGAATGCTTTAACATTTCACTTACGAGGGAACATTCCCAAGTGTTATAAACGATCTTGATGAAACATGGTCGCACTGTAGGGGGGCAAAGTAGTGAAATACTTTTTTGTGCCCAATTTCACATTTAAGAGGTACAGCACACCCCAGAACGTAATTTTTCATTTTACATTTAGAGAGAATATTTTTCATTTTTCATTTAGGGGGAATATCTTCTAAACGATTATATATAAAAATATGTTTCATACAAAAGTTGATGCATAATTAATGTACTTGAAACCTGTACTTGAAATCTGTACCTGAAAAGTGTATAACCAACTTTTGTTGTTTAGAAAATACCCTACCACCATTAATTAATTTTGAAAAATAAAACTTTTGTTACAGCATAAAATAAAGAAGCTTTCAAGCCACATATATTCATGTGTAATAAAGCTGGTTTCTGAAATACTATTTTTGGAAAATAAGTTGTACACAACGTGCTATCTGTATGGGTCTTTCAACAATGGCGTAGGGACCAGGGTGCGCAAAACGAATCTGTCGGTCTGAAAACACTGAATATAGGGATTAATGGTGCTGTGATCACCTTCAATGATGGAAAAGCAGGCAAAATAATGGTTGTGAAACAACTTGGAGTTAGGTTTGACCATAATACAGAAGCAGTACTACAAGAACTGTGTTACGACGTAAACTCAGCACCACCAAGCCAGTCGGGAACGACAGAGAAGAGACGGCTGTGAGAAGAGGTCAGCCAATCGCACGCTGACCGACTTCCCTGCAGGACGACAATGCGACAGCAGCAACCCCTAGGTGAAGAGATCATAAGCTTTTTAGTTTATATTTTTGACTTTCCTCTGTGTGTATTTATTAGGCACATTTCTGCATTTTAATAACTGTCGAGTATATACTTGTGCCGTCTAATGAATGGATAGGGAGTATGATTGTTGTGTGCAGATGCGAGCTGAGCTTCTGACCCTTCGCTCACAGCTCCAGGGGGTGCATCATAAGGGGGGGGGGGGGGAGCAGGCACGAGGATCCAAGAGTGGTCCAGCACATCCAACACACCCAACATGTACCCCAATCAGTCCACTACTGCGGCCGCTCGGTTAATGCCAGCATTGAGCTTGACCACTCATCTGTGATGGAGTAGGTCATTCCGAGGTGTGGCAGTGGCAGGCACTGAAAGGCGTACTGGGGGCTGAACGGAGGGCCTCCCCGGATCGTCTGACGAATCGTTTACAGGGATTGACTGTGTCTGATAAACGTCCTGAGCCAGATGCAGTCGCTTGCCCCGTTTAAGGGGGAGCGTCTCGACCTGCGTTATCTGGGCAGCCACAGAGGGCAAGATTACTGGTAGCTGAGATCTCCAGTTTTAGGCACATAATGGAGCCTCTCAGGTATAAAACATACAAGAAGGGGAAGAAGTCCTGTGAACACTTTGTGAGCATACTGGGAGGAGGCATCCCACAAGAGGAATGGGTGTTTCCAGATGTCATGAAGAGAACAGGCTATAACGATATTGTTTAGTGTTCGCTAATATTGTGTACTCACTGTGTCGGCATTCCAGAGTTAAACAGATGCTACTACAAATAGATATGGATAGTGTTTTGAACTGTAAGTTGGGTGGAAGTGCTGTTCTTCTAGTTGTCAGGATGGCGTTCTGCTCTTCATCTTGTCATCATTTACAGGACAAATGGAAAACCGCTCACAAATCAAGAGCATTGAAGTGTCAATCATTTCTTCCCTCAAATATTGCGGTGGTGTTGTCGCAGTTGGTGGCAGAGTCTAAGATCAGCCCTCGAGTGCAGAAATGGTACTGAATTATGCACGTAGCCGTCGCCAGCATGACCAGCTCATGCCGTAAGCAAGCGGTAGCAAGCCAGTGTCTCGTCGTCACCATTACAACGGCGAGGACGCATCAGGGAGCGCTCCGTTGAACCGTAGATCCCAGTGTTGACAGCCGTGGCTGCAGCTATCAGTGGTAAGGTGTGTCCACACAGGACGCACTAACAGTAGTAGAGTATGCCTCCAGTAGGCAAACCGGCCGCGGTATAGTATGTCCGCAGGAGGCAGCTAGTCGGGTTCAGGTGTGAATCAAGGACCCCCAAGCGAGCGCCCGTCTGGTCGATCTAAGTCAGCTGGCAGTTAGCCTTCCTCCTGGGAGGCACCAGTTCAGTCTCCAGCAGCATCTCGACTCAGCCACAGCAAGCAGTCTTGTGGTTTAGTGAAGACAGCACCTAGCAGCGGCAGCAAGAAGACCCAGCTGAGGACCATGATCGGGATAGAATAAAAATGTTAAAATGTGTGTGAAATCTTATGGGACGTAACTGCTCAGGTCATCAGTCCCTAAGCTTACACACTACTTAACCTAAATTATTCTAAGGACAAGCACACACATCCACGCCCGATTGAGGACTCGAACCTCCGCCGGGACCATCCGCACAGTCCATGACTGCAGCGCCTTTGACCGCTCGGCTAATCCCGCGCGAGGGGGTAGAATACTTCTGGTCGCTGGCCGCAGGCGGTGACTGATAATGATTGGCTAAAATGGGCAGCGTTTACACAGGCTTGGCCCATCAGGGTTTTGAACAGGCATCGTTTTCTCTCATGCAGGTCCCAACAGAGCTGCGCTGCGAGACTTCGTCATGTGGCACTCAGGTCACCATTTCCGCAGTGGCTTCCACCTTCCTCCGTACCAGCGGTACTACAGCGGTAGCGCGCTATCCGGGCTTGAAGGTGTAGCAACAGCTTCTACCAACAGGCCTAGGCGGCTATTCCTGTGATGTTAGCATAGTCCCCATGTACTAAGGAGTGCTGAAAATTAATACCTCCAAATTTTTTATGTGACAGCTCTTAAAGCTTTTCATAAAATAAACTCTGTTAACATCCTACATCTTTATTCTTCATGTCTACATATTTATTTCTCAGCATAGTCTCCTGGCGACGAACGCATTTCTCTCAACAAGAGACCAGTTCGTTTATTCCATCACTGTAGAATGTTTGACTTTGTTGACGGAGCCACAGACTCACCTCTGCTTGCACCGTTTCTTCACGATCAAAATGAAGGAGTCGAAAGTGTTCTTTAAGTTTTGGGAGCAGATGAAAATCGGATGGGGCCAAGTCGGGACAATATGGAGGATGATCGATGACAGTGGACACAAGGAGTCGGATCATTTCAAATGTCGCAGTGCTCGTGTGAGGTCTGGTATTTTCATGCTAAAGGAGAGGGTGCTCCATATGTGGATGAACTCTTCTAATTTGAAACTCGAGTACAGCTCTCAGTCTACCACGCACCGACACAGTTACGTTACAGACCGCCATGTTAAAAGTCACTATTCGAAGCCCTCTAGCGGAAGAGGAGTGGAATATGTAGACATGAAGGATAAAAATGTAGAACGTTAAAAACGTTGGTTGTTTACAGAGCAACAGGTAAATCTCGCACCCTTTGTGTGTAATAATTTATGGGGTACTTGTGCAGGTGTTCTGGAATCAGATGAAGAAGTCATGTTTCACACACTACTGGAAACCATAACGGATAGGATAGAACGGAACTAGGATTCTATTCCACAGGGTCCTATCACCACCACAGAGTGTATCTTCGGTATCTTCTAAATTTTCAACACGCTCCTCGCGTTGCTCTTCAGGTTATAAATGCTTCTTCTGGTGAAACTCTTTCAATAAAAGCGTGGAATATAGGTAGAGTAAATTTGAAAGTTCGGTAGCCCACACGTCGTGCCTTCTCATAGTGCCAGTCACGAGCTACAAGCTCTGATCTAATGTCAGATGTAAACCTTCAATGTCATCCGTAATACAGCAGTTTTCTCTCAGAGTGCCTGCTGTTGTTTCATGCTAACAAGGATTTGCGGATGACAGCCTCGCACGAGATGCGTCGGACTCGCAGAAACGACAACTCCGCGTCCATGCCGAATTTTGGTTCTCAAAACACTACTCACGGCTTTCACATATAACACACCTATACATTGAATTTTAATTTGTCTAGTGCCACGTATGTGCTCAGAAACATTCCATTCACAATTTAAAGTGAAGTCTTGCCCACTTACTTAAGGCTTCAAAACTGATTATCGATGTAAAACTTTTACGAAAAAAGTGCGTATTTCACTGCGTATGTCATAATTAACCCGTATTACACATCACGGTTTCGGCACTTGAAAATGAGGCATGCTTCGTGAAAACACAAACATGATGTTAAATAATATTTCATTATTTTTCCTTAGTTTGCACCGTGAAGATGTTCAAACGCCACATAACAGTTTATTTTCGTAATACTTCCCGTTCATTGTACACACTGATTTTTCCCAGATGTACTTCTTTCTATGCTAAAGTTCAAATCTGAAGTAGTATATTTTTTGAACACTTGATTCTTATGCACCATTGTAAATGATTTAACAAACACATTGAACATTATGCCACATACTCTAGCATTTGTGCTACTAACGCAAAACTAATTCGCTCAGGAACAAAATGAAAAACTCATTTCATAATCATTTTTATTCGTGATAGGAAAAAAACACACTGTCCAGTCACATTATAAAGACCACCTGTCAATACGTGAGGGAAGAGAGTCAGTGAGACCTACGGTAGATTACAGTGAAAAGAGGAGCTTAACTTAGCCGCAAATTCGGTGCAAAATCTGACTGGGATTATATCATGCCCTATAGCTGTGCTCAGTTTTAGCGGTTCTAGCTGTTTCTCAACAGCAATGACACTAGTATCCGTATCAGTCATCTTTGCAGTGGTGGGAGTATTTAATTGAGACAATACTCCTGGATTTTTATTTGTAAATGAACATTTGAAAACGAAGTTCAGCGCTTCTGCTTTGCTTTGATACCATCATTTTCAGTCCTTGTTCCATACGTGAGTGCCTGACACTAATTTTCATATCGTTCCACGTCTCCCTAGCTTAGTTCAATACTTTTTTTAACACCTATTGTACAGTAGTTTCTGTTTCTTAAGAAGTTTTTTTACAGTGAGTGTATACTATGCAGGGCTCCTTCCATCATGAACTGTTCTATTAGGTATATATCTATAAACTGCATGGTCAACTATTCTGAGCCTGATCTTTACTTGTGATTTTGGGAGACATCCTCCGGTAATGTTGTGCTACGGTAGTTGCTGAAGGTTTCATATATTGCCTTCAGGACAGTCAAACACGTTCCATTCTGCATCTCCCTATCTATTATCCGATGCTTTTTTTACACCTGTTATGCAGTAGTTTCTGTTTCTTTAGAAGTTTCTTTGCAGTGAGTGTATAGTATGGAGGATCCCTCGCATCATGAATTGCTCTATTCAGTACATGTCTGTCGACTGCATGATCAACTGTTCTTCTAAACCTAAGCCACAGTTATTCTACATCTTCCTCTCCAAAGTTTTTGTTTCAAGTTCTTTCGTAGGTTGATTATTCGTTGTTGCTACAATCACCTCATGGTAACAGTGTGGGCTTCTGAACAATCTGTAGTAGGTAGTTCTCAGAGAACACATTTAGTAACTTTTGCAGAAAGTTGTTACGCCACCATTTACAAAACTGTAATTTTCCTAGTTGATTGTCGAATGACTATCGTCTTGTCCAGTAATGACAGTATGACTGAGGAACTTGCTTACTAGTGAACTTAGATCAGGTGAAGAGTCTGGTGGTCCATAGAAGGATCCGATTCTAAGTTTATGTCCATCCTAGATACTGAGTTTATTGTCTGCTGAGACAAATGAGGAGACGAAGTTAATAATGTACTGAAGCGCAAGATTTGGAAGAAGATAGAACATTTGACAGCTCATGAACCGAATATTTTAGTGCCTGTTTTGTTAGAGTATGCAGATTTATTCCGAGGACGTGCAAATTTACCTGTCACTCATTTAGTTCAGTATCGTATTCATACAGGGAATGCGGCTCAATCACACAGAAACCTTACCGAATACCATTTAGTGAAACAGATTTGGTAGAAGACATGGTTAAAGAACAATTAGAAGCCGGAATCATAAAACCAAGAGATCCTTCAGATCCACTGTTGTGTTCACCTGTTGCAAAATTGTAAAGAAGAAATCAATTTCTGGAGAAGCACGGTTCCGTTTTTGTGTTGATTACCGATCTTTGAATGCTGTGACCACAAACGACATTTTTCCTTTACCAAATTCAGTGGAAACCTTCGAGTACTTGGGCAGATGTCGAATTTTTTCAGTATGTGATTTAACAAGTCGTTATCTCCAGTTAGCAGTGCATCCAGACGATCAAGTAAAAACTTCATTTGCAACAGCAACAGGAGAATACAAGTACCTTTGTATGTCGTTTGGACTTCGTAATACTCCAGCTAAATTTCAACGCCTGATGGATTCAGTTTTATGAGGGCTCACCCCAACACAAGCACTTGTTTACCTTGATGATGTAATAATTTTTGGTGAAAACATGAAGCAGCATACTGAGAGACTACAAGCTGTTTTTGAGCGTATAAGAAGTGCAAACCTGTCTTTGTCAATAGATAAATGTCATTTTGCACTAAGTAAGGTTAACTACCTTGGTCATGTTATAACCAGTGAAGGTGTTCGACCTGATCCAACATTAATTTAAGACGTAACGAATTTTCCTGAACCACAGAATTTGAAAGGACTACAATCATTCTTGGGATTGTCAAATGTCTACAGACGATTTATAGCCGGTTATGCGAATATAACACGTCCAGTGACACAGCTACTGAAGAAAGGAGCCACATTTAATTGGTCAACAGAGTGTAAAAAGGCAATGGAAGAACTTAAAACTGCTCTAACTACAGCCCCAGTGTTAGCCTAGCCGGATTTCAGTAAACCTTTTATTCTTTCAACAGATGCGTCCAATTTTGCCATAGGTGCAATCTTGTCTCAAGAAGTTGATGGTCATGAACATCCAACCTCATTTGCTTCCAGACACTTTCACAAAGCAGAATGTAACTACACTACTACTGAGAAGGAGCTTTGTGCATTGGTTTTTGGTATAACACATAACTGATGTTTCTTAACAGGAAGAGAATATACAGTTATTACGGATCATGCCGCACTTAAATGGTTATTGAGCTTAAAGGATCCAAGTTCCAGATTAACAAAATGGGCTTTAAGACTGAGTGAATACCAAATTAAGGTTATTCACCGACCTGGTAAACAACATGTTAATGCTGATGCAATGAGTCGAAAAGTCAATGTTTGTGTTACAATAAGTCGAAAAGAAGAGTTAAAGGCAGCTCAAGAAGAAGATCCACAATGCAAATTATGGAAAAATGATCAACGTTTTGTCTAAATAGATGGATTATTGTACAAAATCACTAGAAAGCATGAAAGATCAAATCATGAGGGAACAACACGATTGCTTATTATCAGGACACTGCGGTAAAAAAGCAACAAACATTAAAATAGCTCAAATGTTTTGGTGGCCGAGCCACAAAGCTGACGTTTTCGAGTTTGTTTCACAATATGGCTCCTGTAACAGACGGAATAATGTAGGAAAACGTAGAGCATCATTGCAAAAACTGCCAGAGAAAAGTGAACCACTTGAAAAGAGTAGGACTAGATGTCGTAGGACTGTTGCCTAAGACTTAAGATGGAAACAAATACATATTGACAATGTTAGATCATATCTCTAGATACCTTCTCATGATACCAATACCTGATCAGGGCGCTAAGAATATAGCTAAAGTTTTCGTAAAAGAATGGATTTTCAAGTTTGGATCACCATTAAGTATAATTAGTGATCAAGGAACGAATTTTATGAGTGAATTACTTAAACAGACTTGTAAGCTCATGCAAATAACTCAGTTAAGGACTACACCAGCACACCATGAAGGAAATGGAAGAGTCGAACGAGTCCACAGAACAATCATAAAAATGGTTAGCCATTATTTGAGCAGCAAACACGACAATTGGGATGTCTGTTTACCGTACTTGGTAAGTTGTTACAATGTCAAAATGCACAGCTCAACTGGTATAAGTCCATATGAGATCGTCTACAGAAGAAGAACGCATTCACCCTTGAACTTTCCACGACTGACTGCCGGAATCAGCAATGAACACGTAAGGGATCCAGCATGCAAGCTAAAGGAAGCATGGAGGGGAGTGAAACAGCGAAATCATCAATCCTTTCTTCAGCAAGCAAGACAACACGACCGCCAAGCAGCAGTACCACAGTATCGAGTTGGAGCTCTTGTGTATCTGAGCAACGTGGTGTGGACCGACCGAGAGGCAGACCTGCTCCTCTCAAACCCAGGAAGCGAGAACCGCGAGGTCGCAGTCCAGACTTCGAGGCCGAGGCATAGCCACGTTCATAGCGACCCTGTTCCAGACACCCCTACAATCTGCGTAAACGTGTGTAGTGTGTGAGAGTGCAATGCGTGTGTTTATTTCAGTCATGTGCTTATGTGAATGTGTTGTGAAAATTTAGTATTGAAGCTATTGCACGAGTGCATAAGTGAAGCTAAACCTTTTATTCCACAGGTTACCACAAGCAGTTCATTTATTTTGTGTTCATTGTTAACTCTAGTATTTAGAACTAATTAACCATGTTCATTTTTATTCTGATGTTTGCTATGATAGCGTATTCTACTAACGCTGTAGCAATAGCATCACAGAGTACAGGTGTTTTGTTTGAACAACGATCAGACATGGTGGTTTCAACAAGTAATGCAAAACTTGTACTCAAGTACAATCTGAGTAAAATCCAGCAACAGTTCAATTCTGTAAAGAAGCAAATTGATCTAATTCGTTCTGTTAATGGTAATGATACAATTTTGGAAATGAGTACATTTTGGTATAATAACTGGATCACAGCCAAAATGCATGTAGAGTCTACATTTACTAATTATGAGCAAAAGATTTACTGTTTTTTAAAGCTTTTGGCACACAAAACTGTAATTAGGCGTATCCTTCGTACTGTGTTTGGTACTTTAACTAGTCGAGATCTACTGGAAGTTAAAGGCAAAATATTAGCTCTTGTACAACAGTCCAGTATAGATTCAACTAACCTCTATAATGTAATTATCGTATTAAAGAAAATGCAAAGAACCATTACTAACCATACAGTTTGCAATGAACAGATTGTAAAGCAGTTTACCTCACATTTCCACGAAATTCGCAATGAAATGAACGCAAATATCCAAGAACTATTCCAAGGATTAAATGCTGTGAGTTGCCACTAAAAATTAATGTTAAATTATAATTAGTTATTCACCACCGAAATTTGAATCTTAAATTTACGTATGTTTGCTTCCATAGTCATTGTAAAGGTTGTCACAGAGCCGACGCGCCTGGAGCTGTAGCAGTTTCTATTTTATACACATATTTTGGTTTAGTTGCCGCTATCACGTACTTCTGCGAAGAAGTGAATTGTACCTGTGTATTTTACTGTTTAGAATAGTGTATACTAACTTACTCTAAATTTTTTTAGTAAATGTTTTTTGCATTACCTTTGTGTGAGCCGACTTTGAAATATAATATAGAATAGTAGTAGTTTAGCAGGAGAACTTAGATTGCGTCTAGGGACTTACTTTTACCTTATTTGTCATACAGACAAAAAAAGTGATCAAAATTTATAGGGACTGAGCCTGTTGTGAACAGATGCAGAAGAAACTGGATACTGTCGGTAGAACAGCTGGAAGATGTGTTGGCCGTGGTCGACAGGCTTCGAGTTGCTGCCCTTGGATGCGGTGGCGTTGCGGCACCTGAAACGAATGCTTTGGCACCTCTGTGATTCCTGATACCGCTGCACCTTCCAGTTCGCTCGTTCCGGCCGGTCGA
Source organism: Schistocerca piceifrons (assembly GCF_021461385.2). Lineage (NCBI taxonomy): Eukaryota > Metazoa > Arthropoda > Insecta > Orthoptera > Acrididae > Schistocerca > Schistocerca piceifrons. Next base: position 479,066,435 of record NC_060149.1, on the reverse strand, counting down.
CACTTACCTGTCAGTTATTGTCGAAAAATGGATAAGTCGCGAACCTCTGGTCGCAGTCGAAAGAAAGCACCGGCCGCACAGCTGTCCGTTTACTCCTTAAAACCAGGTTTGAAGTATTTCACGTTGCTGAAAGTAAATCTAAGTCAACAGGGATGCCTTGCCTGTTGGGACTGTGGACGATTATCGTGAGAGCTCCGGACAATTGTAGATGGTGGGATTGCTTGTCAATGGGAGCTCCGATGCAATTATAGACGGGTGATGGAGGCACTCAGGGAAATGGCGTGCAGGTCGCGAAGTAAAGCAAGTGTCCATTCTGTTTGCCTGCCGGGCAGTCTCGTCCGAGATGAGGAGGCTCTGACGGAAGCGACTGAGCGCCCTGAATGAATCTGAGTGCAAATAGTGACTCATGTGGGCAAAAATGATGCCTGCCGCCTGGTTTCAGAGCTCGTCCTCGGTTCCTACAGGCAGTTGGCTGACTTGGTGAAGACAGCTAGCCTGGCTTAAGGAATGAAAGCAGACCTATAGTTTTGTAGCATCGTTCCCAGAATCTGTCGCGGTCCTCTGGTTTGGAGGCGAGTGAAATGTTTAAACCAGAGGCTCCGACGATGCTGTGACGATCTTGGATGCCGATTTCTCCATCTCTGCTATCGATTGGAGAAATGTAGGACCCCTCCTGATAGACCAGGCGTACACTACACGCAGGAAGCTGCTACTAGGGTAACAAAATATGTGTGGCAGGCTCGTGTGGGCTTTTTAGGGCAGAGAAATGCCTCCATAGACCAAATAAGATGCATTCTGGTTCCAGACAGGGTAGCATTTCTCATATCAGATTGGATAAAGAAAATGTAAACATAGTATTAGTTGAAACTGCAGGAGCGTCTACGGAAAGTTTTAGGAACTAGTCTCGCTTATAAACGGTAACAGTGCCCGCATAGTGCTAAGGACGGAGAGGTGGTTGAAACCAGAAGTTAATAGCAATGAAATTCTAAACTCAGACTGGAATACATATCGCTACGATAGACCGAACGCTGCTGCTGGATGCGTGTTTATATCAATAAAAAATATCTAATGAGATTAGTTCAGATTCTGAACATGAAATAATTTGGATGAAGATAAAGTGTTAAACGTGGATCAAACATGGTCATCAGATGCCTTTATAGACCCCCTGCCTCAGCAGCAGTTTTGGTGGAACATTTGAGGGCAAATTTTGAGAATATTACACGTAAATTTGCTGTTCGTGTTATAATTTTGGATATTTCAACTTATCAGCTATAGACTAGGAGATTCAAGTAATTAGGACTGGTAGTGGGGACGGACAGGTTGTCGTGTGAAATTGTTCTAAGTAACTTGGCCGAAAATCTGGCCCATAAAGACATCTTAGATCTGCTGCTGACAAACAGACCAGAACTTTACGATTCAGTTAGCGTAGAAGAGGGAATCAGTGATCATAAGGCCGTTACAGCATCACTAAATACGACTGTAGGAATGCAAAGAAAGATAGGAAGACCATTCTCTTTAGCAAGAGTGACAAGAAGCGTATTTTACATTATCTGACAGGTGAACATGAAAATTTCATCTACAGTACTGAAAATGTTGTATATTAATGGAAAAAGTTCAAGAGCATCCACACGGGAGAGGCCCCACAAACAAACATTTGCTTAAATTACACTTAAAAGCTTTGCACAAAAATCAGGAAATGAAATGAAATGAACAAGTCATGGCTTGTTCATACGGAAATGAAGGTGAATCACGAAAGGTGCTGGAAGTGACTGCCTTAGACTTGTAAACACAATTGAACACGACGCCTCAGATTCTTGAATGTTGCTGCCAGAACGTTTGGTGTCTGCCTGGATTTTACGGATGATGTTCTGTCGTAATTTTGCCAAGTTGTGTGGTTTGTTCCTGTAGACATTGCCTTTTAGGCCACCCCTCAAGTAAAAGTCAGGTGGTATCAAATCAGGTGAGCATGGGGACCACAGTACTTGCGAAATCACTCTGCCAGGGAAAAATAATCCAACCTCAGCCATGGTCGTTCGAGACGCATGGCATGTGGTGCCGTCCTGTTGATACTAGCCAAGGCTAAGTTCTTCAACGTCCAACTGGTTCACAAATTCCAGAAACATTTCGAGGTAAACTGCACTTGTCACGGTGGACTCGAAAAAGATGGTCCGATGATGCGACGCTGTGATAATGCACAGAACGCGCCAATCTTTTGTGTATGCAGGTGTTGCTCGACCAGTGCATGCGGATCTTCTTTACACCACAAACGTGTATTCCGAGAGTTTACATAGCCAGAGAGGCGGAACCACGGCTCATCACTGAACCATGTGTACTGCAATATTCATGACCTCTGAGCAATAAATTGCTGCACCAACGACAAAATGTAATGCTTTTGTCTTTGTCATTGACGTTCAGTTCCTGAACAACTATAAACCTGTATGGATAAATGCCAGCTTTCTTCGCAGCTCTGTGCCACGTGCTCCGTGTCACTCCACATTCCTGGGATAAACGTCGCACAGACTTTCCAGGAGAGGCCAACAATCGTTGTTTCACGTCAGTCACTTTTTCTTCCGATAATGGCGGCCGTCCCCCGCCGTGAAGATCCAAGATCCAGTGGCGGATTTACATATAGGTCCACCAGGCACGGGCCTAGGGACGGGATCTTAAGGGGGACGGTATTTTTTGCTCTGTACTCGTTTCAACTTTTTACGTTATAAAATAATGGCGCTTACAAACGACAAAAATTTTTAATATTGTTAAACAACTTGCTAGTTTAAATAAGCCTTAAAAACGAAATTCGACAATACAAGCTTGGAAATATACATAGTTTACTTGGTGACTGAATGGAAATTTAACATTGGATTTCTGTCTGGTATCGCCTTCATAATTGTTCAAACAATGTTGAACTAAGCTGTCAGAACGGCAATCTACAATACAATGTTTGAAACGTGATTATTCCGAGAATGCTGTCGACTTCTACTTAACCCTACTATATTTTCTCCGTGAAAATACCGGGACCACTGAAAAGCTGTGATAAACTAATCAGCAGTTTCTTAAATACTGTAACATGTGTGGGCCTCAGTATGTAAAGCCCGACTCTACTAAAATTTCTTGTAGGAATTACGGGGAAGTACCAAGTCAACCCCCCATTACTGTAATTAATGCGAAAGCTCTGTGGTCGTCAATATCTGAGTTTTGATTTAATGACACCCGCTTAACAAAACATGATGATACTGCAAATGTTTTACATTTTTAAACACTTGTTTATACGGAAAGAACATAAACAGAACGTCTAATAATGTGTGGAATACACTTCACAGCAGTTTAAAAATTTTATTTATTTACTTAGTTACTTTTTTGTCGAAAAAAGGAGAAGAAACCAGTTTTCTTTTATCTCATTTATTGAGCTGCAGCCTGCACGATATCAAAGTTCCCACTCTGTGCAATCGAATAGTAAGTGACATTGCAAATTTTATATTAAACTACTTAACTAAGCATTTTTCTTCGAGGAAAGGTTATTTTTATATTATGTTGGAACAAAAGGTGCATTTGCGTGTAGATATAACAACAGTGTTCACACAAATGACAAAACACCACATCAAATGCCAACAAGACTACTTTAACTTTGTAGTCTGTCTTCTCTGCCCACAGAAACCGCTAAAGTGTTATAAGAATAACTGGGATAAGAGTCGATCCAGCACACCTCACTGCAAGAAATTGCAAAAAATTTTTTGCTTTTTAAATTAGAAAGACAGTGTCAATAATATTCAGAACATATTTGTGTCCCAGCTAAAATTACGGCGTCACGGGAAAGAAGCCAAAAAAGGGACTGTCCCGTTTTCTTTACGAGACGAATTCCAGCCGGCAGGTGTGCTTCTACTGTTCACTGCCTACAGAGACAGTCTGCAATGAAATTAACTTATTCTGCATTGTCGTTCTTTCATAGCACAGTTACGTCGAGTAATCCGCGTTGGTCAGGTTTAAAGGAAAAAGCTTTTGTGCTCATGTGCGGTGTAGTACGATTGGAACTGGATACTGTCTTTCTTTCTTTCCTTTTACAAACTTTTTTCTTTTGTTTTGACTGTTGGTTGACAATTTTGTAAGTGCCTTAACATGAATGACAGTGAAAAAAGCAAACGTGCAAAATTAAGTTGGGTGGTATTTCGGAAATTATCGAAGGAAAGGCGAAAACGAGAACCCAATGTTCTAAAAACGCTTGGCAGAGTAGATAAATTTTTCGCAAAAAATGTTGCAAGCTTGACTTCGAATTCAAGTAGTACGGAAGATATTTCCGGCATTGCAGATGTTGTAAAAGAAGTAAATACAGACAAAACAAAAGTCAAAAAATGAACAAAAGCAAGTTGTTCCTGATTTCGAATTTCACCAAAAACTGAGAGTCGAGTCAGACATCACAAAAGGAAATAACCTAGTTAGTGATGATCCTGCAGAATGGTGTGTCAATGAATCAATTGACATTAACTTACAACGGGGAATTAATCAAAATTGTAACGGTGATTTTTCTAATTCAAGAAGATAAAACCAGATATCTGAACAAAAATGTATTTTACTGTAAACTTTTAAATGGTGAATCAACTTTGCGTGATTTTCTAGTATACCCCTGTAGCACCGGTGCTGTTTTTTGTGCACCATGTAAATTGTTCGAAGGTAAGGCCGCGACTGCTACTAATGGTATTACAGATCGGAAAAATATTTCTAGTATTTTATCTCAACATGAGAATTCACTTGAACAGAAAAATTCTGAGTTATCACTCTTAACAAGACAAAAGTCACATCGAACAATAGGTAACCATCTAGAGTAATATGTTGAGACAGAAAAAAATGTACTGGCGCAGTGTGTTGAAAAGGGTGTATGCAGTAGTGAAGAAGATAACAAGTCGTGGACTTCCCTTACGTGTATACGTTGAAAGATTCCATTCATTACATAATGATCAATTTATGATGTCTCTTGAACTTATAGCCGAGTTTGATCCTTTTCTCGCAGAGCACACTGAACGATATGGTAATCCAGGGCAGAGACATACAAGTTATCTTTATTCAGCAATCTGTGATGAAATAATGGAGCTTCTTTCTGAACGAATAAAAAGAACTATCATAAATTAAATAAAGCAGGCCAAATATTTCTCTATAATAGTAAATTTTACTGCGGACATTTCACATATTGGTCAATTGTCTTTCATATTAAGATATGTGAATGAGAATGGTGAATCTGTTGAACGTTTCCTTCTGTTTTTACCAAACCCAGGGTACAAGTCCGAAAACATAGCTGATGCCGTACTAAAAGTCCTGTCTACAAATTCCATTGATATTACGGACTGTAGAGGCCAGTCATATTACAACGCAAGCAATATGTCAGGAACCTACACTGGTTTGCAGGCACGCATTAAAGAACGAAATCCGAAAGCGGATTAAGTGCCTTGTGCAGCACGTTTTTTGAATTTAGTCAGCACTAGTGCTACAAGCTGTTGTCGGGAAGCATGTTCATATTTCAGTTTAGTGCAAAACCTTTATAATTTTTTCTCTGCTTCCACACAGAGCTGGGATAAACTTCTTTCTTTCATGAAACCAGGAAGCAAAACAGTATAAAATTTATCAAAAACACGTTGGTCAGCAAGAGAGGAGGCGTGTGTGTGTAAGTCTACATGAAAACTGGAAGGGCGTTATCAATGCCCTCACACGTGTTTCCAGTAGTACGTTTGAAAAACCGCTTGTGCGAAATAAGGCTTCAGCTTTATTGAATCAACTCAGCAGACTAGAAAGAGTATTCATGATGACAGTTTGGAAGGTGGAAGGACATACTCCAGAGATTTAATAGTGTAAATCTGAAATTGCAAAGCGTAAATATTGATACTAAAATAGAGCATGAATTATATGAATCACTTGTAGGACTTATTGCATCCATTCGTGGCATGTTCGTCTATTATTAAAATAAATCCATGGAGATTGTGACTGATATAGACTATGAATGCACCTATAAAAGATCACGAAAACGCAAACTTCATGAAGACGAAGAAGTTTTTCTGACTGGAAGGGAAAAATTTGGAGTCGAGAAATTTCTCCCAGTACTCGACAACTTGTACGCCGGATTAGTGAGGAGGAAGGAAAGCTATAGACTCCTTGACAGTTTTCAGTAACCTTAAGAACGGTTCACCTGATGATGTTGCTGAGCGTGCAGCAAAACTCTAAGCGACATATGACACAGATTTAGAGCCTTCCTTCCCTAGTGAATGCGTACATTTCGCGGAACTTTTGAAATCTTCTGAGATTAGTTACATACCAGTCGAAATGAGTAAATTTTTATGAAAAGAGAGGTTACAGTCCGTGTTTCCGAATGTTGACATTGCTCTTAGAATATTTCTGTGTATGGTACTTACAAATTGTTCAGTAGAACGCTCATTTTCCGCTCTTAAAAGACTGAAATCGTACCTACGTTCTACATTGTCTGAGGAGAGATTGAACGCCTTGTCCATTCTTCACATCGAAGGCGACCTCCTAACTGATAACAGTCTTAACTATGAAGATATGATCAACGGCTTTTTTGCCGTCAAAGCCGGGCGCAAACTTTGCTGACTGGTGTGTTTGTTTATTTATTCATATTAGTTTTAAAATTTTAAGATTATAATGTGATTTTTATTATAACTTAGAGTACATTCATTGGATTTACAGATTACGTATTACCTGTTTATTTTATAATTGCCGAGGGCAGAACGCGGAACTAAACCTCGTTTACGAGCAGACTTGACCGAAGGCGCCCGACAATACTAAACAATACCCGAACCACCCAGGCCTCTCGGTGCTGTACAGTCCAGTCATACTGATACTATAGTATATTATAACTGATGCATATTCTTGGCGCCTGCTGAAATGTATAGTTATCGCTGGAATATTCGTTATCGGAGAGTACGCTCAGATGAAAAAGTGTTCATAAATAACGTAGTTCAGTCCTGCCGATAAATACGTAAAAGCTTTGCTAATACCCTTAGAAAGAGCTATGGTGAGAGCAATAGCTGCAGTACAAAAATGTTCAGTGCTTACATGGATTAAAGGTATTGCGTACACTTATTATGCAACATCTAGCTACACAGACCCTAATGCTTTACACGTTAACTATTAGATTACAAAACAGATTTGATTTTTCCACACTAGTCTGTAAAATTATGTAACAGCAAATCCAGTTCTGTGTTTATTCATCTGTACTCAGTTATTAGTTGGCGTACCGATATTTCTATTTCATTTTTATTTGTTACGCTTTCCTATAGATTCACGTATTAATACCGAACTTTTTTTATCTGCGACACATTCAAGTTATTAGATCGTAAAACGACAGTTTAATTTCAATTTTTAACGCATCTCTGTAAAAGTACGTATTAATTTCTAATGTATGACACGTTCGCTTCAACTTTTAGATCGTAACACAATTTTTTTATTTTCATTTTCAATGGTTTCGTGTAAAAGAACATATTAAAAGTGAATGTATAACAAAAATCTGTTGTCTCCTGCACGCTCTGATGAATTTTTAGGCCATAAAAGAAAAAGTTACTTTCCTTTGTTCGTTTCTGTTGTCTTTCCACAGAAGAACGTGTTAACACAATGTAGTTTTAAGTTTGTCTTATCCGCTGCCGCACACCAAGTACAGTTTAGGAACCAATTACATTTTGATTGAGTGTGACTAGACCGCTGACGCGTCCTTCAGAACAACGAATAGCAGAGTAATGAAACAGCTCATAGTGCTTCCACCCAAAAAAGCAATTGTGAAGTGATCGGGTCATAGTTATTATTTAAAACATGTTTTGTTTGGGGGGTAGGGGGCGCATATAGTATGGTGTGCCTACGGGCGCAAAATTTTTAAATCCGCTACTGCAAGCATCTTTCCACTGCTCTACATCTTGCTCACTAACTTTAGTAAGCAGCTTTTAGACAGTATATGCTGGTCATCAAACCGTTCAACAAACATATGCTGGCATGTCTTTACGGAACAGGTAATCCAATATTGTTTCACGAGAAACATTCGCTCTTTGGCACAACATTGTCATTAAAGACTAACACTGTGCTCCAGCCATAGCGACGCGGGGGAACAAACGATGTTGTAGAGTGCAGTGTTGCCACTTCAAACATCAAAAATTACACGGTGCAATTCCAGCGGAATTACTACACATGTTCTTTCGAGTGGAACACCTTGGTTTTTAATATATATCGAAGAAAGTAGTGAGTGATGGAAAAGACCCATCGTAGTTCGACAACCGTGTTATAAAGCTTCTACGAAAGTAAAGAGAGATTCACTGCAAATTTAAACGCAGAAAAAGCCTCGCAGAGGACCAAAAACTCAACGGAGTCAAAATTACAGTAAGGTGGCCCATGCGTGAAGCGTTCAACGAATTCGAAAGCAAAATTACGTCTGCCGACTTGACAGGAAATCCGAGGACGTTTTGGTTGTACGTTAAATCAGTAAACGGATCGAAGACTGCAACGGCGTAAAGTGAAGCGCCGGCACGCTAGTCGGGAATGAGAGAGCAGAGAGGGCTGTGAAGAAGACGTCAGCCAATTGCACGCTGGCCAACACCTCTCCAGGACGACAACGCGACAGCAGCGGCCTCTATGCGAAGAGGACATAAGCGCCGCGCCCGACTGGTCAAGACTAGCTTCAAGACTAGCGACCTGAACAGAAGCGTCAGCTCTGTTACTTCGCTTGTATTAGGATTGTTTGTACAGAAGAACCTTGCTTATTTTGCATCTCGCCATTTGCTTGTGACCCATCTGTGTAATATTCAAAGTTAAGTTTTGTCATTTACTTTTTTGTAATAAAACACATTAACACGATTTGTTTGAAACGTCTGTCTAGCGAGCCGAGAAAGCAGGTTTCCTAGACATCCCACAGTTGACGATTAGGCAGGATTCAACAAAGACATCTGTGCAGACACTCTGTGACCATAGTGGCAAAGGTACAGAGAATGACACAGAAAAAGTCGAAATTCTAAACGTCTTTTTCCAAAACTGTTTGTATACAGAGAAGTCGCAGAACTAGAGAAATGTGGTGAAATGTACAAAGACCTGCAGAGGATCGACGCTCTGTGAATGGAGTGGTAATTGACGCTTAAAACAAACAAGTATAACGTATTTCTTATACATAGACAGAAAGATAAATTATTATATCATTACACGATTTCAGAACACTTACTGGAAGCAGTTATTTCAATAAAATATCTAGGATACATACAGAGTGATTTGAAGTGGAATGGTCACATAAAATTAATCACGGTTAAGGTAGTTGCCAGACTGAGATTCACTGGAAGAATGCTCAGGAAATGTAGTTCATCAACAAAGGAGGTAGCTTACCAAATACTCGTTCGAACAGTGCTTGAATATTCCTCGGCAGTGTGGGATCTGTGCCATATAGGAATGATAAAGGAAACAGAAGATCCAAAGAAAAGCAGCACATTTCGCTAAAGGTCCATTTTGTAAGCATGAATGTCTTCCATAGATGCTCCGTCAACCCCAGTGGCAGACGCTGCAAGCGATGCGCTCATCATCTCGGTGTGGTTTACTGTTACAGTTCCGAAAGCATGCGTTTTTTGGAAGAGTCAACCAATATATTTTGCTTCCTCCTGCGTATATCTCGCAAAGAGACCATGGGGATAAAATCAGAGAGATTCGAGCCAACTAGAAAGTTTATCTGCAATCTTTCTTCCCGCAAACCATTCGCGATTGAAACAGGGAAAGTGGGAAGTGACACTGGTTCAAAAAGCATCCTCCGTCACTGGGTAACTGTTACGTTAGGTGTGTTGCATATCTGTCAGGCGTTACCTTATTTCGATCGCTTTGTTTGCACATGCAATCAGTGTCTTACTAGATTGCCCTAGAAACTGGAAGCAATGAAATGTCTAGAAACTAATTGAGGATATTCAAAGGGCCACATAACCCAGGAACATTTTTGGTCTACATCATTATCCTTCTGTCTGTTACTTAAAAATGAACGGTATTTATAGCTCAGTTGAAATTGCGAATATTTAATTCAGCTTTTATTCGAAAATTGTTGATTAGTGAAGTACAACAGAGAGATGTTGTAGTAAAAATTTAAAAAAACAATACAGATTTATCATGCAGCGCTAGAAAACGCAATTTCCTTGGCAGAAAGGGATAAAATTTTAAAAAATCCGGCAAACAAAAACATGTCACACATCGCTTTAATACTTCGTTGAGCTTATAATAAAACATATTTCCATTATTCACAAACAACCTTCGTACTTATTAATAATAACGGGAAACTCTTGCCTTCGATCATGATGCGGAAGATTCTATTGAGCACAATAAGAACAATAATATAGACATTTTATGTTTGTGCACGTAAACTGTGCATAAAAGTATTTGGTTTGGTGACATGAAAGCGCAGATGTTTAGGCGATCAAATAATTTTTATTCCTTATAAAATGCAATTTATATTTTGTATTGATATAGAAAACAAAACAGACTAACGCTGGACGATGCGCGATTATATTTGTGTGCAAAACAAACAAAAAGCAAAGAGAAGTCGTCGGCTCCCAATTTCTCTCTCACACATTAATTTCTGTTTCTTTCCCTACCAATGCTACCAATAAATCCTACCACTTTCTACGTCATTTATGCATTGTACCAAACCGACTGAGCCGTAGTTTTGGTAGAGCGCCCCTGTAACAGTGGGAAAGTCAGAAAAAAAGGGAATCAAAGGGTTTGAGCTGTCATGAAACACTAGAATGACGAAATTCAAATGGATTGATAACAGGTGGAAGAGGACGTTCTTCGCAGAATCAGTGAGGAAAGGAGCATGTGGAAAACACTGACTAGGAGAAGAAATATAATGATAGACTATGCGTTACCACATCAGGAAACAATTTCCATGGTTCAAGAAAGAGCCACAGAAGAAGAAAAGGTGTAAGAGAAGACAGGAATGTATCCAGCCTATAACTAAGGATGATGGATGTCAGTGCTTCTCAGAGGTGAAGACGTTGACGCGGAGGAGGAAGTCTCAGTGGTCCACAGACGAAACATTGATGACCCACAAAAAGAAGTGGCATTGATGAGCTAAAAATTGTCACCAAGATGGCGACTTCTGGTAAATAGAAACCTGTGGTAGTAGGAGCCCTCCTTCTTGTGCAAGCTGAAATTGGCAGTAAAAATTCTCCAGGGTCATGAAACCCTACATCACAGATTGGTCCCTTCAGAACTTGCTGAAAAAGACCTATTTAGACCATTCACAATAGGCTACTTCTGTTAACAAACTGTTTTTGTCGGGATACGAGTCTTTAACTATGACTCATGGAGAATGGACACCCCCACTTTTTAGCTGGACTTCGAAGAGGCAAATCGCGCTTCCATGATCTGTATAGTGAGCCGCGTTGGTATCACGGTCTCGACAGGAAGTTCTCAGTTAGGTTCTCACTTTAGAACTTGTCTTCAGTTAGAGGATAGTTGAGACAGTTCCCACCCGAACAGATGGAGCATTTTTACACTCTATCCTCTGCTGCTTTACGTTCGTTTTTGTGTACAACAATGCCGTCCAAAATTTCTTTCAACAAGAGATTCTAAAATAATTGCAGCGTGCATTCGTGCGTTGCACTTACAAGAAGCTACAGATGAACAGGAACAGAACGAGGTAAAACATAGATCAAGATCTTGATGAAGCAGTTATCCAGACACTCACCATAAGTGGCTTAGGGAAACCACAGAAAACTTACATCGTGATAGCTAGATAGATGTATTACTTAAGACGTAACAAAACTAATTGTTGTTGCCTAATGTACACGTCGACAAAGCGACCAAGAAAAGAAGGTTGCGGATTTCACATTACGACATTTCGGTAAATTACTCGCCTGATGATTTCTTATACTGTGTTTTCTTGCCCGAGGAATCTTAGAGACGTACTCGCAATCATTTAGATATACAGGGCTGTGCTCCAGACAATAAAACGCTGCCTTACACGGTCTCTGACACAGCTAATGTCATCTTGACTCCTTTATTTATATGATGAGATGATTATCAGCGAAGTGGGGTGAGAACAAGACCGCAGGGCGAGAAGTTCCTTGTCTTCTCACGGGAAGACCAGAAGAAAGTGTTCCAGCTTACGTGACCAACCAAAACTTTCCACACCGTGGTCACTCGGCTTACACATAAATACATCCGGGTATTTTCACAAAATGTACTCTGACGCATTAAAAATCTGCTTAAGTGAGTGAAAGTAACGCTGATACAAACTGCCTAATTTTCTTAACTATATTACGCAAAATTTTAATGTTTTATCTGGGATAATTTTGGAAACTACGTATCAAAAATGCAATACTTTTGTTAGCTTTTTGTTAATTAATTTCTCTGGATCGTATGCTGATGTACGGGGCGTTTCATTTATCTGAAGACTGCACGCATAGAGTTTGTGTTTCCCGAACACCGGAGCCCTGCTGGCAGGTAGAATGTGTCCCGCGTTTCCATGATAATGCCGCACTACGTGCCTTTTCGGCCAGTGTTATTCGAACAGTGAATCAAACACCACAAGTGTAACAGTGAAGTCTAAGAACTGAACTATCGCAAGAGCGAATTATTCCATTCCACGATGAGTGTTCGCATGTGCGTACATAGTGCGCTAATACAGGGCGTTTCAAAAAGAAAGAGCAGATTTCAAACATTTATTTCTCAAAAACTACAAATGATAGAAACACAATTCAAACGTTTCTTGTCAGAGAAAGGTTCAAAGTTTTTCAATGGTCCGCGCAGAAGTTCCATGCAAATCCGCAGTGGCGCTGGCGTTTGTTTGTAGGAAAATGGCGACGACACCACAGGAACGATCATTTTGTGTGCTGCAATTTGCAAAGTTAGAGTCCATTGTTGGTGTGCAACGTGCATTCCGCCGTCAATTCAACAAACAGCCGCCTCGTCATAAGCAAATTTATGAGTGGCATCACAGATTCGTAGAAGATGGTTGCATCTGCAAGCGAAAAAGCACGGGTCGTCCACGCACATCGGATGAAAATGTCGAGCGTGTCCGTGCAGCTTACGAAAGGAGCCCTAGAAAATCCACGACACGGGCAAGTCACGAACTAAACATGTCTAAAACAACGGTATGGCGCGTTCTGAGTAAGCGTCTGCACATGAAGCCGTACAAACTGCAGTTATTGCAAGCATTGCGTCCTGACGACCACAACAAAAGGTTCGAATTTTCAACTGCAATTCTACAGGACATGGAAGAGGACAATTTTGCCGAACGATTAATTTTTTCAGATGAATCAACGTTTCACATTTCTGGTAAAGTTAATCGGCATAACGTACGAATTTGGGCGAGTGAAACTCCGAGGGACGTTATTCAACATGAAAGAGACTCACCAAAGGTTAACGTCTTTTGTGCAATTTCGGTAAACAAAGTTTATGGACCTTTCTTTTTCATGGAGAAAACTATCACAGGAACCATTTACCTGGACATGTTAGAAAACTGGCTATTTCCTCAACTTCAGGAAGATTCAAATCACTTCATCTTCATGCAAGATGGCGCCCCACCACACTTCTCTGAACCTGTACGACGGTACCTAAATAACACCATTCCAGGACGGTGGATTGGAAGAGCAGGAGCACAAGATCAATGTCATCGTCTGTGGCCTCCCAGGTCACCAGACCTTACTCCCTGCGATTTTTATTTGTGGGGGTACATAAAGGACTGTGTTTATGTCCCACCTATGCCCGCTACTCTTCAAGAGGTACGACATCGAATTGTTGCGGCCGTGAATTCGGTAACTAAAGACCAGTTGCGTCGTGTGTGGCAAGAAATGAGATACCGGTTTGATATTTGTCGTGTAACAAATGGTGCTCATATTGAGGTACAGTTTTGATATTTGTTGTGTAACATTTGGTACTCATATTGAGTGAAGGACCGTTGGAATTGTGTTTCTATCATTTGTAGTTTTTGAGAAATAAATGTTTGAAATCTGCTCTTTCTTTTTGAAACGCCCTGTATTGTCCGGAGATAGTTTAAACAGTTGCTTCCAGCTGTTCGAATTCCAAATCGTGACGCGATTCACAAATTAGTGAATAAATTTCGTGAAACGGGAAGTGTTGCTGACAAGAATCGCAAACGACGATGTACGGTGCTCACAGACGCTCATCTCGATGACATTGCATACCACCTGGAAAATTCTCCTGAAAAGTCTTTCACAGCAAACACAAACTTCTGCCATCTCTGTACAAAGAGCTGCTAAGTTATTTTGGCTGAGGACCTATAAAGTAACAGTAGTGCAAGAACTTAAACCTGGTGATATCGCGCACAAGGTTTGGTTTTGCAAATAGGTTTTGGCTTTAAATACGTTTCCAGACGAGTGGACACATTTACATGGGTACGTTAATTCCCGAAACTGTCGACACTAGAGCTCCGATACACTTATTATGCTTCATAAGGAGCCCCTCAGCGATCAGAAAATAGGAGTGTAGTGCGCTGTTAATGGTGACAGAAAAATAGGCTCAATTTTTAATGACTCAATTAACAGCGGAAGATAGGTGCAAAACATTATGCAACTGTTTCTAGTGACTTAATTGAAAGAGAACGAAGCTTCGCCCTTTTCCAACAGGATCCGTAAGGACTCATACCGCCAATGCTTCTCTGCCCACAATTTACAGTGTGTTCCATGACAATCATTAGCAACAATATCTGGTCCATTCGAACTCCTGATTTAACCCCGTGCGATTTATATTTGTGGGGAGCCTAAAAGGATAAAGTGTACATGACAAATCCGCACGCGTTACAGGAACCCAATGCAGTTTCTCAATAATTACATTGTGTGATGAATTGTTTATTGAGTAGATGTCAGAATGCGTGGAAAACAATGGCAGGCATTTCCAGTATCTCCTTGCATTACATGGTTGTGTACAAAATGTGGCTGCATATATTTTTAACTCAGTACTGCGGTAATAGGCGAGCGACACGGCATCTGATTCGTTGGGTAACGGAGCGCTTGCTGCCCACCATCTACTGTGCCTTGCTTGTGGTCATCAGATAAACGGAACATCCTATATTACAAGGAGTAGTCTCACAGTTTTAATTATTACCTCACAAAAATCAAGCTGCAGTCTGAAACTCGGTAATACTTTTTGTCCTTCTCTACATGTTTTCCATTGAATGTGATACATTTTTCCAACAATGGAGTACTTAACCCAGACTTTGATTGCAGAAGTCAGCATTTCGGATGTTCAGGAACCGTTTCACCTGGAAAATCATCTACTCTTCCTTCTAATAATGCCCGCCACGAAATTATTCCTTCTCCTAAGAAAAGAGGAAAACGTCATTGGGTGATGTGCCATGAGGGTACGAGGGGGAGGAGGAGGGTCCAGGCAAAATTTGATAGTCCAATGAAGCAGCAAGTGCGACTGTGTCGTGTGGAAGAGGAATTGGGGCGTCGCCAATGAGAATAAACACACCTCTTGCACAGCTTCCCGCAACGCTGTGTTGACAATCTCCAGCGATCTTGTCGGGAGACATCGGTAATGTGCACTTGGGACGGTTTGCTTCTTGCGAGCAAAATCTATTAGATCCACACCATGGAAGACGCAAAAAGCACTCAGCATCACATTGCCCGATAATGGTTGGGTATTCGCCTCCTTCTGCGGTAGTGCATGCACATGTTTCCACTGCTTGCAGTGGTCCTTTGTCTGTCATAGTGGTACACCCAGCATTCGTCTATGGTGATTAGGCGGCTAAGGGAGTCATTGGAATTGGGCATACACAGCTGCAAAATTTTTACTACTGCTGCTGTTCGGCGGACTTTTTGTGTGAGAGTGAGCGATCGCGGAATCCAGCGGGCAGCGATCTTTGTCATGTTCAGAATCTCGTATATGATGAAAACTGAGCCATGGTCTTCCAGTTCCAGGGCTTCCATTCCTCATGTGACATCAGTTTCTTCACAGGGAGATGATTAGAAACTTCGTTCTCTGCCATTCAGACTTGCGTGACAACACAGGAGTGTCTATCCCACCTACCACTGTGTCATATGATGGAGCATCTACGAGGTTGGATGATAAGGCTTGTAAAAAGACAAGAAAAAACGTTTGCTTCAGTTACGGTACAGAGTATGCGTGAATTTTATCCAATTCTATTTTGATTTGTGCTGCAGTCCAACCCTTCAAATGAAAACTTTTAATAGCGGCAGAAAACTCAGTTCCTCCATTTTCAGTCACAGATGACACACTGACCAATTCAGACGCCTGTCAAAAATGAACTGTGCGCTGTACATTGTTGAAATTCTCTATAAGATTCCTGAATTAATCAAGGTCACCAACCATGAAGGAGCAACAAATATGTTCCATTATTTCGTGGAAATTTACCAGACTTATGCAACCACCCCCGTACATCTACATCCACATCTACATGATTACCCTGCAGTTCATAATTAAATGCTTGGTAGGGGGTTTATCGAACTCTGAGGAGTAAGCTGGTGGCTGAAACTTCCTGAGAAGATCCCGCCGCTACGAAAAACATCTTTGTTCTAATGGTTGCCATCCAATTCGCGTATCATATCCGTGGCAGTCTCTCCCCTATTTCGTCATAATAAAGGGTGTGTCAAAAAGAATCATCCGATTTCGCACGTTTATATTTCTGAAACTAATAAACATATACAATGAATTTAGTTTTTTCATGAACTGGAAATTCACAAAGTCTTTTATTTTCATAACTTTTCATAGGTGTTCAATATGCCCCCCTTGAGATGCACGGCATATTAGATGTCTCACTTCATTCATTGTTGTTAGTAACGGAGGGACATAAACAGAGTCTTTTATAAACCCCACAAGAAATAATCACATGCAGTCAGGTCCGGTGATCTTGGAGGCCAGCAATACAAGGTTGAATCCTTTGGTCCAGTGCGACCGTTCCATCGTTCAGTAATCCTTTGATTTAAAAATTGCCGCACTTCCACTGTGGTGGTGCCCCATCGTATCGGTAAATGAAGTCGTTAGAATTAGTCTCCAACTGTGATAAAAGAAAGTTCTCAAGCGTATCGAGAAATGTGCCTCCTGTAACAGTGTTCTCAGCAAAGGAAAATGGACCACACACATTTTCCCATGAAAGTGCAGAAAACACATTAAATTTTGGAGAGTGCCTCTCATGTTGTACAGCTTCATGTGGTTGTTCTGTACTCCATATTCTCACATTATGACGGTTCACCTTTCCATTTAAATGGAATGCTGTCTCGTCACTAAACATTAAGTGTGGAATAAAACTGTCATCCTCCATCTTGCCAAGAACGAAATTACAGAACCCCGCACGTTGTTGCTTGTCACCTTCACGAAGAGCTTGCAATAGCAGAATTTTGTATGGTTTCATGGTAAACGTCGACGCAACACACACCAGACGTACATCGGGGGCATGTTCAGCTGCCGACCTGCACGGCGACCGGATTTCTGCGGATTTCTTGTGAAGCTACGGCTGATTGTTCGACTTTTGTGTCAGGCAATTTGCCAGGCAATTTGCCTTTATACAAACAACCTGTTTCTCGAAATTTGTCACGCCATTGTCTAATGCTCTGTACTGTAGGAGCATCCACACCATACCTAGTACGAAAGCCACGCTGAACATTTATTACTGACCGACTCTGCGCAAAACGTAGAACACGAAAAGTTTTTTGTTGTCCCGACAGCATTTTTACTAGAACTGAAGTGGGCGCATACTGCTGCTACCTAGCGGGAACCATGTAAAACTCGAGTGTTTGCTCCCTCCAACACTACGTCGTTCACACACACATCTCAAACACCATAATAGTTGCGATTTTTTTTAATCGGATGATTCTTTACTAAACGAGCTGCCGTTCCCTGAACTTTTTCGACGTCCTCCGTCAGTTCTATCTGATGTGGATCCTCTACCGCACAGCAATACTTCAGAAGAGGGCGGACAAGCGTAGTGCAAGCAGTTTCTTTAGTAGACCTTCTGCATCTTCTATGTGTTCTGTCAACAAATAGCAGGCTTTGATTTGCTTTCCTCACAACATTATCTATGTGATCGTTCCAATTTAAGTTACTCGCAATTGCAATCCCTAAGTACTCGGTTGAATTTGCAGTCTTCAGATCTGTGTGATTTATCGTGTAACCGAAATTCAGCGGATTCCTTTAAGCACTCACGTTGATGACTTCACACTTTGCATTATTTAGTATCAATTGCCACATTTCGCGTCATATCTTGTCTAAATCATTCCGCAATTGGTTTTTGTCACCTAAACACTTTGAAGACAAAAAGACAGAATCATCGCCAAATAGTCAAAGACGGTTGCTCAGTCTATCTCCTGAATCGTTTATGTAGAGCAGGAAGAGCAACACTTTCCTGGGGAACGCCGGATATTACTTCCGTGCATTGGTGCTGGTGCGTACACTTCCAAAATTTCAGCCTGGATTGATGTACCCCTTCAAATACTGAAAAGGAACTACCCCAGGATTCTCCACTTTCTCCATGTGCTGCACTTTTTTTTTCATCCTGTACTTGCGTGCTACGGTATTGTAGCGCGGGGATTTCAATGCGTACCAGGGCTGCAGGGGTGTAGCTACAAATAAACAAAATAATTTCTGACTTAACACTCTTTCGGTGGGATGATTAAAATTTGATGCCTACCTCACGTAGATACCAATTTAACACATCTGTCATACAAACACGGAACATTGATGATTAGTAGTGCTGAGTTTATGAGTATCATGAAAAAAGTTGCTACCAAGGAAGTGTTAATGAGATCAGGGAACATATATTTGGTCAAACTTCTGTTTTTCAATCTTTTGAGCAAGGAATAGAATCTCTTAAGGTTCATACCAAATAATTATTTAAATGAAAACAGATTTTCAGTATAGCATGTTTTAAATTGGAATAAAAACTATAAAGTTTAATTAAAAACAGATTTTAATATAGAACATTTTTACACCGGAATAAAAAGTATGAAATAATATCTCCTAGCACCATATAGATTCCTAATCCCATGCAGATAGATCTGAAAATTTGTGATACTGAATTTTTAATAGATATACTTCTAAGATGGAGATCATGCAGTAGATAATTGTTGCATGAATATTTCATCTTCTGTTATCTATTGCATGTGCCTCACATTTTTCATTATAAATCTCTCAAGTATTTTCATAGCTCTTGAAAACTGAGAATCATAAATTTTCAGGACTGCATTCCGGGGTTTGGAATGTACAGGGTGCTAAGATACATTGTTTTATACTTTTTAGCCTAATTTTAAAAACATGTTACCTTAAAAGTTTATTTTATTTAAACAATATTTACTGCTTTTTAGTCTTGTGCATGTGAAATTTCTCAGTGGATTTAAACACTTTGATGAGATAATTTTACTGTTGCAGACTACTGTAACTGGACACTGACAATGAAACGAAATGACTCAAAGAACCAGCAGAGACTGGCTGACTAACCAGGAGCCATCAACAGTGGTTAGACAAGTGTGACCAGGAGGACAACAAGCAGAAGAAAACAGACAATGGATGTGACACAGCAGAATAACGATGTTCATATGATCCAAAAATGAAACCCTAAGACGTAGTGCAATCTGAGACCAAACCATCAGTATGTAATGATAACAATATGCGAGAGCAGCGAATACAGAAACAAAGGCATAACAATTGACTGCCTAGCTTTTTAGTGCAGCAGCTAACACTAATTGGCCAGTAGAGTGCTAGCTGACTGGGAAATTAGCTGAAAATCAGTTGCAAAATTTGTACTGGAAAGACAGTCAAGTAAGCGACCTAATAAAATGTTGTTAAAAAGGAATACTGGGTATCAGAGAGGACACATAAGAAATTGTTGCTAATGTTGATAAACCGAACACTGCAGTGGGGCAACTTACAATATTTGTTAAAAATAGTGTGAACGGGACAAACTTGTGGGAGGTGGTGACTCTGAGGAGGTTATATCACTACTCATATTTAATGATAGACAAATGGAGATAAATATGATGGGTAAAAAATTAAGGCAGGAATTTCAGCAATTAACATCTCACACAGACGAGAGACTGGGTGACATGACAGTCAGGGATAACAGCTGTCACATCTGCAAACAGTGTCTGGATGAGCAACATGAATGAATTCATGTGGATGAAATAGAACTTGGTAAGTTATAAGAGGAGGCAGTCTCATCTAAATCACTATCAATATGTGTGGAGTGTCATGTACTGGGAAAGAATGTATAGTATTCTTTATAATAATTTTCTCACAGTTCAGAAGTTCCAAATATTCTGCAGTGCTAATAACAGTATTCGTCTACATGTGTGGCTGGAGTAATATGGCTTTTCATTACCTCCAACTTGGCCAGCTGCCCACAAAACAATTTATTTATGGTTAACTAGAAGGTGAACCAGCAATGTGCAAGACCACACTCAACCCCAATTGTGACTTATATGAAAACTTGTAGCATCTATTTTTGTCTGATGATTAGTGGGAGGTTGTTAAATACAGAGTTATTATGATACAAAACTTCAGTCAATCAGACTTGAGCACTCCAACACTTTTCTTTGAAGACATGGTGCTATAGAATCAATGTTTTGTTCCACCTCTGTAGCGTACTAGAGATAATTAGAATTTGTTTAAAGATATTTCCTTCACTAATGCGGCAAATTAGCTTAGCTAGCCGCTGCAAGGATGATTTTCAAGATTTTCATAGTTTATTACAAGACCTCGAATATGACAATGTCAGGAAGTCACAAAGAGGCCAAGAACCTCCTAGAGTTCAGTACCATGTCACTGGGGCATACCATATTGTAATCATGACTTTGAGCACAATGACCTCCGCGACTTCCATATCAGAATGGGAACTGTCATCAATGAAACGATTTTCCAGACCAAAGTAGTCACAGAAATTTTGTGATGGGAAGAAGTGGACGGAATTCACAAAGATCTAGTCACCGTAAGTGGAACAATGTGCATGGAAATGACGGCTGGCAAAAGAGGAGCTCGCTATCGCATATTGTAGAACTTCGATCGGCTGATCCATGGAACAACCCACATCCACGTGCCACCACTGAAAAAAATGATGATCACTATAGGTAGCCGATTCTGCAGCTTTAGGAGGGATAAGTGAAGAAATGGAACAAGTAAACATGTCAAGTTTTGAGAATATGAGGAAATTTCTGTTAAAGAAAAATCAAGATCTTGCCAAAATGATAGTGCACACGATCTTCGTTACCAGTGTTAATTGTATTATTTCGTCATGTGCTCTTGACACTTGGAGTTAGATGTCATTATCGAGAGAGATTGAATTTCATAAGCTGAAGGAGTAGGTTCTTGACTGATTCTTTCTTTGCAACGAACCAAAGTGCAAGAAGCAATCCTTGGAAAGAGTGTAGAAGTGAAGAGCATGTTGGGGTAGAATTTAAGTATCAAAGGAAATGAATTTTGTATTATTCTTTTATTGTAAAACAGAAGCAATATTGGAGGTTGATTTTTTTTGTCTTCACATCAAGCAATGTTGAACTTTGGATGTGATGAAGTGAGGTTGAACCTTGAGATGGTTTTTATAAAGAGGAATTTTATTGACTGTGCTAGGAGAGGCAAAGTAGCTAGATCTGAACTGCCAGTTGAACCCAAATTCTGTTAAGAACGAGAATAATGTTCAAGCAAAGTTACTAATGGAGTATTGAACAAGTGTAAATGTATCACAAGTAACATGGGACCAGATCAACATTACACAGGGTGAAGTGGAATTCATGCACTTGGGTTTCGCAGTGTGACTCTTCACATGCCAGCGATAAAAAAATGCCTGTCACAAAATTTGGCGAGTACATCCGGCAGAAAAAGGACGTTAAAGAGTGTGAATCTGGCAACACTGTAACATCATGTATGGTAACTACCTCTGTCAGTAGATGTTATTCGTGCTGTACAATTGGTGCAGCGAATAGAGTTTTGGGTTAGCATGAAGGAGGTCGAAGTTTCTATCCTGGGTTGGGGCGCATTTTTTTTATTGGCTAATTTCATTCTGACATTTCACACTTTAACATACACCGTTTCTTAGGACATATGTATTTACATGTAACATTTTGTAACGCTAAACATAATAAATACGTGGTTAGACATACAACAGAATAACTACAAAGCAATATCAATTTCAAGATGCTAAAGATGATACCACAGTACAATAACACAAAATCTACCTGTCATTTACACTATATGCAATATGAGCGCTCAGATGTCGCAAATTAGCAACCAGTGAGAATAATAATGTCCATATGAATGACTGCATGGCCTTCACAACAGAATACGTTGTCCTCAGAACACCAGATGCTCAAAGCGACCTCCCTGCATGTCCAGACATTGCGCAACCCATTGGATCATACAGCTCCGGACCCTTTGCACAGTAACAAGAGCAGCATGAACACGTGCTACCATTTTCTTCCACATTCGTCGGTGGAGTAGGGTACACAAGTTCCTTCACGTGTCCCCACAGGAAGAAATCCAGGAGATTCAGGTCAGGTGAACGCGGTGGCCATACAACAGGATCTCCACATTCGAGCCATTTCCCTCGAAATGTTCTGTCCAAATACTGTCGCACATTAATTCCAGAGTGTAGAGGTGCACCATCATGTTGGAACCATATCTTCTGCCGAACAAGTAGTGGAACATCTTCCAGCGCATCAGGCAGATAGTCTGAGATGACTGCATGATAGCTTCATGCAGTCAACCGGTCAGGCAACATCTAGGGGCCCAAACACCTGTCCCCCAATATTCTGGCCCAAACGTTGAAGCCATAGCGAACTAGATATGGACGGTCGCGGGTGACGTGCGGGTTAACGTCACACCAGTGGTGGGCATTGTGCATATTGAAGACACCCTCATGAGTGAATGCTGCTTCATCCGGCCAACCGGCCGAAGTGGCCGTGCGGTTAAAGGCGCTGCAGTCTGGAACCGCGAGACCGCTACGGTCGCAGGTTCGAATCCTGCCTCGGGCATGGATGTTTGTGATGTCCTTGGGTTAGTTAGGTTTAACTAGTTCTAAGTTCTAGGGGACTAATGACCTCAGCAGTTGAGTCCCATAGTGCTCCGAGCCATTTGAACCATTTCATCCGGCCATATTACGGTGCTCACGAGGTCATTGTTGGCTTCCTGTTGTTGTTGGAACCATTCACAGAATTGCATCTGCTGACGGCGATCTGCACGATGCAGGTGTTGCATAAAAGCATAATGATAGGAATGCAGGCCATGCTTGTGCAGCACGTTAATGACCGTACGTTGTGACACACGCAGCTGCCTTGCTACACTACGTGTACTTCGTTGAGATTCTTGGTGTATGGTCTCCAGAATAGCTTCCTCAGTAGTTGGAGTACGGCGAGTCCGTGGACGACCTCTGTCACGTGATGATGGAAAGAGAGAACCTAACTCCCGAGGGAGCAGCTCCAGACGACGAAACACATGTTTATCTGGATGGCATCGGCATGGACATCTAGCAGCATGTTCACGACTGGCAACACCAGCCCGGTTATCAGATGCACCAAGGACCAGAAGCATATTCACATATTCATCGTTTGTGTGAGTCATATATCTGCCACACTGGATTAGAGGTTTACAATGAGATAATTCGATACGTATACGCATGTACAATTGTGTCTGGGAAGGGGGTGTTGCTCCACTCGCAACTAGTCCTAGTGTGGTGGACAGCGCATACAGTATAAACAAGATGTCAGTCCTGCACGCTATTCCACCAAACGCGCATTACCCCTCTGACAGATTTTGTTCTGAATGATTCATCCCGACATCTCCAATTGTGAAATGTTCGGTTTCGAATTACACTGTTTCCCTAAAGTTATAGACAATCCCATCGATAGAATAATAATAATAATAATGCATTGAGATACGTACTAAGCAGCATGGGGTTACCAGACTCAACGATGAAATGCATAATTAGTGGGACCATCGTGATAACACATTCAAATAGTAACCGAGTCTGGACATTATTCGCAAAGCACGTGGCTAGCCCTTCTGGTAACGTAAGGCCCTATCGAAATGTAATGGACCTGAACGAGGCGACAATAATAGTTGGTAATAATCTATGGGACGATTAGAGGAGGGTACAAAGAAAACAGGTTTCGCATCTAGTAGATGAAGTGGTGCGAATAAATTCACGCTTACACATGGAAAGGGCTTCTTTCAAAGCTGACCAGTTTTCCGTTTCTACGATTGTAGTATATAAGTGCAAATGTCTGATAGAGCACCCGCTGCAATCGCTGTTGATAACTGAGATACCATATAGCGTACCACCTCTACCACATTTACCAAATGAAAAACAAATGCTTCAGCCCAGGATTAAACCATCACCCTCCTGCATGCTAACCCAAAACTCTATCCACTACACCAACTGCACACCACAACCAACTCCTGCTTACAGAGGTAGTTACGATACATGTGGTTACAGTGTTGCAAGCTTTCTACTTTATACGTCCTTTTTCTCCAGAATGTACTCACCGGACGAAACTTTGTGAGAGACTTTTTTTTTTATCGCTGGCATGTGAGGAGTCGCGCTGCGAAGGCCGAGTGCGCGAATTTCGCTTCACCCTGTATACTAATTTAGCATGAGCTCTTAGGGCCATCAGACCCTCTCTTATATCGGACCAGGGTTTCACACATACAGTTCTCTTAACATCATAGTTTTCTAAGAAATAACAATTGTAATATGACAAATATTATTAAAATGATTTGAATGGCTGAAGTGGGATGTGATTAAATAATACTGAGTATGAACTAATAATGTTAATGTTGGCAGTACTTCTACTACTCTAGCTACTGCTACTAATAGTGACAATAGTATTATAATAATTATGATGACAATAATAACAATAATGATAATGAAATTTCCTGGTAGATTAAAACTGTGTGCCCGACCGAGACTCGAACTCGGGACCTTTGCCTTTCGCGGGCAAGTGCTCTACCATGGTAGAGGGATGTTAATGTCTGCCGTAAAATGTCAATTGTATGCTTTACAGATGACTTGGTCAGACTTTTGTGAAACACATGGGAGTTACATTGCATATGTAGTATGTAATATAGTAATAAAAATTGATTGCAACTTACCATGAAAACGGTTCAAAAAGTCTGCCTTCTTAAGACAAAATACCCCAAATCATTACGAATTAGCAAGAGAAAGTTAAAAAATCATTCACTGCCACACTTAAGTCAATATTATAGACAGAAGCAGAAAAAAAAGGGATTAACATGTGTGCAATTCTGTAAATGGTGTGTCTATACATCCACGGACTAGAGAATAGAGGTAGCGATATAATGACGGAGAGGTTTTCATTCGATGTCTTTACTGATTGTTGATCTGTCTTCGAGATTCTATTTTACAGAGGAGTAAAAAGTATTGTCGCCAGCAGTACTTGAACTGACAGCAAGGCCAGTTTGCAATTTCATGTCCAAACACTTGACCACTGCGCTAGCAGCCCTCTGCAAGAAACCCTCTCTCCTTGTCTCCTCAATCGTAGATTCGTCAGCTAAACAGCGACGTAAATAGCGAAACCAGCTGCAGTTTCTGTTGAAACGAGCTTCCTGAAATCAAAATTATTCATTTGATACCTTCTATATCATCCTCTAAGGGAGAATCATCCAGGATATTTAATGAGAATGATAAGATATTAGTGAGTGAATTTAGAAGAAAATTTTTGCACCAGTCCAGGAAGTAATTCGAAGGTCACATTGCTGCCAAATGTATGCTGCAATGTTGCCAATTCTCCATTAGACTGGTGACAGGCAGAAGACACCTGCTAACGCGAGAAGTCTCTTCAGCTTGTAACCACAGGATAAGTTCGCGCAACACCGACGTGGCAGGTCCGGCGTTGGCGCTAGCGCCGGTTGCTACCACTTTGACGGGGACCTGAATTAACAAACTTAAAGCCCAATTAGCTACCGATTGCAGCTTGAACATCAGATATAAATATCTGGGGAACAATTTACGGGGCCCTCCTTTTAAGTAGCTGTCGTAACAATTTTTGTTATTATGTCTTATAAGAACAGCAAACTAAAAAAAATTATTCCCCAGAAGCGATTAGGTTCTGTTGTATCACCTGACGCCGTTAACAGAATGAGTAAATAATATTCTTTTTGCTATTAAATATGTGAAAATAATTTTTATTACGTAGGATTTCTGTGGCACTACCGCTGACACATAATAAAACAGATGAAACCACAACATGACACTGATTACAAAACGCGAACATCAACAAAGACATTTCATAAACTGCGAATAACACGTTGTTTCATCTACATCTATATTTCACAAGCCACATTAAGGTGTGTGATACAGGACACTACTATCATTTCCCCATTTGTTTGCTCGTGGGAAGGCCGATTGCTGGTAAGCATCTATGTGCATTCTGATCCCTCTAATTTTATCTTCACGGTCTTTCTGCGAGATATAAGTAGGAAGAAGCAATTTATTGGCCGACTATGCAAGTTACCTACGGTCTAGGTATTAACCAGTAGACCATACCGCCGTGGAGGCTGCCTCATTTGCAGCGTCTTCACCTAGAATTGAATGAGCAACTCTCTGATGCTTTCGTGCTTACTAAATAATCCAGCAAGTAAAGGATTACTTGGATCTTCTCTATTTTGGCTATCCTACCTGGTACTGATCTCAGAATGATGAGCAGTAATTAAGTATTGGTCAAACGATTGTAAGAAGTCAAGGAACATGGTATCTACCTCGTCACCTGTGTCTACTGTTTTCTGGAATCTCGTGTGGAAACCGTGTTGATTCTTACAGAGTAGATTTTGAAACTGCGAAACTTGTTTAATGTGCGGGCATCAAACATATTACGAAGTTCTACAACAGACCGACGTCAGAAATGTTGACCTATAGTTTTAGGCATCTTTTCGACGACCCTTCCTGAAAATGAGAATAAACTGTGCTTTTTTTCCAATCATTAGGATGGCTCATCAGGACATCTGCAGTAAAATTATGTTAGGATTGGAGCAAGTTCTTTCGCATACTTTGTGTATAGTCCAGTTGGTTTACTTGCAGGTGCAGTGCCCATTCTTCTGATGAGTGACTTCTGTAGTTTTACTATCCCGTGGTCACGTAGTTCTATATCTATTTTGTCGCTCATGCGACGATTTATAGGGGGGACGATGTTTCGTTTACAGAAGTAACTAAAGTCCATATTTAGTATGCACTATGCTCAGAAAAATGAAATACAACTTATCACAATAAAGGTACAAAAAACGTCTGTTTGATTAATTAAAAGTGCCCCAAGTCGTTAAGGATATTCAACAGATTATGTAAATTCGGCCGCGAAATGCTCTTTATCTAATTTCAGTCCACAGTCATACAGGAGCGTCACAGAACTACCACAAAAGTTTGGAATTTAGCAGTGTGGGCAGATACATAAAGTAATAAAGTACAAGTAAAGGAAAAATTCCGAATATTGTTGATTTGTAATGATATGGCACGGAAAAATACATTTTCTTTACCATTTTTTATCCATGTGCCTGTCTTTCCGTCTGCTAAGACCTCTTGTTCTCAGGACATGTAAAGATATGAAATAGAAATTTGTGCCACGTGCTAAGGTCTACGGTCCCGTGGATGTGTAAATAAATTTAAGCTCCTAAGTTACTTCTCTCGAAAGATACAGCCTGGTATGTCAAACGTTCTGATACTCGCAAACATTATCCATAAAAGCTACAGACGAATATTGTTCGGAAGTACTGGGCCTGCTGGTTTAGCGGAAAAGTGCGCGCCTGCAATTAGAAAAGTCTCAGGACCGAATTTCGTTTATACCAGGGATTTTTCAGTCTTCATTTTAACCTAGTGTTCTCAATGATGTAACGATTGGCCAGAAACATCGCGTGTTTCGGTTTACGCATTTAACTGTACTTGGCTTCTCCCCGCTTGGATGACTAGAGTAGTTTAGGGACACACAAGTCACCGAAGTGGTGTCCAATATAAAAACTTGCACCAGGTATTAAACAAAAGGAATTACTGTTATCTAAGTACGCAATTGTGTTTGTACAGAACTCACATAGTGCGAGTCATACTCGTACTTTTCTGATTATTCGCTTTCGGTGTTGTGTTTTCCACTCAGTATTAAATAAAAATAATCTCTCTTTTATGCTTCCGTCGGTACTGGAGTCCTGCCTGCACAAACAACTCAAAGTAATATGCCTCCTCATTGACGTCAAACAAAATTAATTATTTCACTCATCGGATTTTACGTCGTTTGCCATGTGAAAAAAATATTGTTCCCATAGTCGTCTTGATCTTCTTGATCAATGATCACAAAATAATTTAAAATCAATAGCCCTTTGAATGACTGAAAAAGAGAGAAATAGACTAATTGAGTTATGTGTATATTATGGTCTTCTTTCAATTAAATGTCTTAGCTGGTGATGATCAATCGTTTTCGATTTAGTTATATTACAACTACATTTGAAAAAAGTTGAAGGCAAATGCATTTTCCTTTTGTCCACAGTAACGTAAATACTCAATAAGAGTAATCGAACGGTAAACAAAACGTTCTTTTGTCATAAAGTTTCCTCCCTAATGACACAATGGACTTAGTATCGTGTCCAGTTTCCAGCCTCCTCTACAACAGCATTTAGCCGCCGGGGAAGAGAGGCAACAAGTTTCCGGATGAATCTGTTATTCTGCGATGGCTCTTCCCATGAATCATGAACTGCTTCGGACAGCGATGCCTTGGTTGTTGGTGTAGGTCTTCTACACCTAATAATTTTCTACATCTCTGCCCATACGTGCTCTACAGGATTGAGGTCAGCACCTTTTGGAGGCCGGTCCAGGAGATCGATGTCTCCATTCATTTGAAACCATTGTTTTACACAGTTCGCTGTATGGACTGGAGAACGGTCATGTTGGAATATTGCACTGCCTCCTGAAAACCTCTGACGAACCTATACTTAATGTATTACTGTACGTTGATAATTTTTTGATTTTGGGACCATCTAATTGCAACCTAACAAAACACATTTTTTGCGCCACACGCTTTTCGCCTTTATTCTTTGTAGGACATCATCAGGGCAACTGAGGCAACTCAGAACTACAGGACAAGAAAAGTTGCAAATGATACTAGATATACTCTGCACTCCGTCCACAAACAGTTTCTTTTCGAAGAAGATATAGTGTGTGTGGTAAGGTCTTATGGAACCAAACTGCGGAGGTCATCGGTCCTTAAGCCTACACGACACTTAATCTAACTGAAACTAACCTACGCTAAGGAAAACACACACACACACACACACACACACACATGCCCGAGGGAGGACTCGAACCTCCGACGGGAGTAGCCGCACGGACCGTGACAAGGCGTGAGGAGGGAAGAACTATACCGACGTGAGGTCTGGAACATGACAAGGAATGAGAATTCAGAAAGCTGACGAAATTAGTTTGATACTTAACTTTAATCCATTAATGATGAACCTCGCTCTTGACGGTACATGATTCACAATATTATCTGTTCAGAATACATTGATAATAACTGAATATGGCGCCTTGCTAGGTCGTAGCAAATGACGTTGTTGAAGGCTATGCTAAACTGTCGTCTCTGCAAATGAGAGCGTATATAGACAGTGAACCATCGCTAGCAAAGTCGGCTGTATAACTGGGCGAGTACTAGGGAGTCTCTCTAGACTAGACCTGCCGTGTGGTCTGCAATCACTGATAGTGGCGACACGCGGGTCCGACGTATACTAACGGACCGCGGCCTATTTAAAGGCTACCACCTAGCAAGTGTGGTGTCTGGCGGTGACACCACATTTCGCATAGGTGCCGGTGCTGTCGTGTTGTCGACCTGGAGAGGGGTTGGTCAGCGTGCGATTGGCTGACGACTTCTTGCAGCCAACTCTTCTCTATCGTTCCCGGCTGGCGTGCCGGCGCTTGACTTTATGCCGTAACAAAATGTTTGGTGAAACCATTTGTCTAAAAGTAAAAGATAAAATAGGTCAGTGTAATATGTGCTGCACCCTTCAATGATGCTCGAAATTATGTACAGTAAATGAGGTGTCAATTGAGAATTTAATGTTTAATGTTTAATTTATAATCTTAGAATTTTAACGAATACTAGGGGATATTTGTCTGGTGGATTATGTAGACCGTTCAGTTTGCCATTGCGTGAACTTGACATATTTCCATCATCTATGACCAAAAGTGCAAAGAAGTGTCAAATATCTTTCAGTCTCAAAAATGTTTCAATAGAGAATCCTTCAAATATCAGGAAAGAGAAAATGTTTGACACAAGAAGTAATATCCCCTTTACAAGTGCTTTCGTCATTATTGTTCTTGCTCACTTACTTTCTGCAATAGTGTAAAGTACGCTATTTCGAGTATTATTCAAACACATGCAGACGTTCCTCTAAGCTACTTCATTTCTTACTTTTAGACAAATTTCGTCCGCATATGACACATATCTTTATGAACAGTCCGGGTGATGTTGAGGTACTCCCTTGGCCAGCAAACCCTCTATATCTGTCCCCAATGGAACGTGTGTAGGATGGGCTAGGTCCTCAGCTCCGTTTCAGGACCAGTTGCTGTGGTTGCGGGGCAGATTACCCCAGGAGAGGACGCAACGGTTTTGTGACGCCCTTCCAAACGGGAACAGTGCGTGGATATAGGTCTGAAAAGGTGCAAAGTCATACGGACAAAAAGGTTCATTCTCCCTAGTTCTTTGTAAATTTGTCTCGATATTGTAATCACTGAAATAACATCACAAACGCTCTCAACCCTTGAGGTTTCATTTCGTTTACTCCGCCTCTTCTGGGTGTGTAGAGTAAATGGTTTGTGTGCCACACGTCCCGCCCTTGTATTATCATTATTATTGTCAACATTATTATTGTTATTACTATTATCATCGTTCGCGGCAGAACCAGTAGTAAGTAGTACAAATACTGCCAGTATTAACTCTATTAGTTCTTGGTCAGTATTACTTACATTGCCACTATAGACACTCAAATCATTTTAATACTATTTGCCATACTAAAATTATTATTTTTGCTGTAACTAAGAAATAAAAAAGTAGTGTGTGCGTGAAACCTAGGTCCGATGTTAGGACCCGATGGCCCTAATCAGACCAGGTTAAATAAATAAAAGACGTCGAACTGTCGATAGAGATCTGTCCATTCCCACTGCAATGCTCCAGTGCACTGAGGACAAAGCTTCATGGTCAGACATGTCCATACAGAAAACGAAAGTTACATTATAATGTTGTAACATTGCAGTACTTGGTCGTTTCTGAGTATAAAGCCCTTCGGTACACTGGTTCCAGACATGTGGTGCTGTTATAGCCACGTCTCTGTGGGTAGCGTTACAATGAGCTTATTTCTCAGAAACTGATCTTTCTGTTCCGTTCGAACTCACTCACTCGCCGAGGCTTGCTTTCAAGTTTTGTCAAATCAAATGGTTCAAATGGCTCTGAGTACTATGGGACTTAACATCTGAGGTCATCAGTCCCCTAGAACTTAGAACTACTTAAACCTAACTAACCTAAGGACATCACACACATCCATGTCCGAGGCAGGATTCGAACCTGCGACCGTAGCGGTCGCGCGGTTCCAGACTGAAGCGCCTAGAACCGCTCGGTCACATCGGCCGGCCAAGTTTTGTCATCGTACTGAAGTTCGATGGTGAGGGCTTGGGGTAACAATGAGATTTCAGTTCTCACAAGAGGGCGCGGGTGAGTCTTTTTGTGTACCGACCAGAAATCTCAAATCACTTGCCGCTGGTGCAGTGTTCTATATGTCCTCCGAATTTCGATTTATTCTTAGATGTTACAATTACCACCAAATTTTTAGTATAGTTCTTACACAAACATTTGTGACAATCCTTTCTCAGTTCAGATTTCCTTTAAATTTTATTTTAATCATTTCATTTCGGTTATGTACATCTTTTGTGCGTTATGTTTTAATCGTCTTAACGGCCAAGCAGGCTCGTCTGCCTTGTACAGTCGTTAGATTTGCATGGTATGTATCAGTTAAGGAAGGATGGTTAGAATTTAACATTCCCGTAATGCAGGGGCCGTCTGGAAATGGAGTACAAGCTGCTTTTGGACGGCAATAGGGGAGGAAACGAGTCCGTCTTTATTTACGCAACAAACTCGAAATTCGCCTCAAGTGGTTTCAGGAAAACACGGAAAAACCAAATCATAATCGTTGGAAAGAAATTGGAACACATCTCCGTTCCAGTATAAGGCCATTGTGCTAAATTTCTTTGCAGTAATTCGCGTAGTAAATGTCGAAACTGAGCAACATAGCACAAAACAATTGCTAGTTTTGATTCAGTTTAAAAAGCATAGCCTGCTATCGTGACGTCCCCCAAGTGAATGACGCAGTCTGAGGAAGATTCCAACAGCGCATATCCGTCGCGGTGGTAGGAACATGCTGACCTTAATGGGCCAACGACATAGCATCATTAGCGCCTGGTACAATTCGTTTGGAGCGGGAATCTGCCACAAACCGACCAGAGGAAAACAACCAGTACACGCCTAAACAGAATAGTGAAGCGCGGCAAATGATACCACGAGTCAAAAATTCCAGAAATTACATCCTGCACATATATACTTTTAAAAAAATGACAGACTTTGTAAAACGCTAGCAGCGTGAAGCTTATTTGCTAAATTTCTTTTGACTAAAAGTAAAAATACTATAAATAATAGACTAACATGAAATTATGTTCGTTACAGAACAAAGTACATTGAAGCGCCAAAGCAACTGGTATAGGCATGCGTATTCAAATACAGAGATACGTAGACAGGCAAAATAAGGCGCTGCGATCGGCAACGACTACATAATGCAAAAAGTATCTGGCTCAGTTGTTAGACAGATTACTGCTGCGACAATGGCATGTTATTACGATTTAAGTGAGTTTGAACGTGGTGTAACAGTCGGCGCACGAGAGATGGGACACAGCGTCTCCGAGGTAGCGATGAAGTGGAGAATTTCCCGTACGACCATTTCACAAGTGTGCCGTGAATCACAGGAATCCGGTAAAACACCATATCTCTGACATCGCTGCGGCCGGAAAAACATCCTGCAAGAATGGGATCCTCGACGACTGAAGAGAATCGTTCAACGTGACAGAAGTGCAACCCTTCCCCAAACTGCTGCAGATTTCAATGCTGGGCCATCAACAAATGTGAGCGTGCGAACCATTCAACAAAACATCATCGATACGGGCTTTCGGAGCCGAAGGCCCACTCGTGTACCCTTGATGACTGCACGACACAAAGCTTTACGCCTCGCCTGGGTTCGTCAACACCGACATTGGACTGTTGGTGACTGGATACATGTTTCCTGGTCGGACTAGTTTCGTTTCAAATTGTATCGAGCAGATGGACGTGTACGGTTATGGAGACAAGGTCATGCATCCATGGACCCTGAATGTCAGCAGGGGACTGTTCAAGCTGGTGGAGGGTCTGTAATGCTGTTGGGCGTGTGCAGGTGGATAGATATGGGACCTCTGATACATCTGGCAGGTGACACGTACGTAAGCATCCTGTCTAATCACGTGTCCATTGTGCATTGCGACGGACTTGGGGAATTCCAGGAGGAAAACGCGACACCCCACACGTCCAGAATTGTTACAGAGTTGCTCCAGGAACACTCTTCTGAGTTTAAACACTTCCGCTGGCCACCAAACTCCCCAAAAATGACCATTATTGAGCATATCTGGAATGCCTTGCAACGTGCTGTTCAGAAGAGATCTCCACCTCTTGTACTATTACGGATTTATGGACAACCCTGCAGGACTCATGGTGTCAGTTCTCTCCAGCTCTATTTCAGACATTAGTCGAGTCCATGCCACGTTGTGTTGCAACACTTTTGTGTGTTCGCAGGAGCCCCACACGATATTAGGCAGGTGTACCAGTTACTTTGGCTTGCCAGTGTAGTATGTTTCCCTTATCTACTAAATGTTATTCTGATGCTCTGATAACTCCATTAAGTTACGTGCTCAATAATGTATGGGCTTCTTTGTCAACAGGTGGATACGGTACTTAACTCAAGAAGGTATTACGTAAGCTAATACGTTTAACTTTACCAGATCATATCCCCTGAGATGAATCTACGGGTCCTATTCGGCAAGACGATCTAAGTTAGTTCTTGCCAGGATTTTCGTGAATCGTGTCAGATGACAGCCAGGATGTTTCCCCGACGAAGCCACTCCATATTCCTTCCTTAATCTTTTTTTCACTTGAGTTCGCTCTCCACCTCTAACGAGCCCGCTGTCGACGAGATGTCAATCTCTAACCTACCTACCTAACTAGACCATTCCCTTTGCAACTGATCCTGAGAACAATGAGGGCTGCCAGCCTGAGTGGCCGAGCGGTTCTAGGCGCTACAGTCTGGAATCGCGCGACCGCTACGGTCGCAGGTTCGAATCCTGCCTTGGGCATGGATGTGTGTGATGTCCTTAGGTTAGTTAGGTTTAAGTAGTTCTAAGTTCTAGGGGACTGATGACCGCAGCAGTTAAGTCCCATAGTTCTCAGAGCCATTTGAACCATTTGAGCCAATGAGGGCTGAAACGCCAAGGGCTTGGTAGGAGTGTCGAACGTTGTCAAGAAAGTCATCCTGTTGGTCATCATTCTGTGAACTGTCGTTTTCGATCGCCAAATGTGTGGCGGCAATCTACGCCCCAAGGGAAGGAATTGTTTAACTGACGCCGTTTTACCTATCCCCAGAGGCCTTTTAAATGTTAATTCCGAGCGGCGGTGCGTCCGAAATGTTTTCCTCGGCCACCCATAGGAAAATGGGAATTCAATTCTGGATGTCGCGGTTCTGATCTCCTTCGTTGAGTCGTCAAAAGAAGGTGTGAAATGTGGGTAAGTGACGGTATGATGACCTTCCACGGTGGCACTGGGCAGACGTTTGGTAAAATTTGTTGCCAATGAGCCAGCATTAACCCACTTTACAGCTCACATGAACATCTGGGCTGTGGCCTACTTTGGCACGTGTCGACAACTTGGTGTTTGAAGCGTCGCTGGGTCTATGAGTGACGTCGCAGGGCTCCACGCGTTTGTATCTTTACAGAAGAAGATCGTAGGCACGTTTGAGTCAAATTTAAAACTTAAGCTTCGGAATGGGATACAATTACGGGGTTACGAAACAGTGACCCTTTAATTTTATTACACAGTGTAGCATAATTTGCTTAAGTCTAGTTGAGTAGAAAAAGTTAAGGTAGGGTCCTTTACTCATCGCTAAACGTTGTTGGCCCCGTCAAATTGACAAGATGGCGTGTTGCGGCCTTCCTCGTACCTCCATATGATGTGCTTGGCACGTAATTACGAAGTCTAGATTAACATAATAAGACCCTGTTAAATTTAGTGCTGCTTTTGTCTCATCGTGGTGGACAGAGTGAAAAGTAACTGTCAGTCTCAGTAGATACACACTGGCTATCATTAAGTACCACGTAGAAGGTGGAGTCTATTGCCCCAGATGAACAGTTATCATCAACAGTGCAAGACCGGGAGAGATGGCTCAGTGGATTAGGTAATACATTATCATTAGTGAGGAAGGGGAATGAAAGATCTGTCTAACCATGGCGAATTAGGCGTTCCGGTATGCAAAACTGATTCGTTTTAACAGCTCAAGGAAGACATCCTACCTCATCCCAGCCCAATTCAAGTCGTGCTCCGTCAGTGATAATAAGGATGTCGACATGAGATTAAATCCTTTAATTTTTTGGCAATGATCTGCACTCTTATTCTATGGGGTGCTGTGAATATTTTTGGAATTCAGCCCCTAGATGTCTCCGCTTCCCTTGTTGTTGAAGTTCATGAACACCTTTCTCCCAATGTAATTTAAAAGACCTGCCTCTGAGCAGAGAACCATCGCTATGTAGTACTAAAGGGCACAGCGAAGCTCATAAAGTTTGATATAGTGTTTAATTTTGACCTCATTTTGCCAGTAAGTCCAAAGTACAACCACACACAAACAACGTACAATATACAAGGAATATTTAAATGAAAAGGTACGCAACATTGTAACAAGCAAATCTGTTGAAATTTACATATGCCACTTTAGGATAATGTAGTGAAACATCTAGGGGAATGGAAGCATCGATGGAAAGTCCTTGCACATCTTCCGCACAGATCCTATTTCTTCCTATGCTATTTCCTTATGATGGGAGACCTAAAGAAGAACGTCCGTAGCCGCAGATTTGCTTCGGGCGAAGAGTGTGTGAAGTGTGTGAAATCTTATGGGACTTAACTGCTAAGGTCATCAGTCCCTAAGTTTACACGCTACTTAACCTAAATTATCCTAAGGACAAACACACACACCCATGCCCGAGAGAGGACTCGAACCTCCGCCGGGACCAGCCGCACAGTCCGTGACTGCCGCGCCTTAGACCGCTCGGCTAATCCCTCGCGGCTCGGACGAAGAGGTGCACGTCTGGGTACAATCATGGTTTCGTAGGTAACAGCAAAAATTTTTCCAAGAAGGCATTGGCCGTCTTGTTTCACATTGGGGTAAATATATTAACAGTTAAGGCGATTACTATTGAAATAATAAACAGTTTGCTTACTTTTTTCCACCTGTCTCGCTTTCATTTGACTGCCACTTATGTAATTATTGTATTATATGCACGACATGTGGCAGCTTAAGAGGCCACGCTGTTCTATTATAATGACGTGTGGGATCCTTACCAGATAGGACTGATGGAGTACATCGAAAGAGTTCAAAGAAAGGCAGCACGTTTTGTATTACCACGAAATATGGTAGAGAGTGTCACAGAAATGATACAGGATTTGGGCTGGAAATCGTTAAAAGAAAGGCGCTTTTCGTTGCGACGGAATCTTCTCACGAAATTCCAGTCACCAACTTTGTCCTCCGAATGCAAAAATATTTTGTTGACACCGACCTACATAGGGAGGAACGATCACCCCGATAAAATAAGGGAAATCAGAGCTCGTACGGAAAGATATATGCGTTCATTCTTTCCGTGTGCTATACGAGATTGGAATGATAGAGAATTGTGAATTTGGTTCGATGAACCCTCTGCCAGGCACTTAAATGTGATTTTCCGAGTATCTTCGTAGATGTAGAACAAGAGCACAACGGATGTATATTACTCTGAATTAATCTCACTTTTAGAGATTCATCTTGGTTAAAAAGGAAAACAAGCATAACTCCCTTCTTCTGCTTATAGCAAAGGAAGCAGGTTAAGGGCAGGTGATGACCTTACAAGTATGTTGTATAGCCCTAATGAAGGCTGGAATCCTAACAAAAGAGCCAGTGCACCACTTTGACAGTTCGTTTTCTACTTTCAAGCTCACCATATGTAAATCAGTAATTGAACGTGTCATTTGCTCGTATCACACCTCTCCGCCGTTATCGTTCTAACGGCAACCTTCAAAAATTTGTTCACAATTCCGTAGACGGTTCACTCAGAGTGTGGTCCTCTTTACGAGTAACGAGTACCTTATATTCAGATAATTCCTTTTCTCCTGATGCAATTCTATAACAGCTGCGTTAATGTTTTCTCCTGCACCTATTAGCACGAGACTATTATTCATTCATGCCTGGCGCTTACAAAACTCTACCCGTCATTTTGAGTGTTCTTGCTTGTTTTTCTCTGCATCCATATTTGTTTGCTTTGCTGTGCGTATTCAAAGGTTCCCATCAGTGGTTTCCCACCATCCGATTGGTCGTGAAATTAACACCACAGCGAGAATCCAGAAAAGTTTTGCTTAGATGTGTTGCGCAGTGTCTCTAGTATGCCCGTCTATCATGTCAGGTTGTACTTTTCAGTTTTGAGGCATAGTGAGCACGTAGAGATGCCTAGAAAATAATATCTCTCGCCATGTTTGAAGTTTTGCTGAGATGTTTCACCAGCTCACATAACGTAAATCTCCTTCAAATACGGAAAAAGAGTTACTGCACATTATTTCATAATAATTAAATCATTATTTTATCAGGCAAGGGAACGAAGCTCAAATTCCATTCTGATACATTATTCCACTTCATCAGGGGGCTGCGCTATTTCATTTCTGCCCAACTAGCGGCGTGCAATGGTACTTAAATACTTCTTGTAGTCGTGTACGAGGTCTGGCACGGAGGGTACTAGACAGATCCTACGAGTTTGCATGCTTCCAAAATACGTTCAGTTAGAGGAGGTCACCTTCAACGTAATAGCTATTTGTGTCCACATATGTTTGCATAAAAACTTTCAAAACATTATATGTACAGTTTTCCACGAGGCTTTGCAGGTTCACCGTCATTTTTGGCTTGCGGCAGAGCACAACAATACTTCAACAGTAAGCCGCTGGTACATTGCCACTGAGTTGACCTACAGCACTCCGGTTCCCAGAACTCTTGAAGATAAAGTTGACCGTGGATATTGTATCACAGATACAGTCCCTTTGACTTTCTAGAGATGTCACTAAACCCACCCAACAATGTAAACAACCATGCATGAGCAGCGCCTATTAGACAGAGGGGGTCCGACAGCCGATCAAGCCGGCCGGGGTGGCCGTGCGGTTCTAGGCGCTACAGTCTGGAACCACGTGACCGCTACGGTCGCAGGTTCGAATCCTGCCTCGGGCATGGATGTGTGTGATGTCCTTAGGTTAGTTAGGTTTAATTAGTTCTAAGTTCTAGGGGACTGATGACCTTAGAAGTTAAGTCCCATAGTGCTCAGAGCCATTTGAACCATTTGAACAGCCGATCAGTTCCAGTCATTCCACCAGGAAGGTACACGACTCGTGTTGTCTGTAGTTCAACCATGCCTAGACGGCCAAAACCACGGTTCGATCGCGTCCACATTGTTACTTTGTGCCAGGAAGGGCTCTCAACAAGGTAAGTGTCCAGGCGTCTCGGGGTGAAACAAAGCGATGTTGTTCGGGCATGGAAGAGATACAGAGATACAGGAACTGTCGATGACATGCCTCGCTCAGGCCGCTCAACGGCTACTACTGAAGTAGATGACCGCTACCTACGGATTATGGCTCGAAGGAACCCTGACAGCAACGCCACCATGTTGAATAATGCTTTTCGTGCAGCCACAGAACGTCGTGTTACGATTCTAACTATGCGTAATAGGCTGCATGATGCGCAACTTCACTCCCGACGTCCATGGCGAGGTCTATCTTTGCCAACACGACACCATGCAGCGCGGTACAGATGGGTCCAACAACATGCCGAATGGACCGCTCAGGATTGGCATCACGTTCTCTTCACCGATGAATGTCGCATATGCCTTCAGCCACACAATCGTTGGAGACGTGTTTGGAGGCAAACCGGTCAGAACGCCTTCCTCTCTGTATATTACATGTTACCACAATTGTAATCCACTCATACCATGTATATTGAACTTTATAACCAACACATTGTGTGTTTTCCACTTCTATTTCCATGTCAAAGTAACAGTTGGCTGACAGGTCCACGTTAATGCATTTAGATCCAATTACTGTCACGTTACAAATGTTAGTGAAAAGCAGTACTCTCTTGGGGCTTGCCTGCGACTCAGTGAGCTGTGGTAGTTCTGGAGGCGACTGCTGCTGATGTGGCTGTGGTGTCGAATAGTTGAATTATATTGTGTCCAATAGGTTGAGAAGGCATCCTGTGGAGAGTGACTGCTGCTGCTACTGAAGTGCATTGTGGAATACCTATGTGGTCTGGTCCAGCAGTTTGGCCAGCACCAGATCAGGGTTTGTAATAATAACAACAAAACCTAAATATGAACACATTAAATATACTGTACATAATGTATATAGAGAATATCAAGACTTTACTAATTTATCACACTAGGTCAGCGCATCTGTAAAAAAAAGAACAGTTCTCTGAGCCTTGCAAGATGCATTTCAATATTAACTTCTGTTATCATGAAAAATGATTGAGTTAATAACAAAAAGGATTGAGAAATACTTACTGTAAGACTTCTGTTGAGCTGATCACTACTGCTAGCACCATTTCACATTGGACAAAGTACAGACAGAAATTTTGATATAATATCAATCGAATTATTGGGGGTTGCCTTCCCAGGCCAAAGGCATCATGATATGTCATGGCCTTGACACAGTTTTCTGGATGCGATACTGTCACAATCCCAGTAATGATGTCAGCGAAATATAGCGAGTAAAATTACCCAGGAACTGGAAGCTGCTGTCAGCGATTCTTGAAATGCTCATGCTGATGTTGTTGTGGATTGGCAAGAGAGCCAACCCGGTTTTGAGAGGAAGCCGAAAGGCAAGCGTTTTAGCTCACGCAGG
Source organism: Schistocerca piceifrons (assembly GCF_021461385.2). Classification (NCBI taxonomy): domain Eukaryota; kingdom Metazoa; phylum Arthropoda; class Insecta; order Orthoptera; family Acrididae; genus Schistocerca; species Schistocerca piceifrons. The sequence goes on along the minus strand of NC_060149.1, from coordinate 479,026,242 downwards.
CTGGCGTGAGGTCTGGAACAGGTCAAGGAAGTTAGACTAGCAAAAAAGGACGTAGCTGTGGAATACTTAACTTTAATCCATAAATGGTGAACATCGCTCTTGACGGTACATGTTTTACAGCATCAATAGTAACTGGTAATGGCGCCTTGCTAGGTCGTAGCAAATGACGTAGCTGAAGGCTATGATAACTATCGTCTCGGCAAATGAGAGCGTATTTTGTCAGTGAACCATCGCTAGCAAAGTCGGTTGAACAACTGGTGAATGCTAGGAAGTCTCTCTAGACCTGCCGTGTGGCGGCGCTCGGTCTGCAATCACTGATAGTGGCGACACGCGGGTCCGACGTATACTAACGGACCGCGGCCAATGAGCCAGCATTAACTGTCACAATTCCAGGAATGATGTCAGCGAAAAACTTTATAAGCTTCGCCGTGCCCTTTAGTACTACATAGCGATGGTTCTCTGCTCAGAGGCAGGTCTTTTAAATTACATTGGGAGAAAGGTGTTCATGAACTTCAACAACAAGGGAAGCGGAGACATCTAGGGGCTGAAATCCACCTAGCAAGTGTGGTGTCTGGCGGTGACACCACAGATGTCATACATTCCATGAATGCCGATGCTGTCATCAACAACTTTTGGCCCAGAACGAGCAGCCATCCTCTACTGGGACATACTAGAAATGGCAGATAGTGAAAGTGCATTGTTACGAAGAAGATGAGTGCAAGCTTCACATCCCTCTCCCCTCCTGATTACGCCACATTCGCTTGTATCACCTAGACTGTTGTCCAGGATTAATGTTTGTGTTTTGTAATTTCCACTTCTGATCAGTACAGCTGATGGTTAATTTAAATATTTCTGAGAAAATAGCTCATTTATCCAAGATTAAATTTGTTTTAAAACTTCAAGAGCCCTTCCCATTCACTACACTCTAATTTTGGTACTGTTATCCTTGGGAAAAAGCCCTCAGATAAAATACACCCTCATAAGCGGATCTAAGACTCTTTCCCTCTAGAGGAAACCCCAGGTGTCCTCTCTTTACACGTGTGAACTTTGTGTCCGATTATTGCAAGTTATTTTACATTTTTGCTACAATCTCCAGTTTTGTTCTTTGCTAGTATTACTCAGTTGCCAGTACAGTATCCCACCTGGATTTGATTTGTGTGAGCAATAATTTTAGGTTCTTTAATATCAATGGGGTTTCATGATAAATTTTCGCAACAAGTCGAACACAGTGTGTGGCAGTTACATAACTCAATCCTTAAGGAAGGTTCGTACATATCAATCGTTCATTGATTGACAGTCTGCAAGAAACAGAAGCAATGTACACAAAAGTAATAAATAGGTTCACCTCCTCTTGCGTGAATCTGACAGTGCACTTTCCCCATTATAAAGTTCGAGTTATGTAGTGGTAAAAATAATGGTTTTGCATCTCCTGAGTAGGTATACTGTGTTTGCAGCTGGAATTCAGGGAGGTAATGTAGTGTAAGATTTCTTCCTGTTTAATAAGAGCAGGGAAATGGGATAACAGATATTCTTATTTTTTGGGGGGAGGGGGGGGGGGGAGGGCGAGATTCACAATTCATACAGTGTCATTTATTCAGGTATCTCAACAATAGAAAATGTAGTACCGTATTTATGCAGCATCACTCATTAGCGACATTAGTTAATTTTAATTTGTGTACAATAGCAAGTGCAACAGCAGAATTAGTATGCCATATTAAGATTACTACTTCTCCATCAATAAAATAGTCACGCACAACTCTGAAAACAACACACCACTCTCAACAATTTTTTTTTCACCACATTGTTCTGGCAAGACAAACAACACGTGCAAAAAGTTGCGAGGTAGCAAATTGAGACGTGTTATTCATCTCCAACAGCAATCTTTGCCAACTGGAAATTCTGACTTCCGCCTCTCAGACTTTGGAATCTCCTACAGCTATATAGGGAAAACTATACTGACGTAGTTTTCATAACCATGATTATTAACTATACGTTAACTAAATGTAGGTCTATGCTCTGCATTTTTCTTTAAATTTCTCTAACAAACTGTAAGGGATCATAAAAAACTATTATTGTCAATATTTTGCCTATTGATAGCAGCATACTTGTCAACGAGTAGCTGGATACACAAGGAACTTCCTTTAGCGGACCAAAAAGTAATCTTTAACAATAATACTTTCTACAAACGCTTCCCAGAATCATATATCTGAATCTCCAAGAAATATTTCTAAATTTTGTATCTTACAACTTTTTTCCTGTAATTTCCCTGACAAGGTACTATGCACAATCATACCAAGCATATCCCACAAATGCATGGATACGGCACCCTACATCCACGCCATCTATGGTGCAGGAAAATTCACATTAGAAATATGTTGTGTCTTTAGTAAGATTGCATTTACTTATAGGGTTTAAGCCTTACTGTTATCCTAACTACAAATGAGGAAATGATGTACGGTAAAACATAATAACAATTTATTGAAGATTTATACACTTTGAATAGATCGCTAGTAACATACGACTTTACAAAACAACAAGCAAAGGCGAACTGATGGAAAGATACGACTTCACACAACACTTAGCACAGCTCTCAGTCGATCGCTCGATTCCACCAAAGCACCTTTCTCGAAGAGATTGTGGGTGGAAGAACGGAGCGACCAATAGTGAGCACTTGAGCGTAGCTAGGCGCGCGGGCTGCAGCTGAGGTTTGATTATCTGTCAGCTGGTCAACATCGTCTTTTTGCTTCCTGTCCACTATCACCAGGGATATCTGGGGACTTGCATTTGATGAGTGTGCTCGTGCATTTCATTGTAGGTGTAGCAGCGTGCGTGTCAGAAGTCACTGTGTCTCCCGGCGCAAGGTGTTGCCAGCTGCAGAGCAGAGGGAGCCGTGGCCGCTTGTGGTTGCTGTGCAAGTGTCAGTACCAGTGGGCCGCGTACCCATTCATTAGTTGTATTTTCAGTGATAGTGCCTTTTCGATTATGGAAGTGTTTGTTTCTCTTGATATCATTCCGTATGGACCAGAATATGGAGAAGTGAGAGGTTGGCTAACATCTAAATAAGTGTCCCAGGAATAGAAAAGCAACGGAAATCACTCAACAGAGGAAAGTCCACTGGACCTGACGGGATACCAATTCGATTCTACACAGAGTACGCGAAAGAACTTGCCCTCTTCTAACAGCCGTGTACCGCAGGTCTCTAGAGAAACTGAAGGTTCCAAATGGTTGGAAAAGAGCACAGGTAGTTCCAGTTTTCAAGAAGGGTCGTCGAGCAGATGCGCAAAACTATAGGCCTATATCCCTGACATCGATCTGTTGTAGAATTTTAGAACATGTTTTTTGCTCGAGTATCATGTCATTTCTGGAAACCCAGAATCTACTCTGTAGGAATCAACATGGATTCAGGAAAAAGCGATCGTGTGAGACCCAACTCGCTTTATTTGTTCATGAGACCCAGAAAATATTAGATACAGGCTCCCAGGTAGATGCCATTTTCCTTGACTTCCGGAAGGAGTTCGGTACAGTTCTGCACAGTCGCCTGATAAACAAAGTAAGAGCCTACGGAATATCAGACCAGCTGTGTGGCTGGATTGAAGAGATTTTCGCAAACAGAACACAGCATGTTGTTCTCGATGGAGAGACGTCTACAGACGTTACAGTAACCTCTGACGTGCCACAGGGGAGTGTTACGGGACCATTGCTTTTCACTATATATATATAAATGACCTAGTAGATAGTGTCGGAAATTCCATGCGGCTTTTCACGGATGATGCTGTAGTGTACGGAGAAGTTGCAGCATTATAAAATTTCAGCGAAATGCAGGAAGATCTGCAGCGGATAGGCACTTGGTGCAGGGAGTGGCAACTGACACTTATCATAGACAAATGTAATGTATTGCGAATACATAGAAAGAAGGATCCTTTATCGTATGATTATATGATAGTGGACCAAACACTGGTAGCAGTTAGTTCTGTAAAATACCTGGGAGTATGCGTACGGAACGATTTGAAGTGGAATGATCATATAAAATTAATTGTTGGTAAGGCGGGTGCCAGGTTGAGATTCATTGGGAGAGTCCTTAGAAACTGTAGTCCATCAACAAAGGACCTTTACTTGAGTATTGCTCATCAGTGTGGGATCCGTACCAGGTCGGGTTGTCAGAGGAGACAGAGTAAATCCATAGAAAAGCGGCGCGTTTCGTCACAGGGGTATTTGGTAAGCGTGATAGCGTTACGGAGATGTTTAGCAAACTCAAGTGGCAGACTCTACAAGAGAGGCGCTCTGCATCGCGGTGTAGTTTGCTGACCAGGTTTCGAGAGGGTGTGTTTCTGGATGAGGTATCGAATATATTGCTTCCCCCTACTTATACCTCCCGAGGAGATCACGAGTGTAAAATTAGAGAGATTCGAGCTCACACAAAGGCTTTCCGGCAGTCGTTCTTCTCGCGAACCATACGCAACTGGAACAGGAAAGGGAGGTAATTACAGTGGCACGTAAAGTGCCCTCCGCCACACATCGTTGGGTGGCTTGCGGAGTATAAATGTAGATGTAGATGTAGATGTAGGTGGGTATGCAGCGTCATCACACAGCCAGACATACGTTGATCTGATGAACTCTCACAAAATGGACTGAAGGTGTTGGCCATGGAGTTGCTGGTTTTCTGGGCGTAGTTCTCAGACACAAAGCTCTAGTTTTTTAAGAAAACCAGTGTGGTCGCTGGACGGAATGGCTGTTGGTAGAGATGGTGTGATAAAATCGCCAGGTACTCACAACTGTTCACCGAACACTAGTTGCACTGGAGAACAGAACAAATCGTTTTCTATAGCCTTCCAGAGTCCGAGCAGAGCCCATGGAAATATATCAATACAAGATTGTAAGTAGCACATCAGAATAGACTTAAGTGAGTGGTGCTCGACTATGCCATTACTAGCTGTGTGGTAACACGTGGTATAAATATAGTATCTGCCACAAAGGTCAAGGAGGCCGTTGAACAGTAATCCTTCAAACTGATGGCCTTGGTCAGTGGTAACAGTAAGAGGAAGCCCAAGGCGAGAAACCAGACGTTCACAAGGGCCTTGGCAAAGGATCCAGCCGTGATATCTGTTAGTGGTTCACTTCTGGCCATCTGCTACAGTGGTCGATTGTTGGCAGATAACAGTGATCGTCTATACATGGTAACGGACTGATAAGGTCCACGTGGATGTGTGCCAAATGCGTCGTTGGTACAGAAAAATCCTAAATAGTTGCATGCACATGCCTTGGAACTTTGTTTTGCTGGAATGAAACACAGGAGCGAGCCCAGATGCTGCTGTCGTTCTTGACACCTAGCCAGACCACTCCACTTCCCACAAGTTTCACCGTTGCTTTGATGCCAGATTGTGACATGTTGTGCGTGTTTTTGCGGGATTAGAGGCCACAAACGATCGCCACTGGAGTCACACCATACTCTATCAGCAACTCCGTCATACGGTACGCTCTACAGATGAAGTGAGGCAGTTGCTCTGTCAAAAGCCTACTGTTGTATGAAAGCGACCATCAGCTGGTTATCTGCAATCTTCACTCAATCCACCATCGTTATGGTGGCAACACTTCATAAAAGGCCACATGCAACAGAATTGCCTTTGTCTTTGATGTGTCGAACGTGCCTCTGTAAATTGTGACACAAATTCTGCATGTCGGCACTGACATGGCGAAATAAGTTCAGTTGGCCGCTGTAGAACAGAAGTAAGCAGACGACGGTCCATACACACTTCAAAGTGTTAGCCCTCTAAAATGAGTCAGAAGTGTTTAACGGCCAGGTGCAAGGTGAGACGTTCTCTATCTATGGCGCTCCATTTAGTTTGCGCCTCTGTAAGCTGCCTGGAGAAAAAGTCAGGGTTTCATAACATCCGTGAATCCGTTGCTGTAAGGTAGTGCCCACTGACACCTGGTTGGCATCTACAAAAAGTTCAGTCGTTTCGTTGTGCTGGGTTTCGGACGTGTTAGTAGTATTGCCTTAGATAGTGCTGTCTTCAAATCTTCAAACGCTTTAAATGCTTCTGCAGGCCACTCAGTTTTTCTCTTTCCGGAAGTGCTTTTTCTGGTGAGAAGCAAACCGAGAGGCTGTTGCACAACCGCAACCTGCGTTACACGACGCCGATAAAAGTTCACCATACCAAAAAATCGCCGAAGGCGAAGTAAAGTGCGGCATGTTTTGAATAGCTAAAACCTATCCTTGCAGTGGTGCCAGTCCAGTGCTGGAGACCTTATGGTCCAGAAAAGAAATCTCTGCTTTTGCAAACGTAAATTTCTCTGCATTAATGGGGATGCCAACATCTTCAAAGCGTTTAATGAGTTGGAGTACATGTTCTAAATATTCTTGCAAGGATTCAGAAAAATCAATAGTTCCCCAGTATAGCAAAAGACACATAGGAGATCACGTAAAACACAGTGCACGAATCTCTACCACGTCCGCACGGCGTTTCTCAATCCATACAGCATGCAATTGTAATGATACAGTCCTAAAAGTGTGATAATGGCCACTTTCTTTATTTCCTCCTTGCTGCGAGAACGCTTTAGCACAATCAATAACTGAACACAGATGCACTATTAATTGCAAAATTAAAATCAGGGATGTTTGCTACTGGATAAGGGTCCTGTATCATGCTAGCATTTATTGCTTGTAATCACCGTATGATCTCCACGTATCACATTTCTTTTCCACCATGCGTAGTGGTGATGCCAGATCCACGTCTGTCTTCTGCTAACACCTTGTTCAGTTTCTGTTTGTGCTGCCGTTAATTTCTCTGGAAGTAAGCGATGTGCAAGGCAAATTACACACTGTTTCGGTCTTGTCTTACTGTGATGCTGTATGGTGTGGCTGCGATTTTCCCGTGCTTTTAACTGGGTCCGTCAGTGGGGGGAATTCATTCAATAACTGTGCACAGATAGCGTCACTGGAGATGGCACATAGGTGACAAAACATCCCATTCACCGTAAATGTTGACCCGGATATTGATCGCTGCCGTCAAGTTGTGGTAAGTGGCTAATGTTGGTTCAGAGCACCGGTTCCAAGGAAAAACACTCATTTCTGATCCGGAATCCGGATTTGGTATTTCTGTCTGTAATTAACAGCTGCTTAGAATGTCTTCCACGCACGTGCCGGTCTGCTCTAGGAAGATGAAGAAATTTGCTCACAAAAATAATTGTCTCCCATGTAATTAGCCATTATGTCCACCTTCTTTGCCAGGTCTGCTAATGGAAGGTTAGTATATGCTGCCAACACAGGACGTACCTTTGTTGGAAGTCTGTTAAAAATGTTAGATGTAATGCTGCTTCTGTATAGACGTCATTATGTGGAAACGAACAGAGTTCCCTTAGCACTTTAGATGATGATGATGATGATGATGATGTTTGGTTTGTAGGGCGCTCAACTGCACGGTCATCAGCGCCCACACTTCATATGAGTTCAGCTGCACATCAGTTTGAGGTGAAACCATATTTTCCAAACGTTTGTGTTGCAGCAAAGAATAGTATCCCATCAATCATATTCAATCGAAGCGTCTTTCACACAACGTACGATTGTTCGTGCAGTTCAGCCTCGATGTTTTTTATGTGATCATTGTCCAATTGGGCCAGCAGTAACACATGCTTGTCGAAGTTACTGTGTATTTGGGGTTGTAAAAAACCGCTTCCACTTGAAGAAACGAACATTCACCGTTTGTTGACCAGAATGAAGGACGTTTCACATTACCAATGTTCGGCTAAGATGAAGCATTTTGCAGATCGGGATTCGTGTAGAAACATATTTGTGTTCAGAGCTGAAGTGGATGGAATACATAACGACGTATTTTCTTCTTTAAGTGCTGTAGTGAGTGGCATCGATGGTGTCTCCATTATCGGCGACAATGATGATGCTGACTCCGCTATTAATTTTTTTGCGTGTTCTAGTCGGTATTTCACCAACGTAGGGTTTTAGCTCTACTGTTATTGTAATTCAAAATGAAAAATGTGGTGAAACATAACAACGATTTATTGAAGATTTATACACTTTGAATTGGTCTATAGTAAGAGACGACTTTACAAGACGATAAGCAAAAGCAAACTGATAGAAAGATACTACATCACACAACACTCAGCATTACACTCAGCCGATTGGTCTATCTCTGGGTCCACACAGACTCATAAGGATGTTTGAAATCTATAGGTTGCGTGTTTGCTCGTATTAACTGGACTCGATATTTACATAAAAAACTATCGATTTGATTTGTAAATATGCAAGATCACATATTCAAATGCATCCCAAGTAATGGAAAACAGCAATTTTGTTCCACCAGAACTAATGTAATCAGGGTCGACTGAGAAACCGCTGTTGAGTAAGAGAATGAACACGTCATTGTTCCAGCACATCCACTGGGGCTCCGTTACAGTACTGGGCTTCCTCTGCTTCTCCTTATGCCCTACCCAGAGCTTAGAATCAAATATCAGCTCCTTCATTGTATCTGATACAAGTGCTATCATTTATTAGCTAAGAAGAAATAGAAACTGCATATAGTTTGGTAACTGAAAAGTTCATTACAGAGACATTCCTAGCTCGTTTTAGTGTTTTCAGTGCCATGCAGGTAGCCATGCCAAGACTCACCATTTGCATTAATCGAATTTGGCAGAATCCGCTCTTGCTCTTAGTTATTGTAGCTCAAAGATAGGGCTGTAGTACAAGAACATCCTTTCTCAAATATTTTCCTGAGAAAAAACAGCCTTTGTCATTTGACAAGGGCTATTTCTGTGTAAATTTTGCAGACAATGAAGCCTAAATATTATTATTGGGGTGTTCCAGTAGTCCTTGCCTGGATTAAGGTTCAGTGCCTATGGTTCTGAGATGAATCCCTAATCACAGTGTTCAGAAACGTCAATGAAACAAGGAAAATGTAATAAAAATAAGACGTTGATCGGCGGGGAACGATGCAGAACGCAGTTGGCTCGGACGAATTCAAGCAGTCCGCTGAAAACATGTCAGCGACGTTGGTAGAGTTGTTCCTGCCAAACATGTTGGAGATGACTGCAAGTAGGCACTGTTTCCGTTCTTTCCTCTGCCAATAAATTTCTGCATCTGCTATTCTTGATGGGATTGTAAGTAGATGTACTATTTCTGCAACCTCTGGCTGCAGATAAAAAAGGCTGCAATTATTCCAGATGACAACAGCGGAACAAAGAGAACAGCTTTCGTCAGACTCCTACTTGGCAGCTAATAATGTGGTACACTCAAGGCTACGTGAAGAAGTGCATGGGGAGGGAACAAATGGTGCTGACAATGCTCTCACTAATTGGTATCCCTTTTGCACATGTTGTCTCTTTTTATTATAAAGTCCAAGTTACTATTGATGCTGCTACTTATCTGTGGAGAGTCATTCATGGCTTTTCGTGCTATCTCTCTAGATCGACTGCGCACTGTATAGTAGCGTCTGAACACAAACAGTTCCTCAAAAGATACTAGAAGAACGCACAATAACTTGTCTTCTGCATTTCTTTGGTCACTCAGATGCCGTACTGAACATCACAAATCTCTGTATATCTAAGTGTGCAGCTTGAGAATTTTTAATAGAATTACTTACCTCTTATCGATAGAGGTCACTTTTTTTCTCTAGCGATCAGGACTTTTTCTTAATTTCATGTAAGTAACAAAATCAAGTCACTCAAATTGCTGTTGGTAACGTAACTTCTTGTTCTGCAATACACTAACATACCACGACGCTGTTATAGTATAATTAGTCCTGCTGTCTCTAAATTTCCCTGCAACTACCTGTGTCAGTAAATACTATACTCTGAAATACTTTACATGTAGCTAGACTGAAAGGTAAATTGATATAATGTCATAGGAATCTTTTACGTATGCCAACAAAGTAAAATAAAAAAGAATATTTGAGAATAAACTTACATACAGCAATTTATAACATTTTAACACTCTCCTGAAAAATGTAAATTTTTGACATGGTATTTTTATCAACCCTTCAATCACATTTTATACTTAGCGCATTTACTATTTGTCAAAATCCTATATATTTCTACACGATTAAGCTTTGGTAGCCCAACACCATCTATATCTGGATCTGTTTATGGGTATTCAGATGGGTGCTATCGGCCAGACACTAATCCCTCTCAAAAAACTACAAAAGTTCATTATTACTGCAAACTTTGTAAACTGTATATTTACATCTGTCTACTTAATTAACTGCTTCACTAACAGTTGGTTTTAATGACAGGTTGAACTGAAATGAATTTTGTGATACGAATGTTAAATTATTCTCATTACTTAACTTATAAATTTCGATGTCTTCTTCGTTGTTGCTTAGCGTCTACTTGAGATAAGGTTCTCATTTTTCAGGTATGCACTATGAAATGACCAGTTTAGGATATTTGGGCTTTGAAAAACATAAACTTTTATTCTCTCGTTGATTTGTCACAAAATGAGTCCCCTCAGAAAAAAACATCTCTGTTGGTCCATCATGGACAGGGAACGTCGGCTGGTAGGTAATTTTCAATGTCAAAAAAATTCACCAACAGCTGTATATTTTAAGACATTTTATTTTATTCTGAAAGCAACTAGTTTTGGCATTTAATTTTCTCATCTTCAGGCCCCATACACTTCTATCCAAATAAAAAACTTGTTGTATAGCGCCATAAATCACAGATTTGTATAATGATTGAAATTCACAATATCCAGTGATTTGAGACCTGAGTTTCTCCTGGCGTATACAACTTTCAAATAACTTCCGGGAATTCAGCCAGGTAACACTTTCAGCGACCGCCGATATTTCGGCGGGAGAACACCCCGCCATTTTCAAGGCAAACTGCAACGGACAGGCGGCGTACATGCAAATTTAATACCTCGGTTCTCGGACCCAAGCAGGAAAGATAACACACACACACACACTGAACACTAGTGCCACCAAAGATGGCCAAAGTCAGAGCTATCGATAGTGAGGCTATGAATTCGCAGGTGAGGTAGCATTGAGTCTGTCCCTCTGTTTCTTGACAAGGGAGAGAGCCGGATTCCAAACAGAGTTTAAACAGAAACCTCCATCCCTGTTAACAAGGTTGCTCGCTAATTTAATCTCAACTGCCTCCCTAATGACACTGTCCCAATAGCTGGACGTACATGCCAATATCTCGGTGTTATTATATAACATGGGGTGACCAGTATCCAAGCAATGTTCGGCAATAGCAGATCTATTAGGCTGCTGTAATCGTGTGTGCCGTTTATGCTCAGTACATCTGTCCTCCACGGTCCTGATAGTTTGACCAATATATGCCATGCCGCAGCTACAAGGGACACGATATACACCCGCCTTACGCAGTCCAAGATCATCCTTAACGGAACCCAAAAGTGCTCTAATTTTAGATGGAGGTCGGAAAACGCATTTCACATCGTATTTCCGTAAAATACGACCGATCTTATTGGACGTGTTTCCTACGTAAGGCAAGAAGGCAGTAGACTTAGGTGTTGACTCAGAATTATCATCAATCACCTGATGTACAGTTGGTCGATAGCGCAACGCACGTTCAATCTGTCTATCACTGTAACCATTTTGACGAAATGTAACTTCAAGATGGGACAGTTCAGCTGGCAAAGTCTCAGCGTCAGAAACGATATGTGCCCTGTGTACCAAGGTACGAAGTACCCCTTCACGCTGAACCGAATGGTGACAACTATTAGCTTGTAAGTACAAGTCGGTGTGAGTACGTTTCCTGTAGACTGCATGTCCCAATGATCCATCATCCTTCCTCCTAACCAACACGTCGAGAAAGGGAAGGCAACCATCCTTTTCCACCTCCATCGTAAAACGAATGTTCGGGTGGATCGAGTTCAGATGTTCTAGAAAGACATTCAAATTCTCCCTACCGTGAGGCCAAACAACGAAGGTATCGTCAACGTATCTATAGAAACAGGCGGGTTTTAAAGGCGCCGACTCCAATGCACGTTCCTCGAAGTCTTCCATAAACAAATTTGCGATCACAGGAGACAACGGACTACCCATCGCAACTCCATCTGTCTGCTCGTAATACTGGTCATTAAATAAAAAATAAGTGGATGTCAACACATGCCTAAAGAGATTAGTTAAATCAGCACCAAACCTGGCTTCAATTAACCGCAACGAATCAGACAGAGGAACACGAGTGAAGAGAGAGACCACATCGAAACTCACTAAAATATCAGAGTCATTCAGCCTCAATCCCTCCAAACGATGTAAAAAATCAGCTGAGTTCCTGATATGATGTTCACACCGTCCTACTTGTGGACTCAACAGAGAAGCAAGATGCTTGGATACACAATATGTCGGGGCGCCGATGTTACTCACTATAGGACAGAAAGGAACCCCTTCCTTATGAACCTTTGGAAGGCCATATAACCTAGGGGGAACCGCACTATAGGTGTTAAGCCTCTTGATTGTGTCCTGCGACAAACCACTTTTCTTCAGGAGGCTGTTGGTCTTTCTCTCAACACTTTTCGTGGGGTCAGCATCGATTCTGCGATACGTTGAATCAGATAGTAAACGTTGCATCTTTTGTACATAATCATGTTTTGACGACGCAACCTTATCCGTGCTAGGGAAGGGATTAAATTTTGCACCCACTCCGAAGAATTTGCCGGTAGTTGATTTTATTAGTTCAATTGAACAGGCAGTTTGCAAACTACCTCCTGACGCTGCAGAGGAAGTTAGGAGGGAGGCATGCCGTGTTTTGACTAGGGCTCGTCCACCCAAGAGTAATGTAACAGCAGCAGAGAGGGCTGCTTTACGCTCTCTCAAAGTTGATCCCAGTATTGTTATTCTACCTGCTGACAAGGGCAATGCCACCGTTGTTTTAAATAAACATGATTATGTACAAAAGATGCAACGTTTACTATCTGATTCAACGTATCGCAGAATCGATGCTGACCCCACGAAAAGTGTTGAGAGAAAGACCAACAGCCTCCTGAAGAAAAGTGGTTTGTCGCAGGACACAATCAAGAGGCTTAACACCTATAGTGCGGTTCCCCCTAGGTTATATGGCCTTCCAAAGGTTCATAAGGAAGGGGTTCCTTTCCGTCCTATAGTGAGTAACATCGGCGCCCCGACATATTGTGTATCCAAGCATCTTGCTTCTCTGTTGAGTCCACAAGTAGGACGGTGTGAACATCATATCAGGAACTCAGCTGATTTTTTACATCGTTTGGAGGGATTGAGGCTGAATGACTCTGATATTTTAGTGAGTTTCGATGTGGTCTCTCTCTTCACTCGTGTTCCTCTGTCTGATTCGTTGCGGTTAATTGAAGCCAGGTTTGGTGCTGATTTAACTAATCTCTTTAGGCATGTGTTGACATCCACTTATTTTTTATTTAATGACCAGTATTACGAGCAGACAGATGGAGTTGCGATGGGTAGTCCGTTGTCTCCTGTGATCGCAAATTTGTTTATGGAAGACTTCGAGGAACGTGCATTGGAGTCGGCGCCTTTAAAACCCGCCTGTTTCTATAGATACGTTGACGATACCTTCGTTGTTTGGCCTCACGGTAGGGAGAATTTGAATGTCTTTCTAGAACATCTGAACTCGATCCACCCGAACATTCGTTTTACGATGGAGGTGGAAAAGGATGGTTGCCTTCCCTTTCTCGACGTGTTGGTTAGGAGGAAGGATGATGGATCATTGGGACATGCAGTCTACAGGAAACGTACTCACACCGACTTGTACTTACAAGCTAATAGTTGTCACCATTCGGTTCAGCGTGAAGGGGTACTTCGTACCTTGGTACACAGGGCACATATCGTTTCTGACGCTGAGACTTTGCCAGCTGAACTGTCCCATCTTGAAGTTACATTTCGTCAAAATGGTTACAGTGATAGACAGATTGAACGTGCGTTGCGCTATCGACCAACTGTACATCAGGTGATTGATGATAATTCTGAGTCAACACCTAAGTCTACTGCCTTCTTGCCTTACGTAGGAAACACGTCCAATAAGATCGGTCGTATTTTACGGAAATACGATGTGAAATGCGTTTTCCGACCTCCATCTAAAATTAGAGCACTTTTGGGTTCCGTTAAGGATGATCTTGGACTGCGTAAGGCGGGTGTATATCGTGTCCCTTGTAGCTGCGGCATGGCATATATTGGTCAAACTATCAGGACCGTGGAGGACAGATGTACTGAGCATAAACGGCACACACGATTACAGCAGCCTAATAGATCTGCTATTGCCGAACATTGCTTGGATACTGGTCACCCCATGTTATATAATAACACCGAGATATTGGCATGTACGTCCAGCTATTGGGACAGTGTCATTAGGGAGGCAGTTCAGATTAAATTAGCGAGCAACCTTGTTAACAGGGATGGAGGTTTCTGTTTAAACTCTGTTTGGAATCCGGCTCTCTCCCTTGTCAAGAAACAGAGGGACAGACTCAATGCTACCTCACCTGCGAATTCATAGTCTCACTATCGATAGCTCTGACTTTGGTCATCTTTGGTGGCACTAGTGTTCAGTGTGTGTGTGTGTGTTATCTTTCCTGCTTGGGTCCGAGAACCGAGGTATTAAATTTGCATGTACGCCGCCTGTCCGTTGCAGTTTGCCTTGAAAATGGCGGGGTGTTCTCCCGCCGAAATATCGGCGGTCGCTGAAAGTGTTACCTGGCTGAATTCCCGGAAGTTATTTGAAATCCAGTGATTTATTTGTATAATTATTGAAACTCACGATATCCAGTGATTTATAGCACTATACGACAAGTTCGTTTATTTGGATAGAAGTGTATGTGGCCTGAAGATGGCAAAAAGAAATACCAGAAATGGTTGCTTTCAGGATAAAATAAAATTTCTTAAAGCATGTTATTAAATTTTATTGACATTGAAAATCAGATAAACATACCATTAACAACTCCACACTGCGTGCCTCAGCAGACATCTTCCAACTACTTACGTCATAGCTCTATTCCATAACTCACTGATACCCGATTACTAACTGGTATACAAAAATCAACAACAAAGACACGATAGGTCACAGCCCAGGGATATTGATCTTTTATATCCAATGTGTTTCTTTCACTATCAAATACATCTTGCAAAATGTTTTCAGAATAAATCATACAAATAAGAATAATGACAACAACTTTAAATTATAATTGCCATTTAAAATTAATTTAACAACAAATTTGCTGTTACTATTATGTAGTAGTTCTGTTTATGAAAAAACATGAGTATAATTTTGTTTTCTAGACTTGCAAAAAACATCCCTGTTGGATCATGTCATAAATTTAATATGTTTATCATATACTACGATAACAGGGAGAGAGAAAGACAGGAGAACCGACCAGTTGAATTACAATAGCTCCACAAGAATTTTGTGAACATGAATATGGAAACAAAATTTTGATGCCAAAATAAGGGAACTGTCCAAAACTCAAATTTTGAAAAAATAAAAATAATCACGTTTTCTGAAACTCAAGTTCATGTACTGTTTGCAGTGTGTGTAACTTTTGTTGCTGCAGCATAACATATCCAACATGATCACTATAAATTTTAATGAACATGATGAACGAAGTTTGCTTCTAATGAGTTCATTAGAAAATTTTAAATTCAATTACAAAGTGATTACTAGTAGGATAATAGAAGAAGAGTCAAGTTTCAATCGTCTGACATAATATTAAAAGAGAAACTCATGCACATGCACTTTCATTAAACAATACAGCAATAAACATACACAAAATTTAAATATGTGGAACAGTTTTCATGCCTCTTAAATGGTAACAGAATGTTATAATTAGCAATCCATATGAATTAGATAACTGATGAATTTCTGTAAAAATATATTATAATGTCTACATTACTTGAAAATGAAGTAAAACATCAAAATAATTCAACTATTGAGCTCTGCATTTACTACAAAAAATAACTGTGTGAAAAACAGCTGACCCTAATTGTACAGCGTATTATAGTAGAATAATACAAAACTAGTAAAACTGGTTATTGACAAACACAAAAGCAAATTTTAAATAATATACAAAATTATAATTATTTTCATTTCCATTGGGCTCTAAGGTTTTTAGTCAAAGTCTTATAGTAAAAAAATTATTTGTAAAAGGAGGACAGCTTCAAATAATTTTCAACCTTTTTGTAAAATTTAGAAAAATGTTTCCAAAAATATTTTTGCAGTTTTGTTTACACCTCATTCTTTTTCTTATAGTCAGACATGTTTCAAGCATAGTGGTGTTATAAGCCGACAGTCCGTAATATCTCAACATTACAAATATTTTCCACAACTAATTCTTCTACTGTTTTCACTATTGCTGTTGTTCCAGGATATATCTTATCATAAAAATTATTAGATGTTCTCTATTTACTTTCCTCTCAGCCATCAGAATCACAGTAACTGTATAATGAACTCTCATCATTTTCCAGTCTTTGACATAAGTGAATATGACATATCTCAGAACACATTTCCCTAACCTTGACAACCACCTTTTTCTACATCATCACTATCAACAGTATCATCACAACATTGTCAAAAATATCATTGATAAACTATCACCTCTATCATCAATACTTCCTCAACAACTCACAAAGGTCCGACTACAGCATAATGCCACAATATAATTATCATCTGAAAAACTACATATTAAAGAAGACATCCTCAGCATGTTGTTGTTGTTGTTGCTGTTGTTGTTGTCACCAGTCCCGAGACTGGTTTAATACAGCTCTCCATGCTACTCTATCCTGTGCAAGCTTCTTCATCTCCCAGCACATACGGCAGCCTACATCCTTCTGAATCTACTTTGTGTATTCATCCCTTGGTCTCCCTCTACGGGTTTTAACCTCCACGCTGCCCTCCTATACTAAATTGGTGATCCCTTCATGCCTCAGAACATGTCCTACCAACCGATACCTTCTTCTAGTCAAGTTGTGCCACAAATTTCTCTTCTCCCCAATTCTATTCAGTACCTCCTCATTAGTTATGTAATTTCCCCTCTAATATGCAGCATTTTTCTGTAGCACCACATTCCGAAACCTTCTATTCTCTTCCTGTCTACACTATTTATCGCCCGTGTTTCACTTCCATACATGGCTACACTCCATACAAATACTTTCAGAAACGACTTCCTGACACTTAAATCAATACTCGATGTTAACAAATTTCTCTTCTTCAGAAACACTTTCCTTGCCATTGCCAGTCAACATTTTATAGGCTCTCTACTTCGACCATTATTAGTTATTTTGCTCCCCAAATAGCAAAACTCTTTTATTATTTTACGCGTCTCATTTCCTAATCTAATTCTCTCAGCATCACCCGACTTAATTCGACTACATTCCATTATCCTCGTTTTGCTTTTGTTGATGTTCATCTTATGTCCTACTTTCAAGATACCGTCCATTCCGTTCAACTGCTCTTCCAGGTCGTTTGCTGTCTCTGACAGAATTACAATGTCATAGGCAAACCTCAAAGTTTTTATTTCTTCTTCATGGATTTTAATTTTTACACCGAAGTTTTCTTTTGTTTCCTTTATTGCTTGCTCAATATACAGATTGAATAACATTTGGGATAGGCTACAACCCTGTCTCACTCCCTTCCCAAGCACTGCTTCCCTTTCATGCCCCTCGACTATTATAACTGCCATTTGGTTTCAGTACAAATTGTTAATAGCCTTTCGGTCCCTGTATTTTACCCCTGCCACCTTCAGAATTTGAAAGAGTATTCCAGTCAACATCGTCAAAAGCTTTCTCTAAGTCTACAAATGCTAGAAACGTAGGTTTGCCTTTCCTTAATCTATCTTCTAAGATAAGGTGTAGGGTCAATATTGCGTCACGTCTTCCAACATTTCTACGGAATCCAGACTCATCTTCCCCGAGGTCGGCTTCTATCAGTTTTTCCATTGGTCTCTAAGGAATTCGTCTTAGTATTTAGCAGCCATGACTTATTAAACTGATAGTTCTGTAATTTTCACATCTGTCAACACCTGCTTTCTTCGGGATTGGAATTATTATATTCTTCTTGACGTCTGAGGGTATTTAGTCTATCTCGTACATTTTGTTCATCAGATGGAAGAGTTTTGTCATGGCTGGCTTTCCCAAGGCTATCAATAGTGCTAATTGAATGTTGTCTACTCCCGGGGCCTTGTATCGACTTAGATCATACCGTGCTCAGTCAAACTATTCACGCAGTATCATATCTCCCATCATCTTCATTTACGTCCTCTTACATTTCGATAATATTGTCCTCAAGTTTTTCGCCCTTGTATAGACCCTCTGTATACTCCTTCCGCCTTTCTGCTTTTCCATTTGAGCTCTTGGTATTCACCCAAGTGGTTCTCTTTTCTCCAAAGGGCTCTTCGATTTTCCTATAGGCAGTATCTATCTTACCCCTAGTGATATATGCCTCTACATCCTTACATTTTCATCTAGCAATCCCTGCTTAGCCATTTTACACTTCCTGTCGATCTCATTTTTGAGACGTTTGTATTCCTTTTTGCCTACTTCATTTCCAACATTTTTATATTTTCTCCTTTCATCTATTAAATTCAAGATTTCTTCTATTAAACAATAATTTCTACTAGCCCTCGTCTTTTTACCTACTTGATCCTCTGCTGCCTTCATTATTTCATCTCTCAAAACTACCCATCCTTCTTATACTGAATTTCTTCCCCCCGTTCTTGTCAATCGTTCCCTTATGCTCTCTCTGAAACTCTCTACAACCTCTGGTTCTTTCAGTTTATCCAGGTCCCATCTCCTTAAATTCCCACCTTTTTTTTCAGTTTCTTCAGTTTTAATCTACAGTTCATTCCGCAATGGCTTGTGGTCAGAGTCGACATGTGGCCCTGGAAATGTCTTACAATTTAAACCCTGGTTTCTAAATCTCTGTCTTACCGTTATATAGTCTATCTGAAACCTTGCAGTGTCTCCAGGCCTCTTCCATGTATATAACCTTCTTTCATCATTCTTGAACCAAGTGTTAGTTATGATTAACTTACGCTCTGTGCAAAATTCTACCAGGCGGCTTCCTCTTTCATTTCTTACACCCATTCCATATTCACCTACTACTTTTCCTTCTCTTCCTTTTCCAAATGTCGAATTCCAGTCACCCATGACTATTAAATTTTCGTTTCCCTTCACTATCTGAATAATTTCTTTTATCTCACCATATGTTTCATCTCCGGAGCTAGTGGGCATATAAACTTGTACTATTGTGGTAGGCGTGGGCTTCGTATCTATCTTGGCTGCAAGATGCTGTTCGTAGTAGCTTACGCGCACTCCTATTTGTTTATACATTGTTAAACCTACTCGTGCATTACCCCCATTTGATTTTGTATTTTTAACCCTGTATTCACCTGACCAGAAGTCTTCTTACTACTGCCACCGAACTTCATTATTTCCCACTATATCGAACTTTAAGCTATTCATTTCCCTTTTTAAATTTTCTAACCTACCTGTCCGGTTAAGGGATGTGACATTCCACACCCCGATACGTAGAACGCCAGTTTTCTTTCTCCTGATACCGGCGTCCTCCTGAGTAGTCCCCGCCCGGAGATCCGAATGGGGGACTATTTTACTTCTGGAGTATTTTACTCAAGAGGAGACCACCATCATTTAACCATACAGTAAAGCTGAATGCCCTTGGGAAAAATTACGGCTGTCGTTTCCCCTTGACTCTTCCAGCCATCCTGTGGTTTTTATTTTCATTTGGAAGCGAAATTAAAAATTTTATTCGTTATCCTACTGTCATTCATTCTGTAAATATTACCGTAAATCTTTAACCTCCTCTTCTTTATTTTGCCTGTGATGATTTCTATGTTTCTGTATAAATCTTCATTTCTGCTCTTCATCCAGCTGTTATCTTTGTTCTTTCATGGTCCTTAAATTTCTCTGAATTTTTTCCTTTCATTCTTTTCTAGTTCTTCTCCTTCACCCCTTTCATTCAGTATTAGGCATTCGGATCTGTATAGTGCCACCGATTTTTATCGGTGTTGCATAGTGTTCAGTTGTTGCCTGGAATGATACTAATCTTTTGTTATATAGGTTTTGAGCGAGTATGTATCCTAATTTCATTTTCTTTCTTCTTTCTTTACATGTGGTGTTATTTAATAAGCAATAATCTGATTGTATCCATTCTCCCAAAGACTCAAACTTTTAACACGTTTAATGTTTCTGTGTTGTGTGATTATGTTCAGCGTAGGCCTATTCCGTTTTCTCATACTATTTTTTCTAATCTAGTTTTAACTGAATTTCTGTGAAATGTTTCTATCATTATCTTTGCATTTGTTTTATCCTCAGAAATTATTGCAATATCGTCAGCGAAAGTGACACATTTTACCTCAAATCTCTTCCTTGTCCTAGATGGATTCCTTCAATGCTTCTCTCTTGTAGTTGTTTTCCCCACTCTCTCATGACCTTGTCTGATGCCAGACTGAAGAGAATAGGTAAGAGGCCATCGCCATGCCGAACTCCTTTGTTAATTCTTAAGGATTGAGAAACTTCTCCTAGGGATTTAACTTATGAAATTGTGTCTATGAGTGTCTGTTAGACTAATTGTCTGGGTTTTTGTCGATACCCGCTTCTTCCAGTGTTAGGAATACTGTCTGTCTGCCTTCGGAATCGTATGCTTGTTTGAAATCAATGAATATAACGACTGTGTTAAGGTTCCACACTGTTCTGATCCTGAGAATTGTTCTTAACTTGAAAATTTACACTGGACACGATCTGCTTTTTCTAACCCCGCTTGGTATTCGCCAATTGTGTGTTTTGCTTGGTCTTCTATCTTATTCAGTAGAGCTTCGGAAATAATTTTGTAGGTTACTGGAAGTAGAGATGTACCCCGGTAATTCTTGGTGTCTGTCCTGTCTTCTTTCTTATAGATTATTGTTTCCAGTCGGCCGGAATTCTTTTCTCCCAGCGATCTTTATTAACCTCATAAACGGTTTCTGCTGCCCACTTCCTTCCCATTTTCCACATCTCAGCTATTATCTCGCCCTTACTTGGGACTCTGTTGTTTTTCAACTGCCCAATATATTGTTCAGTTTGATGCAATGACGGTAGTTCTGAAGGTGGTTTTTCCTTTTGAGACTGTCTGAAAATTAGTCTTTGTGTTGTGTTGGTTGCTCACAACTTATAAGATTCTTAAAGTATTTTGTTAGTAATTCACAGTTGTCTTTGTTGTTGGTAATCAGTTTGCATGTTGAATCTTTGAAGTGAAGGGTCACCAGCATGTATCCGTTTATTTCTTCTTTGAAAGGTTTGTGGAAATCCCTAGTACTGCTCTGTCGGAAATTTATTTCTCTTTCCCTTGTCTTTTATCATATTTCCGTTTCTCTGTTTAATTTTTATATCTGTTTTCTGCTCTCAGCGAATGTGTTCCAGTGTCTCTCCTTTCTGCATGAGTTCATTTTTTTCAAGCTGTCACTCTACGCTCTATCGCTCCACCATCTATGTTTCCTTCTTTTTTGTAGTTGCTCTAGTTCTTTCATCATTTCTGACGTTGCTTCTCTGATCTCATACCAATTTCCCATCTTTTTTGCGTGAAACTTTTTAACGAACTCGTTCCTGTTTCCAGACAGAAACTTTGTGTCAGTTCTATAAATGTTTTTAAATTTTGCGGTTCGTTTTTTAGACTGACTTTTGGATTTGATGTGTTAAAAAGTAGCCCAAATCTGTGCCTAGTCCTCTTCTGACCCGTACCATTTGCCTCGTTTTGTAGTAATTCCGGCGGGGTGCCACGGGTAGCCTGTATTTCGGCTTGAATGTCCTCATCACTGTCTTCTTCCCCTCGTTATTGCACATGATCCAGTTGATGCGAACCTAAACGTGTATTAGGAGATTACCAGCTCTTCTTTCTCCTTGGTAATTTTCTGCAAAAGGTTAGCTTTACTTTTAAGTCGAATTGTCTCAGAAGTTGATGAGCCTTTGTCCCTTCTTATAGGTGTGTGTGTGCAGAAAAGTTTCCTAGTACTGCATTGTATTTCTCTTCTCCGCCGATTCGTACGTTGAAATCTCCTACGAGTAGTTTTATATGGTGCTTTGGTATTTTTGATACCTCATTTTCTAGCGTTCCCAAGAATTGTTTTTATCATGTTGTAGGCGTGTTTTGCTGATCTACACGAGAGGATTGATATTCGCTCTGATGGGAACACCAAATATGTTATGGATTTCGTTTGATCATGAAAGCTGTTCCAAGCACAGCGACTTACTGTTTCTTCTTTATGGCTGGTTTCCTTTATAAATCCTGCAGACTACTGATTCAAATGCGTTCTCATTTCCCTATATGGTTTCCTGAAGTGCTAGTATAAGTTTGTTGCGTCTGTTTAACACACCAGTCAACTGCTTTAGTTACTCAGTCTTTAGTAACGTGTTGCTATTGAATGTGTCTAGCAGATGTTTCTTCTTAGGCCTTATGCCAGAAGTTCTAGGAAGCTCAGATTCTTCCTTAGATGATGTTCTAGGCTCTCCAGAACAGATCACCTAGTGACACCACTGGTTCCAATGATGAAGGCTTGTTTACCTCCTGGAATACTTTTCCATTCAGTGTCTACCGTCATGTCTTGGTTGAAAGTAAATTAGGAAAGCGTGTTAAAACTTTCGTGGGATGTTACATCTGTGATCGAATCGACAGATTAGTTGTAACAGACCGCATAATATGGGGACAGACATCTTTTTTAGGGGAACATACGGTAACACACGCTATTGACTTTGTAACAGACAGACGCTGAGCACGAAGCCGCTTGCTGCAAGTAAGACGCGACTTGGATTCTTGTTCTACTTGCTGGGTTGCCTCTTCCGCTAGATCTGAGGTCCATCCTCTCCGTCTTTACTACTGTTGAGATATTGCACTCACTAGAGAATGACTCGTCCACCCTCTTTGCCGTTGAGATGAATATCTTTATTCGCCTCACAAATCGTTGCTCTTCTTCACCTCATCTCCAACGTTGCTGACTAATTGGCTTCCTCTCTCCTGTTACTATGCAACCAGCTAGTAGAAATAGATTGTCCCGCATTGGCCGTCTGGATCATTGAATACTGAGTCCTCCAACACTTCAAGACAAGCAACTTGGGGGGTTGCCTTATCTATGTGGTTTGGGAAACGGTTTTTCAAATGGTTCAAATGGCTCTGAGCACTATGGGACTTAACATCTGAGGTCATCAGTCCCCTAGACTTAGAACTACTTAAACCTAAGGACATCAAACACATCCATGCCCGAGGCAGGATTCGAACCTGCGACCGTAGCGGTCGTGTGGTTCCAGACTGAAGCGCCTAGAACCGCTCGGCCACAGCGGCCGGCAAAACGGTTTTTCTCTTAACTGTCATTCATTGCATACCATCACTGGTAGAATTACTTAAATGTTGTTAACATTCATGAAATTCTATCTTAAAAGTTTTTACTTATAATCAGATTTCAAAAAAATTTCGTTTCTTGCATAACAGTTCAAAAGCTGACTGTAACTCTTCAATGTGACAACAGTGACTAATCAATTTGAACCATCTTACAATAACTCTTTTACCAAACAGATTCGAATATCTATAAATATAGCAAAACAGCTCCTAAACACATCCAAACTCATGTGACATTTCCGTTAAATAACACAGTACCAAAAACCGTAAATTACATGAAATAACACCATTTTTCCGAAAGGTTTTCACGTTGGTGGGAATATGACAAAAAATACATTTCATTGTAGTACAGTATTATTCAGATACGTCCAAAAATGGTTAAGGAAGCAT
The DNA here is from genome assembly GCF_021461385.2 of Schistocerca piceifrons. NCBI lineage: Eukaryota > Metazoa > Arthropoda > Insecta > Orthoptera > Acrididae > Schistocerca > Schistocerca piceifrons. The sequence goes on along the minus strand of NC_060149.1, from coordinate 479,002,533 downwards.
AATAATGTTGTCAATTGCATCAAAATTACATCTGCACATCTTTACGTGAAACTAAACAGGACGAAACACAAAGCATATCTAATGAAAAACATTGAAGTATATTTACAAGAAAAAACAGTAAATCGCATATTCCATTTTCAGCTAATACAGTATCTTTCAAAAAGATACTAATTTTAGCAGCAAAATTTTCTCAACAGAGACAGAATGGAAGTACGAGGTTTGCCCAGAAAGTAATGTACCATAATTTTTTTCTCAGCCGAAATCAATACTACGAATGCTAAACGCTACGTATGTGTCTCCTGAGTGAGACCACGAAGTTTGTGACCTCCGGCAGATATCGTAGCTGCAGGAACGTTTCAAAATGGCGTCTGTAGGTGATATACGTTACAAGCAACATTTCTAACTGCTGAGAAAGAAATTGTGGGAAGTATTCACAAACTCTTGTGCAAAATCTATAGAGCTTCTGGTATGGACAGAAGTACAGTTAGTTGCTGGGCACAGAGGGTGAGGTCGTCAGAAGGTGGTTGGGCGGAGCTCCATGATTTGCAGCGGTCGGGGAGACAATCCACGGCTGTCACACCAGACACACCTGACCTAGCTCCCTCGGACTTCCAATTGTTTGGGCCATTAAAGGATGCCTTTCGTGGAAGACATTTCACACAGTGAAGCACTGGCTGCACCCCCACGACAAGGGTTGGTACTGACAGGGCATACACTTCCTTGTTTCGTGCTGGAGGAAACCATAGAACGGGACGGAGATTACGTGGAAAAAGGGGATATGTAGATAAAACACCATTCTTTCGTGTGCGTAATTCTCATTATGTTCAATAAAGAATTGAAGAAAAAAAATTTAGTGCATTACGTTCTGGGCAACCCTCGTAGGTAGTACACTTAAGATTATTTGCTGTAAAAGTATTTTTCTATCGGAAGCAATAATATGTACGTATTTTACAACTACAGCCCATATTTTTAATCATATTTCTCATTTCTTAAGTAATAGTGACTTCACATCTAATCATTATCTCACTGTAAATTACAATTTGCTTACAGTGTTTGGTTTTTACTGTGCTTCGATGACTTTCGTTTGCTTAACATGGATGGTAAATATTTATTTTTATGTAATATTCAGTTACATTATTATTATTCCATACAAGTTTGTACTTTCATATCTGCAAATTCAACTAATCTAAAATTTATTTTATATTTTTCATTAAACGCTTTCTCAAATTACAAATGCTTGACCATGACTCAATACCATACGATTTTATGAGCGTCCATGACACGGAGTCCCTAACCAGTTGCTTCCTCAGTCAACATCATGTTTCTCCACTATACATCAACATGATCGATAAAATTGTAATCATCGTTATCACTGTAAAGTCCTGACATATTTCCACGAATCTTCCCTTCTCGCAGCTTATTTTCCTTACCTTAAAATTCACTACAGAACTCCATCAACATCAATAAGCTTACCTCATAGAAACGTCATGACAGTGGCATAATGTTCACTTTCTCATCCCCATAATACAAATTACAATTCCAGCAGCATCACCTACTTCACACAGATCAGGAAAAGAGTATACTGATTTCTCATAAAGTTATTCTTCAATGACTAATGTTTACATTATACGTGGAATGACTGAAAATAGCTTATTCTCAGGAAGAGCACTTCCATTCTGATCTCGGCTTCCAGTATTGTCACCAATTTCTTTCGTACTATTTTATTTATCAATATCTGTTACTACAGCAGACCAGTAGAAACCAAACTAATCAACCCCTTGTCTTTCCAATAATGGATATAACTCTGCAGATTACTCCTAGATAATTTCATATAGTCCACTACATAAATTCATTAGAAAACCACACAGTTTAGCTAAATAAAACAAAAGCATTTAATATTTGAAAGATCGCCGGCCGAAGTGGCCGTGCGGTTAAAGGCGCTGCAGTCTGGAACCGCAAGACCGCTACGGTCGCAGGTTCGAATCCTGCCTCGGGCATGGAAATTTGTAATGTCCTTAGGTTAGTTAGGTTTAACTAGTTCTAAGTTCTAGGGGACTAATGAGCTCAGCAGTTGAGTCCCATAGTGCTCAGAGCCATTTGAACCATTTGAGCCATATTTGAAAGATCCAAAATCAGTAATCAGCTCCAAGAGAACGTGGTAGTAAACGATAAGATAGTATTTAGAAAAATCATTACTTGTAGTGTGTGATGTACATTCCACATCTACATCTTCATAGATACTCCACAAGCCATCGTACGGCTTGTGGCGGAGGGTATCCTTTACCACAACTAGTCATTCTCTTTTCGGTTCCACTCACAAACAGAGCGACGGGAAAAACGACTATCTATACGTCTCCGTACGAGCCCTAATTTCTCTTATCTTCGTAGTGTTTAGGCGAAATGTATTTTAGCGGCAGTAGAATCGTTCTGCAGTCAGCTTCAGATGTCGGTTCTGTAAATTTTCTCAGTAGTGTTCCTCGAAAGGAACGTCGCCTTCCTTGCAGGGATTAACATTTGAGTTCTCTAAGCACCTCTGCAATAAAGCACCTCTGCAATACTTGCATGTCATTTGAAGCTACTGGTAACAAATCTAGCAGCCCACCTCTGAAATGCTTCGATGTTTTCCTTCAGTCCGATCTGGTGCAGATCCCAAACACTCCGGCACTACTTAGGAACCGATTGCGCTAGTGTCCTATTATGTAGTCCCCTTTGCAGATGAACCACACTTTCTCAAGATTCTCCCAATAAATCGAAGTCGACCATTCGCCTTCCCTAATGCAATTCTTATATGCTCGTTCCATTTCATATCGTTAGGCAACGTTATGCCTAGATATTTAATCGACGTAACTGTCTCAGTTAGCATACTACTGATGTTGTATTCAAACATAAGACGTCTGTTTTTCTTACTCATCTTGCATTAAGTTAAACCTTTTCTTTTATATTCAGAGCTAGTTCCCATTCATCACACCAACTGGAAATGTTGTCTAAGCCATTCCGTATCCTCCTACAGTCACTCAATGATGACGACTTCCCGTACACCACAGCATCATCAGCAAACAGCCGCAGATTCCTGCTCACCCTGTCCGCCAGATTATTTGTGTATATAGAAAATAACAGTGGTGCAGACCACACTTCCCTGGGGCACTCCTGGCAATACCCATGTGTCTCATGAACACTCTCCGTCGAGGACAACCTGCTGGGTTCTGTTACTTAAGAAGTCTTCAGGCTCTTTAAATATCTGGGAACCTATTCCACATGCTAGTATCTTCGTTAACAGTGAAGCTGAACTTTAATTTCCTCTCCGGTCACTTTGTTCACACGATCCTAACTTGGAATTAATAGGCGGTATATGAACGACCGTCTTCTCTTAACACTTGCATACTAAGCCTTTTGAGCAGAAAACGGACCCATCTGTGTCCGTTTTATATGTCACACGCCTTTTCCTTACCTCTGTTTCCATTCCTGTTTATTTATAGGCATGAGAGTGAAAATTAGGTGAAAATAGGTAAGCTTATGGCTAACCATAGATAGCGGGAGTAGAATGAGGTTGCACCAACTTAACCTATTCGAGAAAATCCAGCAGAAGGAAGTTAGCAAACAAAGATAAACAGAGTTACCATGTTTAGAGGTATCAGATTGGTCGCAGTCAATGAGGAACCAAATCCCTTCATTGAACTTCAACGAGGAACCGTTGTCCTTCCGATTCCACCATACTGCAGTTATCCGGCTGGATGGAGAGATGTGCGAACGTCCCATCGGGGCTCCTCGCTTAAACGTAAAAAGAAAGGTATGTGCTATTTTGCTATAGAAAACGCTTATAGTTTGACTTTCAGGATCTACATGGTCAGAGAAACATCGAGAGATGTATTAATAATTATTATTTGGGTGGATTAAATGATAGCAAGACCGCTACGGTCGCAGGTTCGAATCCTGCCTCGGGCATGGATGTTTGTGATGTCCTTAGGTTAGTTAGGTTTAACTAGTTCTAAGTTCTAGGGGACTAATGACCTCAGCAGTTGAGTCTCATAGTGCTCAGAGCCATTTGAACCATTTTTTTTTTGATTAAATGATAAAAGGGGAACTTAGATGCGACTATCCAGGTCGATTGTGAACCATCAGTTTATGCCTTAATTTCATCTTTAGCGAGATTGTGAAATATTGTAACAGGTATAAAATCTCGTGATGCTGTTTGGATAGTATCATTTTTGTTGACTTTTGTTAAAATTTAGGGTATTTGTTTGTATGTGGGACCTGGGCACATATTCCCGCCATTATTCGAGTTCTAGCTTAAGTGTGACTCAATTACACTTTGGGGTGGTTTTTCCTACGTTGCCGCGCGGGGTAGCCGTGCTGTCTAGGGCGCCTTGCCACGGTTCACGCGGCTCTTCCCGTCGGAGGTTCGAGTCCCCCCTCGGGCATGTGTGTGTGTGTGTGTGTGTGTGTGTGTGTGTGTGTGTGTGTGTGTGTTGTCCTTGGCGTAAGCTAGTTTAACTTAGATTTAGTAGTGTACAAATCTAGGGACCGATGTCCTCAGCAGTTTGATTCCATAGGAACCTACCACCAATTTGTAATTTCTTATGTTGCAAGTCTAATAGATTAATATGATTGGGGCTAGACCAGTTTTTTGGCGGATTTGTGGTGAATTTAAAGTGGTTTCTTTGTAAGTAATGTGTAACCCGTTCGAACCGCGCGACTGCTACGGTCGCAGGTTCGAATCCTGCCTCGGGCATGGATGTGTGTGATGTAGTTAGGTTAGTTAGGTTTAAGTAGTTCTAAATTCTAGGGGACTGCTGACCACAGCTGTTAAGTCCCATAGTGCTCAGAGCCATTTGAACCATTTTTGTAACCCGTTCGTGTCTTGAATCTTCCCATTGAAATTGAAAGAAGGTCGCCTCGCTTTAAACTGCAATGTTTCAACGGGGTCCGCTGTGTAGAGATGGACGTTAAGACAAATATTCCGTCTCACATAACTCTTTGTGGGTATAAGGCACAAATTGTTTATGCAGGTCAGGAAGCTACACGTCATATATGTAACGAAACCGGTCACTTCAGACAGGAATGTCCGCGGCGAACTGTTGTTCTTAAAAGTAATTTGATACAGCGTCAGAAACTATGATCTGTTACCAGAGAATAGCCCGGATCAACTTGTTGAGGATGTTAACGTAGCGGGCCAAGCTGACGTCCCCCTTCACGATAACAGTCAATTTCCCCCGTTAACAATAAAGGGAAACCCTGTTACCACAACTCGTGAAACCGAAATGCAACCGAAAAAACGAGCTCTGGAGACAACTGATAGTTGTTCAGGGGACGAGCTGTCCTGTACAACTACCTCAGTTCACAAGCGAATCCAGTGCGATGAGGAGGCAGAGGAACCGGAAGGCAGAATGCGAATGGAAACTAATGAACAGAAAGATAATAAACATACCGTATAGTCAATATTAATTTACAAGAAACAACAGGTGAAGTAGCTGATTGCAAATATCAGTAGATATCTGTTAGTAAACAAATTCGGGGAGAGGTTGCAAAACTGCCGTCTCCATTTGTTTCCCTCGATCAGGAAGTAAGTGATATTAATAAAGATCAAGAAAGTGGTGCCCAAAATGAAATCACGGCCAACACCGCAAGGCAGGCGCCAGCAGCAGAAATTGCGAAAGCGTATGCTGCTGCTCATATGAGTCGCGAAGTAAAATAAAAACGCAAGCAAATGTAAATGTAGCTCGTAACCAAGGGAAGGGAAAATTCGGAAAGGGTGACCCAAGCCTAAAGAATGTTCGGTACGAAACGGTCCTACACGGATCACTGAAGGAAAAACCAGAAAGTTTACAAGGAAATCAGTCTGCTAACGGTACAAAAGAAAACCTCAGAAGTATAAAAAAACGGGACAGTAACTAATAAACTGATTGAAGTGTTATTCCATGTTCAGCCTTCCGAGAAAACTGTTAATAGTTTACCTGAACCCTGAACCACAGGAAACTAAATTAGTTCATCACAACAACTACATAGTGGGAGCGCAATGACGCAATCTTATTCTGTCACCACTATAAACATAAATAAAATTACTTCCGGTTTGAAATTATCGGCACTTACGGAATTGTTGTATGAATCTGCGACTGATATTGCCCTGTTACAAGACGTTCTAATGTCGGATTTAGTAATTCCGGGTTATGTCAGTTACATAAAAGTGTCTCACGAAAGTGTTGGAACAGCTGTTAGGCTGGATTCCAGTAAGTGAGGTTCAACGACTGCAATCCGGAAGGGGAATAGGACTAAATATCCACGATGCGACTGTCATAGACTTGTATGCCTCTTCAGGAAGTCCTCACCGAGCTGACAGGGCACGTTTCTTCAAAGATGAACTGGTATACTTGTTACTTGGAGGTGATTTTAATTGTGTTTTAAATCTAAGAGATCAGTTACCTAATTTTGATTTCTCAAGTGAACTAAAACAACTAGTTACTGGTTTAGAGCTAAAAAAATATATGGGGAATCAAATACCCCTCCATTTTTGAGTTCACTTATGTCACGGCAACATCTCGTAGCAGTATTGATAGATTATATATTTCTATATATTATATATTTCTAAATATCTCGAAACTTCCGTGACTAAAGTAGAAACCATTCCTACGTACTTTTCAAACCATTCAAGTATCTTCGGTTTCAGAAGACGAAACTACTCCCCTGTATCATTTAGTGAAGAATACGAAAAGAAGGACTTGTATTGATGAAATTCGAACAAAAACGGTACGATTCTCAGAACCCGGCAGGATATCATGGACGAGATTTATCGCTATTATTGCGAGCTATATTCTGTATCAAAGTAGTGATGCATCCTTGGAAGAATTCCTTGACATCCTAGCCCCACAGCTGACAGAAGATGACAACGGAAATTTTCTCGAGGTAGTCAGTGAAGAGGACGTGTATGAGACTCTGTGCTCCTCACCACCAACAAAATCCCCAGGACCGGATGGTCTGTCAGCAGAGTTTTACATCCGTTACTGGCCAATAGTCGGTGCGAAAATCACGGACATTGTAAATGAGGTTATTCAGGATAAAACGATTCCGGCTGAGTTTAAGGAGAGTAAAATTGTTCTTGTGCCAAAAAATAATGAAAAAAATATTTAAATAATTTTCGTCCAATTTCACTGCTGAATTCTGATTATAAATTAGCAGCTAGAATAGTAAACAAGAGAATTCATGCCTTACAGATAAAATTATTAGTAAACATCAGAACTGCACGCAAGGCAGAACCATTTCTCAAAATCTAGCAGAATTCAGGGATACCACTGCAGTAACTTCTGTAACAAATAAAAAGTGTGCTATTTTTTAGATTTTTATAAAGCCTTCGATGTAGTAAATCATGAATATCTTCTACAGATGTCGAAGATAATAGGTTCCAACGATAGGATCATACAGTTGATAAAGAACACAGGAACTGGAATAAATGCGAAAATAGCGGTGAATTGTCAACGATCCAGGCCGACACAAGTAAAACGAGGTATTCCTCAAGGAAGTGCTCTGTCCATGTCGCTCTTTGCCATTTCACTGGTACCTTTCCTCCGACATGTCCATGCTAGATTAAAAGGCTTAACATTATCAGGAAATAAAACAGTTATAAGAGCCTATGCTGACGGTATAGGGGTCATTATAAGGAATAATGAAGAGGTAATCACGCTAGCAACAGTGATTGATACAGCTGTAAAGCATCTGGACCCAGTGCAAACGAAAAAAAGTAAGTTATTAAATCTCAGAGGTTTTGATAATATCAACGTCGAGTGGGCAAAATAAGTCCGACAACATAAAACACTTGGGATCGCCCTTAGAGCATGCCCCATGAAAATTACGGCTTTAAACTGGAAAATTGCAGCAGATAAAATGAAAGGAGCCATTACAGAGAATTTAACTCTATGTATGAACCAAGTTCAAAGAAGAAAGTATATCAAATCATCCATCCTTGGTACAGCCTGCCAAGCTGTTTCCATTACCGAGAACGATAGCGAGGAGAATAAGGTCCAAAATCACAAACTTTTTGTGGAAAGGTGAAGTGTTCAGAGTACCTGCTAAAGTAGCCACTTTAGATCCTAAAAATGGTGGACTCTGATTAACTGATATCACCGATAAAGCCTCTGCACTTTCTATCAAAGGGCAAGTTAATTTAATAGGAAACTCACGGGAAAGCATAACCAGCCAACTTTTCGAGATCATTAAATCTCGAAGCCTGATTCCCCCGAGTGACGTGCAGAATATCAACAGTCGTTTACAGCATGTGAGGGTTTTCTATGCTAACTTCAGTTATGTAAGTGCCGAAATCAGACAGTGACGACACTTAACATCAAGAGCAATAATGCGGGAACGAAAGAAAAGCGAAGGAAGGAACAAAATAGAACGACAGTTCCCAAACATTGATTGGACTGACATTTGGAAAAACAGTAGTTCTAATGTGCTCTCGTCTAATATAAAAACGTCATGGTACAAGACAGTTAACAACATAGTTAGCACCAATGAAAGACTCTCCGCAGTCGGACTCTGTGAAAGAAATTTATTTAAAAAATGCCATCTAGTTGACGCAATAATTCATAGAGACACTTGCAGCGGTCACACGAATAGTTGGAAGTGGATCCGAGAGCAAATAGCTCTGATTACAAGGATATCCCCTGAGAGTATATCGCTGTCATTGATACACAGGCCTGAAACACGCTATTTCCCAGAGGCAAAAAATAACGCTGTGCACTGGTTGCTAGGAAATTTTGTTAATTATGTCATTAACAAAATAGGATCCGACAGCACCATAGAGTTCAAGGTACCTATGCTGTGTCAATACCACAAAATTATAAGCTATTCGAATCACAAGAAATAGTTCGACAATATGTTAAAAATTATATTTGAAAGAATGGGCATTGGTTAATATAAAAAAAGACTGTGTTGACAGTGATGTATTGTAGTAACCTTAAGGATATTGTTTAAATTTTTACTGTAAATTTTTGGTGTGTGCTTTTTCTACTTCAGAAAGTAGTTTTTGAAATAAAAAAAAAGTGAACAACGTATGAGCATGGTGAGACGAACGCGTATGAGGCGAGGGTTCGACTCCCGTTAAATCTTAATTATTAATCTATTTTATCATCACTCGTCATATTATTTAATTTGTATGACATTTTAGAGGTAATAAAATGAAAAAAAACACGTTTTATTGACATGAAGTTTCAATTTATATTTTCCATGTCTCTGTGTCAAATGCCATCTTGCAATGTGTGATGTCGAGAGCACATCCGACGAGTAATTGTACATCACTCTTTTGTTCTGGCACATTGGGACTTACTATACTACTGATTGCGAATCACATCAGTGGCATCATGCTTTATCGAGGTCTGACTCCGGCTTCCCAAGCCTGTCCCTCGTCCTTGAAAACTGAATCACAAATAGTAAATAGTCAAATAACACATGAAATTCACTACAACTTCATGAAAATGCAAGTGGGTTTTTTGATTATATTACCTCTCAAGTGTCATATAAATTAAATAATGTGACCACTGATGAAAAAAAAGATAGATTAAAAACTAAGGATCAGCGGTATTCGAACCGCCGCCTCGTTTACAATCCTCTTGCATAGCGTGAACGCTTATGACTTGACCACGATGACTTCAAACGCCCGGCACTTTAGCACAGACACATCCGTTACATATTGACGTGTAAAACTTCTCTTTGTATTTTCTCGGAATAGCCAGAGTAATGCACTTTACTATTTTCACATTAAGGCCTGCTAAAGGTGTACAAAGTTTGAATCAAATCCGTGGTTCCAACGTTCTGGCCTTCGCTTGTAAGTGAAAATTATATTTTCGAGTGGTTTTCTGACGGTAAAGGTTTGTTCGAGTGAATATAATTGAGTCTGTAACCATTTTGAGTAGAAATTTTATTGACTTTGTAGCCTTTTCCTTGTAAGTAATGTTCAACTACATGTACCAGTTAACAGTGTGTTATATTAACACTGGCCAAATTATGTTCTCGTGTGATCTCCCTTACGTGTTGAGGTTGATTAAGTGAATATGAGCGAAGCGATGGAAATTTTGTGTGAGAATTTTGCAGAGTTTCCTGTGAGTTTTTTGTGAGTAGTGTCCACCCATACGTGCCCGCCATTTGTCGTGCGGCAGGTTTGCGTAGCCGAGCTGTTTGTGTGACTTCCCTTACAATTCGACTTCACTTCAATGAATTTTACTGAGACTGTCCCTGTTTCGATTAAACATTTTGTCAGTTTTAGCATCCTTTTCTCTGTAAGTGATTTACGACCCTGTGTTTCCAATATTTGCGTTCAGTTATTTGTTTGATATTTATCATGTGATTACCCGCTAATCTATTACATGAAGTGTCTGCATGCAAAGATTTGTGGTTTAGTTAATATCATCCAAATTAATAATTTCACGTAGTTCTTTGCAATCGTTCAGTCCACTACCCCGCCCCTGAAATGATAATAGCGTACACGCCCCTATCTGGCCAAGAATCGGTAGTGTACCTCCTTGTTGTGTTTTGCTAAATGATTGATATGATATTCTGTATGACTGAAAGTCAACTGATAACTGAAATGCATTCATCTCTGTGGTGTACATGTGCATGTGGGTTATCAGAGGCTGCCACCAATGGAACTGTTAGTCCATGTTTATTTGTCGATTTCCTATAGGTGTTCAAAGGCGATACGTTTGCTTAACTTGCCTATGATATTACGTATTGCTGGGCGCACACTCAGTGCAGCACTAATTGCATGTGAGTGTTTTGAAGATGGCATGCTTGTGGTACTGATGGATATAACAAACAGAGCCCACTGCTCGACATCGTGTGACCATAGCTTTAATTGAGTAAGAGATCAATTTTTAACTTCACAGAATTCCTTACCACTGATGCTGTGGACTTGAATTGTCAAACAATTTGTCAGTTAAACGTAAATCTGTTTTCACCTGTTAACTCCAAAATAAATGTGTGTTTTATAAAGGACATCCCCTTTCAATGACAATTTTCGCAACAAGTATTAATCCAGAGAGAGTAAGTGAACCGTCATAATAATCACTGTTTTAATAAAGAGAACAAAGACTGTATGAAGATATCAGAGTAATTTCATGAGTATAAGAGGAAAAGGTATTTGCTTCATTGACCACACGTAATGTTCCTTGCCATTCTGGCATTAACCATTGCTTTATTAAACAATTTCAGTATCAGTTTGCACTAGGGTTATACTGACCCTTGTATCACATAATTTAGTGAGCCTTTCCATAAGAGTATATTCACGTCTGTAATTGAATAACAGTCAGCATATGCATAGAGGAAGCAGACGGAACCTTCTCAGTAGTATACACCATGTTAAATGATTTCGGCTGTACAGAAATATGGAGTCTGCCATGGTTCGCAGGACATCGTGTGAGAAAAGGGTAAGCTGAGTTTCACGTGAGAGATGGTTTCTAAAACTGTGCTGATACATGGACAGAAGCTTTAGCTTCCCAAGGAAATTTTTAATGTTCGACCTGAGAATATGTTCAAGAAATCTGCAGCAAACCGATGTTAAAGGTATTGGTCCGTAATTATGCTAATCCGTTCTTTTACCCTTCTCATATTAAGAAGACACCTGCGGTTTTTTTTTTTTGTTTCTTTTTCGTGTCTCATGAGACTTGACGCTGGGTGACAGAATCTAATATACCTGCATCACAGTCAAAAATTCAAGTCCACGTAACAAATAAGACAAGAAAATTTGTTTACTTGTGAACACAAATTTGTATGGATATAACACCTTTTTTCCCAATAATAACTACTTTAAAGCTTTTCAATTGTAGCTAATAGCCGGCCGGTGTGGCCGAGCGGTTCTAGGCGCTTCAGTGTGGAACCGTGCGACCGCTACGGTCGCAGGTTCGAATCCTGCTTCGGGTATGGATGTGTGTGATGTACTTAGGTTAGTTAGGTTTAAGTAGTTCTAAGTTATAGGGGACTGATGACTTCAGATGTTAAGTCACATAGTGCTCAGAACCATTTGAACCATTTTTTTGTAGCTAATAATCTAGAAAAGTCTTCAGGTTCTCAATAAGAGACACAATATTGCTACATCACTTTGCTTTCTGTGCAACTTACCAACCTATCAGAAGTCTTCGTAGCCTATAATGTAGCATTAGTTTGCAACTTTTCCCTTTCAAAATCAGAATCAAAAATAATTTTCCTGTCACACTTGCCACAATAATAATTAATGTTACTGTTACATCTTAGCTTCAATTTTTCTTTTAAGTCTACTGGTAAACCAAAACTGTAAACGATTTTGGTTTCACTGGGTAACATTCTTCCCTCCATTGCAATTAAAACATCATTATTAAAATATTCATCGTCATTAAACTGCTGTATGTGCAAATTGATTACAGCATTGGCACTGGAATTCTACACTGAAATTTGCGAGTTACAATTATAAAATATTGCATCAAAGTCAGGTACAAGTACCGTTGTAAACATTTCATTACTTGCTGCATTACTGCAAACATGTATGTACTCTTTCTAAACTCACAACCAAATTCGTTTTGATCAATTGTCACCAGTTGTAAGTGACCACAAAATCACGAAAGCTTTTCACGAAACGAGATATATCTGAAAATGTGAAATAATCCTCTCCCGTAGATCGTTTGCAAGTTTCAGCTTCTCAACATTTATTAGGTACTAACCCTGAATCTTCATTTTTTCTAGTTAAATCACGTAATGTTTTCGCCTTCTTTGTAACACGCCCACATTTCATACTCCCCGCCTATGAACCTTGGACCTTGCCGTTGGTGGGGAGGCTTGAGTGCCTTAGCTATACGGATTGCCGTACCGTAGGTGCAACTACAACGGAGGGGTATCTGCTGAGAGGCTTGACAAACCTGTGGTTCCTGAAGAGGGCAGCAGCCTTTTCAGTAGTTGCGGGGGCAACAGTCTGGATGACTGACTGATCAGACCTTGTAACACAAGGCTGGTGCTGGTACTCTGAACGGTTCAAAGCAAGGGGGAACTATTCCTGTAATTTTCTCTGATGGCATGCAGCTCTCCCATATGCTTAAATGATGATGGCACCAACTTAGGTAAAATATTCTAAAGGTAAAATAGTACCCAGTGCGGGTCTCCAGGCGGGGACTACTACAGATTGGAGCGTGAAATGTCTGATCCCTTAAACGGGCAAGTACATTAGAAAATTTAGAAAGGGAAATGGATGGGTTAAGGTTAGTTATAGAGGGAATTACTGAAATTCGGTGGCAGGAGGGACAGGACTTCTGGTAAAGTGAATACAGGGTTATAAATACAAAATCAAATAGAGGTAATGCAGGAGTAGGTTTCATAACGAATAAAAACATAGGAATGCTGATAAGCTACTACGAACAGCATAGTGAACACATTATTGTGGCCAAGAGAGACACGAAGCCCACACAACCGCACTAGTGTACAAGTTTATATGACAACTAGCTCCGCAGATGAGGAGGAGATTAAGGAAATGTATGATGAGATAAAAGAAATTATTCAGATAATTAAGGGAGACGAAAATTTAATAGTGATTACGGACTGGAATTCGATAGTAGGAAAAGGACGAGAAGGACAAGCACTAGGTGAATATGGACTGGAGGAAAGAAATGACAGAGGAACCCGCCTGGAAGAATTTTGCACAGATCATGGTTTAATCATAGCTAACACTTGGTTTAAGAATTATGAAACAAGGTTTTATATGTGGAAGAGACCTGGAGACACCGGAAGGTTTCAGATTGATTATATAATGGTGAGACAGAGATTTAGGAACAAGCCGTTTCCAGAGGCAGAAGTGGACTCTGACCACAACCTATTGGTTATGAGCTGTAGATTAAAACGGAAGAAACTGCAAAAAGCTTTGAATTTAAGGGGATGGGATCTGGATAAACTGAAAGAACCAGAGGTTGTACAGAGTTTCAGGGAGAGCATAAGGGACCAATTGACAGGAATGGGGGAAAGAAATACAGTAGAAGAAGGATGGGTAGCTTTGAGAGATGAAATAGTGAAGGCAGCAGAGGATGAAGTAGGTAAAAAGACGAGGGCTAGCAGAAATCCTTGGGTAACAGGAGAAATATTGAATTTAATAGATGAAAGGAGAAAATATAAAAATGTAGTAAATGAAGGAGGCAAAAAGGAATACAAACGTCTCAAAAATGAGATCGACAGGAAGTGCAAAATGGCTTTGCAGGAATGGTTAGAGGACAAATGTAAGTATTTAGAGGCATATTTCGCTAGGTGAAAGATATCACCTACAGGAAAATTAAAGAACCCTTTGGAGAAAAGAAAAGCAGCTGTACGAATGTCGAGAGATCAGATGCAAAATCAGTCCAAACCAAAGAAGGGAAAGCTGAACGATGGAAGGAGAGCATAGAAGGTCTATAGAAGGGAGATGTACTTGACGACAATATTATGGAAGTGGAAGAGAACATAGATGAAGATAAAATGGGAGATGTGATACTTTGTGACGAATTTGACAACGCACTGAAAGACCAAAGTCAAAACAACGTCCCAGAAGTTGACAACATCCCGTTAAAGCTACTGATAGCTTTGGGAGAGCCAGCCATGACAAAACTCTTCCATCTGATGAACAATATGTACGAGACAGACGAAATACCCTCAGACTTCAAGAAGAATATAATAATTCCAATTCCAAAGAAAGAAGGTGCTGACAGGTGTGAAATTACCGAACTATTAGTTTAATAACTCATTGTTGCAAAATACTAACACGGATCCTTCACGGAAGAATAGAAAATCTGGCAGAAGCCGACCGCGAGGAAGATGAGTTTGGATTCAGGAGAAGTGTAGGAACACAGCAGGCAATCCTGACCCTACGACTTCTCTTAGCTCATAGGTTAAGGAAAGACAAACCCTCGTTTGTAGCATCTCTAGACTCAGAGAAAGCTTTTGACGATGTTGACTGGAATATTCTCTTTCAAATTCTAAAGGCAGCAGGGGTAAAACACAAAGAGCGAAAGGCTACTTACAATTTGTACAGAAAACAGATAGTAGTTATAGGAGTCGAAAGGGCACGAAAGGGAAGCATTGGTTGAGAAGGGAGTGAGATTGGGTTGTAACCTATCCCCCATGTTATTCAATCTGTATATCGAGCTAGCAGTAAAGGAAACAAAAGAAAAATTTGGATTAGCAGTTAAAGTCCAGGGAGAAGGAATAAAAACTTTGAGGTTTTCTGATGACATTGTAATTCTGTCAGAGACAGCAAAGGACTTGGAAAGGCAGTTGAACGGAAAGGCCAGTGTCTTGAAAAGACATTATAAGATGAACATCAAGAAAAGCAAAACGAGGATAACTGAATGTAGTCGAATTAAGTCAAGTGATGCTGACGGAGTTAAATTAGGAAACGAGACACTCAAATTAGTAGATGAGTTTTGCTATTTGGGAAGAAAAATAAAGGATATAAAATGTAGGCTAGCAATGGCAAGAAAAGCGTTTCTGAAGAAGACAAATTTGTTAACATCGAGAATAGATTTAAGTGTCAGGAAGCCCGTTCTTTCAGTATTTGTATGGAGTGTAGCCATGTATGGAAATGAAACAGGGACGATGAACAATTTAGACAAGAAGAGAATAGAAGCTTTGGAAATGTGGTGCTATAGAAGAATGCTGAAGATTAGATGGTAGATCACGTATCTAATGAGGAGGTACTGACAGAACTGGGAGAAGAGAAATTTGTAGCACAACCTGACTAGAAGAGGGGAGCAGTTGGTAGGACACATTCTGAGGCATCAAGGGATCACCAATTTAGTACTGGAGGGAAGCGTCGAGGGTAAAAATCGTAGAGGTACACCAATAGATGAATACAGTAAGCAGATTCAGAAGGATATAGGTTGCAGTAGTTACTCGGAGATGAAGAGGCTTGCACAGGATAGAGTAGCATGGAGAGCTGCATCAAACCAGTCTTTGGACTGATGACCACAACAACAACAACATTTCATTTCGTGATCAATGCAAGCAACAACACAAACTCTTTTCACTCTCTGCAAATAGGAAATCGTCTTTCAAAACACAGAAACTATATTCTTCATTATCATGAACTACTTCACTAAGTCATTAACATATTGCACTTCATTAACTGAAGGGTTACGTTCTACTATCAAAATAGGTTCTGGTTCAACTGGATTTTTGAATTTGTATTCAACAGTTTTAACATAAACTGCTACTTTATTACTATCTGCTATTAACGTTTCTGTTTCAACAATCTCGTTTTCCTCTTTTCCCTCAACACTCTTAAAAACTCGTCTTATACACTATTGCTGGATTCTACAGTTATAGTTGTTGGTGCTACAATTACAGTTCTATTTATAACCTTGCATACTTCACTGTGAATTACTTTTATGGTTCAGATGGTTCAAATGGCTCTGAGCACTATGGGACTTAACAGCTATGGTCATCAGTCCCCTAGAACTTAGAACTACTTAAACCTAACTAACTTAAGGACATCACACAACACCCAGTCATCACGAGGCAGAGAAAATCCCTGACCCCGCCGGGAATCGAACCAAGGAACCCGGGCGTGGAATTACTTTTATGTCTTGACTCAAATTTATGATTTTTGTTTCGAGGCGTTTTGTAGTTTGTTCAACTAATTCTCCCATTATTTCCAAAGCATTTCCGGATCCTTGATTTTTTTTTATAGGAAAGTTTTTAAATGTTTGATATATTCCTGGTTCAGTATCTCCCATATTTCATAACCACCCTTCTATTGGACCAGGCCCTTTGTTTACTCGTTTAATTGTTTTGACGCTGTTTCTCAAGTCCATGAAGTTCTCACACTCATCCATTTCTGCTTTACATCTTTGCTCAGTACGCGTCACTGTTCCCAATTTTCCACAGAATAAATTGAAAAAAAACCTGTACTCACGTATCCATACACTTACAGCCCAATTTTGAGGTTAATTATTGGTCTTTATTCATCAGTCTCATTCCATTCTTCTCACCTCCATTAGTGCAATATTTATCCATCATCAGTACCAGAACATGTTATTTTCTAACTAATTTACTTCGTGCAACATGCAAATCATTTCAGTAATATCTATATTAACTTCTATTTCGACTGTAGAACCCATAGTCTAACCCCCTCACAAAACTAGAATTTTATATAAAAGTTCATTATCATTACAAACATTGTAAGTTGTATCTTTACTTGTGTTTGCTTAGTTGTTTTACTAAAAATTGGTTTCTAGGAGAGGTTGAACTTAAAATAAATCTCCGATAAGAATATTAACTCAATCCTATTGCTTAAATTACAAATTTCGATGTCTTCTTTGTTGTTGCTTAGCGTCTAATAACGTGGATTCCATGCATACTGGAGGTAAATCTGTCATCTTTTAGATATGTGCTATCAAGTGACCAGTTACAGGCGGTTGATCTTCGGAAAACATTAACTTTACTTTCTCAGTGTTTTGTCACGAACTGAATAATCTCAAGTAAACCATGCTAATGTTTGATCTTCGAAAAATATAAACTTTTATTCTCTCATTGTTTTCTCACAAACTGAATCATCTCAAATAAAAGATGTCACACCATTAACAACTAAATACTGATTATCTCAATAGAGATCTTCCAACTACATCCATAATGACCCTAGACCATAACTCACTGATACACCGTAACTAACTGATACACAAAAATCAACCACAAAGACACAATAGCGAACATGTCAGAGTTGTTTCAATATATTGATTATTTACATCCAACTTGTGTCTTTCACAATTAAATACTTCCTGTCAAATGTTTTCAGAATAAACCACACAAATAAAAAGTAATGGTAACAGTTTTAATTTATAACTGCAATTTCAAAGTAATTTAGCAATAAATTGTGTATCGCATCTTTTTTCATGTAATAGGTTTAGTTACGAAAACTACGAGAATAATTTTGGTTTCTAGATTTACAAAAATTTAATATGCGTATCGCATACCATAATTTAAGGATGACATAGGAGAAATGGTCAGTTCCATTACAACAAGTCAGCTTTCCGAAATATTACGTCGTCTGGAGGACGCCAACCAGCTAAATATCTGATACTCTTCATACACAGGGAAAATCACCCAAATTGCTCATCAAATTTTGTGGTGAGGGCATCCCAGCTTACCAACCAGAACAACTCATCAGTGCAAAAGAAAGAAACACACACACACGTGTGTGTGTGTGTGTGTGTGTGTGTGTGTGTGTAGAGAGAGAGTGAGAGAGAGAGAGAGAGAGAGAAGTATCACTTACTGTCAAATGAACCATATGCAGGTTATGTGAGAGCATAGTTAGGATCAGTAGTGGCATGCATCATGCGTTAGAGCAGTTGTCCCCAACCTGGGAATAATTACCTCCTGAGTTATAAAATGAAATTTTTGAGGGACAAGAAAAAATTATTTCATTGTGATTTGGCCATGATACTAAATTATTTTTAAAAGATAATACTGTTATGAGTTATCACTATTTCGTAAGACTGTATTACTGATTACACAAGTTACCAATAACTACGTTTTTTTTCCTAACACTAGCATTAATGCATGACAACGTGGTTGAAACGAATGGATGAATGTACGAACATCTACTTCTCCATATAGTCCACCCATTACACACATTTTTATACTTTCTACCACGCATCTATGACAGTCAAATTGAGACATATACATAACATATTGTTGCGCAGCAGAATGATCTTATGGTCCATGTGTAAAGTTTACAAATTTCTACCAGGCGCGCTCAGGGCAGAGAAGCTCTGGGCCAGTGTGCCGGTCGGAATGTCAACAAGACACACCGCCGATGTAACAGGCGTCAGGAAATGAGGCGGGCATTGCCACACAACTTTTGAGTGAGGAAGGCAGAAACGCAAACCTTGCAGCGATTCGCAACAAGGCATTGTGAAGTAACACTAAACAAATTCAACACCAGAGCACCACCGCAAACTCAAACATAGCCAGAAAGATCAGAAATGAGCGACCCAGAATAATTATTGATTTACAGCAGCCAGGCAAGGAGTGATGATGTGAACCGACAAACGAGAGCAAATGCGGTCGTACACTCAGCGCCACTGTGTCATAGACGCAGGCCCCGCCCTTTCAATAAGGATGCTTTCGGTGCTCAGAGACTCATTCAGTCGTGTTGTTTGTCTGCCCGTGTCACTAGAACCTGACATAATGACAATCTATTGAGTTTCATTGAAACCACGACAAGCTGAACGATGATTGTCTACCTGCTCCCTACTTGCAGATTTCAACAACGAGATGCAGTCAACCTGATACATACCATAGCTGTGAACTGGTGTTGCTATCTGCTGGGTCACTGCAGATGAGGAGACTGGTGTGCAGCCCGCCCTTCTGATCCACAGGTCATTACAGATGATCTCCAAGCTGCCATCTCTGCACGCGGCCTCTTGATTGAGTTGAGAACATCTGCTGCACTCTTGGTCGATCCATAGTGGATGATCAAGGCCTAGTCTTCACGACAACCTCATTGTGGTATGTTTGGGCAGGCGAAAAATCCTTGTCTCCCTACTGCCGCCAGCATAGCATGCGGCCGTGTCATTGAGCTGCGCAGTGATGTCTCGTTTGATGAGGCATCAGCACTTCCTACGCCTGGCTGCCGACCTCCACCCTGTAGGCACTAGTTTCTCTGTAAACTCAACACAATAAATGTCACTGCAGATACCACTGTGTCACTGACGCCTCCAGCCGTAAAATGGGCCACTCACACACACTCCATGCTTGGCCTGTTCACAACGCAGTTCCAGATCCCAGGTCACAACAAAGGTGACAAAATTGGCTGTCATCTTAAGAATTTGCTGGCAGTGGGGATACATCTACAGAATCGACCATCATCCACCAGTACCGGCATAATGAGGTGAAGTGACTGAAATTTTTCTTTGTTGATGGCATATATGGACCGTGTCAAATCGCAGAGTCATCGGTAGCACCCTTAAGCAGGCATTCCTTAAACCACAAGAATCTGTGGGTTTGTCATTATTTGGAATGAATATTAGGGAAACTTATTTAACACAAGTTACGTGTAAGTTTTGTAATCTGTCAGGGCATGAATTGCCATATACCAAGGCTGTGCCATTCATATGCAGTACTTGTAGACGATTTGGGAATTTGGCATAGAATTATTTTGAGCCCCGTTGATACGCCGAAAGGATTGGTGTATAATTATTGTTTCTGTGTTGGAGGTGCAGTTTCTCCTTATTTTGTTTTAGTAAACAGCAGTGGTAAATTACGCAAAATGCTAGACACGCGTTGTGCTGCTACTGAGACGGTTACTGCCTAAACGAATCAGGCACAGGTATTGTCGGGGTTGAATTCCCAGCAACAGTAGGAAAAAGGGGAGCTACGTAGGCAGGAGAAGTTTCACAAGCTGTGGTTCAGCAATTGCAATCAGGGTCTGAGGAATCCAAGGCAGTAGTGCGTATACTCTCCCCTCATCCTCTTGATTCATCGGCAGGACCCTTAAGAACATCTTTTTCTGGAAACTCGAAACAGGACGTAACTGCATTCATTTTGCCTATGTTAAGGCTACCATGACAATGAATAGTTGGTCCGATGAGAATAATCCCTGCGTGGCTAATTTACGACTGAAAGGCAAGCAAAGACATGCGTGTTGTGCCACGAGGTTCTCAGTAAGGCAGAGACATTCCAATAGTTAGCTGAAATTATTAGAAGCAAAACGGCACAAGGTTTATCCGGGAAAAATTGAGTACCTGTACACAGAGACATAAGGATTCAACGAAAATTATCCTGGAAAAATTGAGTACCTGTACACAGAGACGTAAGGATTCAACAAAAACCTTTCCAGATAGGATCCAGAGGATCGATGCTCAGACATACCAGCTGACACAAAACACAGAAGCAGATAGATTCTTGCTGCAGGAAGCCGAGGATTGGGCTTTGGATGTTTTTCCACAGGGTATCCCCACTGAGATATCAAGTAGGGTAAGATGGAAAATACTGTGGATTTGTTTGCCGCTCTTAGGGTCGCGAAGCAAATATAGGGGGCCGATATTGCTAAAAGAATATGCAGGAGTAAAGTGTTGTACAGTATCACCATTTGTCCAGTCAGACGAGTGCAGACTGACGCACAGACACGCGAAGTGCAACTTTTTCTGGGAAAAATAGAGGAAATGGACTATCAGAAAAATATGTTCAGCAATATCTAGAGATCCGACTCCGAAACGTAATGACTCCGAAACGTGATGAGCACAAGCATTACGACCATGGGTCTTGCCATATTTCTGATAGTTTTTGCACTTAACCGTTGTCTCAGAAGTAGATGTATCCATTCTCCAGACCTATTGACACATCAGAAACCTATCGAGTGGTTAACTAACTTAACCCAAGAAATGTATACTAATAAAACTGTAAAGTTAGTATAACTTGTAAAAACGAAAATAAGATAATGTAGCGTAACTGTAAAAAAGTTTTAGCAAACGTAAGCTTAATAATAATGGTATAGAATTAGAAAACAAAGCGACAATGTAACACAACTCTCATGAACAAAGAAGTTGGTACAATGGGCACAAAGTACAATTATTTGAGTAGACATACGAGATTGTTGCAGAGGATAATTAAAGGGAAAACTCCGGACGAATTTTTTGATACAGGGAAGGAGAGCTTCGCAGCAGAATAACTTTATGGTACATCTACATACATATTCCGCCAGCCACTACACGGTGCGTGGCTAAGGGTACCCTGTACCACAATCAGTCATTTCCTTTCCTGTCCCACTGGCAAATAGATAGAGGGAACTGTCTGTGTGCCTACGTATCTTATCTTCGTGGTCCTTACGCGAAATATATGTTGGTGGCAGTAGAACCGTTCTCCAATCAGCTTCAAATGCTGGTTCTCTAAATTTTCTCAATAGTGTTCCTCAAAACGAACCTCACCTTCCCTCCATGCGTTCCCATTTGAGTTCTCAAAGCATCTCCGTAATGTTTGCATCTTGTTCGAAACTAGCGGTAACAGATCTAGCAGCCCACCTCTATATTGATTCTAGGTCTTCCTTTAATCCGATCAGGAGTCGATACTAAACACTCGTGCAATACGCGAGAATAAGTCGCACTACCTTCTAAATTTTTCAAAATTCTACCAGACGAGCTAAGAACAGAGAAAGCTAGCTCTGGGCTGGTGTGCCAGTCGGAATGCCAACAAGGCGTAACACCAATGTGACAGATGTCAGGGCATAAGGCGAGCGCAGCTGCACAACCTCCAAGCAAGGAAGACAGAAATACAAACGTTGCGGTGCCACATAACAAGGCACTGTGGAGTAACACTACGTAACTTTAATGTCAGGGCGTCACTGCAAAGTGAAACGTAGGCAGAAAGACCCGAGCTTGGTGGCCCTGAATAGTTAGTAAATTACCACAGCCGGGCAAGGAACACTGATGGGACCGATAAAAGAGGGCAAATACGCTCATGAACCGAGAGCCTCCACATTATAGGCGCTGGTTTGGCCCTTTAAATAACTAGGCTTTCGGAGCTCAAAGATACGTTCAACTGTGCTGCCGTTCTGTCCTTATCAGTAGAACCAGAGAAAATAACAGTCTACTGAATTTCAGTGAAATCACGACAAGCTGATCGATGATGACCTGCGTGCTACCTACTTGCTGACTTCGACAATGAGATGCAGCCACCCTCATGCATACAACCGTGGTCTCCTGTTTCTGTCTACTGAATCATGACAGATGAGAAGGCTGGTGTCCAGCCAGCCCTCCACCACAGGTAATCACAGATGATCTGCAAACTACCTTCTCCACACCGTCCAGGCGTGGCGAGTCCGTGCAACCTCCCGGCCGACTCGAGAATATCTGTTGCCGTCTTGTTCAGTCAGCGGTGGATGACCATGACCTAGCTTCCACGACAGTCTACAGACTATAATCAGCAGTCTACACCTGAGTGTGTGAGGCGCTGTCTTCGAGAGTGATGAGGTGAAGTCGCACTGTGTCATGGAATGTGTGGGCATGCCATCAGCACAGCACGTGGGCATGGTACTGACCTGTTGGGCGACATCACGTCTCGCTGACAAGGTATCAGCACTTTTACACAGCGCATGCTTCTACGAGACCGCCAACCGCCGCCCTAAGACACTTATAACTCTAGTACTCAACACGTTAAATAAATGTTATTGCAGATATTATTGTGACACTGATGCCCCTGGGCATAACTTGGGCTACTCACTCACTCCATGCTCGGTCTCCTGTTCACAATGTGACCTCAGCTAATCAGGTAGCAACAGTATGCTTAAATAACTCATGAAAATGTTTTCTCCTATTTGTAGGTAGTTCCCAAAATGGTGCAGAAGTTGTTACATTATTTACTGAATAAAATAATGACGCTACTAGGGCTAAGCAAATGGCCTTAGAACAGGGTCAGAATGGGGTCAACCCAACGCAGTTACATCTGGGAGTAGCTGCTGATGTGAGAAACTGCCGCCACGACATTTGGTGGTTACCACATCGCCAGGCCAGCCCAGGGACCAGTGTCGTAATAGCAGTGACACAGCAAAAGGCAGAGCCACTGCGACTCGGTGGCCTGATTACTTCATATCTGAGCCATAGGCTCTATTGGAGCTACCTGATAGCAATGAATGCCTTGACAAAACAAGTACACACAAAGCCTGTATAAATAACCCTGTTTTCTAGATAGAAGCATGCAGACTGTCAGCCACAATCTTTGAGGAGACGTCCATGCCAGTCTACAAGTCAACATGAGTCTACAAGCCGCCACCACAAGACTTGGCGTCCACTAAATATAGGACTGTTGCTGCCAGCGAGTCAGGTGTTGTGGACTTGGCGTCTTCCAGCTGGTGGGCCACCACGGGGCCTACTTATGGTCACCATCAGCCTCCTAACTCGGAGGACTATTGACTGAGACCGAGGTCAGGCAGACGCTCAGCCATCTTCGCCTGTGCAGGCATACTGTCGCTGTCCGCCACAGTCTCAAGGGCAGGCACTACTGCTGAGAGCTGCTTTTTCTACGGGATTCACGTCGTGATTCTGCACCTTCCGATGCAACCTGCCCTAAGATGTGGAGCTGCCTCCAACCTGTGCACATGCAGTCAAACGAGCCTTGCATCAGTTTTCCTGCTGAGTCTCGGGCATCACCGCAGACTTCCACAGACTACCTGCCTACATCAGCGACTCCACACCCACCGTCTTCAGCAAACGCCCTGGAGGGTGTTGCCAGTCTAGAGCATCATTACGAGTGTTGTAATGTGTCCACTACTACAGCCAAAGCTGTCCCACCCAG
This sequence comes from Schistocerca piceifrons, assembly GCF_021461385.2. Taxonomy (NCBI): domain Eukaryota; kingdom Metazoa; phylum Arthropoda; class Insecta; order Orthoptera; family Acrididae; genus Schistocerca; species Schistocerca piceifrons. The sequence continues at coordinate 478,978,281 of NC_060149.1, read as the reverse complement.
CATGGTGAACTACCGCCTCCTCAAGCTACCAACTCAGTTCCACCATCCACAGTAGTAGCTACACAGCCCTGGCCATTACAAGTGGAGACACAAGTGAGCACTGCGGCATCAGCCACTGTCAATAAGGACGTCTGCAGCTGCATCCAGCATCACGCATGCAGTCGCAGTTAAAGGCAGTGAGAAGAACATAGGATGAGTGGACTAATTGTTCTCTTCTCCTGGGTCGTATGCAAGGAAGATGAACAAAAAGCGGGACTGTCATCAACTTAAAGGTGAAATTTGTAAAGACAGAGGAACCAGAAGACTTCTCGTAGTTCCGTGGAAACACTAGAAAACATTATTTGCAGCTAGTGACCTGCATGCAGTGCAACGTGTTAGACCATTGTGCACCATATACCAAATCAGCACCAGTTAAATGCTGCACTTGATCGCTACAGGCATTTTGTTAAGCAATATATGGAGTCAAAGTGATTCATGATTAGGCGTAGACTTTACAATAACTACCTGTATTTCAGTTGCCTGTATTGTTGTTGTTGTCTCCATTTGTTTAGTTGTTTCAGTTGTGTCACATTAAAGCGTTTTGCTTTTATTTTGACGTGAATTGATTGATAGGGGTTCCTCATGGTTAGAGTTGGAGATGTGAGAAGTTTTAAGACGAGGCGATTAAATCTTTGATCAAATATGTAGCGCAGTAAAAAACGATAACTCGGATATGCATAGGCAGCTAATTGCTAAGAGAGAGGACAGGGCCTCATCTAGTATGACCGCTCCTTCATTACATTCAGCTGCCGCAAGTTTGGTCACCGCTTTCACGGGTAAGTCAAAGGAGGATGTGTTGTCGTTTAAAGATAATTTAGTGGGAACTGCGAGGCTCCAGTTCTGGATGGACGAATGGTTATTGCAAATGACGAAGTTCCAATTGACAGGGGAAGCAAACACATTTGCTCGGTATCATGAAGTGTTGGGAATTGCGCTTACATTCGTGCAGCTAGGGGATGATCTCGTGCAGCACTATGAGAAACAGAACAGCACAAGTCCATAGGATTACACAGGCAATGTCACTTTGAATGAATTAAATTTGGGTGTTCACCACATCGTTGTAAGACAATAAAGGAACTAAACTGCCCACGTTTCGACCGATTTGCTGCGTCTTCTTCAGGGTGATTAACTACTGGATACTGATGAATGTGTTCCCCTACATACTGTTTATTTCCGTTATCTGGTAGCTGCCGACGTTACATGTCTGGCATGTCACTGGACAATTCGAAGAGATGGATGACTATTAAGGAGGATGGCTGTTGGTAAGTTATTGCATGTGCTACTCTGGTGGCTGATTGGTAAGAAACAGTGTGTAAGCAGGCTGTTACTTATACCACTCTACTGATTACTAGACAACTCTCGGTGGTGACTGGCAGGCAATAGCAAATCGGCAGCTAGTATTCATGGGGTAGTGTTTTCGTGCAGCGAAGAACACCAGCGGTTCGCTAGGGTGGAATCGCTGTCAGCCAGGGCGTAGGTAACTTACAGCCATCCTCCCTGTTCATGCTGTTAGCATACTTATTTCAATACCCTCTTATTTTGTGTTGCTGCATCCACGGCTGCTGAGCAAGCACGCGACGTTCTAGAAAATTTATAGACTGATTATATTCCTGGTGGTGTTCAGCTACAGCTGATACGTTGTTGTGTTCCAGTCGTATACAACGTTCAGGCTCCGACACTCTAGTGTAATGGTCTCCCGGTTTCACTAACGTAGATTTCGCCACATTCACTCCGAAGTTCGTAGATACCTACAGCATGGAGAGCATCCACAGGATCCCTAGTGCACCTCAACAGATCTCAGATCTTGCGGCCACTCTGAAATATGAGTTTGATTTCTCCGCGACGCAGAATCTTGCCGACACAGTCACTGACGCCTCCCACATAAGGCAAGTGAGCTACAGGAAGAGATTCTTCTGTACCTTTATCTGTTCTGTCTCCGTTGTTTGTCATAGCTCGTTGTATGTCTCTGTTGTATCCATTAGCATGGAATGTTGTCTTGAGCTCGTTCAGTTCATGTGCTATGTGGTTATCGTCACTAATCCGACAAGTTCGAGTTATCAGTGTACGTAGCACAACGTTCTTTTGTGCTGGGTGGTGGTGCGAATCCTCATGCACAGCCGTGTGTGTTGACTTCTTGTAGCCTTCATGTTCCAGTTGTCCGCTAGATGTTCTACACACCTCCACAGTCAGAAAAGGAATTGCTTTGTTGTTCCCCATTTCTAGCATGCAATGTATGTTCTTACGTAAGCTGTTGAGGTGCTAATGAAATCAGTATAGTTCTGCTTCCCCCTGTAGCCACATCTTCTGGTTAGGTCTGACATAAGACCTTTGTTTACCAACTTGCCTATAGCTCAAAAATAGTTCAAATGGCTCTGAGCACAATGTGACTTAACTTCTGAGGTCATCAGTCCCCTAGAACTTAGAACTACTTAAACCTAACTAACCTAAGGATATCACACACATCCATGCCCGAGGCAGGATGCGAACCTTCGACCGTAGCGGTCGCGCGGTTCCAGACTGAAGCGCCTAGAACCGCTCGGCCACACCGGCCGGCTTGCCTATAGCTGAAACCATCAATATCCTACAGCTGCAAATACCGCGAGACTGCGACCTGGTGCAATTTTACTTGTATTGAACTTACTTTAGGTGACAGGGGAAATTTTATGGGCAGACAGACGGAATAGGGATGAACTCACCCCTTTCACCTGTAGCAGCTGACATTTATAGAAGCCTTCGAACAGACCGCGCTAAATTCCGCACAACTGCGCCCACGCTGCTGGCTGAGGTATGTGGACGACACGTTCGTCATTTGGCCGCTTGGGGAAGCAGAACCACACAGATTTCATGAGCACCTCAACAGCTTACATAAGAACATACAGTTAACGTTAGAAACGGAAAGCAAGAGCTATTCCATTCCGTATGTGGAGCACTGTAGAAGATGTTTCTGAATATACTGTCCTCCAGGCCGGCTGCTGTAGCCGAGCAGTTCTAGGTTCTTCAGTCCGGAACCGCGCTGCTGCTACGGTCGCAGGTTCGAATCCTGCCTCTGGCATGGATGTGTGTGCTGTCCTTAGATTAGTTAGGTTTAAGTAGTTCTAAGTCTAGGGGACTGATGACCTCAGATGTTAAGTCACATAGTGATTAGAGCCATTTGAACCATTTTTGAGCTGCCCTCCAGGAAAATTGTCGTGCTCAAATCAATCAGACTGCGTACAAAGTAAAAACACTGTGACCGTCAAAATTTTAATAGAGAATTTTGAAAGTATTCGCAACAAAGTTCCAGAATTCACTGCCTTCCAGGAAGTTATCGCTCTCAAATTATTCTCGGAATCAAGAGTTTGCTGTAACGCGAAGAAAAAAGATCTGAAGTATTTAGCGAAGTATGGAACATGTTTTGAAAAGACAGATTAGACACCACCAGAAGGGAAATGTCTATTGTAATCGATAAAAGCGTTGTGAGTAGCAAAGTCGTCCGGCCCCGGTAGCTGAGTGGTCAGCGTGACAGAATGTCAATCCCAAGGTCCCGGGTTCGATTCCCGGATGGGGCGGAGATTTTCTCCGGTCAGGGACTGGGTGCTGTGTTGTCCTAATCATCATCATTTCATCCCCATCGACGCGCAGGTCGCCGAAGTGGCGTCAACTCGAAAGACCTGCACCCGGCGAACGGTGTACCCGACGGGAGGCACTAGCCACACGACATTTCATTTCACTATCAAAGTCGAAATTGAGTCTAACTGTGAATTTTTCTGGGTGTAACAGGTTTAGGTGAACTCAAGTCAATTATCGAATGTGTTTACCGGCCACCCAATTACGTGTGTCAGTTTTAGAATAGTACAAAGAAACTAAAAGCTCATTAGAGGAGAAATACCCAAATAATGCATTATTAGAGTTGGAGGCGACTGTGACCTATTGGGTATAGATTGTGACGTGCATAGATTCGTTGCAGGTGGTACGGACAGACAGTCTTGTGAAGTACTTTTGTACGCGTTTTCCGCAATCTGTCTTGAGTTGAGCAACTACATAGTTAGACAGCCTACACGCAGTAGAAATATTTTAGACCCTGTAGCTTCAACCAGGGCTGACCGTATCAACAATGTCGGTGTAGAAACATGCTTAGTGATCATGATGTCATCATAGCAGAAATGGTAACTAAAGTTAACGAATCATTCAAGATGACTAGGAGATTATTTTTGCTAGAAACAGCAGATGACCAGCTCTTAGCATCCCGATTGGACAATGAATGGACATCATTTAGTTCCAATATGACGGACGTAGAGGAAATATTAGCAAAGTTTAAATTGACTATAAATCGCGCTCTGGAGAGGTATGTGCTATGTCGATTGAGGGCGGAAAAATACCTACCGTGTCTTAATAATAGAAACTGGAAAATGTTGGAGGAGCAGAGACTGTTGCACCCTCAAATGGCTCTGAGCACTATGGGACTTAACATCTGAGGTCATCAGTCCCCTAGAACTTAGAACTACTTACACCTAACTAACCTAAGGACATAGCACACATCCATGCCCTTGGCAGGAGTCGAACCTGCGACCGTAGTGGTCGCGTGGTTCCAAACTGAAGCGCCCAGAACCGCTCGGCCACACCGGCCGGCTGTTGCACCCCCGATTCGAAAAAGAACGTACAAATGACGACGGGCAAAAGTCAGTACAAATTCATGCATCTGTAAAAAGATCGAAGCACAAAACAACATACAAAAACTACCACCGTCATAGCCTTAGCAACAGATCTTGCTGAGAACCCAAGCAAATTCTCGTCCTATATAAAATCGCCATGCGGATGGAAGGTTTCTATTCAGTCACTCTTTGACCACTCGTGTCACAATAGAAGAAAGGGAAAGGAAGACCGTATTTTAAATTTTGCGATTAAGATACCATTCACACAGGAGAATCGGACAGACCTACCGTCATTTGAAAAAAATGGTTCAAATGGCTCTGATCACTATGGGACTTAACATCTTAGGTCATCAGTCCCCTAGACTTAGAACTACTTAAACCTAACTAACCTAAGGACATCACACACATCCATGCCCGAGGCAGGATTCGAACCTGCGACCGTAGCAGTCCCGCGGTTCCGGACTGAAACGCCTAGAACCGCACGGCCACCGCGGCCGACCACCGTCATTTGACATTATACAGACTTTCATATGGAGAACAGAGTAAAAATCATCCCCGGCATAGAGAAACAACTGGAGGAGTTGAAAACAAGTAAGTCTCCAGGTCCGGGTGGCGTCCCAGTTCGGTTTTACTCTACGGCATTTGTCTCTTACTGAGCTTGCATTTATCACGAATATCTCGCCCAGCGCAAAGTCCCAAGGGACAGGAAAATAGCGCAGGTAACTCCTGTATATAAGATGGGTGAAAGAACAGACACTCAAAATTATAGACCAATATCCTTAACATTGGTTAATTACAGAATTCTTGGCCGTATTATCAGTTCGAATATAATAATTTTCCTTGAGATGGAAAAGCTTCTGTCCTCAAATCAGCGCGGATGTAGAAAGCATCGCCCGTACATAATCCATTTTGCCTGCGAACCACGGATGAAGGGCAAGTGTTTGACACACTGCCACGTTACAGACTGCTGACAAAGGTATGAGCATACGTAATAGGTTCCCAGATCTGCAAGTAGCTCGAAGACTTCTTAAGTAATAGAAACTAGTACGTTGTTGTTGACGGCGACTGATCAGAGAGAAGTGTATCGTCAGGAATGCCCTCTTATTCAATGATCAGATGGACGTGGTGAGCAGCAATGTGCGTCTGTTTGCTAATAAGTATGTGGTGTACGGTTAATGCAGATGAGTAGGAAAAACAATCCAGTAATGTTCCAATACAGCATTAGTAGTATACTACCTGGGACGTCGATTTATATCTAGCATTAACGTTGCAAACCAATACGAAGCATGTAAGTATTGTAGTAGGGAATGCGAATAGTCGACTTCGGTTTTTGGGAGAACCTTGAGGAAATGTGGTTCATCTGTAAAGGAGACCGCATTAGGACACTAATATAATCCAGTCTTGAGTAGTGCTTTAGTTTTTGGGATCCCCACTTTTGTATCCCGCATGGAAGGCGGCGCGTGAGTCTGCACATGTAATTAAGAGGGTAGGCCAAATGTAGGAAGCTAGGAGGAGCAGGTGAGGTAGAACTCTCGGTACTGCAAGTAAAGTAAAAGTGGTTTTACTATATCTCAACACAATAATAAACGTGAATACATAACTTTGTACTGAGGAGCACGTAGGAGCGAAGCCGGATGTACCAAAGCTAACAGAAGTTACACAGGCAAATATCTTTAGTGGCTCGCCCACTATGAAAATGAAACAATGTTGGTTGGTTGATTGTCTGCTCGTGATCAAATGGGCTGGATCTGGAGCGGCGGCTCATCGAGCTGCACAGGGGCGGCTAGAGGGCGCTGTCTTCGGTGTGGATCGATACCACGTCCCTCCCTCCGGAAACGCCTCACCGTCGTTGAGTAGGGCTTCCGAAGGCAAGTGGTGGACCCAGGGGCGGCGCAACTGGGGGGGGGGGGGGGGGCGACAGCGGAACTGCCGCGGAGTGCTGCCCACCCGCGTCCCCGAATTGCTCGCGAGGGGGCGTGGAAAACGCCCCGTTGAAAACCAGCCGAGGACGCACACCGCCACTGGGAATGCTCGGATGAGGAGGCAGAGCAACAACCTCCATGGGCGGCGGCAGTGGCAGGAGCGCCCACGGTGGAGGCGCGAGCGGCGGAGGCGCAGTCGGTGGAGTCGTGGGGTGAGGCGGCGGAAGCCGCAAAGCATCCAATTCTGCCGGAAAAGAACCAGTGGCAGAAAACCGAGGACGGCACAAACGGATTTGGTTTTGGTGTCGCTTGACAGTGCCCAAGGCACCAGAAATTAAAAATAAGGCATGGCCAAGCTGGCGGAGAATGCGCCCCTGTTCCCAGTGCTGCATCCCAGAGAGCACGCGATAGAACACCAAATCATGCGGCGCCAAGCCAGAACGAGGCGAAGCAGCGGGAGCACGCAGCGGCGGGTGCAATAGCTACAGGAGCGACCGATGGGGGCGGCCATGTAGCAGTTCCGCTGGCTAACGGGTGCCGCGCGGCTGGGAGTGATATGGAGCAAGGAAAGTCCATAGTATGCGCTCGCGAGAGTGCGTGGCACGCAGCTTCCTCATCTGCGATTTAAATGTACGCACAAAGCGTTCAGCCTCGCTGCTCAACTGGGCCTGGAATGGGGCTGAGGTCAGATGGTGAATGCCATTAGCAGCACAGAACGCTTCAAACTCTGAGGATACAAATTGGGGGCCATTGTCGGAGACAATACTTCAGGAAGGCCCTCAATGTAAAATATAGATGTCAATGCCCGAACAGTACTGGCAGATTGTAGTAGAGGACATAGGCACAACAAAAGAGAAGTTGCTGTACATATCAACAACTGTCAACCAGCGGGTGTCCCAGAAAGGACCCGCAAAATCAATATGAACACGCTGCCAAGGTGCAGTAGGAGTCGGCCACGAAAAGAAGCGTTGCTGGGGAGCAGATTGATGCTCCACGCAAGAACGGCACGTAGCAAGCAAATTCTCAATTTGTTTATCAAATGGATCAAATGGCTCAGAGCACTATGGGACAACATCTGTGGTCATCAGTCCCCTAGCACTTTTTGTTGTTGTTGTGGTCTTCAATCCTGAGACTGGTTTGATGCAGCTCTCCATGCTACTCTATCCTGTGCAAGCTTCTTCATCTCCCAGTACCTACTGCAACCTACATCCTTTTGAATCTGCTTAGTGTATTCATCTCTTGGTCTCCCTCTACGATTTTCACCCTCCACGCTGCCCTCCAATGCTAAATTTGTGATCGTTGATGCCTCAAAACATGTCCTACCAACCGATCCCTTCTTCTAGTCAAGTTGTGCCACAAACTTCTCTTCTCCCCAATCCTATTCAATACCTCCTCATTAGTTACGTGATCTACCTACCTTATCTTCAGCATTCTTCTGTAGCACCACATTTCGAAAGCTTCTATTCTCTTCTTGTCCAAACTAGTTATCGTCCATGTTTCACTTCCATACATGGCTACACTCCATACAAATACTTTCAGAAACGACTTCATGACACTTAAATCTATACTCGACGTTAACAAATTTCTCTTCTTCAGAAACGATTTCCTTGCCATTGCCAGTCTACATTTTATATCCTCTCTACTTCGACCATCATCAGTTATTTTACTCCCTAAATAGCAAAACTCCTTTACTACTTCAAGTGTCTCATTTCCTAATCTAATTCCCTCAGCATCACCCGATTTAATTTGACTACATTCCATTATCCTCGTTTTGCTTTTGTTGATGTTCATCTTATATCCTCCTTTCAAGACACTGTCCATTCCGTTCAACTGCTCTTCCAAGTTCTTTGCTGTCTCTGACAGAATTACAATGTCATCGGCGAACCTCAAAGTTTTTACTTCTTCTCCATGAATTTTAATACCTACTCCGAATTTTTCTTTTGTTTCCTTTACTGCTTACTCAATATACAGATTGAATAACATCGGGGAGAGGCTACAACCCTGTCTCACTCCTTTCCCAACCACTGCTTCCCTTACATGTCCCTCGACTCTTATAACTGCCATCTGGTTTCTGTACAAATTGTAAATAGCCTTTCGCTCCCTGTATTTTACCCCTGCCACCTTCAGAATTTGAAAGAGAGTATTCCAGTTAACAGTGTCAAAAGCTTTCTCTAAGTCTACAAATGCTAGAAACGTAGGTTTGCCTTTTCTTAATCTTTCTTCTAAGATAAGTCGTAAGGTTAGTATTGCCTCACGTGTCCCAACGTTTCTACGGAATCCAAACTGATCTTCCCCGAGGTCCGCTTCTACCAGTTTTTCCATTCGTCTGTAAAGAATTCGCGTTAGTATTTTGCAGCTGTGACTTATTAAACTGATAGTTCGGTAATTTTCACATCTGTCAACACCTGCTTTCTTTGGGATTGGAATTATTATATTCTTCTTGAAGTCTGAGGGTATTTCGCCTGTCTCATACATCTTGCTCACCAGATGGTAGAGTTTTGTCATGACTGGCTCTCTCAAGGCCATCAGTAGATCTAATGGAATGTTGTCTACTCCCGGGGCCTTGTTTCGACTCAGGTCTTTCAGTGCTCTGTCAAACTCTTCACGCAGTATCGTATCTCCCATTTCGTCTTCATCTACATCCTCTTCCACTTCCATAATAATGTCCTCAAGCACATCGCCCTTGTATAAACCCTCTATATACTCCTTCCACCTTTCTGCCTTCCCTTCTTTGCTTAGAATTGGGTTGCCATCTGAGTTCTTGATATTCATACAAGTGGTTCTCTTCTCTCCAAAGGTCTCTTTAATTTTCCTGTAAGCAGTATCTATCTTACCCCTAGTGAGACAAGCCTCTACATCCTTACATTTGTCCTCTAGCCAACGCTGCTTAGCCATTTTGCACTTCCTGTCGATCTCATTTTTGAGACGTTTGTATTCCTTTTTGCCTGCTTCATTTACTGCATTTTTATATTTTCTCCTTTCATCAATTAAATTCAATATTTCTTCTGTTACCCAAGGATTTCTATTAGCCCTCGTCTTTTTACCTACTTGATCGTCTGCTGCCTTCACTACTTCATCCCTCAGAGCTACCCATTCTTCTTCTACTGTATTTCTTTCGCCCATTCCTGTCAATTGTTCCCTTATGCTCTCCCTGAAACTCTCTACAACCTCTGGTTCTTTCAGTTTATCAAGGTCCCATCTCCTTAAATTCCCATCTTTTTGCAGTTTCTTCAGTTTCAATCTGCAGTTCATAACCAATAGATTGTGGTCAGAATCCACATCTGCCCCTGGAAATGTCTTACAATTTAAAACCTGGTTCCTAAATCTCTGTCTTACCATTATATAATCTATCTGATACCTCTTATTATCTCCAGGATTCTTCCAGGTATACAACCTTCTTTTATGATTCTTGAACCAAGTGTTAGCTATGATTAAGTCATGCTCTGTGCAAACTCTACAAGACGGCTTCCTCTTTCATTTCTTCCCCCCAATCCATATTCACCTACTACGTTTCCTTCTCTCCCTTTTCCTACTGACGAATTCCAGTCACCCATGACTATTAAATTTTCGTCTCCCTTCACTACCTGAATAATTTCTTTTATCTCGTCATACATTTCATCTATTTCTTCATCATCTGCAGAGCTAGTTGGCATATAAACTTGTACTACTGTAGTAGGCATGAGCTTTGTGTCTATCTTGGCCACAATAATGCGTTCACTATGCTGTTTGTAGTAGCTAACGCGCACTCCTATTTTCTTATTCATTATTAAACCTACTCCTGCATTACCCCTATTTGATTTTGTATTTATAACCCTGTAATCACCTGACCAAAAGTCTTGTTCCTCCTGCCACCGAACTTCACTAATTCCCACTATATCTAACTTTAACCTATCCATTTCCCTTTTTAAATTTTCTAACCTGCCTGCCCGATTAAGGGATCTGACATTCCACGCTCCGATCCGTAGAACACCAGTTTTCTTTCTCCTGATAACGACGTCCTCTTGAGTAGTCCCCGCCCGGAGATCCGAATGGGGGACTATTTTACCTCCGGAATATTTTACCCAAGAGGACGCCATTATCATTTAATCATACAGTAAAGCTGCATTTCATACAGTAAAGCTGCATTTCCTCGGGAAAAATTACGGCTGTAGTTTCCCCTTGCTTTCAGCCGTTCGCAGTACCAGCACAGCAAGGCCGTTTTGGTTAATGTTACAAGGCCAGATCAGTCAATCATACAGACTGTTGCCCCTGCAACTACTGAAAAGGCTGCTGCCCCTCTTCAGGAACCACATGTTTGTCTGGCCTCTCAACAGATACCCCTCCATTGTGGTTGCACCTACGGTACGGCCATCTGTATCGCTGAGGCACGCAAGCCTCCCCACCAACGGCAAGGTCCATGGTTCAAGGGGGAACTTAGAACTTAGAACTAGTTAAACCTAACTAACCTAAGGACATCACACACATCCATGCCCGAGGCAGTCGCGCGGTTCCGGACTGAGCGCCTAGAACCGCTAGACCACCGCGGCCGGCATTTGTTTATCAAAGCCGACCCAAGTGCAGTGGCGATGGGCTAATTGCTTCGTCCGCACTATACCCCAATGACCAGCGTGCAGTAATTGGAGGATTTCTGACTGCAAGGATCGAGGTACAACCACACAAGACTGATCATTGTCAGTTCGTAACAAAATAATACCGTGGTGTATAGACATGTTGTGACGTTGCCCAAAGTAACGTCAAACAAGGGGATCACGAATCTGCATAGTAGATGGAGGCCATTGAGTACGAATATACTGCAAAAGAATCCGCAACGAAGCATCGGCGGCTGTCGCGACAGCAATGAGACGAAAATCCACCAGAAAACCATCAGCTAATTCCTTATCCTGCGCATCAATAAACATGCATGACAATCCGAAACAAGCAAACACTTTGTCAGGACCAATAGGTAGACGAGACAAAGCATCGGCATTGCCACGCTGGGCCGTAGGCCAAAACAAAATTTCTTAATTGTAGTTAGACAAAAACAAAGACAACGTTGCAACGTTTGTGCAGTACAGGCTGGAACTGGCTTTAACAGGTGAAACAACGGCGTCAAAGGCTTATGGTCAGTGACCAAATTGAACTTGCGACCGTACAAAGAATCATGAAACTTCGTCACTCCATATACAGGGTGTTTCAAAAATGGCCGGTATATTTGAAACGGCAATAAAAACTAAACGAGCAGCGATAGAAATACACCGTTTGTTGCAATATGCTTGGGACAACAGTACATTTTCAGGCGGACAAACTTTAGAAATTACAGTAGTTACAATTTTCAACAACAGATGGCGCTGCAAGTGATGTGAAAGATATAGAAGACAACGCAGTCTGTGGGTGCGCCATTCTGTACGTCGTCTTTCTGCTGTAAGCGTGTGCTGTTCACAACGTGCAAGTGTGCTGTAGACAACATGGTTTATTCCTTAGAACAGAGGATTTTTCTGGTGTTGGAATTCCACCGCCTAGAACACAGTGTTGTTGCAACAAGACGAAGTTTTCAACGGAGGTTTAATGTAACCAAAGGACCGAAAAGCGATACAATAAAGGATCTGATTGAAAAATTTCAACGGACTGGGAACGTGACGGATGAACGTGCTGGAAAGGTAGGGCGACCGCGTACGGCAACCACAGAGGGCAACGCGCAGCTAGTGCAGCAGGTGATCCAACAGCGGCCTCGGGTTTCCGTTCGCCGTGTTGCAGCTGCGGTCCAAACGACGCCAACGTCCACGTATCGTCTCATGCGCCAGAGTTTACACCTCTATCCATACAAAATTCAAACGCGGCAACCCCTCAGCGCTGCTACCATTGCTGCACGAGAGACATTCGCTAACGATATAGTGCACAGGATTGATGACGGCGATATGCATGTGGGCAGCATTTGGTTTACTGACAAAGCTTATTTTTACCTGGACGGCTTCGTCAATAAACAGAACTGGCGCATATGGGGAACCGAAAAGCCCCATGTTGCAGTCCCATCGTCCCTGCATCCTCAAAAAGTACTGGTCTGGGCCGCCATTTCTTCCAAAGGAATCATTGGCCCACTTTTCAGATCCGAAACGATTACTGCATCACGCTATCTGGACATTCTTCGTGAATTTGTGGCGGTACAAACTGCCTTAGACGACACTGCGAACACCTCGTGGTTTATGCAAGATGGTGCCCGGCCACATCGCACGGCCGACGTCTTTAATTTCCTGAATGAATATTTCGATGATCGTGTGATTGCTTTGGGCTATCCGAACATACAGGAGGCGGCGTGGATTGGCCTCCCTATTCGCCAGACATGAACCCCTGTGACTTCTTTCTGTGGGGACACTTGAAGGACCAGGTGTACCGCCAGAATGCAGAAACAATTGAACAGCTGAAGCAGTACATCTCATCTGCATGTGAAGCCATTCCGCCAGACACGTTGTCAAAGGTTTCGGGTAATTTCATTCAGAGACTACGCCATATTATTGCTACGCATGGTGGATATGTGGAAAATATCGTACTATAGAGTTTCCCAGACCGCAGCGCCATCTGTTGTTGACAATTGTAACTATTGTAATTTCGAAAGTTTGTCTGCCTGAAAATGTACTGTTGTCCCAAGCATATTGCAACAAACGGTGTATTTCTATCGCTGCTCGTTTAGTTTTTATTGCCGTTTCAAATATACCGGTCATTTTTGAAACACCCTGTACAATAGCTAAAGCTTCCTTCTCGATTTGAGAATAGTTTTGCTGGGCAGAATTGAGCAACTTAGACGCAAAAGCGATCGGCCGATCGACAGAATTAATGCGGTGCGAGAGAACTGCTCTGATACCATGGGAAGATGCATCGACAGCCAAAACCACCGGCTTGGAGGGATCGAAAGGAATCAAACAATGATCATTCAACAAAGCAGATTTGAGCTTGTGGAAAGCAGCGTCACATTCCGAAGACCAAACAGAAGGCAAATTCTTACGCCGAGGGCGATGCAAAGGCGCTGCAATCTGCGCAGCATTTGGTATAAACGGAACATAATATGTAATTTTGCCCAACACAGACTGAAGTTCGTTCAAGTTCCTGGGTGCTGGCAAGTCTCTACTCGCACGGAGATGTGACAGTGAGGGGTGGATACTCTGCGCGTTAATCATATATCCTAAATACTGAATCTCAGTTTGAAAAAAAATGCACTTGTCTCTGTTACACTTTAGTCCTGCCTGCAAAAGTACAGTAAATAAGGCACGCAAATTCTGCAAATGTTCGTCAGGGGTTTGACCCGACACAACTATATCGTCCAGATAATATGAGCAACCAGGGACAGCGGCACACAACTGCTGCAAGTAAGACTGAAAAATAGCAGAAGCCGAAGCACAACTGTACGGAGGCGGCGAAACTTGAACAAGCCAAGGTGGGTGTTGATCACAAAATAGCGCTATGACTGACGAGCGGAATTAGAAAGTACGCATCCCGCAAGACAATCGTGGAAAAGAATTTTCCCGCACCAAGCTTATCAAAAATGTCTTCAGGACGCGTAAGGGAAATGTAGTGACCACTGTCTGGGGATTTACTGTAAACCTAAAGCCAGCACAAATATGGAGACGACTATTTGGTTTTTTCACAAGCACTATAGCAAAGCCCATGGCGAAGCAGGAACAAGTTGAATGACACCACTGTCTTGCAAATCCTTAAGTTCAGCAGCTACGGTGTCGCACAGTGCGTGTGGTACCGGGCGTGCGCGCCGGAAAATAGGCTATCTTTAACTACAACATGCACTGCAAAGTCTGTGGCACAACCAAGGCCATCGGAAAAGAGTTCAGCAAAATCATTGCATACTGCGGCAACACTGTCTGCATAGTCACTAGCGTTGATGCAAAGTACATTGTCCTGAATCGCGTGGCCAAAACGTTCAAATGCGTCCATACCAAAAATGTTCGGAACATTACGAGAGTGGAGCGCATGGAAAGAAACTATACGTGTCGTTGCACCACATGTGGCTTGCTAACTACACATGCCAAGAACTGAGATTTCCTGTCCAGTAAATGCAGTCAGTGCGGAGTGTGAACGACGAAGCGGGGGTGAACCAAGCAAGTCATAGGTTGATCTGTTCAGTAAAGAAGCTGACGCACCACTGTCCAGCTGCATGCAAACAGAACGTCCACAAATATTCAAAGTCACAAAAAGTTTCCTCGCATCGCGCTGAATGAGAGGGGAAGTGTCTGGCAAAACTTGATTCACACGGCGATCTGTAGAAGCACGTGAAGCAGAAGGCTTTGAATAAATAGCATTAATGTCCATAGGCTGATGTGAATCACGATCACGGTGGTTTCCGTTGCGGTGACGCCCACGCGAGTCACGCAAATGGGAAACAAGTTGTGAATTAGAGTTTCTCTTACTACACACAGCTTGCACATGTCCTTTCTTATTACAAAAATAACACTGTGCTTGATGGGATGGGCAACTGTCCCGTGGATGGGCGCAAAAGCAGTTCGGACATGATTACAGTTTCTTAGTGGGTGCCAGGCTTGCAACTTGTTTACTTGCGCGCGAGTGGCGCGGCGTAGTGCGCTGTGCCGGGGCCGGGCGGGAGGGCACGTGTTGTGCCGCGCTAACAGTACACACATCCAGGGTAAAGTCAAATGGGGAAGTAGCCATATCTAAGGTATCTTGTCTGTTTAGCAAGTCCACTTCTTCCTGCTAAGACGGGTTATTAAATCTTAGGATTTGCTCGCGGATGCGGAGATCCGCCACATTCTGCGCAATAGCGTCTATAGCCATTATATCCGCATAGGAGCGTCCACATGAGCAATTAAAGTCACAATCAGATGTTAGTCCCTGAAGGTCCGCTAACCAAGATTTACTGGACTGAGTAGGACCACGCCGCAGACAAAAGAATTTCTAGTGGGAAGCTACCACATTTACACTGTCACAGAAGTAGGAGTTCAATGCAGCAATCACTTCGTCGTAAGTTTCAGTTTCTGGCCAAGTGGTGGGAAACAATTTTACGAACACACAGTATAACACAACATCCACGTTGGCAATGAAAAAGGCTAGCCGCTCTGTACCTGGTATGTTGTATGCTGCGAAGTGTGCCTCGAGCTTGGCGATGTATTCTGGCCAGCGTTCAACGTCAGGATTGAAGGCACGATATGGCGGCGCCAGAGGCGTCTTTGGCATTGATACAGGCGGAGACATCGGAGACGCCGTAGTAGCTGCAGTTTGTAGTGTGACCAGTCGATTTACGGCAGCAAGCAGCTGCGTCATTTGCTGAGCCAGAAAACGTACAAAATCGGACAGTGAAGCCTATTCCTGTGCCGAAGCCATGGTTGATACAAATGAAAGTCTTAGAACGAAGGGTGGAAGC
Source organism: Schistocerca piceifrons (assembly GCF_021461385.2). Taxonomy (NCBI): domain Eukaryota; kingdom Metazoa; phylum Arthropoda; class Insecta; order Orthoptera; family Acrididae; genus Schistocerca; species Schistocerca piceifrons. The sequence continues at coordinate 478,962,331 of NC_060149.1, read as the reverse complement.
ACTTATACATGCAGTCACACTGGGCTAGCACTAAAAAAAAGCAGTACCAAGGGGGAAAAAAGACTCGTTGCCAATGTTTTGTATCCTGCCTGGAAGGCGGGGCGTGGGTCTGCTCCTGTAATTAAGAGGGTAGGCCAAATGTAGGAAGCTAGGAGCAGCAGGTGAGGTAGTAGAACTCTCGGCACTGCAAGTAAAGTAGAAGTGGTTATACTATATCTCAACACAATAATAAACGTGAATACATAACTCTGTACTGAGGAGCATACGGAAGTTACACAGGCAAAATCTGTAGTAGCTCGCCCATTATGAAAATGAAACAGTGTTGGTTGGTGGTCTGCTCGTGATCAAATGGGCTGGATCTGGTGCAGCGATCGTCGAGCTGCACAGCGCCGGCTAGAGGGCGCTGTCGTCGGTGTGGACCGTCCGCTCTTGTAGTGCCAACCTAAGAACTTGAACCTACGCTGTGGCATCGTGGCTATCGATACCACACCCATCAAAGACGTCGAAGCAATTCAGAGGTGGGCAGATAAATTCGTTACCAGTTAGTTCAATCAACACGTGAGTATTACAAAAATGCTTCATGAACTCAAAAGGCAATCCCGGGAGGGAAGATGATGGTCTCGTCAGGGAACACTACTGAGAAAATTTAGAGAACTTGCATTATAAGTTGACTGCAGAATGATTCCACAGCCCCAACGTTTACTTCGCTTAAAGACTACAAAGATACAATAAGAGAAATTAGGGCTTGTATGATCGCATATAAATATTTGATTTTCCCTCGCTCTGCTTGCGAGTGGAAGAGGAAAGGAAATGAGTAGTGGTGATACAAGATATCCTCCGTCGCGCACCATATGATTGCTTGCGGAGTATGTAGTGGAGGCCGGGGAAAACTGACGATCTCAGGTCATCCATTTATTTAAAAGAATATTCTATCTATGTATTAATAGAATGACCTTATACTGTATTGTATCTAGTTGCATATTTTTTATTTAAATATAATAAAAATTTGAAACCTCCCCTTATAAAAATTATAAAAGTCTGTGCCGGTAAACCTCTTACATTATTTGATTTTCAAACAGCTGAGCAGAACTGAATGTTCAGACATTTCTCTCTATACTTATTCTGATCAACATTAAACTGACACACAATATTTTTAGTGCAACGCAATCTTTCAAAAGTCCCTACAAAAGAATGGCCCTGACTAACAATAACCTACACCTTTCACGAATCGCTTACCTCACAAAAAACTTAGTTACTCGAACTACTGCAATACAGCGAACGCCAATACTGCCAGCTAAATAAAAGATTCTAACTACTGAAGTCACTAACTACTGATAGGCATAGTTAGCAAATGAAAGATTTTGATAGAGAACAAACAATGTATTTACCTCAATAGTGTTCAAAAGTCATTATATATATATACACTCCTGGAAATTGAAATAAGAACACCGTGAATTCATTGTCCCAGGAAGGGGAAACTTTATTGACACATTCCTGGGGTCAGATACATCACATGATCACACTGACAGAACTACAGGCACATAGACACAGGCAACAGAGCATGCACAATGTCGGCACTAGTACAGTGTATATCCACCTTTCGCAGCAATGCAGGCTGCTATTCTCCCATGGAGACGATCGTACAGATGCTGGATGTAGTCCTGTGGAACGGCTTGCCATGCCATTTCCACCTGGCGCCTCAGCTGGACCAGCGTTCGTGCTGGACGTGCAGACCGCGTGAGACGACGCTTCATCCAGTCCCAAACATGCTCAATGGGGGACAGATCCGGAGATCTTGCTGGCCAGGGTAGTTGACTTACACCTTCTAGAGCACGTTGGGTGGCACGGGATACACGCGGACGTGCATTGTCCTGTTGGAACACCAAGTTCCCTTGCCGGTCTAGGAATGGTAGAACGATGGGTTCGATGACGGTTTGGATGTACCGTGCACTATTCAGTGTCCCCTCGACGATCACCAGTGGTGTACGGCCAGTGTAGGAGATCGCTCCCCACACCATGATGCCGGGTGTTGGCCCTGTGTGCCTCGGTTGTATGCAGTCCTGATTGTGGCGCTCACCTGCACGGCGCCAAACACGCATACGACCATCATTGGCACCAAGGCAGAAGCGACTCTCATCGCTGAAGACGACACGTCTCCATTCGACCCTCCATTCACGCCTGTCGCGACACCACTGGAGGCGGACTGCACGATGTTGGGGCGTGAGCGGAAGACGGCCTAACGGTGTGCGGGACCGTAGCCCAGCTTCATGGAGACGGTTGCGAATGGTCCTCGCCGATACCCCAGGAGCAACAGTGTCCCTAATTTGCTGGGAAGTGGCGGTGCGGTCCCCTACGGCACTGCGTAGGATCCTACGGTTTTGGCGTGCATCCGTGCGTCACTGCGGTCCGGTCCCAGGTCGACGGGCACATGCACCTTCCGCCGACCACTGGCGACAACATCGATGTACTGTGGAGACCTCACGCCCCACGTGTTGAGCAATTCGGCGGTACGTCCACCCGGCCTCCCGCATGCCCACTATACGCCCTCGCTCGAAGTCCGTCAACTGCACATACGGTTCACGTCCACGCTGTCGCGGCATGCTACCAGTGTTAAAGACTGCGATGGAGCTCCGTATGCCACGGCAAACTGGCTGACACTGACGGCGGCGGTGCACAAATGCTGCGCAGCTAGCGCCATTCGACGGCCAACACCGCGGTTCCTGGTGTGTCCGCTGTGCCGTGCGTGTGATCATTGCTTGTACAGCCTTCTCGCAGTGTCCGGAGCAAGTATGGTGGGTCTGACACACCGGTGTCAATGTGTTCTTTTTTCCATTTCCAGGAGTGTATATATATATATATATATATATATATATATATATCAGTTCATGCCATCCAGTCTTACAAATTTACTATCACTGATGGACACACGTCCAGATTATCCGCGCTCAAAACTCCGCCATCTCTCTCCCCACAGCCACCAATGCTGGCGGCTCACCTCCAACTGCGCAACACTACGCGCTGTTCACATCCAACTGCCCAACACTACAATAGCCAATATTACAACAATGCCAACCAGCCACAGACTGCACACAGCACAGCCAGTGATTTTCATACAGAGCGCTACGTGACGTTACCAACATAAAAACCTAAACAGCCTACTTTCATAGCCCCCATGCTACCCACAAAAAATTTTACAGATTGTTTTGTTCACTGGCCAATACATATTTGTTAAAAAAATTATATTAATGCTAACAAATACATCAAATACACACACTTGTCGATACAATATTGGTTAAAAGTTAAAATTTTCTCACAGTCCATAAAGACAGTCCTGATCATTCATCACAGTATTAATTACAATTTTATGCACAAAGTCTGAGCAGTAAAAGAAAATGCACACAGAAATAGTGGATTTCCATGCAGTCTTGAAGAAGTAGTGTTGTCCTTCCAACAGAAAGATAATGCTGACTCTTGGCATGCAGGTAGGTAATGGTGCACAACAGAGCAAACCCATGGCAGAGTCAGTCGAAGTTAAAGAATATTGGTAGGTAGGTCATCACAGAGCAGACCCAGTGTAGTCCTGGTAGAGAGTATGGTATTGGTGGGTCATCAAAGGTACAGACCCACTACAGTCCTTGTAGAGACGGCCAGCAGCCATCTGTTGCGACTGTGCAGATGCACAATCACCATCGAAGAGTCTTGCGGACAATATAGCAAGTCCATAAACCACCAACTGTGCACTCACAAAGTTTTTGGAATTGTACTTAGAACCAGCAATGCTGTTAACCAGTCCCTTGCTGAATTATTAACACACGTGTGAACACTAAAAGCCCCAACTTCCCACATATTGTGCATATACTATGACCAACAAAAATGTGTGCAGTGAAATGAATTCTTACAAGTTACTTAATTTGATGAGCTGGTGTCAATTACAACTTTTATAACATGAGAATACAATCACAAAGGTATAGAAAACATCACTGGAACATAATAATACAGATAACATTTGTAGTAATATAGGCTTTACAAAAGAATAGAAATAAAAATCCACATCAGTGTTACAGGAATTATGATGTAAGCAAATAAATAAAATAATGAGAATAGTTTTCGAAACATTAATTTCGCACATGAGCATTAAAAGAGAACAGAATAAATAATGTCTAAACGTCTTTACAAAGTAAACAACACATTATTAGAAAAATTCTACAACATAACTCTTATCAGATAAACGCATGAAGACAGGAAGAACACAAATACACAAGGGTACACAAACACATAGCGGAATAACACAAAAGGAAAGGACAGGGTTTGTTTTACTGCAGTATTTTGCTAACAAAACTTTCTTTACTTCTTGGAGATCTCCCTTAGTTCTTCATGATTCCCAAAAAGTCCTATCTGTACCTGCTTTCTGTAATCTATTCATATATTCTTCATTGTACGCTACTCATATTGGCCCAAATCTTTTTCATATAACTTCTCAATGCATTTCTTCCAATTCATCACAACTCATTCTCTTCTATAGCCTAGCCCTCTTAAGCTAACTTAAATCTATTGAGCTCAGATGCATAAACTAAGGGATGAGGCAATGCAGCAGCACAGAACAATTAACACAAACAGCAATGACAAAAAAAGCAAACTGGCAAAGCTAGTAGCACTAAATATAAATTAGCAAAGCAAATGCAACATTACAAATAATATGAGCCAATGTGCAGCAACAAGAAAAATAAATCAGTAGTAAAATTGGCTTAAAAGAGTAATATAAAGTGAAATTCAGTAGCACTATGCCTGGCAAACAGCAGCAGCAAATGCAATAACTTATATCTAAACATGACAAACCCACAAGCAGAAAAAATAGTACACTAAAGACAACAACGCAGATAAGGGTAATGTCTATTCACATCTTAATGTCTATGTCATTAAAGTGGTGCACCACAACAACTTATTCTACCAAAAAAATTACCAAGTAGTTGAAAAGAAAATTATGTATGCAGTTACTGTTATTAGTCCCTTTTTATTGTTCTTTCCTTTCCAAGTGCTCCTTTCTCGAAGAATGTGAATCATAAAATTATTATTTAGTAGATCTGTTGACAGAAAGTGTTCACATTAGCAAATCCATTCAATTTTATTTTATAAAACCAATGCTGCAACACAGCTGGAAACCAGATATCAAATGAAATAAGCAACTATGTAAAGCAAAGCATTCAATACCCATGTGGCATTTCATAAGTCAGTAGAAATTCTCTCAACTCTCGTAGGAAGACACTTGTCATAATCAGGTGTGCAGATGTAAGAATATTTCCCATCAATTCATAAGCATTTCAGTAAGTAACACAAAGTACGTGCTTCACAGTATAATCATATGTTTCCAAGTAATACCATGTGATATTTGCGATGCTTTCTACAAAGGAATGTCAATAGCGAGGTTAATGGCCTTTTCTTTTCTCTACCTAATAGCTTTTTCTCCAGGCGACTGGCACAGCTGGACGCCACACCGCATTACGTCAAGGTCACTGAGCTTCCTTACTGAAATATTTACGACAGCAGTTTGCGCTACAGTGACAGTCTCATATAAAAAATTTCGCAAGTCGAGAATTTGCGTTACAAATGTGTAGAAACAAAGTCCTATAAATATAACAGTGTCCAAAAAAATTTCGCTGGAATTGTGATACATTCACGCATTTACACACATTTCATAACTCTTAAAGTACGATTCTTGGTTGCCAACATCCGTTTTCACAAATTAAGAGTCCCTAATCACTACTCATTATTCCTTACTTTTTTACACATTACATATTGGTCGAAACATCTTCAATATTTCATCATAATAAATACGTAACATAATCAAATTTCTCATACAGCATCAGCTTATTGACATAAACACACCTCAACAGCATAATACACATCACCATCGTAATAATATCATAACACCTCAGTCAAATCTCAAAATCGTCGTAGCTTCCTCCAATAATTTCAAAACCTAAAAAAAATTCTTTGCTCATTTCAATAGTATCATCTACATCAAACATACTTTAGAAATCATGATCCCATACCAAATACATCATTCAAAGCTCTCATAGTATCACAATGGTTCCGAAAAAACATGAAGTTCACAAAGTACAGACAAAATACAATTTCATAAGTGTAAAGTTATCCAACTGTGTAATTACGTAAACATCTGTCACTGATGTAGTAAAATAAAAGTTTGTCTCTCTCAGTTAAATGATCAGATAGCTGTGTAATTTGTGTGTTAGAGAAATATGGTACTGATGTGTAAAGTTGTATAGGCAAATACCATATTAGCTAGGGCTCCTTGTGCTTGCCAAACACATGGTACACAAAGAAAGTGTGTACCCCCCTGAGGATTACTGTAATTATACCCTCACGTGTTACAGATTACAGCAATGGAATGAAATGTATCACGAAAAACCTTTGTATCTTTGTAATTCAAAAATCTTTAAAAATAAATGTTTTAAGTACAAATTTAATCACTCAAATACGTGTACTGTAGCGCTAAACTGTACGTCTTGTTGTAAGATAATCTCTGTCATTACTTAAGGGTAAAAAAAAATGCGCCAAGTGTCGTAATTATCGTCGTCCGTAAGCAAAATTCTGTAGAAGTCAATGTACTTACCTCGTGATAAACAAAAGCGAAATGCTATGTGTATAGATATCGTAGTTTTTACGTACAGTACCGTGATCAAGAAAGTACTATACTGTAATGTATTGTTGTGCTACGAAAAAGGCTGTCTCATTGTAGCTATATCACAAAAGTTACTAGTAAAACATGTTTTCCTTTCCAGAAGAATTCAGAAAAACTGTGCAGATATAAAAGAGATACACCGCAAAAGCAACAATGTAAATTGTGTCACACATTAGTAGCATCGTGATATAATCGTGTACCGGTAGCTGTCAAATAAACTAACCACTGTGTCAACTGGTATCTCTCAGAAAGTACTTTAAATCCAGAATGTATTTTCAAGTAAATCAAAATGTTGCATTAAAATCTCATTAGCAGTACCAGTATACATTCTAAGTATGTAAGCCTTATAGCGTTACGTAATCGTGCAACTAACAAGCAAGAATGTACACACAATAACACTGTGTTGTCTGTTCACTATAACAATGCATTCGTAATTACTGTCTAAATACGTTGCCCAGGTTCTTGACTGGATAGTTAACTTTAAATCATTGTTGCATGTTAACAGTTTCTAAGTGTGTCAAAGCGTACTAGTAATGTGAAGTGAAAAATTTTATAGCAAAGACTAAGTTAAAAAGCAGATTATCTCTCAATAAACGGTTTTACATGTGAAATGTGGTGCAATCTTTTACCCTTTCTAGTGCGCAGAGTTTCAACTTCAAAGCAATTATCATGTTGTATACGTCGGTAAGGAATGCTAAAATTTTTCTCAAGGTTAGCGTCTATGTTATTTTTCTCTGAGCCAGCCTGCGCACGTGGCTGCCTGCGGTGCAAGACATTGTCTGTCTCTTTGTTGGCGTGCGTCGTTATTAGGAGACCTAACTTCTACAAATTCACCTTGTCGAGAGGGCCCTGCCCTGTTTGAATCCCGCCAGTTCTGATGAAATTCAGGTCTGTCCCTACGATTATATCGTCTGTCGTCATGTCGGTAGATTCCATAGTTTCTTTCTTGTCGGTCACGTGGTGGAGAATTTCTCCCTGAATCGTAACTGCGCGCTGAACTGTTGTGTCTGAAGTTATTCTGTCTCCCTTGATAATAATTATTTTGGTTCCCATATTGTCTGTTTCTATGGTTATCTCTGTCATATTCATTACTACGGAAATGCGATCTTTCTCTGCAACTATTATTCTGCCAACGGTTGTCATACGGATGGTGTCTGTTTTGGTCACGGTTTGCGTTGTAAGAATAGCCTTATCGTGTCCAGTTACTATTTCTTTCATTGCAGAATTGTGACAGATGTGACCTGTAATTGTTGTGTTCCTGTTTTCGCATCCCGTGATTGTCAGTGTCAATTTCCAATTCTTGTAACTGTCCCTGAAAAGCTTCAATGTCGTCTTTGCAACGTCCTACCAAAATAATATGTCGTAAATCTTCAGGCAATTTGATTAAGCAAATGCAGATGAGTTCTGAGGGGCTGTATGGGTTTGACAGATACTGATTCTTATGCAACATGTCTTCAAAATATTTTACAAGACTAGAAAATTCAGATTGTTCGAAATGTTTCATCATTATGATGCTATGTTTTACTCGATCTTGTGTTGCTTGAGACCAATATGCTGAGAGGAAGGCGTAATAAAATTCTCCTTCATTGTGACAATCGTGAATGACCGATCGCATTCTTACAGTTGGTTCATTCTCTAAATAGCAACACATAAATTCTAATCTGTGCTCTAATGACCAGTTGGGAGGAAAACAATAAGAGAATTGATGAAGCCACGCTTGTGGATGAACGTCGTTGCCGGAATTCTTAAATGTTTTGAATTTACGTGTTGTAATAAACAGCTTATAGTCAAAATTATCATGTCGACGAGTCGCATGTCGGTCATTGTTACGTCGTCTCGGCGGTTCCATCTCAAAATTCGGTGTACCTTGCCAATTTCGTTCATAATTTCCGAAATGCCCTGTGTTATTATTTTGTGGCTTTTCCGTATTTCTAATTCCCTCTTCCCTTGTTGGAGCGCGAATGTCCTCTGCAATATGTAATTCTTGTATTACCTGTGTCAACTGATCCTGTACTTCCCGGATTTCTCTTTTGTACTGTATATTGATTTGATTTTGATTCTGTTTGAATTTTCTAAATTGTTCATACTCTCCTGTGTCAGTGAAGGCTACCGGTCTTGTGTCATTCAGAACACCATCTACCTTTGTAGATAAGTTAGTGAACTGATCCGAAAGTTCGGCTACTTTCTCCGATAATAAACTGATTTCCTCAGTGTGTTTTTCTGAACCAAGTTTCAGAGTGTCCATTTGTGTTGAAAGCGTATCTACTATGTCCTTTAAGTTACCTTGAGTTTTTTCAAGTTGCGTAACCGAGATGGTAAATGCAACTGAGTCAATTTTAGCTTGCAAGGTGTCGTGATTTTCATGAACAATAGTTTGCAGTTCTTTTATGGCTGCTTCGTGAGTCTGTAATGCATTTTCATGACGCGAAAAAATAGGTTAAAAATGCTCACAAATTTGTGTTTTTACGTCATTACAAACTTTTTGAGATTTCGATTCGATTTTAAGTAACTCAGCAGTTAAATCTTTATGAGTTTGTTCAAGCGTTTGCTCAATTGTGTTTAACTTTTGAAGATTTTGTTCCATTGTGTCTAACTTTTGTAGCCGTTGCTGTGTTCGTTCCTGATTTTGTTCCATTCGTTGCATGAATTGCAATAACAATGTATTAGTGTCTGGAACTTGTTCCTTTGTGCTTATCGGCAGTGCATAACAGGCAAAATTCGCATTTTGAAAGGCAGAAAATATGTCTTGACTTGATTGAGAAACAGGTAATGACGCAAAACCTGAATCTGCAGTATTTGCAAAATTTTGTCCTGTCATTTCGGATTCCTGAGGCGAGCTGTTGCCGACTGATCGATCGACAATGTTTCCCTGTTCACTAATTGTTTCACTGTCTACACCATTATTTGCCGCCTGGTCCATTTCCCTATGCACAGTTACCAAATTACTACTTTGAATGTCTGTTAATTCATTACACGGTGGTGCCGATAAGCTACGCTCGTCGTCACTATCATTTCTCAATTTACTTTGGAGCTTAGTGTTACGTTCTTCACACGCCATAATTATCACGTATTTCACACGATAACAAGAAAAACACAGTTTGAAGAACAAAAATAAGAAAACACATTAACATAGCACTGAAAATAATATCTAGTTAAGCGCAAGCGCAGCTGCGAAATACTTGGTACAAATCTACATGCATGACACAACTGTTTTACTGTACAACAATGAAAGACTACAACTACAAAGGAGATTCTCTCTACAGTTACGCGCTAGCAATAAACAAAAACTACACTAATTACACAAACTACAAGAAAAAATCAGAAGATTCCAGTGAGGCATCCTCGGCTAAGGGTCGACATATGAAACCTCCCCTTACAAAAATTATAAATGTTTGTGCTGGTAAACCTCTTACATTATTTGATTTTCTAACAACTGAGCAGAACCGAACGTACTCACACATTTCTCTCTATACTTATTCTGACCAACACTAAACTGACACAATATTTTTAGCGCAACGCAATCTGACTTTCAAAAATACCTACAAAAGATGGCCCTGACTAACAATAACCTATACCTTTCATGAATCACTTACTTCACAAAAAACTTCGTTACTCGAACTAATGCAATACAGCGAGCGCCAATACTGCCAGCTAAATAAAAGATTCTAACTACTGAAGTCACTAACTACTGATAGGCATAGTTAGCAAATGAAAGATTTTGATAGAGAACAAACAATGTATTTACCTTAATAGTGTTCAAAAGTCATTATATATATATATATATATATATATATATATATATATATATATATATATATCAGTTCATGCCATCCAGTCTTACAAATTTACTATCACTGATGGACACACGTCCAGATCATCCGCTCTCAAAACTCCGCCATCTCTCTCCCCACTGCTGGCGGCTCATCTCAAACTGCGCAACGCTACGCGCTATTCACATCCAACTGCCCAACACTACAATAGCCAATATTACAACAATGGCAACTAGCCACAGACCGCACACAGCACAGCCAGTGATTTTCGTACAGAGCGCTACGTGACGTTACCAACATAAAAACCTAAACAGCCTACTTACAAATTATTTTTCCCTTTTTGAAACAGAAATGCAAATCTGTCATCTTGTCCCAGTGCTGCGGCAAGATGACTTTGACCATGAGCTAGATTATAACTCCGATACAGACTGAATGCATGTTTAGTCTCAGAAGGTGTAAAACAGAACATTAATTAATTAAACGCTAAATATTTATTATTGATCAGTATGTAATGAAAGGATTATATTGTTGAAAATGAACATCTCAAGATCAAAGTCTTTTTAACTAACAAACACAACACACAAATTTTTGTCCTTCCGAAGTCCTTATGCCACTATGTGTGGCATTTGCATCACACTGTCCAGTTTTCTGGTGGAGGGTCAATGTATATCTCATCACGTGGAGGACACTAGACTACACTTCTCTGGAAGTGTGAGCTGGTGCTGCTGAGTTGGTGCTTAAGGAGACCAAACAGCTAAGGTTATCAACCTACTGTTCGCCCCCCCCCCCCCCCATTCATCCTAAGGAAAGAAACAGTGTCACCCAGTCTCTCTGCATATAGACTAAATTCTCTGTGCAAATGCGAGAAAATGTTCTAAATGATGGCGTATTGTGTATATGATCCGAAAGATGTGAACGATGGTATTCACCTGGTGGGAAGTGGGAAACAGCCTAAAAACCACATCCAGGCTGGCCAGTACACCGACTCCACTCAAATTCTCTCTGGGAATGGCATATCTCTCTATCCCAGAAACTATAACGTCAACACGTGCAGCTGCTCGGACTGGTAAGTGGGGGCTGACATTATGGGTGTCGGAACTTCAGACAGATTTGCCTTTTTGTTTCAGAAATCTTTCTTTGCATCCCGAGCCTTCTTCCTTTGTTGCTTTAAGCGTTCTTATCCCACCTTACGTGATTCCTTATCAGCCAACATCTGTTTCACTAGTGAGCTTGTTAAGACGCTTGCACTTTGTGTACAGTTGATACTTCTGTATGCAATGGTTTAAAATGAAAAATACTTTGGCGCTGTTGTGGCTTAATGCAAGTACCATTTGGTGAAGGTCTGGGTTTTTGACTTTGCTCTGCCTAAAGTTCATCACGATATTCACCAGGAGGTTCTGTAACCTGGCATTCACTTGCTGCAGTCTGAGCAGGAGCATTTTAAGTTTCGACATTGTCTGTAACAAGAACACAATCGTTGGTTTCCGCTGCAGCAAAATCGTCCTCGTTAAACAAAAGGGGATCATAGGTTCGATCTCATATTCTTTGAACCCATCAACTGCATTACCGACTGCAGCTGCTTCGAAATAAGCACTACTCAATACCACACGAAACTTTTTGCCAGTAATGGTTTGTCCTTAGTGAGTAACCATGAAATTTTCAGAAGGTGGACTATGGTATGTCTTCAGTGGACCAAAAACTGAAACATCCAATGGCTGAAGATGATGGGTAGTACAGGGTAGAAAGCTAATCTCGATTATATGTTTTCCCTGCAAAAGTTGATAGCCTCCAGTATTATGTGTGTTATATGATCGTCAATAAGCAACAGGACAGGGGATTCACTGATACATCTTACATGAAGACTCAAATGTTTCAAAAACAAGACAGATACTGTTACATTGATCTACTCATTATCACTGCAATGTCCAACCGTTCCTGATGATGCTCTTCCCATACGTTCAGGGTGAATCCTGTTCCACGCGAAAACGAGAGATAATTTCCAAGACCGGATGCACATCGAAATCGCGGCGTCAGTACGAACGAAATGTATTGAACGCTCGACTCTCAGAGATGTTGACAAGAGAGACGACAACAGAAAAACATACTGAAAACAGAAAGTCATTAAAAAAGAGAAAGCAGCAGTGCTTTTTTTCACTCACAGCAATTTATTAACGAAATGAATGATATCGCTTAACATTACTCATTAGGTATATCGCCGTCGTGCACTATACTGTGTAAGATACTCTCTTGACTTTTTTATGGGGAGGGGGGGACTGGGAGAGCTCACACGGGAGACATTCACCAGGTATGTAAATATAAACACGCAAATATGTACTCTCCTGCGACGTTCTGCTACGCTCATGCAACGTTTCGTTGTCACAGTAGAAAACAATATACTTACACTCCTGGAAATTGAAATAAGGACACCGTGAATTCATTGTCCCAGGAAGGGGAAACTTTATTGACACATTACTGGGGTCAGATACATCACATGATCACACTGACAGAACTACAGGCACATAGACACAGGCAACAGAGCATGCACAATGTCGGCACTAGTACAGTGTATACCCACCTTTCGCAGCAATGCAGGCTGCTATTCTCCCATGGAGACGATCGTACAGATGCTGGATGTAGTCCTGTGGAACGGCTTGCCATGCCATTTCCACCTGGCGCCTCAGCTGGACCAGCGTTCGTGCTGGACGTGCAGACCGCGTGAGACGACGCTTCATCCAGTCCCAAACATGCTCAATGGGGGACAGATCCGGAGATCTTGCTGGCCAGGGTAGTTGACTTACACCTTCTAGAGCACGTTGGGTGGCACGGGATACATGCGGACGTGCATTGTCCTGTTGGAACAGCAAGTTCCCTTGCCGGTCTAGGAATGGTAGAACGATGGGTTCGATGACGGTTTGGAAGTACCGTGCACTATTCAGTGTCCCCTCGACGATCACCAGTGGTATACGGCCAGTGTAGGAGATCGCTCCCCACACCATGATGCCGGGTGTTGACCCTGTGTGCCTCGGTCGTATGCAGTCCTGATTGTGGCGCTCACCTGCACGGCGCCAAACACGCATACGACCATCATTGGCACCAAGGCAGAAGCGACTCTCATCGCTGAAGACGACACGTCTCCATTCGTCCCTCCATTCACGCCTGTCGCGACACCACTGGAGGCGGGCTGCACGATGTTGGGGCGTGAGCGGAAGACGGCCTAACGGTGTGCGGGACCGTAGCCCAGCTTCATGGAGACGGTTGCGAATGGTCCTCGCCGATACCCCAGGAGCAACAGTGTCCCTAATTTGCTGGGAAGTGGCGGTGCGGTCCCCTACGGCACTGCGTAGGATCCTACGGTCTTGGCGTGCATCCGTGCGTCGCTGCGGTCCGGTCCCAGGTCGACGGGCACGTGCACCTTCCGCCGACCACTGGCGACAACATCGATGTACTGTGGAGACCTCACGCCCCACGTGTTGAGCAATTCGGCGGTACGTCCACCCGGCCTCCCGCATGCCCACTATACGCCCTCGCTCAAAGTCCGTCAACTGCACATACGGTTCACGTCCACGCCGTCGCGGCATGCTACCAGTGTTAAAGACTGCGATGGAGCTCCGTATGCCACGGCAAACTGGCTGACACTGACGGCGGCGGTGCACAAATGCTGCGCAGCTAGCGCCATTCGACGGCCAACACCGCGGTTCCTGGTGTGTCCGCTGTGCCGTGCGTGTGATCATTGCTTGTACAGCCCTCTCGCAGTGTCCAGAGCAAGTATGGTGGGTCTGACACACCGGTGTCAATGTGTTCTTTTTTCCATTTCCAGGAGTGTATTTCCCACTTTCGAGAGTCGAGCGTTCTATATATATCACTCACTGTGAGACCAAAACTTCGATGTTCAACGTTTCTTGGAAATTACCGAACGAGAAAAGAGGCCGGTAGTATCCAGTCACGTTAATACCGTAAATGATATTAACATTTATTTCTCTCCCTGTTGATACGATTTTGCAAACTACACACATCAAAAAAAGTTTTGCATCACCTCGGTTCCGAGAGTTCTAGAACCTGTACAGAAAAATGGAATAGAGGTCAACATAATCATCATTTCCGTCCTTTTTATTGCTCATGAAAACCACACATGGCATGTTGTACCACCATACACCTAGACCTTCAGAGGTGGTGGTCCAGATTGCTGTACACACCGGTACCTTTAATACCCTCTTGCATTGATGCATACCTGTATTCGTCGTGGCATACTATCCACAAGTTCATCAAGGCACTGTTGGTCCAGATTGTCCCACTCCTCAACGGTGAATCGGTGTAGATCCCTCAGAGTGGTTGGTAGGTCACATCGTCCATAAACAGACCTTTTCAATTTATCCCAGGCATGTTTCATAGGGTTCATGTCTGGAGAACATGCTGGCCACTCTAGTGGAGCGATGTCGTTATCCTGAAGGAAGTCATTCACAAGATGTGCATGATGGGGGTGTGAATTGTCGTCCATGAAGGCTAATGTCTCGCCAATATGCTGCCGATATGGTTGCACAATCGGTAGGAGGATGGCATTCACGTGTCGTACAGCCATTACAGCGCCTTCCATGACCACCAGCGGCGTACGTCGGCCCCACATAATGGCACCCCAAAACAGCAGGGAACCTCCACCTTGCTGCACTTGCTGGACAATGTGTCTAAGGTGTTCAGCCTGACTGGGTTGCCTCCGAACACGTCACCGACGATTGTCTGGTTGAAGGCACATGTCACATTCAATGGCGAAGAGAACGTGATGCCAATCCTGAGCGGTCCATTCGGCATGTTGTTGGGCCCATCTTTACCACACTGCATGGTGTCGTGGTTGCAAAGATAGACCTCGCCATGGACGTCGGGAGTGAAGTTGTGCACCATGCAGCCTATTACGCACATTTTGAGCTGTAACACGAGGTCCTGTGGCTGCAAGAAAAGCATTATTCAACATGGTGGCGTAGCTGTCAAGGTTCCTCCGAGCCATAATCCCTAGTTAGCGGTTATCCACTGCAGTAGTAGCCCTTGGGCGGCCTGAGAGAGGCACGTCATCGACAGTTCCTGTCTCTCTTTTTGTCCTCCATGTCCGAACAACATTGCTTTAGTTCATTCTGAGATGCCTGGACACTTCCCTTGTTGAGAACCTTTCCTGTCACAAAGTAACAATACGGACACGATCTGATTACGATATTGACTGTCTAGGTATTGTTGAACTACAGACAATAGTAGCCGTGTACCTCCTTCCTGGTGGAATGACTGGAACTGATCAGCTGTCGGACCCCTTCCGTCTAATAGGCCCTGCTCATGCATGTTGTTTACATCTTTGGGCAGATTTAGTGACATCTCTGAACAGTCAAAGGGACTGCGTCTGTGATACAATAGCCACAGTCAACGTCTATCACCAGGAGTTCTGTGAACCGGGGTGATGCAAAACTTTTTTTGATGTGTGTATTTTAGTTCCTGAAGCTGAAACTTTTTTTGAAGTGTGTATATAAGGGAGATGAACTTGATGGAAATATTACAGAAATGAAAAAACATTTTGTTTATAGCTGTTAAACAGTTCTCCAAATGGTCTAGTTGCCCTTTTGTGAAAATTTCTCGGACTCTTCCAACAAGAATACTGTAATATATTTCTTCAATGCTGCATATGCAGTGGCCAGTCCTGAGACCAGACATTAGTCATTATTTTGAAGTGAGTTACACTGAAGGTCATACCTGCATACTAACAAGGGAACCTCCCCATCGCACCCCCCTCAGATTTAGTTATAAGTTGGACAGTGGATAGGCCTTGAACAACTGAACACAGATCAATCGAGAAAACAGGAAGAAGTTGTGTGGAACTATGAAAAAATGAGCAAAATATACAAACTGAGTAGTCCATGCGTAAGATAGGCAACATCAGAGATAGTAGGAGTCCTTGCTTCAAGTTTTCCATCGCGTGAAAATTTTAATTTTTTATTTTCAGTGTATGTGACAAACTCTTATGTTTTCATCACTTTCTTGGGAGTGATTATCACATCCACAAGAAAACCTAAATTGGGCAAGGTAGAAGAATCTTTTTACCCATTCGCCAAGTGTACAAGCTAGGTGGGTGGATAACATATTCCTGTCATGTGACGCACATGCCGTCACCAGTGTCGTATAGAATATATCAGACGTGTTTTCCTGTGGAGGAATCGGTTGACCTATGACCTTGCGATCAAATGTTTTCGTTTCCCATTGGAGAGGCACGTCCTTTCGTCTACTAATCGCACGGTTTTGCGGTGCGGTCGCAAAACACAGACGCTAAACTTATTACAGTGAACAGAGACGTCAATGAACGAGCGGACAGATCATAACTTTGCGAAAATAAAGATAGTAAACTTTTCACTCAGGTAAGACTTGAACCAAGGACCTCACGTTTCACAGCTGCTCACGCTAACCACGTGACCACGGCACTCCTGAGTTCACGCTATCCTTGATGTTGCCTATCTTACGCATGGTCTACTCAGTTTGTATATTTTGCTTATTTTTTTCATAGTTCCACAAAACTTCTTCCTGTTTTCTCGATTGATCTGTGTTCAGTTTTTCAAGCCCTATCCACTGTGCCAACTTATAACTAAATCTGAGGGGGGTGCGATGGGGAGGTTCCCTTGTAAGATATAAATTTTTTTCGTTAGCTGATTTTCTTGCTGTTTGTTTCATTGTCTTCATTAGAGGCATGATAACATCCACCAGTTCTTTATTTCTCTCTATTTTCAGTCTGACTACATCAAATGGTGAAGTCATCTTCCTTCCATCTACTACCTTATATGGAGAGAAATCAGTTGTGGTGTGTATTTTTGAATTGTATACTGCCACTACATATGATAAGAAAATATCCCAGTAATTATGGTGACTGTTGAAGTAAACCTCAGCATTTTACCAATAGTATGATGCACACATTCCATCTTCTAATTAGCTTGTGGATGCAATCGGATAGTCCACAGTTCTTGAACCCGCAATAAGTGACACAACTGCATAATCAAATTATACCCCTGTGCGTAATCATCGTCTCAGGGATACCAAGCATCAACGACCTGCGCCACTATAATTGTGTGGTGATTTGGAATGGCGATCATCAGTCACACTGTATCATGAGAAATGATCACATACACTCATGGAAATGGAAAAAAAAACACATTGACACCGGTGTGTCAGACCCACCATACTTGCTCCGGACACTGCGAGAGGGCTGTACAAGCAATTATCACACGCACGGCACAGCGGACACACCAGGAACCGCGGTGTTGGCCGTCGAATGGCGCTAGCTGCGCAGCATTTGTGCACCGCCGCCGTCATTGTCAGCCAGTTTGCCGTGGCATACGGAGCTCCATCGCAGTCTTTAACACTGGTAGCATGCCGCGACGGCGTGGACGTGAACCGTATGTGCAGTTGACGGACTTTGAGCGAGGGCGTATAGTGGGCATGCGGGAGGCCGGGTGGACGTACCGCCGAATTGCTCAACACGTGGGGCGTGAGGCCTCCACAGTACATCGATGTTGTCGCCAGTGGTCGGCGGAAGGTGCACGTGCCCGTCGACCTGGGACCGGACCGCAGCGACGCACGGATGCACGCCAAGACCGTAGGATCCTACGCAGTGCCGTAGGGGACCGCACCGCCACTTCCCAGCAAATTAGGGACACTGTTGCTCCTGGGGTATCGGCGAGGACCATTCGCAACCGTCTCCATGAAGCTGGGCTACGGTCCCGCACACCGTTAGGCCGTCTTCCGCTCACGCCCCAACATCGTGCAGCCCGCCTCCAGTGGTGTCGCGACAGGCGTGAATGGAGGGACGAATGGAGACGTGTCGTCTTCAGCGATGAGAGTCGCTTCTGCCTTGGTGCCAATGATGGTCGTATGCGTGTTTGGCGCCGTGCAGGTGAGCGCCACAATCAGGACTGCATACGACCGAGGCACACAGGGCCAACACCCGGCATCATGGTGTGGGGAGCGATCTCCTACACTGGCCGTACACCACTGGTGATCGTCGAGGGGACACTGAATAGTGCACGGTACTTCCAAACCGTCATCGAACCCATCGTTCTACCATTCCTAGACCGGCAAGGGAACTTGCTGTTCCAACAGGACAATGCACGTCCGCATGTATCCCGTGCCACCCAACGTGCTCTAGAAGGTGTAAGTCAACTACCCTGGCCAGCAAGATCTCCGGATCTGTCCCCCATTGAGCATGTTTGGGACTGGATGAAGCGTCGTCTCACGCGGTCTGCACGCCCAGCACGAACGCTGGTCCAGCTGAGGCGCCAGGTGGAAATGGCATGGCAAGCCGTTCCACAGGACTACATCCAGCATCTGTACGATCGTCTCCATGGGAGAATAGCAGCCTGCATTGCTGCGAAAGGTCGATATACACTGTACTAGTGCCGACATTGTGCATGCTCTGTTGCCTGTGTCTATGTGCCTGTAGTTCTGTCAGTGTGATCATGTGATGTATCTGACCCCAGTAATGTGTCAATAAAGTTTCCCCTTCCTGGGACAATGAATTCACGGTGTTCTTATTTCAATTTCCAGGAGTGTATAGTCAGAAGGTAGTAGTGTCCCACTAGCATCTCGCTAAAAGATCCTAAAATATCCATTCCAATCATCTCAAAAAGTTTGGATGCTTTCACTTACTTGCAGATGGCTTTCACTGGCATGTCATGCACAGATTACACAATTCCTTTATATAATGGTCTTTATTCTTTTTTCTTGTCCTCCATCAATAATGTTCCTCAATTCTCCAACCTATTGTCCTACATCCTCTGTGTTCAGATAACACATGATGGAGTACTTTCTACATCTGCATCTACATAGAGGAGACTGGGGCAAGTTGGCAAGCAGTGCAAAATGGCTAATCACATAGTTTGTGTTTATACCACTATACAGCACCACATTACGAACAATACTAGTACTCCCCATTGTGGTACACTAACCACTCCAGCAATTGAGCCGCTGCAGCCAGTTCAGTGTGTGTTAGATATTTTTCATGATGTGTTATAATTTTTGACGTCCAACATAAGCTCTTCGTCACCTTGCGTCATTTGTTCTTTTATTGTTTTCTTTTCATGAATACATACACTTCTCATTTGTGGTGTGTGATTTTATGAGTATTATGGGCCATGCACGATTCCATAACAGTTTACGAGGGGTTTAGGCCAATAGAAAAATTTGGTAGCTCTGCCATTTACACTTATTTATTAATTTATGGCACATGACGTTTCAGATATGGTGATGAATCATAAAAAAAAAGTCCTCTAAAGGGAAATAGGTTAAATAAAACTCGGCTGATGCTATGTTATAAATCAAAGAGAGAAGGATGAGTTGGAAAGGTACAGCAAAGGCTTATGATTTTCCTGAAGCAACACTTCATCACCATTTGAATAAAAATGATGACGTAAGAATTGGATGCTCTTATGGATCTGTGTCTTTGTTGTTGTGGATGTGGTTGTGGCTGAAGCTCTGTATGTATGTGTGTGTGTGTGTGTGTGTGTGTGTGTGTGTGTGTGTAGAGAGAACGGGAGAGGGGGAAAGGGAAAAGAGAGAGAGAGAGAGAGAGACAAAAACTTACATCTTAGTATTTTAATGAGAGAAAGTCAAACTTCTCAGGAGATGCCTATTGTAATGTCATCAATCCTATGTTATCAGTGGGTATTGATATCTTCGTTTACAAAAGGAAAAGTTCATATAAAAACTGTATCTATAAAAATTAATTATTTCAGCCTTAAATATTTATGTTCCATATCCTTAGAACTATGGCAAAGTTTCAACATGAGACTGTACAATTTCAACTATATAAAATTTTGTTAAATATGTACCAGCATTTGTCCCTGACAAAGACGTAAACACTTTTCCTTGTATAATACTTCTTTTCTTCTTCATCGTGTGCAGATTGTGCAGGAAGTTGTGGTATATGGCCAAGACTTTGTGTGAAGTTACAGAAAGCAGATGTACTGTTCGATTTTTTTTTTCAAATTGTGTCATTATAATGCGTGAAAAGTTTCAGTATAGAGACATTTGAAAGTTCAGATAGTTTCCTTTTCGTAATTTGAGAATTACCGAATTTTAACAGTCTTTTAATCATTTAATTCTCTATGTTCTAGGTCGGTCTGTGGATGTCATCATGCCTTTAATGAAGACAGTGAAGCAAACAGCAAGATAATCAGCTAACTAAAATATTCATATCTTAGTATTTGAATATAGCCTTCAGTGTAATTCACTTCAAAATAATAACTAATGTCTGGTATGAGGACAAGCCACTGAATATGCAGCTCACAAGAGCATTGAGGGAGGTATGGAAAAGTGTACAGAAGGCGAACACCAAGCCCTGTAGCGCCAAGGGAGAGAAGGGAAGCATGCAGGTACATTACCAAAATAGGGTAGTGAACTATGTTGGCAAGCCCATATACCTCAAAGGGTGAAATAAAATAGTTCTCATCACATGATACCAAAGATCGTACCATTTGACTGAACTGATGTCACCAATGAATGTGAAATTACAATTACCAATGCAAACTACTACAGTTCACAGTGGAATGAGGGGGAGGGGGGGATCTTCGACTTTTCAGGGAATTCCAGATGCTTTGCTGCAGGATTAGGTACCAATAGCTAAGCATGAGGAGAAGAAAAGAAGGGCAGAGAGTAAGTGGCAGTTGCACAAGACACATGCAAAACGCCATATGTATTAAGGTCACAGAGGTAAACAGGGAGACTACAAGGTTTTATTCTGCGAGTGTTCTGTATGTAAGAATCTTTGTCTGTAGTATTGGATAAGATCTTTTGTTGTTATGTGGATAGGATAAATTGTTAACAACTGTACCACATTCATATAGTGAATGTTTATGGTATTATATTGTTAACATTTGGAGTTTGAGGTTTTGTAATTATATTTTGTCCTCTGTGGGAACAGATTGAGAATGTCAGCCTTTTGAGTGGGGGAGAGAGACTTATTGCAGCTTCCTTTTCCCAGGTTGTGACAAGACCAAAGATGGCTGTGAGGGTCATCGTAGTCCTGGCAGTACTACTTCTCTTCCGGAAGGAGGAAGTAAAGGCATTGCACAACCAGCAGTTAGAAGGTGGGGTGTTGTTCTCCAGGCAGGAGGATGTCATTCACACCAGTCACCAGTGGAAATATGAAGGTCAGAAGAAACATTTTCAAAGTTGCACCCCAAGGCATCGGAAAAGGGAGTGTTGAACAAAGTATGATGGGAATATCAGGGGCTACGTACTTCCTATGACTGTTTGCAAGAACAGTTGTACATCATGATAGACTTTATGCCATGTGCATTACAATGGCATAAGATAGGATGGTTGGATGTAAGAGGGAAGCTACTGAAGATGGCATTTGGGACTGCAGATGCTGACGATATCCAAGAACTAAATAGTACTCTCGGGGAAGTCAGAAAAGTAGCAGATGCTAACAGAACTGTAGCAGAATGGCACACTACGTGATTGATAAACCTAGAGCAGGATGTACTAAATAACTCGCTTACATTTTGGGAGCTAACGGTGGAGTAACAAAGTATGTAAAAATTACTGTTGACGAAGTATAGTAGGACCAGAGGGTTATGCAGACCTGGCTGAATCTACTACAAACAAAGGAGGGCTTAACAGGGCTCTTGTGCTCATTAGTTGACAGCATAGGAGAAGCACAAGTACAGGTGGTGGGGTTGCAGGAGGTCATCGATGAATGCTCAGCTAAGCACTGTACTGCTCCCTTCAAGGCATTTTCTGCCGAGCTTGTGGAAGGTGCCGATAGAGCTACCACCTGGATTAAGACTCATTACCACAGTCAGTGAGCAGACTTGTTGCTATATTACCATATCGCAACAGTAGTACGACTGTCTGTGCTGGTCAAATTCCTGGTGGCAAGTGCATATGCACGATATGAGTGTTACACATGCCACCCCTACTAGTGAGATGGAAAGTTCTGGGAAAGTATTTGCAGATAAGAACAAGGAGAGTGATGTTGATCTCCAAACATGGGGCCAGATATGCGCTAATCTCAGTAGATGAGCTCCGTCACTGCCGAAAAGATATCACTATATGCCCAGCTCGAGTAGTCCAGACCAACATGGATGCTTGTGAGGTTCAATTATTTTTGTACAATGCAGGGGGAAAGGGTGCCCACAGGACATCCCAGAGCAGCAACACTGTTTTAAAAAGGACTGACGTGCACTTGATCTATTTCATGTATGATTCCATGGTGATCGCTGCAAATTGCTTAGAACAACGGAATCCTAGGAATGCGGTACTGTCAGAACTACACGGTAGTGGATTGTTAATAAATGGTACAACTTGCGACATTATAGGCTCAACCTTTCATCTCCCAGCTACTGTTACTGGGATCACCAGTATAAATGTGACACTGACTTTGTTGTACTGGCCAGACAGACCACTGGAAGTACTTCTGGCCCAGTAACTGAACTACCTGAACGGTACCCCTGGAACCCATCTTATCCATTCCCTGGACAAACTTATAGCTGCACAAAAGGCGTTCATTTCTACAGAGAAATTGCGACAACATATACAACAATATCGAGGTAACCAGTATTGCATAGTTGTGACCATGAGTGTAACAATATCCAGCACTCTGATGACTGCTGAAGTGGAGGACTATCGACCCACGTGAACTTTCAGTACATCAACTGTCAACGGAGTGAATTAACCATAGCCAATAAGCAATGGTTAAGTGAAATTTAGTATAGATGCTGTTTTGACAGGTTTAAGGAATTTATTGAGTGAAACTGTTTATTATTAATTAGTTATAATGGAATGGGCCAAGACTGAAGAATCTGATAACAATACAGGGTGGTTGTAATTAAAATTTCCCCTCTTGCGAGGGCACCCATGAGAAACGACCAATCGTACGACTATGAAACTTTGTGGAAACTTCGGTAAGGACATGTGGAAGAGAAATAACTAATAAACTATTGAAGGAAACATATTTTAGTTTCCATATGAAAGGGTAGCATTTGTTAATTACCCACCATATTTACATTCCAGATTATAAACGTCGCTCAACGTAATGACCATCAGCAGTCATGAAAGCCTGGAACCACACTGCAGATGCCATTTCACAATTGTCTGCAGCATTTTTCGAATGGTGGACCACGGAATGTTCAGCTGTCATGACACAGCTCGTGTACCGCGTCCAGTATTCTCAGCAATGGGAACAGTAATTTCTTGAAGAATTTGTGGTGCACATGGCTGTCTGCCTCTCCCAGGAGCAATTCGCAAATCGCTCATTAATTCGAAATTCATTTTTTGCAACCACAGAGTGGAAAGAGGAATTCTGTGTATTCCATTTATGTGTCAACACCTGCAAAGAGCAGCAGAACTACTGCCTGCTGATGTTTTGATAAAAAAATCTTAACAAGTAAACCCCCGCTCATGTGTTTCAACCCTACTTCGTCCTACAAATGCCGGCGCCTAATTGCACGTCATCACACTAACACTACTAAAAACTCACAGTACACAGTCTGAACATCATTTCTATAAGTTGGGTACCCGTAAGGTAAATAGTTTTCCATTTACACCATTTACACTGCGTCAAGTACTGAAAATTTAACTACACTGAGGTGACAGAAGTCATGTGATAGCCATATGCATATATGCAAATGGCGGTGGTATCATGTGCACAAGGGCAGTGTATAGGTGGAGCTGTCATTTGTACTCATGTGATTCATGTGAAAAGGTTTCTGTCGCGATTGCAGCTACATGGCGGGAATTAACAGACTTTGAACGCGGGATGGTAATTCGAGCTAGACGCACGGGACATTCCATTTCGGAAATCGCTAGGGAATTAAATATTCTAAGATACACAGTGTCAAGAATGTGGCGAAAATACCAAACTTCAGGCATAATCTCTCATCACGGACGTCACAGTGGCTGACGGCCTTCTTCAGTGCTAACAGACAAGCAACACTGCGTGAAATAACCCCAGAAATCAATGTGAGACATGCGACGAACGTACCCGTCAGGTCAGTGAGGCGAAATTTGGTGTTAATGGGCTACCGCAGCGGACGACCGACGCGAGTGCCTTTGCTAACAGCACGACATCGCCTGTAGCGCCTCTCCTGGGCCAATGACCGGTTGGACGGTTGACGAGTGGAAAACCGTGCCCTGGTCAGGTAAGTCCCGATTTAAGTCGTTGAGAGCTGATGGTACGATTCAAGTGTGGCACAGAAACCACGAAGCCATGGACCCAAGTTGTCAACAAAGCACCGAGCAAGCTGGTGGTGGCTCCATAATGGTGTGGACTGTGTTTACGTGCAACAGACTGGATCCTCCGGTGCAAATGATCCGATCATTGACTGGAAATGTCTATGTTTGGCTACTTGGAAACCAGTTGCAGCCGTTCATGGACTTCGTTCCCTAACAATGATGTCATGTCACCAGGCCACAATTGTTCACGATTGGTTTAAAGAACATTCTGGACAATTCGAGCGAATGAACTGGCCACCCAGATCGCCTGACATGAATCCCAGCAGACATATATGGGACATAACCGAGAGGTCAGTTCGTGCACAACATCCTACACCAACAATAATTTCGCAATTACGGACGACTATAGGGGCAGCATGGCTCAGTATTTCTGCAGGGGACTTCCAGCGACTTGTTGAATCCATCTCACCTTGAGTTGCTGCACTACGCCGGGCAAGAGGAGGTCCGACGTGACATTAGGAGTTATTCCATGACTTTTGTCACTTCAGTGTACAACCACCCTGTACTTTCTTAGTTTGTATGTCGTCATTTACTAGAGTTAATGATCAAGTTTAAAAAGGAGAGAAGCCAATACGACAATCATGGGAGAGCCATTTGAGTAAGTATGCAGTCAGTGAAGTTTGTGGTTTATGCTGTCTACTGTAATGCAAAAGCTGAATGTACTGTAAACAATAAGCGATTATAAAATGTACATCGCGTCTTTCCAGAATTACCCTGAGCTGAGGTATGGATATTCATAGATAAGTGCATACAGTCTGGCAGTCGCAAACTTCAAGGAGACGTCCATGCCAATATATAGAGGCAACATGAATCTACAAACAGCCACCATGAGTTCTGACCACCATCGCTGCAGGCCTAGTGCTGGCTCCAAATCCAATGTTGTGGATTCAGTCTCTTCCAGCTGGTTGACCAGCTTTCAGCCTACTTCCAGTCACTGCTAGGCTCCTACCATAGAGGGCTACTGTTTGAGACTGGGGTCGTGCAATTTCTCAGCCACCTGTAGGGGCGCTAAGGGGATACACCTCCATATTGTCAGGATGGTGTTGTGGAACCTATAGACAGTCTTTCGGCGCTAATAAAACACTAGTAGCATCCAGAATGAGATTTTCACTCTGCAGCGGAGTGTGCGCTGATATGAAACTTCCTGGCAGATTAAAACTGTGTGCCCGACCGAGACTCGAACTCGGGACCTTTGCCTTTCGCGGGCAAGTGCTCTACCATCTGAGCTACCGAAGCACGACTCACGCCCGGTACTCACAACTTTACTTCTGCCAGGAGAGCTTCTGTAAAGTTTGGAAGGTAGGAGACGAGATACTGGCAGAAGTAAAGCTGTGAGTACCGGGCGTGAGTCGTGCTTCGGTAGCTCAGATGGTAGAGCACTAGTAGCATGTTCATATTGATTCATTAAAGTTTACAGTTCTGTGTCTTCTCGTCAGCCTCAGCTGACTCCTCAGTGCCAATGACATGGAGGAGTTCCACTGACTCCTGTTGCGAGCTGGGCTGGCAGGCTCCTACTCCGGCAATTCAGCTGAAGTCTTGTAGGCTGGCGCCTGCAGGCTGCACACGAATCCGTAACTTGAGATTATGCCCCCACACTGCGTTACAGCGTCCTCGATCCCACTCCGGAAGATCATGGTGGCTCACGGTGACCCATTGAGATGTACCACACTGACGGTAGTCGCGTAGTCAGCTGATCCTGGCCCCACTGGACAGGTAGGCCCTGGCACCCAGAAGTGGTTGTAGCGATTATCAGAGGCAGAGGTAACAAATGGCCTTCTCAGCCAGCAATAACAATGATGCTAGTGTGGTAAACACTGCAATATATACTGGTGTTGGAACACCCCCAATCTTCCCATCAGCAATATGGTAGGTGGCCAATGTGAAGTGTCACGAATGAACGTCGTCGTTACTTGGATGGTGTCATCTTGGAAATGGCAAGCAGTGTGTTCAAAGAAGTGCTGGAACATATAACACGTGGATGTCACTGCACTGCGATAATCATTGAATCTAATGCTTCAGTACAAAAGCCATCGATCCTAATGACCAATTGAAGTCGAAGCTGGAGAATTGCGGTATTTGTGACGACGGTCGTGGGGGGGGGGGGGGGAGGTGGGGAGGCAATGACATGAGCCTTTGCTAATTATGACAGAACGTGGCTAGCTTCTTTACCAGTTGTCAGCAGTCCTTGTTCTGCCGGGTTTGCTTAGCAATTTGTTACAGGCTCTTAACTGCATTTTCAAGTCATGTGTATGTCATGTGTATGACCGGCTTAGTGTTGTTTCTTTCTGCTACACAGCTATATCACCTGCTACACCTGGTGTTGCCTGTGCTGTGCTTTCGTGAACTTAGAGATAAATATTAATTTCTTCCCCTTTTCTACTCTGTGGCCTAAAATTTTCCTCGTCTTCAAGACTTTCGTCCTGAATTTTACTTTCTTTGCCCATTACTGAACTAATCTGTACATGTTATGTATTTACAGTTTGATATTACTTCGAACTCAATCCCTTGATTACTTCTTGAGTTGAACCATAAAGGTTTTAACCTCAGTCTGTGTTAACTTAATTACCTAACTTTACACTGCCTTTGTCATCTGTTTCCTACTATCAATAGACTTTATAGTTTCTATTATTAATTGTTATCACTGGCATGTATCCATCCCAAGGGTATTTGATGAATAGGCTTTTCGTTTGAACGTGATATTTTAAGTTTTAAGTAGAAGAAAATCGTACAAATGACTGCTAGAATCAGGATAACACTTGTTGTGGAGTCACTAACAGTTCTGTTGTTAAGTTTTGCTTGCGTTTATCATGATATTGCTTTAGAAGCTGTAGCAACTGATCAGCTGAAACTCTTCCATTTTCTGAGTTTATGTGATATTAAAGAGTGTAAAGGACTGGAATCCAAAGTTTTGTTAGAGAAGGTTGGGTTCTGTAGAGGTAATATTTGTAATGGTTCTTCTGGCCAATAAACGTTGGTCGAAAAAAGGTAATCATTGTTGTTCCAGCGATAGTAAATGGAAGATAAAATCATGTTCCAGCTATGTCACACTTGGTTCCTTTGATTGGCAATACACTACTCTGAAATTGCAATTCCGTCAACCCTGTTGATTTTCCGTGTCTCTAACAGCTGACAGTCACTGTTTCTGGTGAAAATATAGAGTAAATCCAGTGGTCTGCAATTTTCTTGACATATGGCTGCAGTTCTAGTACTTCCCTTTTACCCTCTACTGCTTCCATTTCCACAAGTACGTAGTTGCATTTCACATGCCTGTTCGTCAATCGGCACTACCCTGCCTTGACAAATGGTCACACTCTCTCTGATGTAGCTGTTGGGATTTGCTATGGACACACGTATGTGAGCATCTTTTCGTTCTCAGACCAGTAACATTTCGTGATTTGTGATTGGCACATGTGGTTATCTTGAGAAAAAAATCCCAGTGTTCACAGGCTAGTTTCGAATCATACCTCCTCTATAAAAGTGTCGTACTACTATGCTTAAGATAATCGCACTGAACATCATCATTAATATACCACCCAAGAGAAAAGTAATTACCATCAATCCCCTCCAGCCTTTGGACCACTGCATATTTACAGAATCAAAGACAAGCAAATGAAAAATGGTGTTAAACTAATTACCCTAACATATATTCCAGCATAACCCATATATGCCTAAAGAGTAGGTGTATAGACTCACACTATTTTCGACTTAGATCTAAAGGTTCATACAGTAAATTACATGCATCTTTTCCTTTCCTAGGTAACTTCACTTTTTCTGGTGAAAGAACCTGTGGTAATGCATAAATAACTTCCTTAAACAGTTTCACTGTGCACTATGGATGTCTTAGTGGGTAATTGCAGTTTTACATTTACTTGTGAAGTCATTTCGATGACCTGGTATAGACTTTGTTAAGAACTTTTTTGTTCTACCTTTTAGGGTATAAGGATTTGCTAACACCACCCACTGCCCTATCCTGTACTGCAGTAATTTACTTGCACATTGCCCAGTACATTCCTGATTTTCCAAAGCCTTAGAGTTGGCATGTTTTACCCTCTGCCAAACTTCTCCTAACCATTTTCCAGATTGTTTTACTGGTTCACCTTGTTTCCCTAATTTTGACTGAAACGTGTCAAAAAATGAGAGCAGTTCCTACCAACACGCTACTTCCTATGGTGAAAGACCTCTTTCTGTGCGAATTTTTGAATTGTATGTACTGACTGCAAATCTTACATAGATATCCCAATCTACGTGTTGGCTATTCACATAATGGCTTAGCATTTTCGACATTGTTCGGTGAACTATTTCCGTTTACTTGGGGATGGAATGGGCTGGTATGTAACTTCTTGATTCACAATAAACGGTATAAGTGTTTCATCGGATAGGACACAAAATTAGTCTGTCGATCTGTCCATTATGATCTCTGCTATGCCAAACTTTAGCAACATGTTATTTACCACTGCTGTGTGATGGTACTAGCTTTCTGATCTGGAATTGAGGCCATTACTAGATATCTACAGAAGTGATCAATCATTGAAAGTACGTTTTTGTTATCAACTGGAGCTCTGTTGAAAGGTCCTGAGAAGTCAAGTCCTACCGTTTACAATGGTTGTTCAGCTTCTGGTATCCTCTATAACTGTATATTTTGATGACTTAAATCTGATCTTTGGACACACGGGATGAGTTTCCGACGTACTGCTCTACATTACTACAATGCGTTTTTTACCAAAACCTTTCTGCAGCTCTTTTATCAGTTGTCCTTCTGTCCCCATGACCGAATAACACTTGTACATGATCATGTGTCTGTTGTAATACTTCAGTTCAGAGCACTGTGAGAATCATGATGCATGGACTGCACTTTGCGGACTTGCACAATAAATCCTCATGCATTATAACTGGGGTTACATTTTAAATAGTTGACGTCACTGTCAGCTGCCACGCCTTTTTCCACTCTGCTTGACTCTTATCTAATCACTGGAATATCGTTACTTTTCTACTTAGTTTCTCAACTCATATATTTTACTTTTGGCTTATGAACCACTTCACAATCAAACTCACTCAGTTCGTGTGTTCATCTTGTTACCTGGCTTGAAGGGTCTTCTAACCCTAACAACCACTTCAAGGATGCATGCCGTGTTATCACTTTAAATTTCCGACCATAAAAATAACAATGAAATTAAGAAACTCCATATGTTACTGCCAACATCTCTTTTTCAGTCATTGAGTAACTTTGTTAAACCTTGTGTAACTGTCTAGATGTGCATGCCATTGGGTGTTACTTTCTGTTGTAATTCTGACTCAGAATACAGACTGACACACTGTTAGTAGCATCACAGGAAAGTATGAATTCCTTCTCAAATTCAGTGGCTGACGCAATATCTGGTATCAGATTTCCTTCAGTTTCTGAAAAGCTTCCTGACCTTTGGCTGTCCGTTGAAACTTAAATCCCTTGTGAAGTAACCGAGTTAATGGTTGTGAAATTTCAGCAAATCCCTTTACAAATTAATGATAGTAGAGTTATAAGACAATAAACGATTGCAACTGTTTTGTTGTCTGTGTTGTTGCAAAATCATGCACAGCTGATGTGAAATAAGGATCTGTCCTCACTCCCTCTTGACTGGTAATATACCCCAGGAAATTAACTTTTGTTTGAGCAAAATGACACTTCTCTATGCTAAATGTAAGATGTGCTCTTCTCAGTCTGCTGAATACTTCATTGAAGTGTTTAACATGCTCTTCCAAATTTCCTGAATAAACTAATATATTGGCGTGATGCACCATATGTATCTTTGGTTTCATCCCATGAAGTACTCAGTCTAACAAATGTTGGAACATAACAGGAGCAGTTTTTAATCCAAATGGCATCCTTCACTATTAATAATGACCTGAGGGCGGTTTGAATGCTGTTCTAGACATGTATTCTGTCTGGAAGTTCTATCACGTTGGTGACAATCACTTCTAACATCCATCATCAAAAAATATTTACATTGTCCCAAGTTGTCTATCGTTGCCATGATGTTTGGGAGTGGACATGCGTCTGTTACATTAAAGAAATAGTAGTCACAACATCATCTGTACTTCTTGGTTCCATCGGATGACTTTTTTGTTACAATGTCAACATTAGCTGACCAGTGCTTGATGATGCCTTCAGTCTGCTGTTGATCTACAGGGTGAAAAGTATTTAAACCGACAAACTCTGGGAGGTTGTAGAGGACATCAAAGCAAATATATTTTCCTAATGCCATCTTTTCAAGTATTTAAACCAGTAGAGGAAGATTTCTCTGGCGGAAAATTAATTAAACCAACAAACACTTTTCCATTTTTTTTATGACCAAGAGACAACACATTAACACAACCCAATTTCAATTACAGTAGATTCTCAATAATGCCTCCATTGACACATAAACGAAGGTTACACTGTCGGATCATGTCCTGTCTGACACGGGCAAAAGCCCCAGGAGTATCCTGAATTCTTCCTGCTGCTGCTACTATCCGGCCATCCAGATACTCTTCTGATGCAACAGGGTTTGCGTAAACAAAGTTGTGCATCTTTTCCCACACAGAAAAGTCCAAAGGGCGCATATCTGGGGATCGAGCAGGCCATAGTACAGGACCACCTCTGCCAACCCACGTTTATGGGAACCGTTGGTCCAGGAATCGACGCACACGACGACTGAAATGTGCCGGCGTCCCGTCATGTTGGAACCACATGCGTTGTCTTGTAGGGAGCGGGACGTCTTCTAGCAATTCTGGCAATGCTCTGGCGAGAAAATTGTAATAGTGCCTGTCATTTAATGGTCTAGGTAGCAGATACGGCCCAATTAAACAGTCCGCAACAACACTGACACACACGTTAACGAAGAACCGCACTCGATGAGAGCTAGTAACTGTGGCATGTGGGTTATCCTCACTCCAAACATGCGAATTGTGCATGTTGAAGACTCCATCACGCCCGAACGTTGCTTTATCGGTAAACAACACAAAGGATGGAAATGTAGGATGCATTTCACACTGTTCCAGGTACCACTGTGAAAACTGTGCTCTGGGTGGATAATCAACTGGTTCCAGGTTGTGGACCCGCTGTAAGTAACAACTGCTCTCGAAGAACTATTCTTACATTCGTCTGATTCGTCCCCATGTTACGTGCAATTGCACGAGTGCTGATTGAA
The DNA here is from genome assembly GCF_021461385.2 of Schistocerca piceifrons. NCBI lineage: Eukaryota > Metazoa > Arthropoda > Insecta > Orthoptera > Acrididae > Schistocerca > Schistocerca piceifrons. Next base: position 478,930,448 of record NC_060149.1, on the reverse strand, counting down.
GGATCCTGCTCCACATGCAGCAAGACAGCTTTCTCAAATTGCAGCGTTCTTACCGTGCGACAGAGTCCCTGACCAGGTAATCTGCTAAATGACCCAGTCTCTTGCAGACGTTGGTACACAGCAGCAAAGATCTTATGATGCGGGATACGGCGATTAGGATATTGTTGTTGATAAACCTTCTGTGCAGTTCCGTTGTGGTGCACTACGTAGTACGCACCAACCATATCAGTGTACTCACTCCAGGTGTATAGCTTCATTAGTAAACAGAGACAATGCACTACTACACTGGTGGACAGCAGTTGCCTGCAACTGAAGAGCGTAATACGCCCTCTAACAACTGAAGATCGTAATACGTCCTCTAACAACTGAAGAGCGTAATACGGCCTCTACCGGTTTAAATAATCCTCATAGGAAAAAATGACATTAAGGTTAAATATTTGTTTTGAAGTTCCCTACAACCCCCCAGAGTTTGTTGGTTTAAATACTTTTCACCCTGTATAAAGACATCTACCAGTAGCTGTAGGTGATTTGGTACTCTGTATGATTTCTTTTAGACTCATACATTATCGCCTGCTGAAAAGCGAGCTTGGGTTATGGGTGTTGTTGGCAATAGACCATTTGAATTGAAATAACCCTGAGTATTTTAACAACCATGGCTTCCTGTTCACTGTCTTTCATGTGATGAAACTTGGCACCTTGTGCAGAGGCATTTACAGTTTGTTTGAGGCTGTGATTATGTGTTGCTCTATCGATATCACTCTCATCAAGTATCGCTAAAGTTGTTAGTACTAATCAATTCGGAAGACTCACGACAATCACCCCAAAATTATACACACTTACCAGAACCACTAATTCGCCATTTATGTTGCTTACATGCACTATGCTTCTGTGTATAAAACAGTGCCTTTCATCTAATGCTTCATTGTTCTGCAGTGGCTCAAACACACGTAATACTTCCAAAATGAGATTTTCACTCTGCAGTGGAGTGTGCCCTGATATGAAACTTAATGACATTAAAACTATGCGCCGGGCTGAAACTCGAACTCGGGACCTTTGCTTTTCATAGGCAAGTGCTCTATCAACAGAGATACCCAAGCATGACACACGCCTCCTCCTCACAGCTGTACTTCTGCCAGTACCTCGCCTCCTACCTTCCAAACTACACAGAAGCTCTCCTCCAAGCCATGCAGAACTAGCACTCCTGGAAGAGTGGATACTGTGGAGACATGGCTTAGACATAGCCTGGGGATGTTTCCAGAATGAGATTTTCACTCTGCAGCGAAGTGTGTACTGATATGAAACTTCCTAGCAGATTAAAACTGTGCGCTGGACCGAGACTCGAACTCAGGACCTTTGCCTTTCGTGGGCAAGTGCTCTTCCAACTGAGCTACCCAAGCACGACTCAAGCCCCATTCTCACAGCTGTACTTCCGTCAGTGCCTGCGAAAGGCAAATGTCCCGAATTCGTGTATCGGTCCGGCACACTGTTTTAATCTGCTAGGAAGTTTCATATCTACACAAAATCTGCTGCAGAGTGAAAATCTCATTCTGGAAACATCCCCCAGGCTATGGCTAAGCCATGTCTCCGCAATATCCTTTCTTCAAGGAGTGCTAGTTCTGCAAAGTTTGCAGGAGAGCTTCTGTGAAGAGATGAGGTACTGGCAGAAGTACAGCCGTGAGGGCCGGGCATGACTCGTGCTTGGGTAGCTCAGTTGGTTAAGCACTTGCCTGAGAAAGTCAAAGGTCCTGAGTGCGAGTCGCGGCCTGGCACACAGTTTTAATCTGCCAGGAAGTTACACATAATACTCATTATGGTATGTCGACATCCAGGGTTACCCAAATTAACTTCGTTGTACCTGATGGGACTTAACCATGCGAAACTATCGTTAATGCATGTGTTCACAGTTTGGTTGATGATACATTAGCAATCAGTGTACCTTACGACACGGAAATATTTTCAGCTGTTGCACCCACTGGAAATTAAGTCCCTCTAAGTTCAAATGTGACCAATTTTGGCATGACACCTATCCCGGAAGTGAAGTCCGAGAATCGCAGAATACCACTGTCACATAGTTGGCAACACTTCCATGCGCTCACGAAACCCTTCAGTTCCTATCTTAAAGCTGAGCTGTGTTGTCCTCAATGACTCCACATCCCCATTTCCTACTTCGAATAATTTGTGTCTTGCAGTGTTTAGTTTCCTCCCGCCCACGAGGTCCAGACTGACGACTGACACATGTACACCAGTATCTACCAGAAATTTTGTTCCTTGCCTTGTACTAATTCCATCAAACAACAGTTTATCTCTGCACGCGTGTTTGCAGTACTGTGGCTTACTGGGAATGTTTGCCGACTGAAGAAACATTCCCATTTGAGTTTAACATCTGCTTCCGCTTGTTTCATTTAAACTGATTATTATTTCTACATTTGTTTGCCTCGTCGTTAAGTGTTTAGAATTGCACTGAAGGGAAAGAAATAACAACCCCAATTCGTTTAATGTAGAGTAATAAAATTTCTGGAATACATTTGTCTGTGTAACATATTTAAGTGATTAACATTGCAAAATCGCAGGTTAATGTATGCACGAGATAAGCCATTGCAAATGTGAAATGCCGGTATATTAATAACTGGTGTAACCACCAAAATTTTGAATGCAACCACGCGCACGTGCATGGATACACATCTAGTGCTCAAGCAGGCCAAGGTAACATGTCGACACTATGGGAGCATGTTGGTTTACAACAGCGGTAGATGGGTGAGCGTTATCCTATTGGAAAACACCCCCTGGAATGCTGTTCATGAATGGCAGCACAGGAAGTCGAATCACCAGATTAACATACAAATTTTAATCAGGCTGTGTGAGATGACCACGAGAATGCTCCTGCTGTCATACGAAATCACACCCAGACTGTGGCTCCTGGTGTAAGTGCAGAGTATCTAACATGCAGACAGATTGATTGCAGGCCCTCCTCCTAACCAACACATAGCCATTATTGACACTCAGGCAGAACCATCTTCCATCAGAAAACTCAAAAGACCTACCCATGCCCTCCAATGAGCTCTCGCTTGACACCACTGCAGAAAATATTGATATGGTTTACAAGAACTTTCCTCGAGTACAGTTCCCGCAGTTGTTTCGAATTGCTGCTCAAGTCTGTGGTATCTTTGAGAAAACATATTTGTGTGAAAGCGAATTCTCAGCAATGAAATTAACAAAATCGAAGCTCAAGAGCAGTCTTAGTGACGTTAATCTGACTGGAGCAATGCGTTTGATGAGCAGTAATCTCACTCCAAACATCGAGATATTAGTAAATAAGAAATCTAAGGCCAAATATAGAGTGATGAAAATAGAGGTATCTTTCTTTTTAATAAGTAGCAGACTAGTTACGGTCTTAACACTTCTCAGAAAAATTATATGTATTAAGTTTATAGATGTTTAATAAAAAAGGATGTGTTCTTTTCTTATTGTTTTATGACTGTGTTGTATTTATGAACTGGAAATTCAGTCGATGAAAGCGATACCTTTCCTCTTTTTCTTGATCCCACCTCCCGTCCCAGTTCTTCGCTGAACAGAACGACAGAATTTTGAACATATCGTTCTGCTTGTACCTGCTGTCAACCTAGGCAATGTATGTATTACTTTGCGGTGCTGCTATGCTCGTTGTGGCATTACATAGTGAGAAGATTATCCTTTATTTCTTTCTTTGTTGCTGTGATGTGCCTCTATCGAGCAGCAGAGGATCAATCGCTTTCCTATCGAACCTACTCTTAGTTTTTTCGAACTAAACGAAAACGCTACATTCTAGTTCAGAGGAAAGTGGAACATGAAATATGAGTTCGCTCACTGACGGACTTAGAAAAACAACTCGACTATTTTAAAACATGCAAAGCGTTATGCGACGAGTTGAAGCATAAAAGCATTGCACACAAGCGTAAAATTATCTGCTTTTCTTCACAGCAGAACTGTTATAAGTTATTACTTCATCATTCGACGGTACTTTTGTGTAACACAACGGAAGGCTACTCCTCCGCAAATACTATGCGAATTTTATACTTGCGTTGTCCTACTGTAATACACATATCAGAAAAAGTTTTGCATCGTCCCAGTTCCCAGAAATTCTGAAGAGAGCCGTTGACTGTGGCTATTGTATCACAGACACAGTCCCTTTGACTGTTCAGAGATGTCACTAAACCCGCCCAAAGATGTAAACAACCATGCATGAGCAGGACCTATTAGACGGAAGCGGTCCGACAGCTGATCAGTTCCAGTCATTCCACCAGGAAGGAGGTACATGGCTCGTGTTGTCTGTAGTTCAACCATGCCTAGACGGTAAATACCGCAGTTTGATAGTATCCACATTGTTACTTTGTGCCAGAAAGAGCTCTCAACAAGGCAAGTGTCCAGGTGCCTTCGAGTGAACCAAAGTGATGTTGTTCCAACATGGAGGAGACACAGAGATACAGAAACTGTTGACGACATGCCTCGCACAGGCCGCCCAAGGGCTACTACTGCAGTGGATGACTGCTAACTACCGATTATGGCTTGGAGGAACCCCGACAGCGATGCCACCATCTTGAATAATACTTTTCGTGCAGCCACAGGACTTCGTGTTATGAATCAAACTGTGCGCAATAAGTTGCATGATGCGCAACTTCACTCCCGATGTCAATGACAAGGTCCATCTTTGCGACCACGACACCATGCAGTGCGGTACAGATGGGCCCAACAACATGCCGAATGAACCGCTCAGGATTGGCATCACGTTCTCTTCGCCATTGAATGTGACATATGCCTTCAACCAGACAATCGTCGGAGACGTGTTCGGAGGCAACCCAGTCAGGCTGAACACCTTAGACACATTGTCCAGCAAGTGCAGCAAGGTGGAGGTTCCCTGCTGTTTTGGGGTGGCATTATGTGGGGCCGACGTACGCCGCTGGTGGTCATGGAAGGCGCTGTAATGGCTGTACGATACGTGAATGCCATCCTCCTACCGATTGTGCAACCATATCGGCAGCATATTGGCGAGACATTAGCCTTCATGGACGACAATTCACACCCCCATCGTGCACATCTTGTGAATGACTTCCTTCAGGATAACGACATCGCTCCACTAGAGTGGCCAGCATGTTCTCCAGACAAGAACCCTATGAAATATGCCTGGGATAGATTGAAAAGGGCTGTTTATGGACGATGTGACCTACCAACCACTCTGTGGGATCTACACCGAATCACCATTGAGGAGTGGGACAATCTGGACCAACAGTGCCGTGATGAACTTGTGGATAGTATGCTACGACGAATACAGGTATGCATCAATGCAAGAGGGTATTAAAGGTACCGGTGTGTACAGCAATCTGGACCACCACCTCTGAAGGTCTAGGTGTATGGTGGTACAACATGCCATGTGTGGTTTTCATGAGCAATAAAAAGGACGGAAATGATGATTATGTTGATCTCTATTCCATTTTTCTGTACAGGTTCTAGAACTCTCGGAACCGAGGTGATGCAAAACTTTTTTTGATGTGTGTAATTAGGACAATCTAACGTGACAATAAACTCGGGTGTCAGCTGTTGATCGTGTATTGTCGGCAGTCTTTGGTCGTCTTCACGAGTATAAAAATGCAAGTTGCAAGCACATCATGCCCGCACGTCGTTACAAATGCCTACGGTGCCCGTGGGCAGCCTTGCTCTATGAGGTTCACCACAGTGGGATTCCGCGCCTTCCAGCGCGACCTGTCCTGAGCTGTGAGGCTGCGTCCCGTCGGCACGCATGAAACCACACACACCTTGCATCACCGTACCCGCTAAGTCACTGGCATCACTGCAGTCTACCAGAGGCCGCCTGCTAACCACATTACCTCCACACATGCTATCTTCAGTAAACGCCCTGGAGGTCGTTGACACTGCAGAGCGTTGTTACGATTGTTGTAGTTTGTTCACTAATTAAATATATGTTTAATTAATGATGTTTTCTTGGTGACATGCCAACCTGCTAGCAGACAATCAGTCGCCATCCCATTGCTTTCCTGCCCTGGGTGCTGAACTACAGGTTTCTGACGCTAAAAATTCAGTTCCACTACCCATCCTGAGCCAGTACAGGTGCAGGGAATGGTGGAGGGCGATACTTGGGTCCCTGCACCACTTGGGACGGGGGGTGGGGAGGAGGTGCAAAGAATGGTGGAGGGTGACACTTTGGTTCATGCACGATTGAGGGGACTGGGGTGCGGATGGTGAGGATCAGTACAGAGGAAGGTTGATATCTCTGCCAGACAGTAACCCACAACCACTTGTGCACCACTAATGGTGCTACCTGTGCGAAACTCCGAACGCTGTAATAGGCACCACTCTCATTGCATATCGAGAGGAATACCTTTGGCAGTGATGTGCCCATAAAGTAATGGGCTATGCTGTATATAGCCATAATATGTCACTGCTGTTATTGTGTCACTTCTGATGGGAGCAACATAGTTGAACTGCTCATATTGAGCACATCATCAGCTTTACTCTGCATACATGTAAACAGATATATGTACACATAAATTAGGTTTTCGAATGTTTTGCTCGGGAGATACTATCCCACTATTAAAGTGAAAATATCGTGGCTCGCATTTGGGACGTTTACTTTACGAGGTGCATTCAAGTTCTAAGGTCTCCGATTTTTTTTCTAATTAACTACTCACCAGAAATCGATGAAACTGGCGTTACTTCTCGACGTAATCGCCCTGCAGACGTACACATTTTTCACAAAGCTGACGCCATGATTTCATGGCAGCGGCGAAGGCTTCTTTAGGAGTCTATTTTGACCACTGGAAAATCGCTGAGGTAATAGCAGCACACCTGGTGAACGTGCGGCCACGGAGAGTGTCTTTCATTGTTGGAAAAAGCCAAAAGTCACTAGGAGCCAGGTCAGGTGAGTAGGGAGCATGAGGAATCACTTCAAAGTTGTTATCACGAAGAAACTGTTGTGTAACGTTAGCTCGATGTGCGGGTGCGTTGTCTTGGTGAAACAGCACACGCGCAGCCCTTCCCGGACGTTTTTGTTGCAGTGCAGGAAGGAATTTGTTCTTCAAAACATTTTCGTAGGATGCTCCTGTGCCCTTTGGAACGCAATGGGTAAGGATTACGCCCTTGCTGTCCCAGAACATGGACACCATCATTTTTTCAGCACTGGCGGTTACCCGAAATTTTTTTGGTGGCTGTGAATCTGTGTGCTTCCATTGAGCTGACTGGCGCTTTGTTTCTGGATTGAAAAATGGCATCCACGTCTCATCCATTGTCACAACCGACGAAAAGAAAGTCCCATTCACGCTGTCATTGTGCGTCAACATTGCTTGGCAACATACCACACGGGCAGCCATGTGGTCGTCCGTCAACATTCATGGCACCCATCTGGATGACACTTTTCGCATTTTCAGGTCGTCATGCTGGATTGTGTGCACAGAACCCACAGAAATGCCAACTCTGGAGGCGATCTGTTCAACAGTCATTCGGCGATCTCCCAAAACCATTCTCTCCACTTTCTCGATCATGTTGTCAGACCGGCTTGTGCGAGCCCGAGGTTGTTTCAGTTTGTTGTCACACGATGTTCTGCCTTCATTAAACTGTCGCACCCATGAATGCACTTTCAACACATCCATAACTCCATCACCACATGTCTCCTTCAACTGTCGATGAATTTCAATTGGTTTCACACCACGCAAATTCAGAAAACGAATGGTTGCACACTGTTCAAGTAAGGAAAACGTCGCCATTTTAAGTATTTAAAACAGTTCTCATTCTCGCAGCTGGCGGTAAAATTCCATCTATCGTACGGTGCTGCCATCTCTGGGATGTATTGACAATGAACGCGGCCTCATTTTAAAACAATGCGCATGTTTCTATCTCTTTCCAGTCCGGAGAAAAAAAATCATAGGACTTAGAACTTGAATGCACCTCGTAGTTGTAAGGCAAATGCTGGAACTAGAAATCCTCACCACAATATTCCCAATTGGGACTACCTATCTTGGTGTTTGACCTAAGAGACCCTGACTCTGCAATGGGCTAGAACTCGATCAGCCGGCTCTACCTTTAGGTATAAATAATTAGAAGTATGAAAAAAAAGAGTAGAGCCAATGCTGTGTTTGTGCGAATGCTGTTCCTTAAACACTGACGGAAGAATATCGCAACACCAAGAAGGAATTGTGCGACATGAACGAAAGTTGGAAGGCGTGTTTCTACATCTGAAAGATTATGTCTGTTCAAACTTCGAGCGGTTGCACCAGTTATTAATGCACCAGCATTTCAAATTTGCAATGGCTTATTTCACAATTACATTAACCTGTGTTCTCACAACGTTGACCACTTGAATATGTTGTTACCTAGACAAACGTATTCTCAAAATTTCATTATTCTTCAATAATTATTTCTGGTTTTGTGATTTTTTTTCTTTCAGTGTATGTGGCACGTTAAGAGGTGAGGTGATGTAAAGTAAGATTTGGGGTGGAGTCAGGGACAGGAGCAGACAGTGCCATCATGAGCAATGTTATGTTTCTCCTTCCTCCTGGTCATCTTTAAAAGGCTGTGACGCCTCTGTGAAGAGTGATGGGTCTGAAAGTTTCTTTAAGTGCATTTTCTCTGTTTGAAACTGATTCCTAGAGTGAATAATGGCACAGCTTGTAGCTTTTTATAACCGCTGTGTGGATTTTCTTGTTGGTTATTGTGCCAATGAGTGCTTATGTTTCAGTTTTGAGACACTATATTTGTTCACGTGCTATACTATTATTCTGATTCACTTGTTTGAAGATATGATCATCAATTAGTTTCTCATCATTTTGGTTCAATGCATCATCTTTAAGTTATGTAGTTGTGCTGGTACTAGTACGCTAGTGATGCTGAAAACATATTTTTTGCCAGAGTCAGTTATTCTAAAACATAGGTCATGGCAAATGTTTCCGAAAGTGCAATCAATGCCAGATCAATAGTGCGTTAAGTTTCCAAACGTATTGATGGTATAATGAGCCAATAAGGACTCCAATTGTTGTTTATATCTATGTAAAGAGCACATTTTAGCCCCTTCACAACTGTACCTGCCATTTGAGAACAAGTAATGAACTCCCTGGATCATATTATATCAACCTGCACCATTGGTTAGAGGCCAGTAGCAGCCAGACTAGAGAATTATATCCTATGCATAGGCTGCCATTAACACCACAATACACATGGTGTACTGCTGATGAACAATGTCCAGTAATAAATCATGGTTCTGCACTACTTCGGATGACCATCACTGAAAACAGTTTTAATCTGGAAAGAGGTCTCATTCTTTCAATGCATTGGAGAGGTGCAGCGGTGTTACTCCTGATGTTAGGGTCCAAATGCAGCCTGACAAACAGCAGGAGAGTTGCTATCTCTGTGTGCTTTAATAGTTAAAAATTAAGTTAGTAGTTCTAGGGCAGACAGCATTTGTGCATGCTCTGTGTGGATGCGGGAGGTGCTGGGTTAAGTTCCTGAACATCTGAAGATACTTTTGGCCTCAGTAAGCTTTCTTCAGGCTGCTGCCCCAGGGTGTAGCAGTGGAAGAGAATCTGGTGCATTCCTGGGGCCATCTCATATTTTGCTTGTTTCAAACACTGGCTCTGCTGCCAAGACACTTTACAGTGTACTCAATTCAGGGAATTCATCCCCACTACAGGATGAGTGGTGGGTGGTAGCATGTTGTCATCGTTCGAGGCGGAGAGTCAATGTGGAGGTTGCCCATTTGAACTGGCTCATTCACCCTGTGGTTTAACAGGTTGCTGCCCTGTCAGCATGCTTCAGACAGGCACATGGGGGACAGATGTTAGTTATCGGGAGCTCCAATGTTAGGTATGTTATGGAGCCTCTCAGGGAAATAGCAATTAGGGCCAGAAAGAAATCTGCCTTTGGTATGTCTCCTGGGGGCCCTCATTTGAGATGTGGAGGAAGCCCTGCCTGCAGCTATTGAGCATACAGGGTGTAGTTATCAGGAGTCATTATACAGTGTGGCCCAGGAAGAATGGTCCGTATTGAGGAATGGGGCAGGAACAATCATCTGAAGCGAAAAACTTCATACAGATATATGCACTATACCACATGGTTTCCAAGATGGAATATGTTTAATGTACATTGTTAATGATTTTCCGTGTTATTCAATAAATTATCAGGCCTACACATGTAAAAATGTCAGTAAACATTACAATATACATTTTAACAAGTACCAATTGAAAAATATGTATTTTTAACACATCACATTGTAGCTTTATCCCACCATCAACCACTATGCATCTATGCACTCTTGGAAGCACATGTTGTGTTGTTTGTCTGAGTACCTCTGTACATTCCCTATTGAAGACGGCAGCATCCATGAGGCAACCAAGCAGTTCATCTCATGCATTCACTTTTCATTTGTACACCTCAGACTTCATTCAATTTCATAAACAAAAATCTAATGATGTAAGGTCTCGGGATCTTGGTGGCCAGTTAATTGTACTATCACATAAGTTTCGTAAAATGTGGAGGGGCTCCATCACACTGGAAGTACATTGCAGTCTGCATGGACAAAGAAATGTCCTCAAGATGTTCGACACACAAATTTTCCAAACAATGCAAGTAATTCTGTCCTGCCATACGCTCTTCTAAAATGACAGGACGTACCAAAATGTTACCAATCATGCAGCAGCAGAGACTATTCAAAACTTGGAAAAGTGGCTTCTAATGTAGTATCTGGATTTCCCTGCAGCCATATACATTTATTATGTGTGTTGTTGATTCCATTCTGTGTAAATACATCTTCCTAAGCAAATAATATTAATGGAAGCAAATGACGACTGTCATTTAATAAGTGACAAAATTCAAATAGTGTGGCATTGTTACCAATGTGAAGATTGTGGATACACTATATGTGTACTGGGCACAAGTCGTCCATATGTAATGTTCATATTCTTGTTTGTGGGACACTCATACTTGCAGGAAGTCACCATGTGCTGGTAGTAGGACTATGCTGCACTATCTGAACACTGTGTTGCTGTCCCTGCACGGGTTGTTGAACTACACATTCAGAAGAAAGATGGGAACTTGGAAGAATGCCTTTTTCACACAATGTACTGAAAACTCAGGTAAACACTTATCATCACGAATTTGATGCATCACAAAGTGCTGATGGTATTCTTTGACAGCAGCAGGAGCACTGTCATCTCAGAAGCCATAACCGTACACCATATCTGCATATCCTTCATTAGTGTAGACCTATGGCATTTTAGCCAGTGCATGTACAAACACAGTTAACCAATGCTTCTCTCTGATACACTCTCTGTCCCTTGCACTATGTCATTCACAACACACCATAAACAACTGGGCTAGTTTAATGGCAGAAAGACATCTCGAGCAAAGAAACTGAAATCAATGAGGTATGTTGGACTAGTATATCACAGGGGATGGGTGGTAAGGCACACACATGCGCCACTAGCCCAAAAATTAATGTCCCGCGTGATCAAAAAGTCAGTATAAATTTGAAAACTGAATAAATCATGGAATAATGTAGATAGAGAGGTACAAATTGACATACATGCATACAAAGACATGGGGTTTTATTAGGACCAAAAAAATACAAAAGTTCAAAAAATGTCTGACAGATGGCGCTTCATCTGATCAGAATAGCAATAATTAGCATAACAAAGTAAGACAAAGCAAAGATGATGTTCTTCACAGGAAATGCTCAATATGTCCACCATCATTCTCAACAATAACTGTAGTTGAGGAATAATGTTGTGAACAGCAATGTAAAGCATGTCAGGAATTATGGTGAGGAATTGGTGTCGGATGTTGTCTTTCAGCATCCCTAGAAATGTCGGTCGATCACGATACACTTGCGACTTTGGGTAACCCCAGAGCCAATAATCGCACGGACTGAGGTCTGGAGACCTGGGAGGCCAAGCATGACGAAAGTGGCGGCTGAGCACACGATCATCACCAAACGATGCGCGCAAGAGATCTTTCACGCGTCTAGCAGTATGGGGTGGAGTGCCATCCTGCATAAACATCGTACGTTCCAGCAGGTGTTTATCAGCCAGGCTGGGGATGATGCGATTCTGTAACATATCGGCATACCTCTCACCCGTCACTGTAGCAGTTTTGCTGTCCAGCGCAATCTGTCGGACATTTTGTGAACTTTTTTTTTTTCCTAATAAAACCCCATGTCATTCCAAGCATGTGTGTCAATTTTTACCTCTCTTTCTACATTATTCCATGGTTTATTAAGTTTTCAAATTTATACTGACTTTTTGATCACCCGGTACATTAAGTGTATTCTATCTTCGAGATCATTTGGTATAGGGCACTGTCCATATGAAGTTTTTTTGCTTCAAATGAGTGTTTCTGTCATGTCCCTGAATACTGATCATTCCTCCTGGGATACCCTGTATAAATCACCCCCTCGCAGTAGTTATTCTTCAAGGATGAAATTTGAGGTCAATAATCCACTGCAATTTTGAAAATACAATACCAAAAGCAAAAATGATCTGCACTTCCCTGCAGTGGATCTAACTTCGGCGATGAAGGGAATGAAATACAGAGCTAAAAAGCTTGTTGATAATCTACCCATCAAAATAAGTCTGACAGACAGCAGAAGTAATTATGTACTTTTGGTTCTACAGCGGAGTTGTTGACACCAGTTCATGCACAGTATTTCACTGACAGACTCAGTCATTTTCTTTCCATTCATCTCCTCCTGCCCCTCTCTCTGTCAGTCTGCTCTTCACCTCTATTTTTATCCATCTCCTCCTCATCCCTCTCTGTGTCCATCTGTTCCTCTCCCCCCCTCTTTCCAACCACTCCTTCCCCTCTTTGTTCACAGCCTCCTCCCCTTCTCTCTGTCCATCTACTCCTCACCCTCTCTCTGTCCACTTCTTCCTGCCCACTGCCCCCTGTCCACCTGCTCCTGCTGTTCATCCTTCCTCCTCTCTCAGTCCATCTCCTCCTCCCTCCCCTCCCCCCCCCCCCTCTGCTCATTCTTCCTCCCCATGACCCTCTCCATTGCCTCCTCTTTTCTTTCTCTCTCCATCATCTACTCTGCTCCCTCTCTGTTCATCTTTTCCTCCCCCTATCTGTGTTCATCTCCTCATTGTCTCTCTCTGTCTGTCCATGTCCTCCTCCTTCCTTCTCTTTCCAACTTAGCACCACAACCTCAATAGGAAGTTGCCAATTCTTAGCTCCAAAGGTTTTCTTTCTGGATGGTAAGTAATGTGTGTATGAAATTTGGTCGAAATCAATCTAGAGTAGGAAGAGGTTTTTAACAGTGTCTTAGCCCACGTACACACGTCACATATATTTACATTTTATCAAAATTCACCATGTAGTTTTGCTTTCATATGATCAATGTTTATTACGTCATATATTCTGAACTTTTTCTCGTACAGTGATATAATTTTGCAGATGCATATAATAGTGTATGTGTGCAAAATGTGTTGTGAATAGAATTGGTAGTAAAGAAAAACTGAAACATTATCCATGATTCAGCAGTTTTTCGGGCATATCGTTGTTAATGAAGTCTCATTCCCTGAACTGTGTCATACAATGATATGTTTTCGTACATACATTCAGCAGCTTATGTGGCCAATGTCTGTGAAAAGTGCTGCAAATGGATTTAGTAGCAAATCAGTAACAAATTTAAATATCATTTGTGATGCAGGGGTTTCTCACGCATTCATTTTTTATTATGTCAATTCTCCTGAACTATCTGTTGTACTAATATAATTATGCTGGCACATTCAATGGTTTATGTGAATGCTGTCTGCAAAATGTGTTGGGAATAGAGTTAGTAGATTAAAACTGTGTGCTGGACCGAGACTCAAACTCGGGACCTTTGCCTTTCGCGGGCAAGTGCTCTACCAACTGAGCTACCCAAGCACGACTCACGCCCCATCCTCACAGCCTTACTTCTGCCAGTACCTTGCCTCCTACCTTCCAAACTTTACAGAAGCTCTCGCAGGAATGGCTAAGAAGGACTGGCTAGAGGACAAAAGTAAGGATTTATAAGCATATATCACTAGGATAATGATACAATGAAGAGCTAAAGAAACTGGTACACCTGCCTAATATTGTGTAGCACCCCCGTGAGCACTTAAAAGTGCCGCAACATGACTTGGCATGGTCTCGACTAATGTCTGAAGTAGTACTGGAAGGAATTGGCACCATGAATCCTGCAGAGCAGTCCATAAGAGTACAAGGAGGTGGAGATCTCTTCCGAACAGCACACTGCAAGGCATCTCAGATATGCTCAGTAATGTTCATGTCTGGGGAGTTTGGTGGCCAGCAGAAGTGTTTACACTCAGAAGAGTGTTCATGGACACACTCTGTAGCAATTCTGGACATGTCGGGTGTCTCATTGTCCTGCTGGAATTGCCCAAGTCTGTTGGAATGAACAATGGACACGAATGGATGCAGGCGATCAGACAGGATGCTTGCGTACGTGTCACCTGTCAGAGTCGTATCTAGATGTATCAGGAGTCTCATATCACTCCAGCTGCACACATCCCACACCATCACAGACCCTCCACCAGCTTGAACAGTCCCCTGCTGACATGCAGGGTCCACGGATTCATGACGTTGTCTCCATAACCACACACGTCCATCCATTTGATACAATTTGGAACAAGACTCGAGTGACCAGGCAACATGTGTCCAGTCATCAACAGTCCAAGTCGGTACTGACAGGCCTAGGTGAGGCAGAAAGCTTTGTGTTGTGCAGTCATCAAGGGTACATGATTGGGCCTTCAGCTCCAAAAGCCCACATCAACAATGTTTCATTGAATGGTTTGCACACTGACACTTGTTGATGACCCAGCACTGAAATCTGCAGCAATCTGTGGTAGGGTTGCACTTCTGGCACATTGAACGATTCTCATCAGGATCTCTTTCCGCCCACAACGATGTTGGGGATTTGATGTTTTACCAGATTCCTGATACTCATTATACACTCGTGAAATGGTCATATGGGAAAATGCCCACTTCATCACTACCTTAGAGATGCTGTAATCCCATTGCTTGTATGCCGACTATAACACAATGTTTAAACTCACTTAAATCTTGATAACCTGCCATTGTAGGAGCAGTAACTGATCTAACAACTGTGCCAGACACTTGCTGTCTTATATAGGTGTTACTGAATGCAGTGCCGTATTCTACCTGTTTACATATCTCTGTATTTGAATACGCATGACTACACCAGTTTCTTTGGCACTTCAGTGTAGATACCACCTACAGGAAAATTGAATAGGCCTATGGAGAAAAGAGAAGCAGCTGTATGAGTGTCAAAAGCTCAGATAGCAAACCAGTCCTAAGCAGAGAAGGGAAAGCTGAAAGGTGGAAAGAGTATATAGAGGAACTACACACATCGAAAAAAGTTCTGCATCACCTCAGTTCTGAGAGTTCCGGAACCTGTACAGAAAATTGGAATAGATCAACATAAACATTATTTCTACCCTTTTTATTGCTCATGAAAACCATACAGTGAGACCTTCAGAGGTGGTGGGCCAGATTGCTGTACACACCTGTACCTCTAATACCCAGTAGCACATCCTCTTGCATTGATGCATGCCTGTATATATTATGGCATACTATCCACAAGTTCATCAAGGCACTGTTGGTCCAGATTGTCCCACTCTTCAACGGTGATTCGGTGTAGATCCCTCAGAGTGGTTGGTGGGTCACATTGTCCATAAACAGCCCTTTTCAATCTATCCCAGGCATGTTTGATATGGTTCATGTCTGGAGAACATGCTGGCCACTCTAGTGGAGCAATGTCGCAATCCTGAAGGAACTCATTCACAAGATGTGCATGATGACGGTGTGAACTGTCATCCATGAAGACTAATGCCTTGCCAATATGCTGCCGATATGGTAGCACAATCGGTCGGAGGATGGCATTCACGTACTGTACAGCCATTACAGTGCCTTCCATGAGCACCAGTGGCGTACGTCGGTCCCACATAATGCCACCCCAAAACAGCAGGGAACCTCCACCTTGCTGGACAATGTGTCTACGGTGTTCAGCCTGACTGGGCTGCCTCCAAACACGTCTCCGACTATTGTCTGGTTGAAGGCATATGTCATATTCAACGGCGAAGAGAACATGATGCCAATCCTGAGCGGTCCATTCGGCATGTTGTTGGGCCCATCTGTACCGCACTGCATGGTGGTGTGGTCGCAAAGGTGGACCTAGTCATTGACATCGGGAATGAAGTTGCGCATCATGCAACTTATTGCGCACAGTTTGATTCATAACACGAAGTTCTGTGGCTGCATGAAAAGTATTATTCAACATGGTGGCATCGCTGTCAGGGTTCCTCAAAGCCATAATCAGTAGTTAGCAGTCATCCACTGCAATAGTAGCCCCTGGGCAGCATGTGCGAGGCATGTCGTCGACAGTTTCTGTCTCTCTGTACCTCTTCCATGTTCGAACAACATCACTTCGGTTCACTCGAAGACACCTTGTTGAGAGCTCTTCCTGGCACAAAGTAACAATGTGGATACTATCAAACTGCGGTATTTACCGTCTAGGCATGGTCAAACTACAGACAACACGAGCCGTGTATCTCCTTCCTGGTGGAATAACTGGAACTGATCGGCTCTCCGACCCCCTCCATTTAATGGGCGCTTCTCATGCATGGTTGTTTACATCTTTGGGTGGGTTTAGTAACATCTCTGAACAAAGGGACTGTGTCTGTGATACTATATCCACAGTCAATGTCTATCTTCTGGAGTTCTGGGAACTGGGGTGATGCAAAACTTTTTTTGATGTGTGTATGTTAGTTCCTGCAGCTGAAACCTTTTTTGATGTGTGTATATAAGGGAGATGAACTTGATGGCAATATTACAGAAATGGAAAAGTATAGGGATGAAGATGAGTTGGGAGATACAATACTACACACAGAATTCAGCAGAGCACTGAAAGAATTAAGTTGAAACCAGGCCATGGGAGTAGATGACATTAGGTCAGAACTATTGATAGCCTTCGGAGAGCCAGCCATGACAAAACTCTTCCATCTAGTGTGCAAGATGTAAAAGACTGATGATATAGCCTTAGACTTCAAAGAGAATATAATAATTTCAATTCCAAGGAATGTATGTGCTGATTTGTGTGAATATTACCGAACTATGAGTTGCAAAATACTACAATGAATTATTTACAGAAGAATGGTAAAACTGGTAGAAGGCAATCTCGGGGAAGATCAGTCTGGATTCCAGAGGAATGTAGGAACACATGAGGCAATACTGATCCTACAATTTCTCTTAGAACATAGAATAAGGCAAGAAAAACATACATTTATATAATTTGTAGACTTGAAGAAAGTTTTTGACAATGCTGACTTGTAAACTCCCTTTGAAATTCTGAAGGTGGTAGGGGTAAAATACAGGGAGAAAAAGGCTTGTTACAAATTGTGCAGAAACCGGATGGCAGTTATAAGAGTAAAGGGGCATGAAAGGGAAGCAGTGAGTGAAAAGGGAGTGAGACAGAGTTATAGCCTATCCACACCATTACCTAATCAATACGTTGAACAAGCAGTAAAGGAAACCAAAGAAAATTTGGAGTAGGAATTAAAGTTCAGGGAGAAAAAATAAAAACTTTGAGGTTTGCCGATGACATTGTAATTCTGTCAGAGACAGCAAAGAACCTGGAAGCACAGCTGAATGGAATGGACAGTGTCCTGAAAGGAGGATAGAAGATTAACATCAACATAATCAAGACAAGGAAAATAGAATCTAATTGAATTACATCAGGTGACACTGAGGGAATTAGGATAGAAAATGAGAAACTTAAAGTAGTAGATGAGTTTTGCTATTTGGGCAGCAAAATGACTGATGACTGCAGAAGTAGAAAGATAGAAACTATTTAACATTTAGAATAGGTTTCAGTGTTAGGGACGATTTTCTGAAATTATTTATATGGAGTGTAACCATGTACATAACTGAAACATGAACAATTAAACAGTTTGGACAAGAAGACAATGGCAGCTTTTGAAATGTTGAGCTACAGAAGAATGCTGAAGATTATAGGGATAGATCATGTAACTAATGAGGAGTTACAAAAAGAACTGATGAGAGAAGAAATTTGTGGCACAACCTGACTAGAAGAAGGATCAGTTGATACAACACATTCTGAGACATCAAGGGATCACTAACTTAGAACTTGAGGGAAATGTGTGTGTGTGTGTGTGTGTGTGTGTGTGTGTGTGTGTGTGTGTGTGTGTGGCGGGGGGTAAAAATTGTAGGAGGAGATCAAGAGTTGAATACAGTAAGAAGATTCAGACGGATGTAAGTTGCAGTAGTTATTCAAAGACAAAGAGATTTGCTAAAGATAGCTCACCACGCAGAGCTGTATGAAACCAGTCTTTGGACTGAAGACTACTACAACAACAACAGATTAAAGTTATTTATCCTTAAATATTTCTTCTATATCATAGACGAATTCTTGAATAGCAAAGTAACTTGTAAAACTGCTAGCACGTATATATATATAAAATAGAGAGAAACATTCCACGTGGGAAAAATATATCCAAAAACACAGATGATGTGACTTACTGAACGAAAGCGCTGGCAGGTCGATAGACACACAAACAAACACAAACACACACACACGAAACTCAAGCCCTCGCAACAAACCGCAGCCCCACCAGGAAAGAGGGAAAGACGAAAGGATGTGGGTCTCAAGGGAGAGGGTAAGGAGTCATCTCCTTACCCTCTCCCTTGAGACCCACATCCTTTCGTCTTTCCCTCTCCTTCCCTCTTTCCTCATGGGGTGGCGGTTTGTTGCGAGGGCTTGAGTTTCGTGTGTATGTTTGTGTGTCTATCGACCTGCCAGCACTTTCGTTCGGTAAGTCACATCATCTGTGTTTTTATATATATATATATATATATATATATATATATATATATATATATATATATATGGAACGACAAAATAAATTAACTTAGATAGGGCTACCATTTTAGGCCTGAGGATATTTGCCACTTAATCATTTTCAATGCATTGACTGTAAGTACATCAAACATTAGCCATTTTGACAAGACATCATACTAATACCAGGTAACAATGTCTCTATCCTTCATAATGGCCACAATTCTAATACGAAGAGAGTTTACAATTTTCTTCAGGAATACCATATTCAGTTGGTGATTACACCCTGAATAGTTAATAAATTAAGGGGTTGCTGGCTGTCACGCTTCACCCAATGTTCCAAACAAAACCTGGCACTTTTTTATGGGATTAAAATCAGATGATTAACCAGGCTAATCAAGTTGGGATAAGGCACCTGAGTGTTCATCAAACCAAGAAGGTATGTGTATGCAAACGTGTGAACACAGCTGTTATTACTTTTGAAGATGGGAGTCTCCACAGCAAAATCATCACTATACCGGGTGGTCCATCGATCGTGACCAGGACAAATATGTCACGAAATAAGCGTCAAACGAAAAAACTACAAAGAATGAAACTTGTCTACCTTGAATGGGGAAACCAGATGGTGCTATGGTTGGCCCGCTAGATGGCGCTGCCATAGGTAAAACGGATATCAACTGCATTTTTTAAAATAGGAACCCCCATTTTTATTACATATTCGTGTAGTATGTAAAGAAATACGAATGCTTTAGTTGGACCACTTTTTTCGCTTTGTGATAGATGATGCTGTAATAGTCACAAATGTATGACTCACAATTTTAGAAGAACAGTTGGTAACAGGTAGATCTTTTACATTAAAATTAGGTACGTTTGAACATTTTATTTCGGTTGTTCCAATGTGATACATGTACCTTTGTGAACTTATAATTTTTTGGAACGCATGCTGTTACAGTGTGATTACCTGTAAATACCACATTAATGCAATAAATGCTCAAAATGATGTGCGTCAACCTCAATGCATTTGGCAATACGTGTAAGGACATTCCTCTCAACAGTGAGTAGTTTGCCTTCCGTAATGTTCGCACATGCATTGGCAATGTGCTGACGCATGTTGTCAGGCATTTTCGGTGGATCACGATAGCAAATATCCTTCAACTTTTCCCACATAAAGACATCCGGGGTCATCAGATCCAGTGAACGTGAGGGCCACGGTATGGTGCGATTACCAATCCACCTGTCATGAAATATGACATTCAATACCGCTTCAACCGCACGCGAGCTATGCGCCGGACATCCATCATGTTGGAAGTACATTGCCATTCTGTCATGCAGTGAAACATCTTGCAGTAACATCAGTAGAACATTACGAAGGAAATCAGCATACATGGCACCATTTAGATTGCCATAGATAAAATGGGGGTCAATTATCCTTCCTCCGATAATGCTGCACCATACATTAACCCACCAAGGTCGCTGATATTCCACTTGTCGCAGCCATCGTGGATTTTCCGTTGCCCAATAGTGCATATTATGCCGGTTAACGTTACCGCTGTCCGTGAATGACACTTCGTCACTAAATAGAACGCGTGCAAAAAATCTGTCATTGTCCCGTAATTTCTCTTGTGCCCAGTGCCAAAACCGTACACGACATTCAAAGTCGTCGCCATGCAATTCCTGGTGCATAGAAATATGGTACGGGTGCAATCGATTTTGATGTAGCATTCTCAACACCAACGTTTTTGAGATTCCCGATTCTTGTGCAATTTGTCTGCTACTGATGCGTGGATTAGCCGCAACAGCAGCTAAAACACCTACTTCGGCATCATCATTTGTTGCAGGTCGTGGCTGACGTTTCACATGTGGCTGAACACTTCCTGTTTCCTTAAATAACGTAATTATCTGGCGAATGGTCTGGACACTTGGATGATGTCGTCCGGGATACCAAGCAGCATACATAGTACACACTCGTTGGGCATTTTGATCACAATAGCCACACATCAACACAATATCAACCTTTTCTGCAATTGGTAAACGGTCCATTTTAACATGGGTAATGTATCACGAAGCAAATACCGTCTGCACTGGTGGAATGTTTCGTGATACCACTTACTTATTCGTTTGTGACTGTTACAGCACCATCTATCGCAAAGCAAAAAAAGTGGACCAACTAAAACATTCATATTTCTTTACATACTACACGAATATGTAATAAAAAATGGGGGTTCCTATTTTTTAAAACACCAGTTGATATCCATTTGACCTATAGTGGCGCCATCTAGCGGGCCAATCATAGCGCCATCTGGTTTCCCCCTACAAGCTAGACGAGTTTCGTTCTTTGTAATTTTTTAGTTTGATGCTTATTTCGTGAGATATTTGGCCCGGTCACTAACAATGGACCACCCTGTATATCAATATATAGAAGAAACTGCAACACATATGTACCAAGAATGTTGAAATAAAAAGCGTAGTTTGTATTCATAGCAACCTGAATGAGTGGGCCAAAGTCATGGTATAAAAATCATCACAGAACCACCACCAACTACGCATCCCACACACTGTGGGTTAAATGACTCATTGGAAAGTCACTACACTTGACACACTGCCTGCTTTGAAAGTGGGCAAAATAACAACTAGTTGGACCACACTACACAACTCCATTCAGCTACTGTCCAGTTTCTATGTTGTTTGACCCATAGAAACATGCTGCTTCATGTACTGCTGTGAGCAACAGCCTTTGCTGAGGTAGCACACTGCAAATGTTCACTGCAATCAGTTCTCTTTGCGATGACCATTCAGAAGCTGGATGAGATGGACCTGCATTTACTGGCCATATCAGTTCATGTTGTGGGGGGAACTTTCATTGACAAAATGTAACACTAGGCTCTGGTCCCTGTCGATTAGGACCTTTTTGTGACCACTGTTCTTGTGCAGTGCTACATGGCTGTGAGTTGTACACCATTCCTTGTATAGCTAACGCCTGGTACCTTTCTACCATGTTCCAAAGTGACCAATGTACTCTTTTAGAGGGTGACTAATATTTTATCAGGTGAGATTATTTTCACCACATAAAACTGTAATAAAGGTTTAACTTGTGTACTTCATAGAACATATGAATAATTTTTTAAACATGGGATCACTATAACACTGCACTATCTGTCATACACCTACACTTATGTTAACACGTATCTGACTAATACCCAATTCCACACTCCAGTATACATCAATAGCAACAACACACACTTGCATACTGATGGTTATCATTCCTTCCAGATGAAACACACCTTTCCTTACAGTCCCAGCATTCACTGCTATTGATACCTATTTGGTGGCACCACAGTGTTTCCACTCTTTTGTCTTTTTAAATTTATGTTATTTGTCTGTTTCACTTTTATATTCTGTGATTTTTATCGTCACACCACAGTGTTTCCACTCTTTTGTCTTTTTAAATTTATGTTATTTGTCTGTTTCACTTTTATATTCTGTGATTTTTATCGTCACCTTATCTACACTATGAATTCTTTTCTTGTAATTGCTCTTTCTTTCCTTTTTTTTGGTTCTTTTACACTTTCTCTGTCATTATGTTTTCCCTTTTATGCTTCCAATTAAACCACAGTCTGTCACCTCTAATTTGTTGACATTCAGGTAATGTCTGTGTTTGCTGTTCATGACTGATTTCCCTCGCACCCCTAATATCATGCTATCACTTTACTTGAAACCCTGTATCATTTCCCTACTTCATCCTTGAGTAATTATATTTCACCCAAAAATTTAATCATTTTGGCTTGCTATCTGCTTCAAAAAGTGAGCATTTTTCTCATCTTATGTATACTTGTGCCAGTATAGTAAGTATAAGTTTTTTCTATGTTTATTTTCTACTAACTTTGGACTGGAGATCCTCACAAATAACTGCAAATAAAAGAAAATTTATTTATACTAGGGTGATTCACATATTCTTGCTCATGTTATTGAAATATCGAAACATACATCATAGTAAAATGTAAATAAAATTAATGCATGTGTCTTGAATAAATTACGTTTTAATAACAATTTATTATTTTTAGAATCTGTAAAAAATGTTTTAGTACAAAATATATCTAATAAACAGGATGAACTAGTTACAACTATTCAGGCACTGTGTTATTTGAAGTACTTGTATGTACAATGGTACAAAAATTTAAAATGTTACAAAAATAGTGTGTCTGCAGAAAAACTTGAACATGAATTTTGGGTTCACAAATGGTACTTACTTTAATATACGAGCCCAAGTACCAGAGTAAGTGCTGACACTTTCACATTAGAAAATATACAGAAAAATCATAAGACATTATTATTTTACATCATCCATGTGTAGCAGAAGTTATGAGATCACACAGAAGCTAATAACACTTGCAGAACAAGTTCTTTTGCTCCATTATAATGTATAAATAACACTGAATTGTGTACGTAACATATTGACATCCACACTGAAAAAAAATGTTTGTTTCTGGAAGCAAATGCAGTCTGCTAAAACAGCTTAAGTTATGGTACAAAATGACTAGCAATTTTTATGACACAAAGTTTATGGTAGTTTTTTAATGCCACACCAAAGCAAAATTGAACTGAAATAAAAAAATTCTGAATTTTAATTTCATATTTAATATGAACTTGCCAAATTCTGCAACACTTGGTATAATTTCATGAACAATCTGTGGATGTTGCACCAATGTCACCATCTGAGAATTTCTTCTTTTTAAAAAATTTTAGTCACATTACTACTACAACATAATAGAAATTTATGTAAGATATAATTTTTGATTAACAGAAAAAACAATAAATACATTAAAATAAACTTCAGGTTTCATACTATTCAATATCAAATTTGACTGTTATCTAATTGAGAAAGAAAAGATGCAATTAAACTTACTGCATCATCTTTGACATGTTTTACAAATTTCCCAGGAAGTTGATTTATTTAAAAATATCATAGTTAACTACAGCAATGTTCTGATGTAACTGAATACTGAAACAAGAGAAAAATCTGACTCTGGAGAAGAAAATGGACTTCAATTGTAATCTAACATCATAGTTAGTTACAGCAATGTTCTGATGTAACTGAATACTGAAACAACAGAGAAAAATCTGACTTTGGAGAGGAAAATGGTCTTCAATTGTAATATACCAATACAAAATGATTTTCAAAGTTGCTTCCAATCACATCATTAAAATATGTCCATACATTGCGCTATGTAACATATCAGAAAGTTTGTTACCATTCAGTACTAATACTGTAGCATTGTTTTCATCACACACTGTGAACTGGATGCAGCTATGATAGCAAAATCATTAATAATCATTGAAAGTTTTGCAATTTTGAATGTTTCAATAAAAAAGTATCTGATAAATTATAGGAATTGCAATATTATGCTGCCACTGTTGCTACTAGTTTACTCAGATATAGTAAATAAAATTTAAAGGTAAGGTGGTTTTCTGCTACCCAGAGTTCTGAGTGTGTTGATCCTCTTGCCAACCTCCCCAAACTATCTCCTCTATTCTGTTCTGAAAAATGAACTTGTTTTTCAGAAAGCCGGGATTAGTGATTACTTATTTTCAAATGTGTCTACTGATTATAGAGTGAGTTACATTTCCTGAAGTTAAGTGCAGGCCAGCCTATATTCTCTCTTTTTAGATGTAATAAATTTCTGAATGTATTTTTCCTTTTTATATGATTAAGTAGGTTCTCTATGCCCTTTATACAATCTCCAAACAGTGTATTCCAGTAGAAGACCACAGGCCACATAGATAATTATGTGGATTGATAAATTATAGTTTAGATAAGTTCAATAATTAACAATTATTTTGCAGATAAACATGTTACTTATCAAAAAGCATATTAGGAAGCTGAATAACCACATATCCAAAAATGCAAATCAAGGAATTTCTTTTGTGCAAGTCTACCTATTGCCTTTCATGGGCAAAGGTCTCGGTCTGGCACACAGTTGTAATCTGCCAGGAAGTTTCATATCAGCGCACACTCCACTGCAGAGTGAAAATTTCATTCTGGAAACATCCCCCAGGTTGTGGCAAATCCATGTCTCCGCAATATCTTTTCTTCCAGGAGTGCTAGTTCTGCAAGGTTTGCAGAAGAGCTTCCGTGAAGTTTGGAAGGTAGGAGACAAGATGCTGGGAGAAGTGATGCTGTGAGGACAGGGCGTGAGTCGTGCTCGGGTAGCTCAGTCGGTAGTGCACTATCTGCGAAAGGTAAAGGTCTCGAGTTTGAGTTTTGGTCTGGCACACAGTTTTAATCTGCCAGAAAGTTTCATACCTAAGAGGTATTTAGGTCACTGTGCCCCACTAATGTATGTAAACATTATTGTAAATTTGGCCAATGTGAGCTCTTACACCAATCTGACTCCCTAAAACACAGTTACACGCACCTACTCTTTGATGAAAACAGAAAAACCGCACATGTAATACATAAAAATAGGTTTAAAATTGAGGTTGTTTCCATAACCACCTCTTAACATGTTTGGTACCTTCCTTATAACCATTGTCACTTACATAATGGCACTGTTTCATTTTCAGACGGTCTTTATTAGTATATAATATGAGTCACAGTAACAGCTGTGATGCAATATGTCATACATACCACCTGAAAATTAAATGATACCAATCTGAAAGCAACTGTGGAGATTAAGACTACACCAATGAAAGTGGAGGTGGTTATTGAAGCAATCGCAGTTTTAATCCCAGTTATCACTGATGTGGTACCTGCAGGAATAAAATGATAATGGAAGCAGTTCACAATGAACAAATATAAAAGTGAGATGAAATTTTTTACACACTAGTGTGGCAGCAACTTCCACTAAAATCAGACTCAGAAAGAAGCCCTAATTGGTTTTAACAAAATGAAGACATCAAATGTCTAGCAGATAAATGATTTTATGGAAAAGAATTGACAGTGAATCTGCCTAAAAGTAACCTGTATTTTTTCCCACAGAAGATATGAATGGTTATGTAATATTAGCAGAGGGACAGGAATAACAACTCCACAGTGTGCAGTATACTGAGTGCACAAACAGAGGAGCATATTTTAAATACAAAGACAACTGGCAGCCTTTGATAATACTTCTTAAAATCATAACATAAACTCTTCTAAATCATAAGAAACGTAAAAAATGTGTGACACAGCCACATCTTCACAATTGGTGGTATTTACATGGCTTACATCACTTATGTAAAACTCAACCCATAAACACAATCAGCAACACAGACTACCAATCAACACAAACACTAGTGTCCACAATCTCTAATTAAATGAACAGTGTGTGCAATTGCAAGGAAAAATAGGATTTCAAAGACAGTCTTCAGTAGCCTTCACAAATTATGTACCTAGAAGCACTGATAACAACAAATAAAATGTGAGGTTGCTCTGGCTATCCCTCTGAAGTACAGAATTATACATCCACAAAATGACATTATCATCATCTTTCACTATTTCAAGGTAGGCAATTTTAAGCCCTCACCTGCAGCCACGTCAGCATCACTGTCTGACACACAAAGAATCTTGTGCTTGATCATCTGTACTTTCAAGTCATGTCTATGTGAGAGGTTTGGAACAGAGTGATGACAACCAAACAGACATATGAAGGAAAAGTAGTGACTAGTACACTGAGCACAAGTTCACTATGTTCCTTCTACAGATAACATTACATCTGTAAATTTATCCTGAGTTACTGGTTTATTAAAACAAAGAAAAAGACTCAGAATATAGTGAACACAAATTGCAAAAGCTACATATAGTAGGTAAAATGAAAGCCGCAGCTATTCATGGATGATAAATCCTTGACACACAAATGCCAATTAATTTCAGTTAGAAAGAATGATAATGGCATAAAGTTTTGAAAACAGTATGAGTACACAGACTTCAGAACTTTCTTGTCGAGATTAAGCAAAATTAAGCAAAACAGATGGGAAAGAATGCTTAGCTACACAATTAAAATAAATAAATATGTAAATTACAGTAATCACAACAGCATACAAATAATGTTTATGATACTATATCCACCTCCTTAGCTGAGTGGTCTGCACACCTGACTGCCACACAGTCGGCATAGGTTGGATTTCTGGTCAGGTCGAAGATTTTCTCCATTCGGGGAATGGATGTTGGCTCATACTTATCATCATTTCATCATCATCAACATGCAAGTTGTCCAATGTGGCATCAACTGAAACAATTTGCAACTCGCCGGCTGAACTTCCCCATGTGGGGACTCCTGGCCATCGGTGCCATTTATGAGACAACAATACCACAAAAGGTCACGGAACAGGAAGTACGAAATCCATAAATGAAAATAGGCATAGAGTTTCTACAGCTTGAATGAAACTTTTGGCCACAAAAAGTATCGCTGTTATGGCATAAAAACCATAATCATTTTCTATGTAAGGATATTATAGAAAACTGCCCTTTCTGGAATCAATATTATAATGTATGACAAATATTGTTTGAGAAGGCTTGAAGTTCATGACTGTACATGAATACATTTACAACACAATGTTCTGTATAACATAATTTTTGCACTGACAACACTGTACTTCTAGAAACAATTTTTAAATCAAACAGAAGTGTGTCATTGTATCAAAAAGAGTTCTGTAATGGTGCTCTGGAGCACATAACAAAATATGAGAGTTCTATTATGGGGATTGAACAGGATGTGGGCAAGACAGAACTAAATGTGGATATTGTGACTGTTATAGTATGCATTATATACAACACTAATGAAACACCAATAAAATATCAATAAAGGTGTGCCAGAATATGTATTATATGTGAACTGTTGCCAGTCTCCTGTTGTCAAATCATTTTTACACTCTGAATTTTCATAATGGATCCATTGTAGCCCAAAGAAAACTGAATAAAGGAATTATTAATTTGGAAAACTCTCATGGAATACAATGGTAATCTCTACAAGATAAAGGAAACGAGACCTATTACACCATGTAAAATACTACTACTGTTGCGCAAATGAAGAATTCCCACCTCCCATCCCCCTTCCCCAATTCCTATCTTTGCCTTGATCACATGAAGTCAAGTTACATGTCAAATTCTTACCATAAAGAAGATAAAGTTCGTCACAGGATTTATTAATTACATAATTGATTTTCTATCAAGACTAAGTACGTAAAATGTGGAATTTGTGACGAAATCTAAAGATATTCTTGTCTCATTATTCAATGAATGGAGATGACAACTATGCAGAGAGTTGTGAAGAATTAAAGAAAAAGTTCAACAAAAATGGGCATTACTTTTGCTGTTCACAGTCTCTTGAAATACCAACTGTTATTAAATAAAAGTAGTCTGTGATACTTCAATTTGCAGTTAACATTTCTGTGGATGTATTCCTATGTCATAGAATGTGTTCTATTTGACTGTTAGAGATGAGTTGCCTGATAAGAAAACATAATGCTGTCATACAGTGTTTTACACCAGCACTGAAGCAGTAAGTATAATACCATCTGAGGAGTACATCTCCAGCTGAAAAATGGCATACTAGATCAACGGTAATCAAGAAAGTCTGGGATTATTTAACCTCCCATCTGCAATAAGTTTATTAGAGATGGGGTAAATGCCTAGATAAAGAATAAGAGCAGGGGGAGAGCACAAGGATGGGAATGGATAATTACAATATACTTTTCAAAGGAAATATCACAGCGCTCACCTGAAGCGATTTATGAAAATCACAGAATACCTAAATCTGACTGCCCAGATGACATTTTAATGTCACTTCTCATAAACTTTGAATCTAGATCCTTAACCCCTATGAGACACTGCTAGGTGGGTGTTCAGAAGGCCTGTCAGTACAGCCCACAACACATTTTGTATTTACAGAGTGGTTAAAAATATGAGAGAACTGCAAAAGTGTACTCTACATTAAAGAAGAATGAATGGCTAAGTGTGAAATTTTCCAAAGCATGAATCTACTTTCTTTAAAAAAAATCTTTGAACTGACATGTAAGACATTATTTTCAAATAAAGAAAAACGACAACGAAGTACAGCTTAGTAATTGTTCATGACACAGGAGAAATCTTGTACTGAAGGTTCATTATCTGTAGGCTATCTCACTTGGTGATGACGTTATGGGCACATAATTACACAGTACACTGATAAAATCTTGGCATGTGCAGCACCTTTCTGACGACAATACCATCTACTCATTCTTTTGTCAAACACTGCATAGCTTCATTCAAACACTCATTTATAATTATCCTTCTTGGTTTTATTATAATAAAGTAACAAATAAATCTTAAGAAAATGCTGTATGGTACAGTCAATAATACAACCTGAGTAACTAACAGACAAGTAAAATATCACAGTATATTATTTTTTTAAAATAAATTTACTTGGGTATCAAATTGTCTCAGAAAATTTTCACATCAAATGAAAACAGTTTGATATTCAAGCAAATTGGCACAGTTTGTAACAATATATAACAAATCAGTTATTTTCCAATTTTGTTATAAATGCTCCCTGCTTAACATTTTAGTAGTCCATGACAAAATTAGGCACAGAACATCTGTTATTTATCTTTGAGTTCATCACCAAGCTTTTTATAGTCTCTTCTAACTTCCTCCTGAAGTTTCTGCCATTTAGCCACTAGTGACGACACATCTTTCTTCTTTAGTGACAATCCTGGTGCTAATTTTGGCTAGACAGAAGATGAGAGAAATAAAAAATATTACATTTATGCATTGCAAAATATAGTGGTTTTATACGTAGTCTGCAGTTCCAGGTTAACAAACAGTAAACCAGAGTCTAATTTACCTTTTTCTTCTTTCGTACTTCTCCTATAGGCGCCTCTGACATTTTTCCTTCAATGTGGGCAGATACTTTTTGATATGCTGTGCTACCAGTAAGACCACCAACATTACTATTAGCACTAGAACTTGGTTCTATTGTGGCAGGGGCTATCATTGATTCCTTTTCAGTCTCACTGGCTGCACCTGTATGCTCGCCCATTTGGTGTTTTTCAGACGATGCTGTAACTGCGGTTTGTTCAAGAGATGCCAGGTCTGAATAGAATGAATCAATTTCTGCATGTAGAGAAGTCTTTTCTGGTGGTTTCTCAATGACATGTGCTGCTGGAACCACAGGATCTGCTACATATGGCATTGGTCCATATTCAACAACAGCATTTAAAGGGCATATGAGAGGAAGACCACCACCATGCTGTAACACAATTATTACTATTCAGTTAATGTTATAACACAGTGTACTGCAGTAAATAATGATCACTACAGATTAGATGTATAGATTCTAATCAACTAAAAATGCAGACACAAGAAATGTTAAAACAGAGTATCAATTGTGTAGAAAAATCCAGCAAAATAAGGCTTCCTTTCAGAAATGGTGGTATGTTTGTCATTATACATGTAATATACTCTAGAAGCACATGAGGAGCAGTCAAATGAAAACCAAACAATCACCACAACGTGACCATGGAATGGTTCCATTCAGAAGTAATCACCAGATGCATTAAGACATTTATCTTCCTGGGAGACAATTAATCTCATGCTTCAACACATGAAATACTTTACAAGAGTACAAGCTGATAAACTTGGCACTGCCACAGTATTTACTTATTCCAATCATCTACTCATCCATCTCCTCCTCCCCATTCTCACTGTCCATCCCTCTGTCTCTGTGCATCTCCTCCTCCTCCTCTTCCTCTCCTCTCTCTGCCCATCTCCTGCCCCCCTCTCTGTCTGTCCATCTCCTGTCCCTCTCCCTGTCGGCCCATCTCCTCAACCCCCTATCTCTGTCCACCTCTTCCTCACCCCTTCTCTGTCCATCAACCCATTATCATCCCCATCCTCACAGTATTTCTGCAGATGCGACAAATATTGCACATACACAAATATGTCTGATCGTTTGCTATTTTACACCATACAAATCCAGAGATGATGTTAAATTTATCTGTGGTTTTCAGCCATGTGGACTAATCTTAAGTACCGAAACATGTTGACAAAATTATTGGCCCATTACAGTGTTCATTCTTATGATCTGCTTGACACAATGAACGGCACAAATAACAGAAAAATTGCACTTCATGCTTTTAAAAGCATTCCAAGTAAACTAAATACATGAAATAAATACTAACAGGTCATTTTCAAACTTTTTCACATCACCTCTCCTCATCTACATCCCCACCCCTAGCGATAGTGGTGAACCTTAGTCCCACAGTATTTTTATACCAATAATAAGTCATGCAATTAAATAAATTTGTTTGACCTTGCTCTGTGTGTTCCTGAGTTATCTTTCATCTTCTTGTGGGAACACTTCATTGGTCTTGATCAGTATGTGTCCCTGTTGACGACTAGTCTACCTCTAACCATAAGCCTGCTGATGGCTAGTCTACCTGTAGCTGTCAGCAGAGACACATCTTCTGACATTGTACTATGTTAAATGTATGTTGCTACCTACTTATTATATCTCTTTGATGTACTTATTGCATACATAATGTTGTGGGTAGCATAATGGCTTTCTGTAGGTTAGATTGTAAAACACAGTTATGACAAAATGTCTAACTCTAAAGGTCAATGTAAACACTACTGCCTTGTACTAAGTGATCAAAAGATGACAGTTTAAGTTATTGAAACTAGTTATCTACGTACAAATAATTGTGATCAAGATTAATGAAGTGTTCCCACAAGAAGGTTACACAACTGATAACTACTGATCATTTCCTCCAGAACTGACAGTGTCTGTCAGGTCATTGTAAAATATCATGCCTGATGTGTCAGTTTTACTGCATGAAGAACGAAAATGTAGAAAGCAATAAACTTTTTTCCTTTCATCTTCCTGTGAAGGGTGTCAACAAGAAAAGTTTTAAAAAGTTTGAAATTATGTGTAAAGTATATAACAAGGTGCTCTTATTCTCAAATTCTGGATGAATATTGTCTGGGTATTTGTGAAAGGTGCACCCTTACCCTGACCCTCACTCCTGCCCTCATCATTTTCAGATGGTTCTTACATCCACAGGGCTTCTTTCCAGATAACAAGTAATGTGTGTATCAAGTTTGGTTGAAATCAATCCAGTAGTTTAGGACATGTTGAACATATGTCAGACATTTGTGTAAGATATAGAGATAACACAAAATAAAATATAGACAGGGGTAAGTGGACAAGACTTCTTAAACAAGCTAAAAAGCTTTGGTCCTCTGTAAAATTACTCAATGGAACAAATTCATCTGTCCCAATTCTCATCACGTATTGTGGCACTGAAACTGAAAAAGATATAATTTGGGCATAGATACTGTAGTCTGTCTTTGAAAATTGCTACACCAAAAATGATCACAAGTCATTTCCAACATCTGACCTCTGTGTGGACACAAAAATGTCAGATACAGAAATAGGGAAGCGCGGAACTGAAACGGAGCTTCAGTCGTCTGACACAGGAAAGTCGGTTATATTCTATATTGAATAAGCAAAGGAACTAGTTCCCCTTCTAGTATTAGCTTATCATAGGCCACAAGAGTAACAGAGCCTGCCATGTGGCTGAAAAAGGTGCAGGTCATTCCAATCTATGCGAATGGTTGCAAGATCAATGTGTAAAGGTATAAAACTGTCTCACTAATACCAATTTTTTATAGAATTATGAAATGTATATTGTGCTCATGTATGATGATTTTCCTGGAGACCAACCAACTCCTATGTCACAACCAAAACTCTTCTTGCTAGCACTGACTGTTCTATGCTTGCTCATGAGACCCTCAAATTGCAGCTGTGTGTCATGGTTTCCAGAAAGCCTTTTATACAGCTGTGAGCCATAACACAGTAAAAAAAAAAAAAAAAAATATGTCCATACGGAATATACAGGGTTATTACAAATGATTGAAGCGATTTCACAGCTCTACAATAACTTTATTATTTGAGATATTTTCACAATGCTTTGCACACACATACAAAAACTCAAAAAGTTTTTTTAGGCATTCACAAATGTTCGATATGTGCCCCTTTAGTGATTCGGCAGACATCAAGCCGATAATCAAGTTACTCCCACACTCGGCGCAGCATGTCCCCAACAATGAGTTCGAAAGCATCGTTGATGCGAGCTCGCACTTCTGGCACGTTTCTTGGTAGAGGAGGTTTAAACACTGAATCTTTCACATAACCCCACAGAAAGAAATCGCATGGGGTTAAGTCGGGAGAGCGTGGAGGCCATGACATGAATTGCTGATCATGATCTCCACCACGATCGATCCATCGGTTTTCCAATCTCCTGTTTAAGAAATGCCGAAAATCATGATGGAAGTGGTGTGGAGCACCATCCTGTTGAAAGATGAAGTCGGTGCTGCCGGTCTCCAGTTGTGGCATGAGCCAATTTTCCAGCATGTCCAGATACACGTGTCCTGTAACGTTTTTTTTGCAAGAAGAAAAAGGGGCCGTAAACTTTAAACCGTGAGATTGCACAAAACACGTTAACTTTTGGTGAATTGCGAATTTGTTCCACGAATGCATGAGGATTCTCTACTGCTTGGATTCGCACATTGTGTCTGTTCACTTCACCATTAAGAAAAAATGCTGCTTCATCACTGAAAACAAGTTTCGCACTGAACGCATCCTCTTCCATGAGCTGTTGCAACCGCGCCGAAAATTCAAAGCGTTTGACTTTGTCATCGGGTGTCAGGGCTTGTAGCAATTGTAAACGGTAAGGCTTCTGCTTTAGCCTTTTCCGTAAGGTTTTCCAAACCGTCGGCTGTGGTACGTTTAGCTCGCTGCTTGCCTTATTCGTCGACTTCCGCGGGCTGCGTGTTCAACCATTTCTTCGCTCACTGCAGGCCGACCCGTTGATTTCCCCTTACAGAGGCATCTAGAAGCTTTAAACTGCGCATACTATCGCCGAATGGAGTTAGCAGTTGGTGGATCTTGGTTGAACTTCGTCCTGAAGTGTCGTTGCACTGTTATGACTGACTGATGTGAGTGCATTTCAAGCAAGACATACGCTTTCTCGGCTCCTGTTGCAATTTTGTCTCGCTGCGCTCTCGAGGGCTCTGGCGGCACAAACCTGATGTGCGGCTTCAGCTGAAGAAAACTATGAGTTTTTCTACGTATCTGTAGTGTGTCGTGACCATATGTCAATGAATGGAGCTACAGTGAATTTATGAAATCGCTTCAAACATTTGTAATAGCCCTGTACATAAGTCGTTTGATTGAACACTTCATAAAATACAGAACTTGGCATGTTGTCCTTAATGGGGAGGCTTGTCAGAAGTGTAGGTATCATCCAGTATACCTCAAGTTAGTGTGGCAGAGCATTTTTTTTTAAGAATTTTAGAGTACAAGGTGTAAAATCAGCAACTGACTTGAAACATAAATAAATATAATTTAAATTCTGTAGATGGACAAAAAGATATGATATCATTAGACTACAGAAATAGTGATCAGACATTAGCAACAGTCACAACTTTCAAGTATCTAGGAGTATCTGTCTTGAGAGAATTTAAGGTGAAATGACCACATATATATAACAAAGGGGAGGGAGGTGCCAGACTCAGATTTACTGGATGGACCTTATTCAGGTGCAATGCATGGATAAAATATGTTTCTTGAATACTGTTCGTTGGTCTGGGACTGTTAAAAATCTGGATTAATGGAAGAAATTAAAAAAAAAAGCTGGGCAATACATCATGAATTTGATTAGTCAGTATGATAGTGGTAAAGACATGCTGAACAAACACTAGAGAGCGAAAGATGCAAGAAGAAAGTTTTTGTGAAGGGTCTTACTACCAAAATTCCAAGAGTCCATATTCCAAACTGAGTTAAGAAACATATTACTGCCTCTAACACACATCTTGCATAATGACCACAACGCTAAAATTGGGGACATTCAGGTTCTTACATAGGGGTACCAAGGGTTTTCTTCCAGTGTATCATCTGCAAAAGGAATAGAGATAAGGGGTGGGGAAATGATACTGGTACTCTACATACGCCTTACTGTGGTTTTCCCACTATATATTTACATGTAGGTGTTAATCTCCTACATTCTTAGGGAAGACCTTGGCCCACACTATATGATAATGACTACAATTAGAGCCAGGAATGATGGCGGTAGAGTTTAGGCTTTTCTGTACACCTGGCAT
Organism: Schistocerca piceifrons; assembly: GCF_021461385.2. Lineage (NCBI taxonomy): Eukaryota > Metazoa > Arthropoda > Insecta > Orthoptera > Acrididae > Schistocerca > Schistocerca piceifrons. Next base: position 478,895,442 of record NC_060149.1, on the reverse strand, counting down.
CTCTCATCTTTAAACAGCCGATGAGTGTTTAGTAGTTTTCTGAGTGCTCTGATATGTAAGTCTAGGCCAGCATTAAAAGTGATTGTAATAAATTATTTGGTGAATTTTTATTTCATTTGATGTGGGTTGTCATGGTTGATGGTGGTGCTAAGCAAAAAATTCTCCATAAACAAATGAGGGGTATAATTTATAGGATACACATTTTCTTCTAGCCCCAAGCAGAAAACGGAGGACCTATCACAGGTGTTGCCGGGTCTCAGGAATGCACTGAAGAATCAAGTGGCATCAGCTTGAGAAAATCCATTGCAGTGAATTTAATTTATCTGTCCAGAAAGCAAATTAGTGTTCCTCACTCATGCTGAATTGCTGAATTTTGTAATGTTTCATAATCCCCATGCAAAAGTTTATGAAATTAATTGTACTGAACAGGAACATAGACATAAAGTTTTATGTTTGCCACCATATCATTGCCAGTGGAATCCGACGGAACTCAAACAGGGGCAAGTGAAATGGTATGTTGCAGAATGAAACACAACATTTAAAACTGGTGACAAAGAAAGGCTTTTGCATGAATCTCTAGACAGCAAAACCCCTTCAGCATGGGATGAATGTGTTTGGCATGCAGGATGACATGGAGAGATAAATTTTAATTGACAATGTGCTTGATCCTATTGTCATCACTCTAAGACAACGTAAATCAGACACCAACATTGACTGCAGAGATATAGATGATGACAACTGCAGTGACTGAAAGCAATGGAAAGTAAGGAACACAAACAATATTTATGCTGTCTTCTTTGTTTTTATGGCTCTTCCACAGCTGCAGTTTTACTATAATACTAAGACATATTCTATCTCCAGCAACTGTAATAAAAGTCTTATTTAGAACAGATGCATTTTGCTTTATCCTGATGTTTCTTGAATGGACAATATTTTGGTTCCTACATTGCCAAGCCACTTGATTTCTGTCATAGTTTTGTCCATCGTTGCTGCGGGAATATCATATTCAACATTTGTGTTAAATAACCTATATTTTAGCAATTAATTGCTGTTTGTGTATGACAGACACACAAACACAAAGATGTTTGATTTTTCAGCACACAGCATTTCACTGACTTACAATATACTTCAGTTTTTATGTTTTTGTGAGTCCATAATTCACTTTTGTGTACTTCGTCAATTATGCTCTGGTCAAAGTACTATAAAATAGAGTAAAACATGTCTTGTCTAAATAATATTTTTTATTAAAGACAGAATATCTTCCAGTATTACATATAATATTTTTGTAATATTTAAATTATTCCCTTGAGAATGTTATGCAACATGGCAACATGTAATGTGTGGCAGACTGTGTCTAAGTTGGCAGTAGTAAACATTGCACATGACCAGCACAGCAACTGTAAATCACAGAAGATAATCAGACAGTTCATAAGAAGCCAGGTGATGATGAAACATGGAGTCCAGTGCGGTAGCCATCTGTCCATACACATAAGCATTCATACTTTCACGTACGCTGATGCCCACGGTGAAGCACAAAATGCAACTTGCTGCACCAGCCAACATTGTGTATTTTATTCCTTTTGTTCCAATCGTATTGTAGAGGTAGTTATGTGGTGGTGGGGGCTTAACTTTCTCCACTGCCTGCTACCCCCTAATGACAAGCTTATGAAGTGTTTGGTGCCTGCGCCTGTCGTTCGCAACTGGAAACACTGCAGTCACCCCCTGTGCCTTTACATTGTGTGGACCTGCATGGCCTGCCTTCGTTCATGGATTCAATTATAATCAAGGCTGCTTGGTGACAATGACATGACGTCTGAGTAGAACTGTCTGTGCTAATGACCATGTGACACACATCACCAGTATCTTCCTTTCCTTATCTCTTTCTCTCACTATAGATCCTTCACCTCCCCCTGTACTATTTTTTCTGCATTTCCCCTTGTACCATTCTGTTTCCTAAATAAGTCTTATTTACTGTTTTACTGTTTTTACGTCTATGAAGATACATCGCAACTGACCACAGGAAGAGGCAATGAGCACGATATGGGTACCTGGAACATATGATACTTACTGGGCTTTTGAAAAGGGAGGAAGGGTGTAATATTTCATCAGCGACTGATGATGAAATCATTCATTCATTCACATCCCCCCTCCCCCCCCCCCTACGCCCCCCACCCACACGCACACAAAATATTTTTAAAAAGCCTTTCAAAAAAAGTACTGATTTACAAATAATCTTACCATATAGGCACTATCATCTGCATACAGTTCAGCATGTGATAGTACAGTTGAGCTACTGCGTGATTCATCATCTTCTATCATCTCTTCACCATCAATGTCTGTATAATCTTCAGTTGTGGGATCATAACCTGGCATGATATGGGCAGACTGTACATAAGAAGTAGAAACAGATATACATGGTGGTGGTGGAGGAGGAGGTGGTGGTGGTGGAGGCGATGAAATAGAAGGAGGGGGAGGTGTCGGTGGCAATGGTGGTGGTGCAGATGCTGGGGGTGGTGGTGATGCTGGGGGTGGTGGTGGTGGTGGGGGTGGTGGTGGTGGCGATGGTGGAGGAGGAGGAGAAGTAGGTGGTGGGGGTGGAGGAGGTGGTGGGGGAGGGGGAGGAGGAGGGGGAGGGGGACCAGCAATAATATATGGGAGCTCTGGATGATCAACTCCAGGTGGTAAAGGCTGAACCCTACCATCTCCTTTCATCACATCTGTTCGATGATCAGGTACTGATGACTGCACAGCAGTGGATGAATTCTCTGCAGGAAGTGGTGCTTGGGTATGTGAAACATGGAGTGGAGCAGAATCTGACAACTTATCACCGTCATCTGAAATGCCATCTGCAAATAAATACAAAAACAAATAAAGTTGTAGCTGAATTATTCTCTCAGTACTACAACAAATGGTAAATTAATAAGTATAATACTGACTTTATTCTGCTCTGAAGGGTTATCACTCTAGTGAAATAATTAAAAAGCATACAAAAATGTATATTAGGAATACTGGGATAATGGAACAACAATACTTAAAAAAACACATGCACACAATACAATTCAGAAAAGCAATGAATTCATAGGAAACAAATTTAAAGTTGAACAGATCATCGAAAAAACCTACATTGCAAATATTACTGACATAATGGTTCATATATTACACATAGCATGTGACTGTGCCAACATCAATTTCCTTCTTTGTCACTCAAACTGCTCTCCAAGCATTTCTTTTATGTGTACAACGTTACATTAGAAGTGAACTTCTTGATTCATAGCATTAACAGGATAAGGAAATGAATCACCTTTCACCTGGCACAATGAACTCAATCTATCTACCCCAAAGCCAGCTTTACAGCAGAATCATAATCGTCTCAGGGAAATAAAGGAAAATCTCTGCTAACTTACGTAGGGGAGGACACAGTAAAGGGGTTTGGACTAATAAACATGAATAAAGTCGCAAAACATCATAAGCTCTGATTATGTTTCGAAATAATTATTTATGATGTTTATGAATAACAACATAACTGAAATACTGATGCATGGGAATAAACTAATTTACAGCTGCCTTTGAAAAGTACATAAATTAGCTTTCTTAGTAAGGGCTTTTAACTCAACTGTGAATCTTTATCAAGAGCTCTTTTACAAATATTACCAACATAATGCAAAGAAATGCACTAGATAATATACTAATCTACAGCTTTATGTACAGGGTTATTACAAATGATTGAAGCGATTTCACAGCTCTACAATAACTTTATTATTTGAGATATTTTCACAATGCTTTGCACACACATACAAAAACTCAAAAAGTTTTTTTAGGCATTCACAAATGTTCGATATGTGCCCCTTTAGTGATTCGGCAGACATCAAGCCGATAATCAAGTTACTCCCACACTCAGCGCAGCATGTCCCCATCAATGAGTTCGAAAGCATCGTTGATGCGAGCTCGCAGTTCTGGCACGTTTCTTGGTAGAGGAGGTTTAAACACTGAATCTTTCACATAACCCCACAGAAAGAAATCGCATGGGGTTAAGTCGGGAGAGTGTAGAGGCCATGACATGAATTGCTGATCATGATCTCCACCACGACCGATCCATCGGTTTTCCAATCACCTGTTTAAGAAATATCGAACATCATGATGGAAGTGCGGTGGAGCACCATCCTGTTGAAAGATGAAGTCAGCGCTGTCGGTCTCCAGTTGTGGCATGAGCCAATTTTCCAGCATGTCCAGATACATGTGTCCTGTAACGTTTTTTTCGCAGGAGAAAAAGGGGCCGTAAACTTTAAACCGTGAGATTGCACAAAACACGTTATCTTTTGGTGAATTGCGAATTTGCTGCACGAATGCGTGAGGATTCTCTACCGCCCAGATTCGCACATTGTGTCTGTTCACTTCACCATTAAGAAAAAATGTTGCTTCATCACTGAAAACAAGTTTCACACTGAACGCATCCTCTTCCATGAGCTGTTGCAACCGCGCCGAAAATTCAAAGCGTTTGACTTTGTCATCAGGTGTCAGGGCTTGTAGCAATTGTAAATGGTAAGGCTTCTACTTTAGCCTTTTCTGTAAGATTTTCCAAACCGTCGCCTGTGGAACGTTTAGCTCCCTGCTTGCTTTATTCGTCGACTTCCGCGGGCTACGCGTGAAACTTGCTCGCACGTGTTCAACTGTTTTTCGCTCACTGCAGGCCGACCCGTTGATTTCCCCTTACAGAGGCATCCAGAAGCTTTAAACTGCGCATCCCATCGCCGAATGGAGTTAGCAGTTGGTGGATCTTTGTTGAACGTCGTCCTGAAGTGTCGTTGCACTGTTATGACTGACTGATGTGAGTGCATTTCAAGCACGACATACGCTTTCTCGGCTCCTGTCGCCATTTTGTCTCACTGCGGTCTCGAGCGCTCTGGCGACAGAAACCTGAAGTGAATTTATGAAATCGCTTCAATCATTTGTAATAGCCCTGTATTTACTTTCAATCTTGTTTTCAGTTTTTATGTTGCTTGTGTGTAATAAAATACATCACTCACTATCAGCACTTAGGATAGGAAAATGAAACCAAATTTCAGTGACAATTTAAAGCCATTTTCAGCACTATTAACATGAAATCTTTAACAGTATGTACCTAATGACTGACACAAGGAACATAAAGCTGTAAATAATAGCAAAATCACACAGTTTTCTTCTCAAGAGAGAACAATGTATTACCTTTATGATGTTCATATATTTGTTTGGACACAGATGCACGCTGAGAGAGTTGCTTCTTCTTCTGATCACATCCTTTATGAGAAGAGTCTGGTCGTTTATTATTTTTATTTTCTTGAGTTGAACATGGTAAACCAGGCTGCTCCACAAGTTCCTCACTGGCATCCATTGAATCGTCTTCCATTGCGCCACTATCACCCAAATAAGGATATTCCCACTGAACTTCACCAGTCTCAGAATTGTAATAATAATATCTCTTCCATCCCCTAGATGCACCAGATGAGCGCAGCAAAAAGGAGAGAAACAAACAAAGAAAGAAATGATACAACTGAAATAACATTCAAATATTTGAGAATGATTTTAATAAAATCACTACAGTTATGAAGCACCATACATTATTACACTAGACATATTATCAGGTTTCAGAAATTAGGGGCATTACACTGATTCATTCCATTACTCTTACAGTAATTCTCTGTGGCAGCACAAATCATACATGTGCTTTTAAAATAACACAATAATGATCATAATAATAAAACATTTTCATAACATATTTTTTTCTGTAACAAAAGTTAATTCCACTTCCTACATTTAAGATACAAGAGGATAACAAATATAGTTTTACAGAATTGGAATTGATTACTCATAAATCATTATTTGAAGATCAATGGTTGAACATTTGTTGCAAGTAAAGATAAATAATAAGTGGTTGCTGGAGCACATACAACAGCAACAGAACTACCAACTTTTATCAGACATTTTAGTTTAAAACTGACAAAACTGCATCAAAATTCATTCACATATCATTTAGGTACACCAGTACCTAAGTGATGTTAATAATTTCCATGAAAAGCTTTTTATATGACAGTATCTAATAGCATAGTCACTTAAAATTTAAATAGTCTACCTGCACAAAAATAATAAAACTGTTGCTTCATGTCACTTCATTACATATTGTTTGGAGTTTAAAGGGGAGAGAAATTATTTCATAAACTCATCAACACCATAATTATCTGCCAAAATACACAATGAATAAACAAAATGCTGGCATATTTGTAGAACAGAAGATTTGTGGTGAATGTTAGTTTTGAAACCCTTATTGATAATACTGTTTAATTTATTTATTGCTTCACCCTCATGACTGATAGCTTTTAATTATATATCAGTCTACAGATGTTGGAAGTCAATAAATAATCAGCCACAGGAATGAATTTCCAGAATTATTATTACATGATGTTATTTCAGTTGTTGCGTGTCAGAATATAGTTTTAAATAAATTTTCATGTCCACGAAATTATCTCACTAACAACCCAGAATATTTGGCATGCCTCTTTGGCAGAGAGTTTTGAAACATATTACTTTCTTCTCGGCATGCATCATGGGGTGTTCTTCCATTATTATTAAAGACTGAGAGTTGTACAATAATAGTGATTCAATTGACACTCAATGTACTTAAAAATCATTTAACAAATTTTTCTTCTTTCTTTTCCTGCTCATAACTGCTTCACCCAAAATGTATGATGACCACTGTTACATTTATCTTTTGGCACACGGTTTAAGTTTTTGATTTAGTTCCTCTAATGATATATGAAGTGTATCAGCAAAATGGTGGTCCATTGGCAATGAAATGTATATCTTGAGGTTGTGTGTCATGATAGTAAAAACTACAACATCCCTTTGATTTTTTTCACTTTTATTCTACTCAATGTTCCTTCTCATCAGACCTCAAAGTGAAATTCAGTATGTCAGCAGTCTCAGACTCATTACAATTAAATATTTTTTTATATCAATATCTTCATCTACATACATAATCTGCAAGCCACTGTATGATGCAGGGTGGAGGGTACCTTGTACTACTACTAGTCATTTCGTTTCCTCCTCCACTAGCAAATGGAGTGAGGGAAGAATGACTGTCTATATGCCTCCGTATGAACCTTAACTTCTCTTGTATCTTCATGGCCCTTTTGTGAAATAAACATTGGTGACAGTAGAATCATTCTGCAGTCAACTTCAAATGCCTGTTGTCTAAATTTTTTCAATGTTGTCTACCCTCCAGGGATTCCCATTTCCACAATATTCACATGTTAATCAAACCTACTGGTCACAAATCTAGTAGCCTGCCTCTGATATGCTTCAATGTTTCCCTTTAATCTGACCTTGTGGAGATTCCTAATACTTGAGCATTACTCAAGAATGGGTTGTACTAGTGTGCTATATGGAGTCTCCGTTACAGATGAACCACACTTCCCTAAAATACTCCCAATAAACTTAAGTCAACCATTCATCTTCCCTACTGCTGTCCTTGTGTGCCATTCCTTTTCATATTGCTTTGCAATATTATATCTAATTATTTAATCGATGTGACTGTGTCAAACAGCATACTATTAATGCTGTATTTTGAACATTTGAGGATTGTTTTTCCAACTTGTACCCATTAACTTACATTTTTATACATTTACAGCGAGCTTTCATTCATCATAAAAATTAGAAATTTTGTCTAAGACATCTCGTATCCTCCTGGAGTTACTCAATGATGACATCATCTTGGAACCCACAGCACTACACCAAACAGCCACAGATTGCTCCTCACCCTGTCCATCACATCATTAATGTATATAGAAAATAAGAGCAGTCTTTTCACATTTCTCTGGGGCACTCCTGATGATACCCCTGTCTTTGATGAACACTCCTCAACAATGGCAACATACTGGGTTCTACAATGACGGAACAAAAAATTGCAACACCAAGGAGGAGTTGTGTGACATAAACAAAAGCTGGTAGGTATGGTTCCACATCTGAAAGATGACGTCTATTCAAATTTCGAACCTGTCACATAAGAGTGGTGCTAGTAATGGCAGTAGGAGAAGGCAAATCAGGTTTGCTTTAAATACATGTTGTAACAGTCATGAGCATTAGTTTCCCTTGAGATGAGACGTGATGAGTTGATGTTAGCCAAAAATGCCTCTAAGGTGACAAAGATGTCATCATCAACACCTCACTGAGTTTGAATGAGGTCATGTAATAGCACTATGAGAAGCTGGATGTTCCTTCTAAGATACTGCAGAAAGGCTTGGAAGGTATGTAGCCACTGTACATGATTGTTGGCAACGGTAGTCATGGGAATGTATGGTCACAGGAAGACGAGGCTCCGGATGACAATGTGGCACTACAGAGAGGGAAGAGCATCGTGTTTGGTGTGTGGCTTTGGCTCATTATATCCCATCTCCAGCAGCAATTTGAGCAGCAGTTGGCATCACAGTGATACAATGAACTGTTGCAACTCAGTTACTTCAGGGACAGCTCTGAGCCAGATGTCCTGTAGCATGCACTCCACTGACCTCGAACCACCGCCATTTGCAATTCAGTCATATCAAGTGAGAGCTCATTGGAGGGCAGGGTGGAGGTCTGTTGCATCTTCTGATAAAAGTTGGTTCTGCCTCGGTACCTTGATGGTCATGTTTTGGTTAGGAGGCCAGTTGAGGGCCTGCGACCAACCTGTCTGAGAGCTAGACACACACCTATACCTCGAGTTATGGTCTGGACTGAGATTTCATATGACAGCAGGAGCACTCTTGTGGTTATTCCAGGCACCCCGACTGCAAATTCGTATGTCAATCTCGTGACTCAACCTGTTGCACTGCCATTCGTGAACAGCATTTCAGCAGGTGTTTTCCAACTGGATAATGCTTGCCCATATCCCGTTGTTGAAATCCAACTTGCTCTGCAGAGTGTTGACATATTGCCTTGACCTGCTCAATCACCAGATCTGTTTCCAATTGAGCACATATGGGACATCATCATATGCAACTCCAGTGACATCTACAATCAGCATTAACTGTCTGTGTATTGACAGATCAATTGCAACAGGCATGGAACTCCGTCCCACGAACTGACATCCAGAACCTGTACGATACCAATGCATTCATATTTTCATGCTTGCACTCAACATTCTGGCAGTTACATTGGTTATTAATGTACCACCATTTCCACACTTTCAATAGCTTATCTCGTGCTAACCTTTGATCTTGCAATGTTAATTGCTTTAATATGTTACCTAGACAAATGTATTCCCAAAATTTTATTACTCTACATTAATTTATTTTTTGGTGTTGCGATTCTTTTCCCATCAGTGTATTACATAAGAAGTCTTCGGGCCACTAACAAATCTGTACCTGTATTAACAGTCTGTAGTGGGGGCACATTTCCGGAAAACTAAACATATGGCTTCTGCCTGTTGCCCTTCATCCATTGTTCACAAGGTATCAGGCAGAGAACAGGACAAGCAGAGTTTTGCATGAGTGATGATTTCTAAATCCATACTGATTTGTGTACAGAAGCTTCTCTACCTCACGGAAATTTATTGTATGTGAACTGAGAACACGTTCAAGAATTCTGCAGCTATCGAATGTTAAGGATATTGATCTGTAATTTTGTGGGTCCGTTCCTGTATCCTTCTTATATACAAGAGTCAATCACACTTTTTTCCAGTGCCTTGGTCCTCTGCACTGGGCGAAAGATTTGCGAAAAATGTGAGCTAAGTAAGAGACCAATGTTGTAGAGTACTCTCTACAAAATGAAGTATGTATTCTATCTGGACCTGGTGATTTATTTGTTTTCTACTCTTTCATTTGCTTCTCTATGCCATGTTTTACCATTACTATAGCTTTCACATGGGTGTCTGTGTGATGGTGTGTGTATGTATGACCCTCTTGCATGAATGATTTCTTAAATGCAAAATTTAAAACTTCAACATTCCAATTTTCTGTATTCTATTGCTACAGAGAACTGGTCAACAACTGCTTGGACATAAGCCTTCAACCCGCTAGCAATTTTATAAAAGACTAGAATCTTCTCTGTTTGTTGGCAAGATCTTTTGCTAAGGTATGGCAGTGGTAGTTGCACGTTTCATACATCGATCTCTTCACAGAAGCACAAATTTCTGCTAACTATTTGCTGTCATCATTTGTGTGATCTTTTTCTAACCGAGAATGCAACAGTCTCTTCAACCTCAGCATTTCCTGAATATTGTTACTAAAGCACAGCCATGAATGGCTTAGAACACCCCCCCCCCCCCCCAAACCCCCTTTTCATTTTTTTCCAAAGTGCCCCTCTTTGTGATATATAACTAACTTCAATATCGTACCCTACAATCTGTTGCAGGTGAACTGAATTTCAGTAGTCCATTTTCTTCTCTGCATGCCCAAATGGAAATTAAATACCACTTTTAATCTTTTAATAGGGACACCACTTCATCATTGCCTGGAATGTGTTAAAAAGAATGACAAAAAAATCATGTCTAATTTTTTTCATAAATAGATTATGATTACAATTGGCACTGTAATTCTTTTACTGGTGAAACTCTGTATTTACATTCTAGGCAAACTTCTGTGATCACAGAAAGGTTCAAATGGCTCGAAGCACTATGGGACTTAACATATGAAGTCATCAGTCCTCTAGACTTAGAACTACTTAAACCTAACTAACCTAAGGACATCTCACACATCCAGGCCTGAGGCAGGATTCGAACCTGTGACTGTAGCAGCAGTGCGGTTCCGGACTGAAGCGCCTACAACCGCTCGGCCACAGCGGCCGGCTCACAGAAAGGGCTACAGACAGTTTCAGTAATTTTTCATACATCATTTTCATCACCATTAACATAATTGTGACCTTCGAGATAGTTGTCATTTCTTAGGTTCAACTTCAATATCTTTGATGGAGTAATAAAGCAAATCCTAATTTTCCACATCAAGTTACTAAGTGGATAAAAAAATATGACATATCACATTTCAATCACGAATGAAATAATAAGTGATAAGCACACAGGGACTTATTTAAGACCATCTGTAAAAGACTACATGTTTGATAATTAAATTGCATTCAGAGGTACATACTGGGCAACACAAAACTGCTCCAGAAAATATTTATAAGACTGATGCAGAACTGACCCTCCTAATGAACAGAGAAAATGCTGAAAACCATAATTTTGTAGCACCAATTTTCTGCTGTTACACCTGCACATGTTCACCTCCTGCATGCTCTGTCCCTAGTAATTTGCAGTGTCATTATATTTGAGTGAGGGATGCAGATGTGTTTTGTGAACAGCTGAATGTAACACAAGATAGTGTTCACTTTAAAACAGTGCACGTTCCTTGTCAAGTGATATGTGAAGTACAATTTGTGGAAAACGTATGTGGAACTATTTGAATCAACTTTGAACTTCAGGCAAAACCTCTAGCAAAGTCGGCAATGCAAAACTTAATGGTAAAATAGTGCAAAACAGGCTCTGTGGCAAATAAAATGTGTAAATATCTGAAAAGAGTATGAATAGCAGAAAAAATTGTTCAAGCAGTTTTATTTTGCCCATCCTTTATATAAATTACCATATAATTGAATTTTGGTGCAGTTTTCTCTCTACCAACATAATATATTTCCTCAGACTATAGCTGGAACATACACTCCTGGAAATGGAAAAAAGAACACATTGACACCGGTGTGTCAGACCCACCATACTTGCTCCGGACACTGCGAGAGGGCTGTACAAGCAATGATCACACGCACGGCACAGCGGACACACCAGGAACCGCGGTGTTGGCCGTCGAATGGCGCTAGCTGCGCAGCATTTGTGCACCGCCGCCGTCAGTGTCAGCCAGTTTGCCGTGGCATACGGAGCTCCATCGCAGTCTTTAACACTGGTAGCACGCCGCGACAGCGTGGACGTGAACCGTATGTGCAGTTGACGGACTTTGAGCGAGGGCGTATAGTGGGCATGCGGGAGGCCGGGTGGACGTACCGCCGAATTGCTCAACACGTGGGGCGTGAGGTCTCCACAGTACATCGATGTTGTCGCCAGTGGTCGGCGGAAGGTGCACGTGCCCGTCGACCTGGGACCGGATGGCAGCGACGCACGGATGCACGCCAAGACCGTAGGCTCCTACGCAGTGCCGTAGGGGACCGCACCGCCACCTCCCAGCAAATTAGGGACACTGTTGCTCCTGGGGTATCGACGAGGACCATTCGCAACCGTCTCCATGAAGCTGGGCTACGGTCCCGCACACCGTTAGGCCGTCTTCCGCTCACACCCCAACATCGTGCAGCCCGCCTCCAGTGGTGTCGCGACAGGCGTGAATGGAGGGACGAATGGAGACGTGTCGTCTTCAGTGATGAGAGTCGCTTCTGCCTTGGTGCCAATGATGGTCGTATGCGTGTTTGGCGCCGTGCAGGTGAGCGCCACAATCAGGACTGCATACGACCGAGGCACACAGGGCCAACACCCGGCATCATGGTGTGGGGAGCGATCTCCTACACTGGCCGTACACCACTGGTGATCGTCGAGGGGACACTGAATAGTGCACGGTACTTCCAAACCGTCATCGAACCCATCGTTCTATCATTCCTAAACCGGCAAGGGAACTTGCTGTTCCAACAGGACAATGCACGTCTGCATGTATCCCGTGCCACCCAACGTGCTCTAGAAGGTGTAAGTCAACTACCCTGGCCAGCAAGATCTCCGGATCTGTCCCCCATTGAGCATGTTTGGGACTGGATGAAGCGTCGTCTCACGCGGTCTGCACGTCCAGCACGAACGCTGGTCCAACTGAGGCGCCAGGTGGAAATGGCATGGCAAGCCGTTCCACAGGACTACATCCAGCATCTGTACGATCGTCTCCATGGGAGAATAGCAGCCTGCATTGCTGCGAAAGGTGGATATACACTGTACTAGTGCCGACATTGTGCATGCTCTGTTGCCTGTGTCTATGTGCCTGTGGTTCTGTCAGTGTGATCATGTGATGTATCTGACCCCAGGAATGTGTCAATAAAGTTTCCCCTTCCTGGGACAATGAATTCACGGTGTTCTTATTTCAATTTCCAGGAGTGTATAAAAAGGCAAAGACAGTTTTCTGCAGAGGAAATCAAAATTTTCATATCAAAAGCTACTGACGAAAATCAGAACCAAGGTTATGCAGTATTATGGCAAGATGTCTTATGAAAGAGAAAATCCTTATTAAGTCTTGTGAATGTCACAGACTTTGTTGCGCCTTCCTCTACAGAACTAAAACATGAAATTTTTGTTCTACATACTGTAAATGTAATGTTTATATAGTAGGTTGTACCTGGCCTACTTGTGATTTCCACTGTCAATGACAATTGAATTCAATCTTTAGAATTTATATGTATTCCCACTGAAATCCTGAAATAGAAGCCTAAATTTTCTACTTCATTTATTTTTTTTAGTAAGAAAATTCAAAATTATCCCCTTTCCATAACTAAGAATGAGACTTAAGCTACCTTAAATAACTCTCACATTATCTATTCTATAAATAAATGTCAATAACTGTATTCCAACCATGATCTCAATTACATTTACACAATTCTTTCAAATATCATTTACAGTAAAAACACGCTTAGGATGAAGAAACAGGCTACTAGAAGTGAGGAGGAGCAGGAGAAGGAAGGCAGAGGATATAGTGGTTGTGGCTGTTACACTTCTCTGAACAATTCACTGCAAAGTGTGACTTTTATATTTAATAAGAAAAATTGAAAACACTGAAAAATGAATAAAGCCCAGCTTTCACATCAATAGTGTGTACTGATGCAATTGAAACTCTCAAGGCCACTTTTTTTATAAGAGCATTGCTCCATACCTTCAGTCTGAAACACAAATATCTGTCATTGTGCAGCAAACAATATGTTGACACATGTACACAGTAGGAACTTCTAATAACTTACCAAAAGCAGTTGTACATACTTTATCCAAAATTTGTAAAATAGTTCTGGAAATAACAATATAATAATGACAAGCACAAACAAAGAAGGAGTGGATTGAATTGGTAGAACATATATTTAAAACTGTATTCAATGCAGGTGGACAGGGGAGGCTCATCAGTGGTATGGTGTTCAAAACTATCAAACACATTCAAAAGAAGAAGAGCAAGTACTGTAATCAGAATCTAGGGTCTAGATAGACACAAAATGTTCAACATGTAGAGAGAGAGAGAGAGAGAGAGAGAGAGAGAGGGAGAGAGAGACCACATGTTTATGTTTGTTGCAGTTTTTCTAACACTAACTGGAGAACACGGTAGCAATATCAATTAATTATAGACAATGAGTTCTTGAATGTGCACTAAAAGACATGAATGTTTGGGTTTGGAAGACATTTGGACTGCAATCTGAACATTGCATTCACCCTGCAGTAACAATCCGAAGTTGGTATGAACAATTTTATAACAGAGACTACATCAGTCATCAAGGAGGAGGCCAAATGAAAGTGAATATACTGTTGACAAATGTGTTGAAATTTCTTACGAGACCTGAATAAATTAGTGTGAGGAACCAGCCAATAGTTGCAGTTACCACTATAAACAACAATGAGTATTTCTTAGAAGTGACTGCAGTGGACCCCACTGTGCCAACTGCAGTGTAATGATCTCAATAAGAAGCAGACACTTAGAAAGTTATGGCCTTTAATGATCAGGATAAGCCTTTGCTGAAACAAATGATTATGAACAATGAAGCTATAAATATTTGCCAAAACTAATCTTTTTACATATCTGTTTTTATATGAAACAACTCGCATAAAGCATGTAATGTTGTCTGCCTTGATACAAAATGCTGTCGAGGTCCAAAATTAAAAAGGCACCGTAGGTAGTGTTAATGGATCAGGGATTAAAAATGGCAACTTTCGTGAAAATTGTGAACATTGTGTGTATCAAGTGTTGCTAGTTTTCTATGATGAAGTCTAAAGAGTGCAGTCTGCCATAACTGACTGCTTGGGAGAATATTTATACTTGAACGTTTTACTTATACGTGAGAATTTAGTTAATATAAGAATATAATGGAAGTGAACTTTAGTATCTGTCTGTAGACAAATTGACAGGCATTCAATTGAGGAATATGAAGTCATGGGAATGCAGATGACTAAAAGAATATAAGTGATCATGAAATTTCTCAAGGATGATTATACATAGTTTAGCACCACATCAACACTCAAACTGAACAGTGGTCAGGCAGAATTTCTGCCAAGGCATTTTTCAATTGAGCTCATGTCATATGGATTATGTCACGAAGGGAAACCAATGAAGACCTAAATGTGGATGGCCTGCTGTAGTTTTGAATACTATTCTTTCCAAATGCATCAGAGAATCCTTATCAGTAAGTTGAAACAATAATGCATTTGATTTTTGATTCACAATGTCTAGTTTACAAACTGAATGAATATTTCATCAAACTGTTAATGCTGGGAGGTGTGTTTGGAAACTTTTTTAATCCATCTGTGGGTGAAATGATGAAGGTTGAATAATTGTACAGTCAGTTTCAGGAAAATGGAGCAAAAGCAAAGAGCTCGCATCCAACCTTGGCACAAGTTTGTTGGGTATTTGATGATGAGAGTAAAGTCATCAATTGCACTAACAATTGCACTAAAATTTTTAGGATATCACTTGTGATTATTTTCACCATCTTCTGCAAAGATAAATTTTCCTGATCATTAACTATAGTCTGCTAAAAATAAAATAACTAGTTAGTTGAAAGTTCACATTTTGGAACTTAGTTCCTCTTGCCACAGCTCTCAGTGTCACATGTGAATTGTTGTCAACGTGCCACAAAAAAGCTGAAGTTCATTTGCAGTTTTCAAGGACACTATCTCATCACAAGTATCTGGACCCTTCCTTCCTCAAGAGGAGAAACCAGGGAAAATAGTGATGTCCTATGTGGGGCCTGGAGCGAAGTTGACATTCTAACTCATCCCAAAGGTGTTCCATTGCAGTCATGTCAGGACTCTGAGTGAGCCAGCCCATTTCAGGAAAGTTATTGTCCACAAACCTTTGCCTCAGTAATGCTACTTTAAGAGAAGGTGTACTGTCATGCTGATACAATCAATCATCATCTCTAAACTGTTCCTCTACTATATGC
This sequence comes from Schistocerca piceifrons, assembly GCF_021461385.2. Classification (NCBI taxonomy): domain Eukaryota; kingdom Metazoa; phylum Arthropoda; class Insecta; order Orthoptera; family Acrididae; genus Schistocerca; species Schistocerca piceifrons. Next base: position 478,879,335 of record NC_060149.1, on the reverse strand, counting down.
AATATACAATGCTGTAAAATGTGTCCATATCCTTCCACATTTAGCATTTTCTTATGTGCAATAAGAGGCCCGCCCCCATACAGTAATACCACCTCCTCTGTACTTCACTGTAGGTACTAGACATGATGGCAGGCTAACTTTCCCCATGCATTCACCAAACCCAAACCCTGTCACTGAATTGCCACAGGGTATAACACAATCTGTCACTCTAAATCACTCATTTCCAGTTATCCACTGTCCAGTGGTGTTACTCTTTACATCAAATCAAGCATCACTTAGAACTCACAACAGAAATGTGTAGTTTATGAGGAGCTGCTCAATGATTGTACCCCACTCTTTTTAACTTCCTAAGCTATTTGGACTGCTGGTGGCACATTTGGAACTCACGTGTCATTCCTTCTGTTGATTTCATGCCATTTTTTACGACCACTCTCTGTAATGCTTGACAGTCTCTGACTGTCAGTATGTGGGGTCTGTCTAGATTTGGTTTAGCTTTGGTGGTTCTTTCACATTTCCACTTCACATTCACCAACAGCTGATGTGCGCAGATGTAGAAGGGTTGAAATGTTCCTGATGGATTTGTTACTTGGGTGATATCCAATGACTGGTCCACACCCAAAGTCACTGAGCTTTCCTGACCGACCCATTCTGCTGTTACTGTTTCTCTACTGATAACACAATATTCCCCACTGTGGTATCCGCCACCACTCAGCCACGCAGACGTCAACATGTGCAAAGCGCAGCCTGCTGTGCAGCTGCGAAGATAACACACATGGACCGGGCACATAGATTCACCGAGTGCCCGCGTAGTCCATTACTAATTACCACTAGAAGGCTGGTGTCGTGAGATGGAAACAAGTCTCCACTCGGCCCCTGACACCACAACACGCTGAATTCCCGGACTACCAGAATGGTATATAGGCCACTGCAACAGCTTTGTACAGCCAGTCCTATGCCTGCCTTCGCTCATACTTGTGACTACTGACTGCACATACTAGGAACCCTGTGAAACTTAGGATACTGTTTCAACTATCTCAGATGTGAACTGGAGTGCTCTGAACTTGTGTAATTGCTATGGATTATGATGTGCTATTGTGAAGCAGTATCACTATGAATAAATCTTTTATGTATTTTGGATGTTATTGTGTTATTCTGATATAACACCCACCTTCTTTTATACTAGTGAGTCCGACACTTGTGACATACAGTGGTCAGTACCACATTACATCAAGATACTTTTGATCGAATAGTGTACTGTGGGGCACAAGAGACACTGCAGTCGATTTAATTGTCACAAGGATCCCCCCCACCCCACCCAAAAAAAAAAAAAAAAAAAATATATATATATATATCTAAAAAGAAAGATGATGAAACTTACCAAACAAAAGCGCTGGCAGGTCGATAGACACACAAACAAACACAAACATACACACAAAATTCTAGCTTTCGCAACCAATGGTTGCCTCGTCAGGAAAGAGGGAAGGAGAAGGAAAGACAAAAGGAAAACCCATATCCTTTTGTCTTTCCTTCTCCTTCCCTCTTTCCTGACGAGGCAACCATTGGTTGCGAAAGCTAGAATTTTGTGTGTATGTTTGTGTTTGTTTGTGTGTCTATCGACCTGCCAGCGCTTTTGTTTGGTAAGTTTCATCATCTTTCTTTTTAGATATATTTTTCCCACGTGGAATGTTTCCCTCTATTATATTCATATATATATATATATATATATATATATATATATATATATATATATATATATATATATATATATATATATATATATATATATATATATGAATTACCTAAGCTGGCAGCATGCACCCTGTTGTTTAAGCCTTAACTGAGGTGCAGCTGAAAATTCTTGGCAAAGCTACACCTCCATCTGACACACTCAAAAACAAGAACAGGGTCCAACAAAAAGACCTGCTGTATTTCGAGAGGCCGCTGTTTGAGTAGGGATGGGGATACTCGTGTGGAGGGGGGTATCGACTGATAGTGGTGTACATGCCATTATCAGTGGGCACTGTCGCTTGGCTAAGTGAGCATCGTATATTCATAATGGTGGTTCTGTAACTGTTACTCAGTGTGCATTTCACATTCAGTTTGAACTTGGCAGACATGATTATGTTCCTGACTGAAAAACTATTCAAGCTTGGCTATCCAACTGTAGTGCATCATGTTCTGCACTGAAAAGAAAACTTACTGACTGATCTCAGACTGTAACAACACTGGAAAGTGTGGCCCATGTGTGAGGGCCTGTCCACCAATCTCCAAAGTGTGCAGCACTTAAACATGCAGCAGCCCTGGGATTGTCTGATAGGTGTGTAATTTTGAAACTCACAGAGCTGTGTGTGAGGAAATTCTTCAGAACATTCCCCTAGCATTGTTTTGATTTCTTCTGATAAGGGCCACTTCCACTTGTCAAGTAGAGTAAATAAACAAAAACTTTTGCTACTACACAGTGGTAAACATTCAGCAACTTCATCAACGACCATGTTACAGGCATTGTGTGAAAGTTTGTTGCATCACTGTTGAATTTGGTGTGCTAGGTCTGTATTGGTTTAATGATGGTTAAGGTGAAATTCAAATCACTACTGTCACGTGATAGAGAGCTTCCTGCAACCTAAGTTAAACCAGTTTGTTGGGAGGCACAAAGCAGGAGAAGTCTGGTTCCAACAAGACAGAGCCATAACTCACACTTCTCAGTATTCTGATAAGTTTTGAGAGAGTTGTTTCCTGGATGAGTTCTCTCTCCATGAACAGATAGTGTCCGGCCACCAAGGTCACCCGATTTTTCATCTAGTGATTTTTTCTTTAGGAACACTTGCAGACTGAAGTGAAAAAATATTACCCCACAACCCTGCAAGCACCTAAGGAGGCAATCATCCAGAAATTACATGAAATAATTTAACTGGATAGATAAAAAATCTACTCACCAAGTAGTGGCAGAGCACACACATAGAAGACGGTTGTAATTGGCAAGCTTTCGGAGCCAGTGGCTCCTTCTTCAGGCAGAAGGATTGAAGGGAAAAGAAGAAGGGTGAAGGCAAAGGACTGGAGAGATCTAGGAAAACGGGTAGATTTCAGGAAGATCACCCAGAACCGCGAGTCAGGAGAGACTTACCACACGAGATGAGAAGAAAAGACTGATTGTTGAAAACCTGAGAGCCTAAAGGTGGAAAACAGGGTAATATGCAGACAGAGATTACTGCTTAAACATCAAGCATGTGTTAATAAAAGTGAAAAGCTAAGTGCATTGTATGTAACAGAGGTAGGAGAGGGACAGTGAAAAATAGATGGGTAAGACAACGAACTAAAATGGAGTGAAGCAAAGAGTAGTAACTGTGAAGAAATGCTGAGACGGAAGAAATTAATGTAAATTACGGCCAGTTGGGTGGCGAGAACCAAGGATATGTTGTAGTTTTAGTTCCCACCTGTGAAATTCTGAGAAACTGGTGTCTGGGATAAGAATCGAGATGACATGGGTGATGAAACAGGTGCCGAGGTCACAATTGTCACGTTGTAGAGCATGCCCTGCAACAGGATACTGGAAGTTGCCAGTATACACCCTCTGCCTATGCTCACTCATCCTAATTGATAGTTTGGTGGCAGTCATGCCGTTGTAGATGGCTGAACAGTGTTTACATAACAACTGGAATATGACTTGTGTCGTTTCACAGGTGGCTCTTCCTTTGATAGTATATGTTTTGCCAGTTACAGGGCTGCTATGGATGGTGGCAGGAGGGTGCGTAGATCAAGTCTTGCAGTGGGGATGGCCACAGGGGTAGAAGCCATAGGGTAGGGAGGTGGGTGCAGAAGGAGCATAGGGTCTGACAAGAATATTGTGGAGATTGGGAGGGCAATGGAAAATTATTCTTGGTGTGGTGGGCAAAATTTCACACTGAATGGATCTCATTTCAGGACATGATTTTGGCAAGTCATGGCCCTGTTGAAGTAGCTGATTCACACATTTCAGACCAGGATAATACTGAGTCACCAGTGGTGTGCTCCGAAGTTGTTTTTTGGAGGAACAGCAGTACCAGGATTAGGTGTGATGGCCCAGAAAATCTGCTTTTTAACTAGGCTGGTGGGGTAATTACGTGCAGTGAAGGCTGAGGTGTGAATGGCTGTGTATTGCTGTAAAGAGTCTGCATCCAAACAAATATGTTTGCCTCAGATGCCAAGGCTGTATGGGAGAAAACGTTTGACACGGAAAGGATGGCAACTGTCAAAATGTAAGTAATGTTATTTGTTCGTAGGTTTAATGTCCCCCCATAAACCATGGACCTTGCCGTTGGTGGGGAGGCTTGCGTGCCTCAGCAATACAGATGGCCGTATCGTAGGTGCAACCACAACGGAGGGGTATCTGTTGAGAGGCCAGACAAACATGTGGTTCCTGAAGAGGGGCAGCAGCCTTTTCAGTAGTTGCAGGGGCAACAGTCTGGATGATTGACTGATCTGGCCTTGTAACATTAACCAAAACGGCCTTGCTGTGCTGGTACTGCGAACGGCTGAAAGCAAGGGGAAACTACAGCCGTAATTTTTCCCGAGGACATGCAGCTTTACTGTATGATTAAATGATGCTGGCGTCCTCTTGGGCAAAATATTCCTGAGGTAAAATAGTCCCCCATTCGGATCTCCGGGCGGAGACTACTCAGGACGACGTCGTTATCAGGAGAAAGGAAACTGGCGTTCTACGGATCGGAGCGTAGAATGTCTGATCCCTTAATCGGGCAGGTAGGTTAGAAAATTTAAAAAGGGAAATGGATACGTTAAAGTTAGATATAGTGGGAATTAGTGAAGTTCGGTGGCAGGAGGAACAAGACTTTTGGTCAGGTGATTACAGGGTTATAAATACAAAATCAAATAGGGGTAATGCAGGAGTAGGTTTAATAATGAATAAAAAAATAGGAGTGCGGGTTAGCTACTACAAACAGCATAGTGAATGCATTATTGTGGCCAAGATAGACACAAAGCCCATGCCTACTACAGTAGTACAAGTTTATATGCCAACTAGCTCTGCAGATGATGAAGAAATAGATGAAATGTATGACGAGATAAAAGAAATTATTCAGGTAGTGAAGGGAGACGAAAATTTAATAGTCATGGGTGACTGGAATTCGTCAGTAGGAAAAGGGAGAGAAGGAAACGTAGTAGGTGAATATGGATTGGGGGGAAGAAATGAAAGAGGAAGCCGCCTTGTAGAGTTTGCACAGAGCATGACTTAATCACAGCTAACACTTGGTTCAAGAATCATAAAAGAAGGTTGTATACCTGGAAGAATCCTGGAGATAATAAGAGGTATCAGATAGATTATATAATGGTAAGACAGAGATTTAGGAACCAGGTTTTAAATTGTAAGACATTTCCAGGGGCAGATGTGGATTCTGACCACAATCTATTGGTTATGAACGGCAGATTGAAACTGAAGAAACCGCAAAAAGGTGGGAATTTAAGGAGATGGGACCTGGATAAACTGAAAGAACCAGAGGTTGTAGAGAGTTTCAGGGAGAGCATAAGGGAACAATTGACAGGAATGGGGGAAGGAAATACAGTAGAGAAGAATGGGTAGCTCTGATGAAGTAGTGAAGGCAGCAGACGATCAAGTAGGTAAAAAGACGAGGGCTAATAGAAATCCTTGGGTAACAGAAGAAATATTGAATTTAATTGATGAAAGGAGAAAATATAAAAATGCAGTAAATGAAGCAGGCAAAAAGGAATACAAACGTCTCAAAAATGAGATCGACAGGAAGTGCAAAATGGCTAAGCGGGGATGCCTAGAGGACAAATGTAAGGATGTAGAGGCTTGTCTCACTAGGGGTAAGATAGATACTGCCTATAGGAAAATTAAAGAGACCTTTGGAGAGAAGAGAACCACTTGTATGAATATCAAGAGCTCAGATGGAAACCCAGTTCTAAGCAAAGAAGGGAAGGCAGAAAGGTGGAAGGAGTATATAGAGGGTTTATACAAGGGCGATGTACTTGAGGACAATATTATGGAAATGGAAGAGGATGTAGATGAAGACGAAATGGGAGATAAGATACTGCGTGAAGAGTTTGACAGAGCACTGAAAGACCTGAATCGAAACAAGGCCCCGGGAGTAGACAACATTCCATTAGAACTACTGATGGCCTTGGGAGAGCCAGTCCTGACAAAACTCTACCATCTGGTGAGCAAGATGTTTGAGACAGGCGAAATACCCTCAGACTTCAAGAAGAATATAATAATTCCAATCCCAAAGAAAGCAGGTGTTGACAAATGTGAAAATTACCGAACTATCAGTTTAATAAGTCACAGCTGCAAAATACTAACGCGAATTCTTTACAGACGAATGGGAAAACTGGTAGAAGCGGACCTCGGGGAAGATCAGTTTGGATTCCGTAGAAATGTTGGAACACGTGAGGCAATACTAACCTTACGACTTATCTTAGAAGAAAGATTAAGAAAAGGCAAACCCACGTTTCTAGCATTTGTAGACTTAGAGAACTGGAATACTCTCTTTCAAATTCTGAAGGTGGCAGGGGTAAAATACAGGGAGCGAAAGGCTATTTACAATTTGTACTGAAACCAGATGGCAGTTATAAGAGTTGAGGGGCATGAAAGGGAAGCAGTGGTTGGGAAAGGAGTGAGACAGGGTTGTAGCCTGTCCCCGATGTTATTCAATCTGTATATTGAGCAAGCAGTAAAGGAAACAAAAGAAAAATTTGGAGTAGGTATTAAAATTCATGGAGAAGAAGTAAAAACTTTGAGGTTCGCCGATGACATTGTAATTCTGTCAGAGACAGCAAAGGACTTGGAAGAGCAGTTGAACGGAGTGGACAGTGTCTTGAAAGGAGGATATAAGATGAACATCAACAAAAGCAAAACGAGGATAATGGAATGTAGTCAAATTAAATCGGGTGATCCTGAGGGAATTAGATTAGGAAATGAGACACTTAAAGTAGTAAAGGAGTTTTGCTATTTAGGGAGTAAAATAACTGATGATGGACGAAGTAAAGAGGATATAAAATGTAGACTGGCAATGGCAAGGAAATCGTTTCTGAAGAAGAGAAATTTGTTAACGTCGAGTATAGATTTAAGTGTCATGAAGTCGTTTCTGAAAGTATTTGTATGGAGTGTAGCCATGTATGGAAGTGAAACATGGACGATAATTAGTTTGGACAAGAAGAGAATAGAAGCTTTCGAAATGTGGTGCTACAGAAGAATGCTGAAGATAAGGTGGGTAGATCACGTAACTAATGAGGAGGTATTGAATAGGATTGGGGAGAAGAGAAGTTTGTGGCACAACTTGGCTAGAAGAAGGGATCGGTTGGTTGGACATGTTTTGAGGCATCAAGGGATCACAAATTTAGCATTGGAGGGCAGCGTGGAGGGTAAAAATCGTAGAGGGAGACCAAGAGATGAATACACTAAGCAGATTCAGAAGGATGTAGGTTGCAGTAAGTACTGGGAGATGAAGAAGCTTGCACAGGATAGAGTAGCATGGAGAGCTGCATCAAACCAGTCTCAGGACTGAAGACCACAACAACCACAACAACAACAACAACAACAACAGGTTTAATGTGGACGGAAATGTGTAGATGGCCTTCGGTGAGGATGAGATCAACATCACGGAAAGTAGCATGGGATTTGGGTAGGACTGAAAGAAGGTATTCAGAGATCCCAGGAATTTTAGCAGGTCAGCCTCACCATGAGTCTATATGGTAAAGATGTCATCAATGTATCTAAACCAAACCAGGGGCTGACGACTTATGGATCCCAGGAAAGCACCTTTCCAGTGACCCATGCACACATCGGCACAGGAAGGAGCCATCCTGGTTCCCCTGGTCTGTTTGTATGTCTGCCCCTCAAATGAGAAGTAGGTGTTGGTAAGTATAAAGTTGATTAAGGTGAGTAGGAAGGATGTCATAGGTTTGGAATCAGGTGGGCGCCAACCAAGGAAATGTTCAGCAGAAGACCGACCATGTACGTGGGGGATGTTGTTATACATGGAGGTGGCATAAATGGTGACAAGCAAGATGTGTGGTGGGAGTAGGCTGGGTATGGATTTCAGACAAGCAACGAAATGGTTGAAATCTTTGATGTAGAAGGGGAGTCTTTGTACTACGGGTTGCAGGTGTTGATGACCTAAGGAAGATATACGTTCGGTGGGTGCTTTGAAACCAGCAACTATAGGACAGCCAGGATGACTGCATTTGTGGATCTTAGGAAAAAGGTAAAAGGTGAGAATGTATGATTTGGGTGGGGTGAGAAGTTTTATGGATTGACTCAGTATTATCCTGATCTGGAATGTATTAATCAGCTACTTCGACAAGGCCAAGACTTCCTGAAATCATGCCCTGAAATTAGATCCACTCTGTCTGAAATAAGAATAATTTTCCATCGTCCTTCCAATCTCCACAATGTTCTTGTCAGACCCTATGCTCCTTCTGCACCCATCTCCCTACCCTACAGCTCCTATCGCTGTGACCATCCTCACTGCAAGACTTGCCCTATGCACCCTCCTACCACCACCTATAGCAGCCCTGTAACTGGCAAAACATACACTATCAAATGGAGAGCCACCTGTGAAATGACACAAGTCATATACCAGCTGTTATGTAAACACTGTTCAGCCTTCTACATCAGCACAGCTACCATCAAATTACCAATTAGGATGAATGGGCATAGGCAAAGGGTGTATACTGGCAACTTGCAATATCCTGTTGCAGGGCATGCTCTACAACATGACAATTGTGACCTCAGCACCTGTTTCACCACGCGTGTCATCTCGATTCTTCCCCCAGACACCAGTTTCTCAGAATTCCACAGGTGGGAACTAGCACTACAACATATCCTTGGTTCTTGCCACCCAACTGGCCTTAATTTACATTAATTTCTTCCGTCTCAGCATTTCTTCACAGTTTCTACTCTTTGCTTCACTCCGTTTTAGTTCATTTTCTTACCCATCGATTTTTCACTGTCCCCCTCCCACCTCTGTTACGTACAATGCACTTAGCTTTTCACTTTTATTAACACAGGCATGATGTGTAAGCAGTAATCTCTGTCTGCATATTACCCTGTTTTCCACCTTTAGGCTCTCAGGTTTTCAAATCTCATCTGATGCAGTCCCCAAAAATCAGTCTTTTCTTCTCATCCCGTGTGGTAAGTCTCTCCTGACCCGCAGCTCAGGGTGACTTTCCCAAAATCTACCCCTTTTCCTAGACCTCTGCAGTCCTTTTCCTTCACCCCTCTTCTTTTCCCTTCAACCCTTCTGCCTGAAGAAGGAGCCACTGGCTCCAAAAGCTTGCCAATTACAACCGCCTTTTATGTGTGTGTTCTACTGCTGCTTGGTAAGGATTTTTTATCCATCCAGTTACATTATTTTGTTAGAAATGAAGAAATGTTTAGTGAATGTGTCAACAACAGAGGACACCATTTACAGGGCAAAATTATTAAAACCAACTATTGTAAAATGGTAAAATGGCATAGTATTTTCTGTTCACAACAATATATTTTTTCTGCATCTTGCCTGGTTCATTTATAAGTACCGTTTGAAATACATGAGGTCTTCTTTTCGCCAGTCTCTGTAGATTTAACCAGAGTGTAGTGTAACTACTTTTGTGTCAGGCTTAGTCATTTTCTGGGCCTTTTTTACTACATCCACCACATACTAAAATTTTGTTACATACTCTTAAATGAGTTTTATATGCATTATTGATTGTTTTGCATGTATGATTAATGAACTGAAATAACTTTTAAAGCTGGCAATCATTTCTAACTGCTATCGCCCTATTTTACAATTACGGCAACATATCAGTTCCATTGAAAATAAAATTATGTTACTTTTAGAGGTAATTAAATTATAAATGATGCAGATGTACTTTTCCCAACAAAGAGATTTCTGAAATGAAGAAGCACTTTCACTGAAAGCAGTCTTAAAAAATTTTCATAGATATGTTTTGAGTACTGGAACATCACTGTATAAGTTAAATGTGTGGGAAAAGAAAGCTTCAGCAATTTTTTAAGTTACTGGCTCATGTCCATAACTAAAATATATGCTATTTCAAAAACCAGTTCTGTTTGTTTTGCTTTTAAATGGGCATAAATGATGGACTTGTAAATCAGGGTCAGGGTCTGTTGAATTGGAGTACTAATATAATACATTCAATGTCACAGATTCCTGCTGTCACAATTTAGTGAACTTTCAAGTAAAAACAGTAGTAAAATTATGTATGTTAGTAACTGCTGTTTAAGTGTTAAACAGGACTATCTTTGGTTTCATAGTTTACAAGTAGCTCATACTACGAGGTGCGTTCAAGTTCTAAGGCCTCCGATTTTTTTTCTCCGGACTGGAAAGAGATAGAAACATGCGCATTGTTTTAAAATGAGGCCGCATTCATTGTCAATACGTCCCAGAGATGGCAGCACCATGCGGCAGATGGAATTTTACCGCCAGCGGCGAGAATGAGAACTGTTTTAAATACTTAAAATGGCGACGTTTACCTTACTTGAACAGCGTGCAATCATTCGTTTTCTGAATTTGCATGGTGTGAAACCAATTGAAATTCATCGACAGTTGAAGGAGACATGTGGTGATGGAGTTATGGATGTGCCAAAAGTGCATTCATGGGTGCGACAGTTTAATGAAGGCAGAACATCATGTGACAACAAACCGAAACAACCTCGGGCTCTCACAAACCGGTCTGACAACATGAGCGAGAAAATGGAAAGAATTGTTTTGGGGGATCGCTGAATGACTGTTCAACAGATAGCCTCCAGAGTTGGCATTTCTGTGGGTTCTGTGCACACAATCCTGCATGACGGCCTGAAAATGCGAAAAGTGTCATCCAGGTGGGTGCCGTGAATGCTGACGGACGACCACATGGCTGCCCGTGTGGCATGTTGCCAAAAAATGTTGACGCGCAACGACAGCATGAATGGGACTTTCTTTTCGTCAGTTGTGACAATGGATGAGACATGGATGCCATTTTTCAATTCAGAAACAAAGCACCAGTCAGCTCAATGGAAGCACACAGATTCACCACCACCAAAAAAATTTCGAGTAACCGCCAGTGCTGAAAAAATGATGGTGTCCATGTTCTGGGACAGCGAGGGCGTAATCCTTACCCATTGCGTTCCAAAGGGCACAGGAGCATCCTACAAAAATGTTTTGAAGAACAAATTCCTTCCTGCACTGCAACAAAAACGTCCGGGAAGGCCTGCGCGTGTGCTGTTTCACCAAGACAATGCACCCGCACACCGAGCTAATGTTACGCAACAGTTTCTTCGTGATAACAACTTTGAAGTGATTCCTCATGCTCCCTACTCACCTGACCTGGCTCCTAGTGACTTTTGGCTTTTTCCAACAATGAAAGACACTCTCCGTGGCCGCAGATTCACCAGCCATGCTGCAATTGCCTCAGCGATTTTCCAGTGGTCAAAACAGACTCCTAAGGAAGCCTTCGCTGCTGCCATGGAATCATGGCATCAGCGTTGTGAAAAATGTGTAAGTCTGCAGGGCGATTACATCGAGAAGTAATGTCAGTTTCATCAATTTCGGGTGAGTAGTTAATTAGAAAAAAAAATCGGAGGCTTTAGAACTTGAATGCACCTCGTAATTTAGACAGGCTGGTATAGCTAATAGAAGCACAAAACTAGATATAACTGATGGGAACGACTTCAATCACTGGACAGGATTAAAATTAACATACTTTTTTGGTGTCTCCTCTAAATAATTATATATATACAGCTTTTGCAATCTACTTTCTTTACTTATTCTTATGCAGTCTTGTAAAAGCAGCATTTCCAACTGTTGGCTACAAGAGTGGAAATCTTTTTGCAATGCCCTGCAAAAAACTTGTTTTCTGAAATTTGGTGCAAATCCCATTTGTTTTTATTCTATACCCCCATAAACCATCAACCTTGAAGTCCTGTGGTGATTTTTGCGTGTCAATAATACAGAATCTGCCTTGTAGGTGCAAAGTTAGCTGTGAAAAGGTCAAACTAATATACAATTCCAGGAGTGTGGCAGTGCTGGGGAATATAATCTGGGCATAAAATAGTCACCCATTCAGATTTCTGAATGTGAACTGTTTAGAAGGATGTTGTCATTAGGAAAAAAAAATAGATCTTGGCCCATGTGTCAGAGTGTAGAATGTTAGATACTTTAATCGTGTAGGTAGATAATAAAAATTGAAAAGATAAGTGTATAGGTTGAAGACAAATATAATGTCATGAACTGTTATTGGATAGCTCAGAGGGCAAGAGGCAAGATTTCGGGTTCAAATCCTGGTCCAAAATACAGACAGAAAGTTTCAAAACAGTGCACACACCCTTGCAAAATGAGAGATGCATTCTAGATTGACACAGTACTTTGAGACATTACTGAAGCTGAGAAACTGATGATTGCCAGGTCAATGACCTACAATTTATATGAAATAACACCTTAAGTTATGTGATACGGCTACAAAAATCAATAACCTGAAAAGTAATGTCATTTGGACTTGATGAATTCAATGAACATGATTTAAGCATTTATCAGACCTGGAATCCAAGTTCATTTCAAAGAACAGTTTGGTTGTTTCAACTGTTGGACAAGCAGCACAAATTTTAGATCAAATAGAAAATCATGTAATTTATTTACACTATGAGAAAGCTTTCTGAAATTTTTCTTGAATAATGAATCTGACCACAGCATTAAGGATGATGATATTTCAGATGCAGTATGTAAGTAACGTATAGTGTGCACCTGCCTGGAATCTCGGAGGCCATTATCTGGGTGGAAAAACTGGAAAACTGTCTGAATTACTATTATGATCAATGGTCATTGAAGACTGACATAAAATGAGCAATTGCATGAATTATTTCACTAGGCTGCTACCTTTAAACGAGTTTGTGTTGAGTTTGTTTTGGACAGATACCAGTGTCTGGGTAAAATAAAAAGGTCTCAAATGGTCCAATGGATTAAGACATAATAGTCTTGAATTCTTGATTTGCAACTTAATTCAACATCGTCTACTCATGGAGTTCTGTTAAGAACAATTTGGCTAAAAGAAACAAACGATAAATTATGGTGATACGAGTAGCCACTCACCACACAGTGAGAGCACTGATTAGTAGCTAAACCGTGCACCTTATGTCACTCAACTGCTCCCCCCACCCCTATTCCTTTCCACCCCAGGGATCTTTTCTACCTAAGACTCAGTACTCTATTATTGGTCTCACAACTACATTTTGATCACCTTCAGGATAGCATTTTTATAGGGATACCTTCAATTTAATGAAATCTGAGCAGTACTGAATCTTCCTGTTTATGAAGTTAGTATCACACATTCATCATTATCACATCAATATTAAGAATCGGGAGTCTCTTACATTAATATTTCCAACATTTGCACATGAAGATCCATTCTTCTGGATAAGCTGACAGGGCCAAGATATAAGTTTACACATATGCATATTATTAAAAATTAACTTGTCAGCATACTTACAACTTCAGTAAAATCACTTTATTGGCTACCAGTCCTCTGCTAAACTGTTGCCATGGTTAAAAAAGTTACCTGTGACTTTCAAACTAAAACACACACACACACACACACACACACACACACACACACACACACACACACACACAGAGAGAGAGAGAGAGAGAGAGAGAGAGAGAGAGAGAGAGAGAGAGATAGAGAGAGAGAGAGAGAGAGAGAGAGAGAGCGCAAAGAGTGAATGTTTATACACAACACTGAAAGAACATCAAATTCACATCACCTTGCTCCAAGAAAGCCATGCAGAAGAGAATGTAAAACTTCACAGTAGAGGAAGGATCTTGGGCTTTAAAATGACAACTGCAAACAATCACCCTAAACAGGGATTAGCAACCTATGTAAGAAACAATAACTATGAAGTCATGCCATCAACTTCAGAACATTTTTAAAGCTGTAGTTAAAGTGAGGAACTTGGCGAGAGTCAACCCGTACAAACCACCAGGATGTAACTGGCTTTCTCCACCTCTGTCAACACCACACAACTATCATAGCCAGAGACTTCAACAGCCACCATATAGTCGGAGGATATCAAGAAAGTGATGGAAATGGACAAAAACTTGGCAACTGTATGGAAACAGAAAACCTCAAACTTATATATAGTGCAAGAGACAAGGAAATCTTCTTTCTTGGCCAATCGAAAAAGGGCTACACACCTTACCAATGCTTTATCGTGTAGTCTCTGAATGTGTCCAATGAGGTGCACTGCAGAGTCCTAACCAGATTCCTCCATAGCCAGCCAATATCATCCAATAATTCTCCAGACACAACTGTTCATACCCACTATCCTCTAGTATCCAAACCAAGGTGGAACTACAAAAAAAAAGCCAACTGGTCTGAATCAAAAGGTTTCTCAAGGAATTTGAAGAGTGTGTTGATCCTGTTACTGCCTCTGATCTCTTATAACTATTAAACAAGAACAGACAAAACAGACAGGAAGAAACAAGCACAAAGGCCTGGTTCTTAATCAGAAAGTTGGATACAGCAAACACCACAGCCACACAAAAATGTAACATAAATTTACAAGATATGGCCAATTTCATGATCTCAAACTCCAAATCAACATGACATACAAACCAAAAGAGAAGTTAGATATGTCTTAAAGTAATGAAACACCAGGTTCCACAAAAATCTGTTTTCCACTCAATTTCATTGGAAACACCCATTAAGAAAACCAAATCTAGAAAGGCAGCAAGTATTGATGGCATTTATCCCAAGTTTCATGGGTTGTACTGTGGTCCTGTGAGTGTCTAACAGTTGATCACCTTCTTTTCAAACTTCTTAGAAACAGGTCATCTGTCAGCTTTCCTGGCAAAAATTAAGATCACTAATGCACTACAGTCAATCAAAGATTCCTCAAAAGGTTAAAACTAAAGCCCTACTACTCTCTTTAGGGTCATGTTCAAGCTCCTGGAGAGGATCATTCACAAGACAATCTGTTCAGCCAACAACAAACATGTTAGATCAGAGAGAGGATGTAAGGAACAAGTACTAACAACAGCAATGAATTGAAAGCAGTTTTGAGAAGCATTAGATAAACATAGGGGTCTTAGACCTGATGCAGCCTATGACACCATCTTTTATGACAGACTCCTGTTCAAATTCATCAGTGTCATTCTGTGTTGAAAATCCATCACTCTATTGGCAATGTGCTGAAAAATACATACTTCCAGCTGCTCCCAGATAATTTTAAAAGTAGTGTTCATAAAATCAATGATGGTATCCCAAAAGCTTCTGTTTTGCCCCCCTCCTTTCTACTTTGTATACATACAACCTTCCAGAAACAAAGTTCAGGATATTAATTACATGATGATACTGCTCTGATCACTCATAGTTAAAGATTTATGGAACCTGAAGCAACACTAACATCAGACCTGAAGATGTTGGATGATAGTTCTTTGTAATTCTCTCTGACTGAATCCTCAAAGACCACTGTACCAACTTTTAACCAATGGTATAAACAGGCAAATCACAAATCGAAAATCACATTTACAGCCTCCCCAACATTGCAACACTCCAAAATACCTAGATGTGACCCTAGACAGGTCACTGGCATACAAAATCCATCTCCAGAATGTGGTAGCTAAGATCAAAACATGGCACACCATACTCCAGAAATTAACAGGAACCACCAGGGCTTCAATTCCAACAATCATCAGCTATCTCTTTTTCATACTCCATCACAGAATACTGCTATTTCTTCCAGCTAAACAGTGCTCACACCAAAATAATTGACACACAGCTCAATCAGTCAGTGCACCTCACCACAGAATGTATTCGTTCCACAAACACATGCAGGCTACTGGTTCTTTGTAATATTCAGTGCCACCAATAAAAAGATCACAGTCTATGAGGATGCAAAAAAACAACCCTCAGAAAAATTGCAATTCATTCAAAATCTTCATCACCTGAACCACTTGAGGTCTAACGAACAATCACCACCCCCAGCAATTAGTCTGCAGAACAGTCATTTGAACATGTAGAATTCCTAGAGCAATCAATGGCAAAAGCAAACATCTTTGATGCATCACCAATTAATTAAAATTCCCTGTGAACAACCAGCATGATTTCATCTAACCCAACAACAATGATATATAATGAACTGGATCAGAACTGATTATGGCAGATGTGCATCATTGCTGCACCAATGGGATGGAAGCCCTCTCCCCACAGTGACTGTGGTGAAGAACAGCAAACTGTACATCAGATGGCAGTTGACTGCTCACACAGAGATTCAAAGGGACAATGGAGGACATTTGAAATCTGTGTTCAGAAGCTTCTGACTGGATTTCAATCCTTGATTTATGGCTACGAACCTACTATAAACTGGAGAATGTGTGTATCTGTGTAAAAAGCATATATATTTGTTGTACTTAGTTTTCTAGTATTCTTTCCTATCGTATGACAAAAGGAAATAACTTTAGATGAGTAACACCATGGCAAACACCACAGCAATCTGAGAAAAAGCAAACTTTGCCGTATCTTTGGAGTACACCACAAATTAATGCTGCACCATAATGTTTTTTTTGCTTAATAAACATCTTACCATTACTAAAAATCTGAGTTATTTTTAGAATTATCTTCTCATAAACACACTATTCTCATAGCTAAGCATTGTACACACTCAAGTGACAGCAAGCAGCAAAGAAATAAAATAATTCTTGTCTTCAATTTTGATGTTTAATAATTTCCACCTTCTTTATTTTTACTGGCAGCTCAACCTGGAAACCCCCCCCCCCCCCCCCCCCTCTCTCTCTCTCTCTCTCTCTCTCTCTCTCTCTCTCTCTCTCTCTCTCTCTCTCTTTCTCTCTCTCTCTCTCACTCACTCACACACACACACACACACACACACACACAGCTATCTGCAATTGTTATGTCATTTATAATAGCAAATATTGCATACAATATGACAATAACTAAATTTTAGAAAACTTCAAAATTTTACCTTTTTTGGAGACACTTACATAACATACTTGTTTTCATTCCATTAATCAATGCCACAAACTGCACAATTTACTGCAACTTGAAAAAAAAAAGAAAAAATACATTCCTGCACTCTCTGACAGGTTAAGTCCATACATGATCTCTGCATTTATTAACTTTCTAGATGCAGTGTTGCTGTTTTTGTTGGTTAAATGAGGGGAAAGTTCCGCGTAATAAATGTAATATCCTGAGATATAATCTTCACTAACAGTTTCAAAGTGATAGCATTCTACTACTTGCACTTTCCCACATATATGTACCCCTAACACATCCCTGAACACTCACCCCAGCCTCCACCCCACCCATGCATAAAATTTGCATTAGACTTCAGCATGTTGCACACAGTGTTGCTCCCACTACTCTCAAGCCGTCCTGCTGCCATACAGAACTGTTATCTTGTCCAGGCGATTTTCTCAAGTATTTTTTCTATGTGAAAAATATATATTCACTTAAATAGGGCAGAATGGAAAGTGTAATGCAGATCCAGGTAGCTGATGGGCAGTTACTTCCGACAGCCACCCCAGTGAATATCTGCTGAAAAAGATCAAAGCATAAATCTTGAAGAAAGACACATTTCAGAACGTGATAAGAAAAAAGGAAATCACCAGCTGTAAATTACTGAAGCTATTAATGATGTATAGAATGAAATTTTGTAAAAAGAATTAGCACAGGAATATTCACTCTCCTGTTTAAATTCATTATTCATACTTCATTTCCAGATATAGTATTAAGTTTTCAGTGGAAATGTTGTTTGCTAAATCTATTTCCTGAATACATAATACTAAAATATTTGAAGCAATGTGCAACAAAAATAAGTTTACATGTCACACAATCAGAATCATTTTTTTTTCCAAAAAACTCAAAATCAACTAATGAAAACTGATGCATGACAAAAACTACACTATCTTAGATACATAAAGAATAGAGCATACAGTGAAACTCAAATTTTATGTACAAGGACTTTAATAAATCTATATGTCACTTACATACAAACTACTTGTTCCTAATGACACTGATCAATTAACCATACTTTCATCCTCTGCTTGAGCTGTTTGTGGGCATCAGAACAGGAGGTGCCAGTAATTAGTAAGTTGCTCTCTTAGCTTTAAAAGTTGAGTTTCAAACCTGAAGCCATTACTTCTCTCTGAAATAGATTCTCAACTGCCTTCACAAGGATGAGTGAACCCTACTCCTACACTCCCACTACGAAATGATCTCTGTACTGGAGATTGAAACCAGGCTGTGTGTGTTGCAGGTAAAATTTGCCGACTGCTCCACTGTTTGTATGGATTAATCCTCTCCATATTAATTAATATTCAATTTGTTCATATTTTGTCCCAACGCCATAAGCCAACAATCTTATATACAACTAACTTTTCATTTTTTGACTTCAAAGAAAGACATTTCACCCAGGTTCTTTGGTTAAAATAAGTACTTTATTTAGCACTACCGGTCACCTTCAAGCTCTAGATAATTTTCAAGTGCAATAATGGGTGTAGACACATCCTCTTACCAAGTATATATCAAAAGCCATAGGCTATGCACATTTACACATGATATGGTCATCAACAGACAGAACCTTACAACTAACAGCCAAAAACCACACACCCCCACACATTTTTATAGTCCCACAATGTATATAGTTACTAGGAGGATGAGTCTAGATCCATCTGTGTACTTCAAAATGAGCTAGAGCTTCAAACTGACCAGTAAAGCTAAATAAGTCTTTATTTTAGCGAAACAGCCTAGTGGAAATGATGTCTTCCTAAGAATTTATCAAGGTTGTAGTGACGACCCAGAGGAAATCAATGAATCTGGTGAGGTTATGTCAGCAATGACAGGACTTTCGCAAACAATTATGAAAAATCAGTTAGCCCTAAAACTATAACACTACTCAATGTCAAATAAGGCAGGGGCAGGAGTACACGAGATGGGGTTGAAAATGGATTTTTTTGGTATAATCTGATGTGCAAAAGGTTCAGGAGATGTGGTGTGGTCAGATAAAACTTATCACATCTAGGGCATCAGCCCTTTATGTAAGAAATGAATCCTCATTTTAAGGCTGTATGCATGCCTTAACCTCGAGAAAAAATTAAGGTACAGTTTCAACATTAAATATCCATTTGTTACCCATAGTAGTACACTGCTGCATTCGGATGTACAACACTTTTACAAGGGAATGGGGAAAATGCCAAATATGGCCACATTTAATAGAAACCTTCGTCGAAGTCATTTTTCTGCATAGGCTGCTTTATTTTGAAATGACCACTTAATTTCTTAATTTAGAAATTAGCTAATTTTATCTCCTTGGGAATTATTAAGCTACATCACAGTAAAAAAAAGAAAGAAAGAAAGGGCATTTTTAATAAAGGTTTTGCACAACCATACCAATGAAAGCCGTATTAGGGACGCCATCACATGTAGATTCCTCCACACAGATATCGGGAATGTATTATAGTATATGCATTAAAACTTTTTTTATGCTGGTTTAGCTTGCCCAAGGAGGCAAAATTAGCTAATCACTACATCATTAAATAAAGTGGTTATTTCAAAATAAAACAGTCTATGCAACAAAATGAGTTCCCTCAAGAAATTCACAGCAACTGTGGACCCGTATATGCAAAAGACTATTCATAAAAGCTCTCAATTTTGTGTTATGTCAGTTACACCACCGATTATGAGTAATTTGCCATGTTATTGTTTATGCAAAATTTTTGTGTCCCTACTTACATGCTACAAAATTATATGTACATAAAGTTTTGTTACACCTTCCCTAAATTTCTTGGTCCATTCCTATAAACAGTCCATAAAGACTCCTTATCTGCTGACAATATACAGTTTTAGTACAAAGGGAAAACAATCTCTGTAGTTGTACATCCTTTAAAATCACTAACAAAAGTATCTGCAGTATTCAGATCAGGTTCAAAACAATTGTCATTTCATTCCAATTATATTTTTCTGTGCCCAAGCTACATAAGTTTATGTAATTTTCTGCCTTTTTCTTTTATCTCTTCAAAAAAAAAATTAAATTCGCACCTTCACATGGTTTGGCTTACTCCATCTTCAGAATCATATTAAAAGAATGTCTACAGCACAACTGTGTATGTGTATTTGTTGAGATACAGTATATCAACCTCTTTTTAATACCACAGGCTAGTCTATGCAATGGTTGTACACATGTACTTGATGATGTTGCAGTGTATCAACATTCTTTCGTTATTCTGATAATTGCTTAAGCTGAAATGAGTTTCCTGCTCAACACTTCCTTTCTCCAGCACTTGAGCATTATATGCATGGTTTCTCTGAAGGATTCATCCCGCTATGCCCTCTAAAAATGACTCTACATCATAACGTACGAGTGTTAATATCAATTTGTCCGACCCATAATTCCTATTAATGATTTAGACATATTAAATGCACCTGCGATCATTGTCAATAATTAATGTAATTTTCCACCTTGATTCCTTTTTATTTTTTAAAAATTAAACACGATAATGCATTTCACCTTGAGCTATCAGTAATTCAGGTTTTTCAACATTTCCCAAGAATCAAACAAAATCTGTGACCATTTGTGCTACCCCTCTTCGTGTATGTTCAGTATTTTCTGTTAGTTCTATATGGTATGGGTCCCAGAAACTTGAGAAATATTCTAGGATGAGCTGCACGAGTGTATGCAACCTCATAACAGCTTTTTCCCAGTATCAGAACATGAATTAAAATTTGCCACCTGCTTTACCTATGACTGGGCCTCTGTGATCATTCTATTTCATATCCCTACAGGTATTTGTATGAACTGACTGATACCAACTGTGACTCACTGATACTGTATGTACATTGCATATCACCACCACTCCTCAATTACTGAATCAGTCCCTAAACCACTCTTCATACAGGAAATGGTCCTTAAACATGCAATGCATTGACATGATTATAAACAGTAAGAAATTCTGGGTGTTCACGCACATGGATCAATATAATATGTGACAACAATGCTTTCACAGTGGCAAGTTCCCAAAACTGACATGTGAAATACCTGCGTTATTTTCTGTGCATTTGACAAAGATAGGCAGAGAAAATACTAAAGAAGATTGTTACAGGATTTAGTGGCATTTAACTTGCAAAGAATTATAAAAATATTCCAAATTATCCTTGGAGGTTGTTGGCAAGTTCCAATGGGACCAAACTGCTGAGGTCATCGGTCCCTAATTATCCTTAGAAAAACTGTCTGTGGCAATACCTGCGTCTACATCATTACTGTGCAATTCACACTTGTGTTCAGCAGAATGTTCATAGAACTGCTTTCACATTATTTCTGTACTGTTTCACTGTTGAATAGAATGCGAGAAAAATTAACACATTAATCGTTCCATGCAAGCTCTGATTTCTCTTATTTTGTCACGTTGGTCATTTTTCCACATGAACATGAAAGTGACAAAAATGTTTTGGCAGTTGGAGAAAGTTAAAGTTGGTGATTGTAGTTTTGTGAAAAAATCTTGCTCCACTGACAATTAATGCCTTTTTTTATATGATTGCCACCTTAACTCACTTATCATAATCTGTTAAACTCTTTCCCCAATTTCCTAATAATACAAAACAAACTGCAGTCTTTGTACTTTTTTGAAGTTCTCCATCAATCCTGTCTGGTAAGGATTCCATCCTGGGCAGCAGTACTCCAGAGGAGGACACATATGCATAGTGTAGGCAGTCTCTTTAGGAGATTTTTTTGCACCTTCTATGTGTTCTGCCAATAAAATATAGACTTCTGTTCACCTGCTCACCATATTTTCTATGCGATATTTCCAATTCATGTTGTTCATAATTGTAATTTCTAAATATTTTGTTGAAATGACAACCTTTATGTTTGTGTGTTTTACTGTGTAACCTAAATTTAATTATTGTGACTTGGCAAGACAGCCAAGCCACTAGGAGGTAGCCGAAAGGCACACGTTTAGCTCACGCAGGCTGGCGTGAGGTCTGGAACAGGACACGGAAATGAACTAGCAAAAACAGGACGTAGCTGTGGAATACTTAACTTTAATCCATAATTGGTGAACATCGGTCTGACGGTACATGCAACACAAGATAAATAGCAAATGATACTGGCGCCTTGTTAGGTCGTAGCAAATGACGTAGCTGAAGGCTATGCTAACTATCGTCTCGGCAAATGAGAACGTAATTTGTCAGTGAACCATCGCTAGCAAAGTCGGCTCTACAACTGGGGCGAGTGCTAGGAAGTCTCTCTAGACATGCCGTGTGGCAGCGCTCGGTCTGCAATCACTGACAGTGGCGACACGCGGGTCCGACGTATACTAACGGACCGCGGCCGATTTAAAGGCTACCACCTAGCAAGTGTGGTGTCTGGCGGTGACACCACATTAATGAAATGCTTTTAGTGCTCACAGAACACACATATACTGATGTAACAGCATGTGGAGGGCATCATACTTTTTATTGTTCCACGTCAATTGCCACTTTTCAGATCATGCACATATCTTGTCTAAATTATTTCGTAATTAGTTTTGATCTTGTGATGACTTTACTAGATGGTAAATGACAGCATCATTGGCAAACAACCTGAAAGGACTGCTTAGATTGTCTCCTAAGTTGTCTATATAGCTTAAAAGTACCAGAGCACTTATAAAACTTCCTCTGAGAACCCCAGCTACCACTTCAGTTTCACTAGATGACTTCCCATCAAACTGCAACCTTCCTGACAAGAAATCACAAATCCATTTGTATAGCCGAGATGATACTTCACAGGCATGGAATTTGATTTGAAACAGTTTGTTAGGAACAGTGTAAAAAGCCTTGGAGAAACTTAGAAAAATGGAATCAACTTGAGATTGCCTGTCAATATCACTCGTTACTTCATGCAAATAAAGAGCTAGTTGTGTTTCACAAGAATGATATTTTCTGAATCCATGCTGGTTACGTGTAAACAAATCATTTTCTTCCAGGTATTTCATAAGTTTGGAATGCAGTATATGTTATAAAATATGAGGTCTGTTAGAAAAGTATCCGACATCTGGCTGGAAAAAAAAACTGACTTACCTGGGGCATTGGGCACCTAATCGCCCTCAAATATCCTTTGAGACTTGACACACTTCTCCTAGTGGTGCTGATGTACTTGGAAGCATGCCAAAAAAGCCACTTTTGGAATGAAGTTTAGCTCAGCTCTCTTGTCTGCAATTGCGTTCCTTTCAATGGCCTCTTGAGTTTAGGGAAGAGCCAGAAGTTTCAGGGGGGCATATCAGAAGAGAAAGTAGCCTGTTTAAGCACAGGAATCTGGTTTTCAGCCAAAAAAGTCTGAATCAAGTGCAAGGAATGTGCTGGAGAACTGTCGTAGTGGAGACATCTATTTCCTGTTGACAGCAAGTCAGGTCTCTTGTGCCACACAGCATCATGTCAGCCGTGGAGAACACCCATGTATTATGGGTGATTGTTTGACCCTGTGATGCGTACTCATGATGTACAACACTACAGGAGTCAAAAAAAGCTGTCAGTGTCACTTTGACATTGATGCACACTTGGCAGGCCTTTTTGGTCTTCGTGATGAGGGATGCTTCTACTGTGACAACTGGGATTTGGTTTCTAGGTTGTACCCGTACACCCAGGACTTGTCACCAGTGATTATGGTGTTCATGACATGGGTGTGGAGTCCAGCATGTCCTGTGACACTTCAATATGAAGTTGCTTTTGCTCTGCCATCAGCAGCTTCGGCACGAATTCCACTGACACTGTCTTCATGGACAAATTTTTGGTCACAATGGAATGTACTGAAAAAGTGCCAATGCACACCACTTCCGCAATTTCACCGACAGTCACATTACAGTCCAGCATCACCACAGCAATCATGTTGGCAATGACATGGTGATTTTGGCATATTGATGGATGACCAGAGAGTGGCCCACTCTCCGCCAATGTGCAGCCATTTTTAAACCATTTGTACCACTCCTTAATTTGTGTGACGCCCATAGCATTGTCACCAAAAGCCATCTGAATCTTCCAAATGATCTCCACCTGGCTGTCACCCAGTTTGTGGCAAAATTTGATGCAGTAGAGCTCCTCCAGTCGATCCATAATTTCCCTTGCAATGAAAAACTGACATGATGCCAAACACTACCTCACTCAATTGCTGCTTGCCATTAACTGGTGCTCTCAACAGTTGGAAAAAAAATTCATGCGCATGAGCATGAAGGTTTAAGGTTGGCTCATGCAGTCACACTAGATTCGAATCCATCATGTGTTCACAAAACACACATATCTTGTACTACTACACATTGATGTCAATGATATGGGTCTACAATTGAGCAGATTACTTCTATTCCCTTTCTTGTTTACGGTTGTGACCTGTGACCTGAAGATCTCTCAACATGTGAGCAGTTGTATACGATTGTTAAATATGGACCATTTCAGCAGCATACTTTGAAAGGAAGCTAACTGGTCTACAATCTGGATGGTACGACTTGCCTTTATTGAATGACTTAAGCAGCTTAACTCCACTGAGGGTATCTAATTCCATATTACTCATTTTGGCAGCTGTTCTTGATTAGAATTGGAGAATATTTACTGTAGCTTCTTTGGTGAATGAATTTCAATATAATGTGTTTAGTAACGCTCCTTTAGTGACTTTGCCGTTGGTAACATTACCACTGCTATCACAAAGTGATTTGTGTCTTGCTGCTGGTATATTTGACATATGACCAGAACCTCTCTGAATTTCCTGCCAGATTTCAAGACAGAGTTGCAACATAGAAACTATTAAAGGTGTCCCTCACTGAAGTTCATGCTAAGTTTGGACCACTTGTAAACTGTCACCAATGTTTCAGATTTTGCTTTCTTTTAAATGTGGCATGCTTTTCTTCCTGCTCCTGGCACAGTGTCCTGATGTGTTTTATCTAACATATCAGATTTGCTCTGTCACTCATTAATTTATTTGGTATAAAACTCTAAATTGCAGGTGACACTACTCCTTTGAATTTGAGCAATATTTTAAAGAGTTTTTCATTGTTAGTATGGAAGGAATGGAGACTGTTTGTTAGAAAGATGCCAAATTTTTATATGACATTTTAAATAAATATATTTTAGAAAACAAACAATTTTTTCAGCCTTCAGTTGCAAGGTAATTTTTACTCGTTTACCTAGGTTTCGATTCCAGTAATGGAATCTTCTTCAGAATCTATAAATTAAACCACATACGGACATATATTACTCACTGAAATGCATCATCAGTCTAATGATTGAATAATAAAGAAATTGTCATACTTACAAAAAATATTTTGAGAGCCAAACACTGGCCATGTCACAGATTAAAAATTAAAACAATAAAGACGCATAATCATAAGATTATGTCTGTCAAGATTAAAACCATTAAGTCGAACGTAGGAGCGGCACGGAAACTAGGCGTCGCGAGCAGTTTAATGTACAACCTAAATGTACTTCTAAAAGTGTAGAAAATTTAATTGTCGACCTCAAAGTTGGGCTTGATTGTTCTAAAACAGCAAAAAATGCGCAAACAAGAATAGCTTATGAAACCTGTAAAATTGTCCAAAAAGATTACTCTGGTCAAAATCCTGTTTCTACTATTCATCAAACGTTGAAGAGGATTAATCTTAAGCTTAAAAATAATGAAGCACTGATAACTAAGGCCGACAAAGGCAATTCCCTAATTATCACCCACAAAAGCGAATACATCCGTAAAACGGAAATGTTTTTTGAGGAAAATGGCATCATGCCAATCGAGGTGGACCCCACACCCGTGATCTAAAAAGAGATAAGGTCAGCTCTTAGCAGTACAAAAAAGTTAATCGGTGAGTTTTATAAAAAATGCCTTATAAACAAGAATCCGAAACCACCTATTTTGAGAAGCCAGTTTAAGGTTCACAAAATTTCCCATCCTATCCGTCCGATCGTTGAGAGTACCAAAAGTGCATACCACAAACTAGCTAGGTTCCTACACCGTAAATTGAAAGAGAATTTTGTGTTTGAAAAAAACTTCTCCGTCAAAAATTCGGTAGACGTGGCCAACAAACTTAAAACTTTAGCCTGTTCTGACATCACAAAACTCGTGTCATTTGATATTAAAAATCTATATACTAATGTACCTGTTGAGCAGAAGATGGGCATTATAGAAACCAATTTGCGATACCATAAAAAATTATCTGCCCCTGAGATCGATGAACTAATGGTTCTGTTACGCACCACCCTCAAGTACAATTATTTCTCTTTCAATAATAAAATATATTCGCAACCTTGTGGTCTAGCTATGGGCAGCCCATTAGCTGGTATCATGTCAGATATTTTTATAAACTCAATGGAGCAGATGTTTTTTCGGAATGATCCAGATTTGGCAAATAATATAATATTCTATGCGAGATATGTAGATGACATGCTGTTTGTGTTTGAAGGTTCCCATGAAGAGCTAGAACTATTATTTACCACTTTCAATAACCTCCATGAAAAAATCAGTTTCACGCAAGAAAATCTGACAGCTGATAGGACCTTAGACTATCTCGATCTGACTCTATCCATTATTGGCAACAAAACAGATTTCAAAATTTTTCGGAAAGCAACCTATTCCGACATCATCACCCCAGC
Source organism: Schistocerca piceifrons (assembly GCF_021461385.2). NCBI lineage: Eukaryota > Metazoa > Arthropoda > Insecta > Orthoptera > Acrididae > Schistocerca > Schistocerca piceifrons. Next base: position 478,852,737 of record NC_060149.1, on the reverse strand, counting down.
TGATTCCACCCATCCTCGGGCCCATAAAATGGCCTTTTTTCACTCGAGTATCCATCGAACCCTTTCCATTCCACTTTCGCCAGTCAACTTACAGAACGAATTAAAAGTCCTCGAAAACATCGCTCAGAATAATGGATGTAATCCCAGTATAGTGAGACAGTTGTTCAACAAAAAAACACTAAAGAAGACTACCACCCCTTCCAGTTCAGGTACCCACAATCAACACCAGGCAACGAAATACATATCAGTTCCCTTTATAGGTAACATATCCTATAAGGTAGGTCGTTTATTAAAAAACCTGGGGTGTAAAGTTTCATAGTCTACCACCAACAACCTCAAAAAGAATTTAGTTCATTCTCTGGATAAAGGTACTGACTGATAAATCATCACTGTCAGGTGTGTATAAGATCACGTGTGCTGAATGTCCTTCTTATTACATTGGCCAGACAGGAAGGGCCCTGTCGGTTGGGTTTAAAGAGCATCTGCCGACAAAAAGCAGTGATGGAACACGAGGAGCTACATTTGCTGAACATCTGGTCCAAAAGGCGCATGCTCCCAAGCCTCTAAAAGACGCAGAGCTTTTGCATAATGAAGTCAAGGGATGTAGGCTAGACACCCTCGAAGAATTGCAAATTTTTAAACGTCTTATTATTGATAGAGACAACTTACTTAATGATCAGTTGCAACTAAAAAATAGAAGTTATTTCGAAGGATTTCAACCTTTACTCCGGTGGAGTTGACCTACAGTCCGCTTCGAATGGCCGATGCTGTTTCCCTATCTGCTTTGTCCCTTTATTATAGTGCGATTGTACATGTGTATTTCATAATATGCTTGTTAATGACACATAGTTGCTAAGGCGTTTTTATGTTAAAGATATTTTATGCTTAGCACGCATGGTTTCGACACTAATTTTTTAGTTACTGTAGCGAGGCTTCGCCCTCTTACTACACTATTTAAATGTAAAAAAAAAAAAATTATACCTTGGCTTTGTAGTTTGTTCTCAGGTAAATTGTTTAATGTTGCCATACCAATTGATAGGTTTGTCCATTTGTAGGACGGCTTTCAGTCACATTTTGTTTATATGTATATTTGCTCTAAATAATTTTGAGACAGTTTGTCTCTCGCGCCTGTGCTTGCACTCACGCATGCGCTTGGCCGCAGTCGAGCCTCGCCGTGAAACTGCTTGCGACGCCTAGTTTCCGTGCCGCTCACATGTGGTCCTTATTTCTGGCCGGCGTAGCTCCGTCTACGTTCGCCTTAATGGTTTTAATCTTGACAGACATAATCTTATGATTATGCGTCTTTATTGTTTTAATTTTTAATCTGTGACATGGCCAGTGTTTGGCCCACAAAATATTTTTTTTAAGTATGACGATTTCTTTATTATTCAATCATTAGATTGATGATGCATTTCAGTGAGTAATATATGTCCGTATGTGGTTTAATTTATAGGTTCTGAAGAAGATTCCATTACTGGGATCGAAACCTAGGTAAACGAGTAAAAATTACCTTGCAACTGAAGGCTGAAAAAATTGTTTATTTTCTATACATATATGGTTGCTGACACGCTGCATTATGTTAAAAAATATATTTTACATTTATTTTTGGATTTGGATGTTATGATATACAAATATAATTACAATGACCTTGTGGTCACACTCCTGTATCACTCATGACATGTTCTACTCTAGAATTGTTTGTTGCTTAGACGTCTAGTATGTTATTGCAACTATTTACACTGTTTGTGGCCTCCTGAACTCCAGCTCAAAACGATTTTTGAAGAAAGAATTTAGTACAATTTTGGACAATGTTTTATGCCCACTACTTACTTTAAACATACATTTTTTCCAACATATCGAGGGCAGATTGAACACACCACTGACTACAACTGAATGAGTCAGGTGCCTATTCGAAATGAGACTCAAGTTTTACTTAAACCTTTCAGCAACTAGTCATCTGAGTTGACAGATCAGTAAAAGAAACCAATTACTAATTTATTTTGGTTGTCGAGTGTGGTTCCTACCTATACTAATTCACAGCAACTATCTACTTAAATTTCACTAAAGGATAAATTACTTCTAACAGCAACAAGTGAGCCACCACCAATTGAATTTTCAAGGGGATTTCACAAAGTAAGTTACACATTATTATAGCAGGTCAAGTAGCTTTTACTGATTACTGCACTACACACCAATGTGATGCAATACATCACACTATTTTTCAACATAGTCAACAAATCCCTGTAAACAGCTGTTGGATCATTCTACTGATTGTTCAATTTGTTGATGTGACAAACCCATTCCTCAGTCACAGAACCATCCAAGAACTGCTGTGTGAATGTCCTCATCATCACATAATCTGTGACTGCTGCGAATCAGTTCCTCGAATTCCTGGGCATTCTTGTTTGTGATTGATGTCTATGACCTTCCTTCTCTATCAGCATCACCCACAGCTGTGCAGTCTGTCAAATTGTTGGCACCATTTCAACACAACTGGTCATAACATTGCATCTGGCCCATATATTGCCTGAATTTCATGGTGAATCTGAGTGCAATTTAGAAATTTTGCCCACAAGAATCATCCTGTCCCACATATTTCAAATTTGGAGCATATTTCAGTTGCTGCACAATTTCACTCGCACATGAGATGCACCTTTCAGCCATACTGCACCAGAAATGCGATTGCAGGAAACCCAGAACATATATTCTTTCCACTCTTGTTGTGTAACGGTCTTAGCGTGGGACAGCATATATAACTTTTTGAGTCCCCTTGGAGTATATTCTTTTTCTACAGCATTACGTCCTTGACAAAAACTTTTGCTTAACTCATTTCTGGCTTTATCCAGCTTTCAGTATCTACACTGATTTCTGCCTCAGCACTTGCCATGAGCACTTGGGAGTTCTGGTTCCTTCTCACCACAGCTATGGCAATTTGGAACTAAAACAGTGATGTTTTCAAGGTTTTCCATCATCTTATTTTTAACCTGTTCCCTTTGAGACTGTACCCCTGTTTGAAGAATTTCAAGACCCTCTAACCATCCAGTCTACTCCACACAGTCCCTGCTACTGTGTAGCTGCCGCCTGCATGTGTTAGACCACTAATCTATTAAGTGGATCCTGACACTTCTCCACTCTATGATGCAAGTCAAGGAATCAGCAGCCTACATGGCCACAATACTGTCTGAGCCTCTGATTTACACCCTTTACTTGGCTCTGCACCAAAGGTCTGCAATCATCCTGTTGATGCTGTTGCAAATAGTGAGCTCTGCCTTCATCTTGCAAGAAAGACTGACTGTCTTTAGCTTTTCAGAGCAGACGTCAGAAACCAGAGATAATTTCTAGAATTTCTCACGAGCCAAAGTGACACACTTTGTTATCACCAACATGAGCCACCACCTGCAGTTGGCTGCACCCTATACTCTTTATGGCATGTGGACTGACCAGTTACACATTTGGGAACTGGTGGGACTCCCCACAATACGCACACAAAGAGCACATTGGATTTCTGCCCCTCCTTGGCACAGATGTAATACTTCAATCACTTCCCCAGCAGCAACAAATTACTATGGCCACCTTGGAAAAACTCGTGACAATACTGTTCAGGCTCCACTGCCTCAAGTGCACTGACTGCTTCACCCACTTTCAAAGAAATGTGTAGTTTGTTGAATTCGTATCATCGCAAGTGCATTCATGTTGTAGTCGCTCATGCCATATTTTACCATTGCCATAAGAGTCACGTAAGTCATGTCGAGCTCAGGAAGTGGAGCTGCAAGGTTTCAGCTGTAAGTGCCATTTTATTATTAAGCCTTCACAGAACCCTATGCAACCTACATGGTTCGAGGCGTGATCATCCACTAGCATCTGATAAGGAAGATCCTCAGAGGGCCTTTCACAGTGTAAGGGTCCATCTTTGGAAGAAGTTTTAAACATTGTTCAATCCTTTGGAGTTCCCGCTCTGTTGGCCACCAAGTCGAAGCATGGGATGATGTCACCATCACCGATAATGAACTGCATTGGCGCCTAGCAACAAGCTCATGAGCGAAGAGGAAGTTGATGCCATTTGAACCAGGAAATCTAGCTGCAACAGACAAACCTGTCAGCAACAACAATATGGACACCGTTCAGCGCTTCTGTCATGCCCCTCTTGCTTTGTGCAACATAGAGAGCTGCATACCCCAGGCAGCACACGTAATGCCACAAAAGTCACAAGAAAGGCCATATGGCATCGGTTTGTCATTCACAGGCTTCTTCAGAACACATGGACATTGATGTTCATTCTATTTCTTCATTGTCTATAGGTCTGAACAAGCTCTTTATTGAAGTGTTTGTGCTGAACAAACAGTTAATGTTACAAGTGGACACTGGAGCAGTTGTTTCGCTCCTCAACTCTCAAATGTATGTATCGCTCGGCTCCTGTCAAGCCCTGACTGGTAAGCTACAATAAACAGCATATTCCTGTTCTTGGTCAATTTACTGCTGCTACAGCTTACAAATCTGTAGTCTGTCCTATTACATATTTGGCTGTTAATGATCCCCCATTCAGAAAATTTGTTTGAATTATACGCTTTCACTGCTTTTGAATTTTTCTGTTACTGACAATGTGTATCTTGTATCAGATCAGATTCCCTATCATGACCTTGATTCACTTTTCTTCTGAATTTTCATATTTATTTTCTGAGAGATTAGGGTGTGCAAATAAAATGACAGTGCATATCACACTTAACCCTTCAGCTTAGCTGTGTTTCTTGTGAGCACGGCCCATACCTGTGTCCTTACATGAACAATTACACTTACATGAACATTACAAAGTCCGGTTTGGATCGACTGATATCACTAGGCATCATTCAACCAATTTCAACAAGTGATTGGGCTATGCTATTATTGACTGTAAAAAAGCATCAGGTCAGCTCCGACTTTGTAGAGACTATAAAGTGACTGTAAATGCATAGTCTGTTATTGACATATACCATCTGTCCCGAAATGGTGAATTACTTGCATAATTGGCTAGGGACAAATTCTTTTCCAAAACTAATTTAGTTGAGGCCTATCCACTGGCTCGATTAGCTAGCACATCAAAACAATTGCATGGAGGGAACATGTCTTTTGGTCTTTAGCAATACCAATGTTCAGTGTTTTGGAGTGGCTAGTGCCCCAGCTTTCTTCCAATGCTTTTTGGGGCAACTGACAGCAGATGCTCCTTGCTGTGTCAACTATATTGATGTTATTTTAGTAACATACACTGCAACACAAAAACACTTATGTAACCTCAGTTCTCTCTTTTCTGTTTTGCGAACTGCAGGCCTTAAGGGTAATCTTCATAAGTCACAACCTTTTCAACCCTCTAGTGTGTATCTTAGTCATTAAATGTCATCCAGGTAGGGCGTTTGACCCCTGGAACAGCATGTCGCTGCTGCTATGGCTTTGCCTCATCTGACCAAGTTGCAGGAATTACAGGCATTCCTTGGTAAATTAGCATACTATCACAGGTCTATACCGGATGCAGCCACTCTGGTTCCCCAATGCACCAGTTGCTATGGACCAATGTTCCTTTCAAGCGGTCCTTTCAATCTGGTAAACATTTAGTCTTGACTACGGACATCTCCCAGTATGGGGTGGGGGCAGTTTTGACCCAAAGTCATGTGGATGGCTCTCAGAAACCTATCACTTTTGCATCAAAATTGTTCAACACGGCTCAGTAGCACTATTCCCAAGTCAAAAAATAAGTCGTCGTGGTTGTTTATGCATTTAAAAAATTTCATTTATTCTTACATGGTATGAAATCAACTTAGTCATAGCTAACAAATCTTCGATTTCCTCGTTTCATTCTTTAGCTGCTTTACCTGACAAAGCCACTCATCGTCCTAAACAATGGGCCTTACTTTTGTTGTGATATAATTACAACATCAACTGACACACAAAATCACAGCATGCAAGTGTGGAGGCATTGTCTCAGGTGCCCATGGGGCCTGTGCCATTGTTTGATCAGCAAGAATTGTTGTGTTTTCAACTTGGCGTGGAAGCAAGCAGACTATTGATGGTTTCTTCATTACCAGCACCAGGATTGCATCGCAGTAGCTATGCACCCACTGCTTAAATAACTGGTGTGCATGATACAACATAAGTGGCCTTACCATCTGCTGGGCTTGGTATCTGACCTGCTGCAGAACTTCTATGCTTTCCACAATCATCTTTTCCCGTTAAATAGTGTCAGTCTCCTGACGATGCGAGAGGGTACTCCCCATGTTGTGATTCCAGCAATGTTGTGTAGGAGGTTTTCAACCTGTTACATCAAGGTGATTGAGGAGGCTCTTGCACTAAACAACTGGCAGATGGGCAAGTGTTCTGGCGGAGTATAGATTACAAGGTGGAACGCTTTGTTGCAGCCTGCCGCAAGTGTTCAAATCAACAGGTGGTACTCTTGGCCAGTGCCCACACTACCTTGGGGAAGAATTCACATCAACTTTGCTGGATCTTTTTAGACATTTTTTGGTTGTTGGTTGTTGATGCCTTTTTCCAAGGTTCCTTATGTTGTTCACTGTCTGTCTACCACAGCAGGCATGACTGTCAAGGCACAGACAAAAACTTTTTTCTGTCAAAGGTCTGCATTGTACACTGGCGCATCCACAGGCACTTTCTATGCTGTTGCAAGCTGACACAGGTGCCACCTACACTGATGCTGACACCTGCTGCCCACCTGCCAGTGCACTCTACATTACAAAATTGTTAAGGCTTTCGTGGTCATTTGTTGACAAACTGCCTATTGGCTTCTGTCTCGGGTTCTTCGGCCGACGTTCATGTAATGATTTTACTGGCGTTTCACCAGCACGAATGGCTGGCATCGTCTAAGGTTCACCCTCCATTGCCGGTGGTGAAATTGGGCCAAGCTCGCAGCCGCAGACTATATGTACCTGGCCCACCAACGTCCAAAGGCTTCTCCGTTGTCATTTCCGGTGCGGTTCTCCTCTTACTACCTGCGACAGTCATTCGCTGCAGTACGGGAAGCCAGGATCCGTTTACCTTAAGGCTTTCCTCTTTCTTGTTGAAGCTGTTCGTGTGTTTTTGTATTTCTACAGCTTCTCTGAACAAGCGCATGTGATAGTGCTTCTCTACAGCCAGAACTTACGTGTCGGCGAATTTTATTACATGGTCGGTCTCACTCAGTGTGTGCTCTGCCGCGGCCAATTTCTCCACCTGCCCCAGCCTGCAATGTCGCTTATGTTCTTTGATCCTGGTGTTGATTGATCGTCCAGTCATTCCGACATACACTTTTTTGCATGCGCATGGTATATGGTATATTCCTGACATTTGCAAGTGGGTCCCTTTTCTCCTTTGCCAGTCTAAGACACTCTTTGATCTTCCTTGTCAGTTTGAAAATCGTCTTTACGCCATGATTGTGCAATATACGGCCGATTCCGTCCATCACTCTGGGATTGTATGGCAGAAAGGCCATACCCGACATTTCTTGTCCTGATTCCTTACTTCGCCGAATGTTTAGCTCTGTTACATTTCTAATATAATTTGTGGAGTAGCCTTGCTCCGCAGAACACTTTCCAGGCGTTGCATTTCACATGTGAGGTGCTGCGGGTCATATATTCATCCTGCTCGCGTTATGAGCGTATTAATCATGCCTCTTTTCTGGCTCAGGTGGTGGTTTGATAGTTTGTGCACGTATTGGTCTGTGTGTGTCGGTTTTCTATACATGCTGTGTCCCAGGTTTTCACCATCCCTTGTGGCCAGCACATCTAGAATAGATGTGCATACAGAAATGCACACTCATTTGACTAGCATGCCATTCAGCTACTCTGGGCTCCCATCATGGGCCGCCAAGCTCGGTCCAGTGCCTCTATATCCTGCAACCGATAGCGAGCAGCTCCTGGCAGGACCCCATCTCAGTAATACTCCCCCTCTCCGTAATGCTTGTATGCTGACCAAACCTACTGGTAACAAATCTAGTGGCTCACTTCTGAACTGCTTTTATGTCTTCCTTTAATCTGACCTGATGGGGATGCTAAACACTCAAGCAGTACTCAAGAAAGTGTCCCACTAGTGTTCTATATGTGGTCTCCTTTATGCATGAGCTAACCTTTCCTTAAATTCTCCCAATAAACTGAACTCAGCCATTCGCCTTTCCCTAATGCCTTACGTGCTCATTGCATTTCATAATGCTTTGCAACATTGCACCTAGATACTCAGTTGAAGTGACTGTCAAGCACCAGACTACAAATGCTGTATTCGAACCTTACAGAGTCATTTTCCCTACTTATATGCATTAACTTACATTTTCCTATATTCTGAGCAAGCTGACATTCACCACACCAACTAGAAATTTTCCCTTCTACAGTCATTCAGTGATGACATCTTCCCATAAACCACAGTGTCATCAGCAAACAGTTGCACATTGCAGCTCATGCTGTCTCTCACATCATTTAATATATATAAAATAACAGCACTCCTATCACACTTCCATGGGGCACTCCTGACAATACCCTTGTCTCTTATGAACACTCATCATAAGAGACAATGTACTAGCTTCTATTACACAAGAAGTCATCAAGCTACTCACATACCTAGGAACCTAATCCATATGCTCGGATCTTTGTTAATAGTCTGAAGTGTGGCAAATGTTTTTTGGAAATATGGAACAATCTGTCTGTTGTCCTCGATGCGTAGTTCGCAGGATACCATGTGAGAAAAGAGTAAGTTGAATATCACATGAGTAGTGCTTCGAAAATCATGCTGATTTGTGCATATGGAGCTTTTCCATCTCAAGGAAGAATTCTGCAGCAGACCGATGTTAAGGATATTGGTCTGCAATTTTATGGGTCTGCTATTCCACCATTCTTATCTACAGGAGTCACTAGCACTTTCTTCCAGTCACTTGTGACTTTGTGCTGGACAAGGGATTTGCAATAAATACAAAGTAAGTAACGAGCCAAAGCAGTAAAGTACCCTCTGTAAAGCAAAACTGGGATTCCGTCTGGACCTGGCAGCTTACTTGTTTTCAACTCTTTCAGTTCTTCTCTATTGCAGGGATTCCCATTACTATGTCCTCCATATGGGAGTCTGTGCAATGATCAAGCAATGATATGTTTGTACGGTCTCCCTGTGCAATGATTTCTTAAACATAAAATTTAAAAGTCAAGTTTCCTTGTGTTGTCATCTATTGCCACAAAACATTGGTTGATGAGTGTGCAGATTCAAGCCTTCAACCTAGTTAACAATTTTAGGGAGGACCAGAAATTTCTTAGGTTCTTGGCAAGAGTTTCTGCTAACATACGGCAGAGGAAGTTTTTGTATTCTTCATGCATTGATCTTTTTACAGACATATGAATTTCTACTTAATTTTGACTGTCATCTTTTGCGTGTACTTTTCTAAACTGTGACCGCAACAATGTCTGCTTTTCCAGCATTTTCTGAATTTTCTAATTAAACCACAGTAGGTGGTTTCCAATCTTAATCCACTTACTCGGCATGTACTTCTCCAGAATGCAATTTACAATCAGTTTAAACTTTGCCTATAATTATCCTATGTATGTAATAATGGGACTGACCATTGGCTAAGCGAGATGCTAAGAACTGCTTATATACTGTTTCTAGCATAATTACTCTCGAACCCCTGATAAATTTATTAACTTTAGTGACCATCGGCATTATGATGACAACCTCATCACTAATCCCTGTCTTCATACTGAAACTGCTGACATGGTCAGACCTGTTTGTTATTACAGGGTCTAAAATATTTCCATTGCGCATAAGCCGTAGAACTAGCTGCTCAAGACAGTTTTCAGGAAACATTTTCAAAACCAATTCACAAGACTGACTGTCAATACCAACTGCAATGAATCTATACATGTCCCAGCGCATCATCTAATAATGGACTCTGTGGATGTTTCAGTGCTAGTGAGCATAAACTATCTTTGAATGATTCCAAAACTGTCACTGCAGGATTGGGTGCCTGGTAAAAATATCTGATAATTAACTTTAGTTCTACTTGGCCTGTTCTTCATGTCCAAATAACTTCACAGTTAAAACTCAATTTCGACCTTAATAGACACAATACTTTTGTTGACTGCAATAACACTCCCCTTCTAATTGCATCAAATCTGTCCTTTCAATATACATTCCATGTCTTGCTTAATACGTTGGAGCTGCTCGGTTCTGAGATTAATCGGAGTGCAACAGCTCCCCTGGAGGGAAGTAAATTCAGGAACTTTGTTACGAGTACTTCAACAATTTACTGTTAAAATTTTAACAGTTGAAGGGTCTTTACTTCGTATGTGGTCCGATTTCACTCTCTGTATTTTTAATTTCAAATGTTCATCAGAGGACCTGAAATTCCTGCATAGCCTGAAAACCCTCACGTGCACTGCAAAAGTGCTACCTGAGTACCTGCTTCGTTCATGTAGTGCACTCCTGAGCTATCAAGAAGAATCCTACAATTCTGCACCCCATAACACAGGTCCTGAAAAATGCAGCCAAGACCATCACAGAATTGACAGAGCCTCTGGTTGAGACCCTCCATTTGACTCCAAACCAAAAGACTCCAATCAACTCAAGGAAAGATGCTGCAAATTTTGAGTTCTGCCTTTGACCATGCAAGCGAGGCCAGCAGTCTTCACCATTTGTACCAGTCACCCGTATGAACTGAAAACCCAAGGGACAGATGTGAGCCATAACTGCACCCTGCAGCAAGACACCACTCACCCTCAGGCAAGAGTGGATCCCCCATGTCAGCTACACTGCAAGGTTCCTGGGCAACAAAGTCTGTGGGCGAAACAAGTGACACCTGTGATGTTCCATATGATGTGGCAGATTATCCATCACCACTACACACTGAGGAAGCAACCTGAAGACAGAGGACTGTGGCCAAAACATATTCAGTTGTTCACGTACTGTGGCCAGCTCCTGTGTCTGCATACAGCATGCACACATACTATGCAGCCCAGTAGTGTGAACTTAAGAATTAACTATGAAAGCTAAATATGTAACTTGTTACAGTCCTGGTGTGTTACAGGCCACAGCTGGAGACCAACTGAACTGTGACCAATGGAATGCTGACCATTCAACACAAACAAATGACAAATGCACTACAGACTGCATGTATAAACTCTTTGCAGGTACTAAAATGTGAGACTACACCTTTAAAGTACAAATATATGACAGGAATTTAAGAATTAACCTGTAAAAGCACACAGAAGAAGTTAAATAAATAACTCGCTACTTTCCTAGCAAGCCACAGCTGGTAGCTGGAGCATGACTGAAGTATGTGAAGCACAGTAATACCCATTGGCAACAGCCTCCAGGTGACTGTCTGAAGCCAGTGCCACCTGGAGCTGTGAGCGGAGGTATCCCACCTAACAAGGGAGCAGTCCAATCTGACATGTAAAAACCTGCCCTGAAATTTGTTGTACAAGAAGAATAAACCACAAGTTATACACAATGTCAAAATTTTTGCTGCTAAGACACAAGGGGGAAAAAAAAGAAAGAAAAAAAATTGAAATTGTGGAATTCATAGTTCGCCAGGTGGCTGGAGAAATGTACACTCCTACTATAGCTGTAGCAGACAGCACAGGGGCAACACTGCAGGCACAAGGCCTTGATTGATGACACATCAGTAAGCAGATAATACAGCATAAAAAAGTTGTAATTTGTAAAGTGAGTTTCAGTTTCCACTGATAGTTTCACTGACACAGTTGTTTACTTTACTATTCGCTCAAATTTTCAACTTATTTAATATCCACAATAATTAGCAGTTGCCTTTGAAGTGTCACCAAGTTTTAACAATGGAGGCATTTTCTTTTCTTTCTTTTTTTTTTGGGTATATATGCTTGTTAAGAGCATTTGTCTTTGTGCAGGTGCCAGAGTTTCACAGTAATGTGGTAGCCAATTAATGTTTTCCACCTCACAAAGATTAAATAAGAGGAACGTGGTATGCAAACGAAATCACCTACTTCTTTTGAAGACCTACATATGTCTTACTTATCAGTTACTTTCTTGGATATTCACTCAAATTATTTTAATATTTTGTTAGAAATTGTGGAAACATTACAATGCTAGTGAGTTCATGAATTGTGGTTCAAACAATGATTGTTGTGCTACTTAAAGTGCAGACCAAAAAATAAATTACCTTCCTGGCCAAAAGAAAACATGGAGAGTAATAGCTTCCCATAACAAAGAAAGGCTGTAAATTTCTTTGTTAAGCGCAGGAGGGAGAAAATACTTACAGTTAAGCTGTCTGCAAAGCCAGTTTCATTTTGAAAAATCTGAATGTGAATTGTATAAGTGGAAGAAAGATTTACATGCAATTTGAAACATGCACCAAAATCAAACTTGTAAAAGTGTGAAAGAAAAACTATTTTACAGATTCAGAACTGTTCGTGAGAGTCAAAGTGCCATTACTAAGGCAAACATGTGTGGCTAGGCCCTCTGAATTGTGAGTTAAATAAATGTTAAACAGGTTTGGAAAATTATATGGAAAAGGGAATCACAAAATTATGAAGTTTATTTCACGTAAATCAATAGAGGAGATGGTATTAATTGGTGGTACTACAGACAAATTCATAGCTTCTTTTTATCCCCTAAAATGCTGTGTATGAAGCCAGTCAGTGAAGTTTCATGAAAGAATTGCATGCAAATCACACTCCGTCATTTCAAGCATAGGAAGATCATTGCTTGTGCAATCGACAGTGTTGTTAAACTTCAGTCATTTGTGCATTGTCAGCTTGCAACAGCATGTTTTATGAACTTGATAAAAGTATGCCTGGTATGAAGCACAATATGAAGAACAGTGACCACGACCACTTCTTACTCCATCCCAGTTCGTCTAAATAAAACTAGTAATTACTATGAAGTGCCTGAATGCATTAATTTTTCTTTTATTAGATGTACCTTATGTATGGAAAATGTTTGTTTTCATCATCCAGTACACACTTCACATTTTTGTGATGAGTACAGTGAATAAACAAGGAACTGTTTCATTATCAGTAAAATATGTACTATTCAAAAATTATCATAAGAACTGTGTTGCAGGAACATTTATAAAATATTTCATGTCAACAAATTAAAGTCCTGATTGATGGAAATCGTCTGTAATGTAATATAATACGCTGTCTTGATTTTGTTTCCTCTGCCGGTCACTTGTGTAAGAATAGAGTATTTGCTTTCTGGAAATCGTCTTAAATGGTTAATTATGTCATTTTCTGCTCACAACATGCTTTTCTTCCTCTTGAATTTCAGTATTTTTTTTAAGTGGAAATAAATTTCAAATAACTTGAAAGCCCACTAAAATGCTCCATTTGAGTCACGTGATGCTGTGTGTCATCACCGGCTAGCTTACTGCTCCCACTGTCGTAAAGTTCATTCACAGTGATATCTTGTTTTGAAACTTACATTTCAGAAAATGGGTTACAAATGGTGTGCAGTACCACACTGCACAAATACACCTGTAGGAAATTTCTGAAATATTGTTTCTGAATGTTCCAAAGAATTAGAAGATCCATAAATGTTGTTGCAGTGTACAGGCAAAACACCACCACATCGATGCACAAGTTGCCTAACTTAAGAATGTCTTGCACTCTGAAGTTGACATTAATTTACCTCTAAAATATGGTTTCGCACCTTTTCAAGGAAGGACAGCATCATTCAACAAAATTGAACTCACGGTGAAAATTGGGAGAATTGACTGTTGTTACATCCAATATTATACACACTACAATCTGTTAACATCAGCTCAGTTGGTAGACTGCTGGACTCTAATATTTTATAAACAGTTGTCTACTGGTCACTGATTCAAATCTGGTCCGAAGGAATATTTTAGCTTTTTTGTAAAAAACTTAACAGTCCTCCCATATGAAAACCAAATCATATTTACGAAACTTCACATCACCATTCTGAAACATAGTATTGCTGAGATTTCCCTGTCTTTTACATAAGCTTACATTAGCAATCGCTGTTCAGAGACATCACCTTCAAGAAGATATCTAGTTAATGTGACCACACACTTTTTACTTTATTGCAAACAATTCTTTTTTATCTTTGCACTGTCCAACTAGGACCCTTATTGTTTAAAGTTTCATCACCTTACTTAAAGATAAAGTAAGTCGTTCAGACACTGACATTAGTTTCAACTCACAAACATCCCACCTCTTATGTTTGTGTTACCAACATGTTGTGCATGCTTTGTATCTTTCAAAATACAAAACCTCATTGCCATACACCTTGTTGTACTGTGGACGTGTGGTACTACCTTCAACACTATCAACGTTTTCCAAAAATGTGAATTTTGTCTACACAAATAAAATGCATTTCTCTTTTGTTGTCCATTTCTCTGACTAAAATTAATGTGAAGCTATATATAATACATCACAACATTGAAACAACTGCCACAATGAATTCTTGCTAATGCTACATTGCACTACCTCTCGGGATTGCCTTGTATATGAGGAAATCAACACTAAGATTTGCCAAGAATTTACTGTGCTCTGGGCCAAAGTTTATGGCTGCAGTGACAATGAACAATGGTACTTGTAAGTTTAACAGGTTAAGGTAATTTTAGTTTCTGAAAGTATTCATGTGAATATGACAGTCAGCAATCTAGATATAAGATATGGAAGCATTTTGAGTGAGTTTAATGACTGCACAGGGAGCAGGGAAAAAAATGCCCACCCTTGCACAAATTGCTGCCCTAAATGTATGGAGTGTGAACACGCCAATTTCTGGAAGGTTTTCACTGTCAGCATTCACAAAATTACTTTCCATTATTATGTAAAAATAGCTAAACTGTTTGCAGAAAAAGTGTTGAAAAACCTAGTAACTTTGGCTAACAATCCCGTAACATATGTATAGCTTTGTCTTACTCCTAGTCTGTGTCATCATGGGAGCTTCAGCCAATAAGCAGTGTGTTTTCAATCATGTGACCAAATCCTGAAAATCAATGATTTTTAATCTTTAAATACATGACAATAAGATACTTTGTGGCAATTCTCACTGAAAATCTTATCTAAATGTTATAATCATTCAGAATGTCAACAGTCTGAACCATAATTTAAACACAGTAAAATAGCCTATTACAAATTCAACAGTTTAGCTGTTAATATGAACTGCAAGTTATTCAAAAAATTAATTACATGAAACACTTTTGGTATGGTTTACGTACTTAAATTCGCATGTTTTAACTCTTTGGACTTTGCACTACATGGTGCTATGTTCTCTTGTCTGCTTCTTTGCCGCGTAACACGCTAGGCAGGAGGAGCTGTACAAACAGCTGTTATAAGCAATTCTTCATGTGGCAAAACTAAGAAACTTAGCAGCTAAAATTCTGGCAGTGCACTTCTTTTGGTGTATTCTTCCTGTGAGAAAAATTTCAAGGTAGGTTTTGATATGTTGGACTAGACTATTCCCTTGTGAGGTTGCATGTCAACACAGTATTCGTAGTCCCTATCCATTCCACAATGGCTCTAAAGAGTACGTAAATCCATAGTACCCAGTTAATAAACACAAGTCTGTGCCTAGTACATACCCAAACATGAGAAATTAAAGATTGAACTACAAAGGCACACAAACAAAGCTAAATAAATGACTCGCTTCAACTTAGGAGCTTCTAGTATAATGAACAAACAAGCTGTCTACACTGCTGGTATTGCTTGAATATTTATATCTGCATACAGATCTTTCAGATATCTGTGGTAGCACTTTTAATCAACTACATGCCAATTCTCAGTATTTTATTACAACCTACGCAATAAAAATCATGCATTATTGGTAGATCTTTATTTTACTATTGGCTTTAATCATCATATTATCATAGCCTGTAGAACTATAACATTAAAAACACAACTTTATGGTCTTGTGTCTCAATGGCCTACGTTCTAAAGCATATAAAAAAATTAGATGTTTACATCTGTTTTCCATGCATGGAAAAAGTTCAACTACATTATGCCTCTCCTTTTGTATTCATGGCCCATGTGAACTTGATTTAAGTTTGCCTCATATGTCTGGATGGAGCCTAATCCATATGATGTTACCACACAAAAATCTGAGGAGGTGGCCAGGAATTAAATTTGGAACCTTTACGTCAGAGGGAAGTTACACTAAGCATTAAACCACACAGAGGAACAATTTCTTGAAAGTTTTAATCTCTGACTCTTTCTGCATAAAGCAGTTGTTCTTGTACATGAGAATTTAATCACAACTCCTCAGCTGGGAGATATGATGTTCTATAGTGATGATGATGACAGATTTAGGGTACTCATCAGAATGTTGTTAATGACTTTGCTGATGTGAGCATATGTATCTAATAACAATATTAGGGAAGGAAAGTGGCTACTCACCATACAGTGGAGATGCTGAGTCACAATACGCACAACAAAAAGATTCACACAATCATAGCTTTTGGCCATTAAGGGCTTTGTCACCAATAGACACACACACACACACACACACACACACACACACACACACACAAACGCAACTTGCACACACGTCTGCTGTCTCAGACAACTGACAACTGAAACCACACTATCTAGTAACTTACACAAGGTGTTTCTTCTCATGTGGACGGAAATAAGCCATTATTAGAAGACAGGTACTCTGATGGAACCTTTAGTTCACTGCAATTTGAAAATATTTTCAGATACGGACAGCTTTCTAAAGATATCTGGCTATATTAATGCCTAGGAACCTCCAAGCCAGACCTGGGAGGAGAGTCTCAACAGTTTGCGATCAGTGGCGATTGGCATTAAGTGTGGCGATGAAGAATTGAAAAAGATATGTTTTGAACAGAAACACAAAAATAGTGTGTGTGTTCAGTAAGAAATGACCATTGTCTCTTTTTAAACTTTATGAAGAATATTATGGAGAGAAAAAAAAAAAAAAATTGTAGCACAGATCCTTTTTAACACATTAAAATATCCCAATAACATGTGGAGGTGTGTAACTGACACAATGTACATTGAACTAGCATCTCCATTCAAAGATTTTATTGGCTGAGTGGCATAAGACAATGCAAGGACTCAATGAAAAAGTAAGGAAAATCCATCACTGGTTATACCGTTTGAAAACCAAGAAACATACAATCAAACAGTTTTATCGTACAACTTTGTTCCTCTTATGAAAAACAGTGCACTTGAATATCAGGTTGCACAATGTTTGCTGATTATTATAAAAATAGCCACTCTGATAAACAAACATAATGATTTTAAAACACATATTACTTCTCGAAACTCCAAATCTCTAATCCTATAATTAGCTATATTTTTAGAACTGTATTAAGATATAACTTAGGAGTTTTAATTTTTATATATTTATAAGGATGTGTGACATGTCCGAAAGAACAGACACCATATCCATACAAATATATAGTTCTGGCAATACCGGCCATGACCTCCTCCTTCTGTGCGGATGCACACATATTACCCGAACTCTTACGGGACTTGGTAAGAATGTCTTCCACAAGTAATAAGTGTGTTGCATAGGGACACTACGAATGTAGTGTGTGGACATATAAGGTGAGAATGTGGGTCTCGTGGGAGGCATGCGCGAGATAGTCCCTGCAGTCGCACTATCCTCTGTGCCCTCGGTCGCTCAGACGGATAGAGCATCTGGCATGTAAGCAGATCCCGGGTTCGAGTTCCGGTCGGGGCACACATTTTCACCTGTCCCTGTTCATATATATCAACGCCCATCAGCAGCTGAAGGTATTAATATATAATTCTAATAGGATTTTTAGGTCCTTTCAATGGTTTACTGATCAACAGCTCTGTAGTTTATCACAACAAGTAAGCAAATACCCTGTAGATAATACAGTCAACAGTGATGGAGCACAAGATGAGACGAGACTAGACTAGGATGGGAAAAGAAGTTGGCCATAGCTTTGTTGAACAAAGAACATCCCAACAATTGTCAGTTGTGATTTAAGGGAAGTATGAGAAATCTAATAACAGATAGCTGTGTGTTATACCTCCCGAAAATCTTGTAACCACTGGAACACATTGTCCAGTGCAACATACTGCATTTTGCAACTGTTTCATTTGGAGACACAAAACAGATTCAGGCAAATAGTCTGCCAGTTACAAAAATTGTTCACTTGTAGCAGTTTTGATCCTTAGTGTACTCACTCTGCTTATGCCTGCTTGAAATATTTATTGCAACTGCAGATTTGACATCTAGTGATTTTCAGGCATAATGGGATATTGAACATTTTACAGTGTTCAGTTGTGACATGCTGGAACATAGTTTCTGGCAGTCTGAGGCAAATAACTACGGTTGTATAAGCTTTTCACTCGGATCATGTGAGCATGAGCCATGTGATGAGCATGGAAACATCTTTCCCCTTACATAAAAATAAAAACTTCATCCACAATACACTCAAAAACAAATTGCTCATGGCTCGAGTCGTCATGGTGATAGATAGATCACAATGGTTCTCAGACTGCTGGAAACTATGTTCCGTCATGTCAGGATTTAATGTTTTAGAGTGGCATTTAACATCCCCCATGTCTGAAAATGTCAAAATGCTGAAACTGCAACTGGAATAAATATTGTCAACAGCACATGCAGGATGACTGCATACAAAAATTACATAAAGCCTGTGGACCCAGTTTCACCAAAGTTTTGATACTGATGTCTGTACTGTTTGTTTCTATAATAGCTCAATAATTGAACTTAGGAACTTAATTTCAACATTTAATTTTAAAGGAACCTTTTACACAGATAAGATTTCAGGTGCATTTTAGCACAGTTAGTTACAATACTAATTCCTTCAGTGAAACATAAGCCATATTTAAAAGTCAGGAACAGATACACACAACAACAAGATGTTTTGGAATGTTAAGTGCTATGTGTGAGGTATAATGGCAGACAATCATTACTTAAACAGGTAGCAGCAACTATGATGAAGCACCTGAAATATTAATGAATCTCTCTTTTCTGATCACATAAGCTTCCTAAAATTTGAAAGTCAACACTCCCTCTTTTCTTCTGTGGGTGTTGCTGTGATATTTACAGCCTGTATCAATATCACATAAAAATAAAGTGTGTGATGGATGCACTGCACTAATAATTGGCTAGCATCAATATCTACAGTTTCATTACAAAAGAATGTGCTTTCATTTATATTGGTCAATGTGAAAAGAAATTGGACTCAAACAGCTCTTTAATGCTAACAGTCCTAAACTGAAAAGAGAAGAAAATATAAATTTTGAGTTTCACTGTAAACATTTTGTATTAGAAAATAATAAGTATATTAATCTCACTGATTACTGTACAACAGCAAAAACTACAATGTTGATTGTTCAGCCAATTTCTCACACTGATAATACAGGAAATCTATAGCATCTTACCTTTCAAAGAGGGCACAGTCACTGAAATGATGTTTCCAGTCTGTGCTCAGATTGCATGTCACAGGTGTGATGTCCAAATCGCAATGAATTTCTTCAACAGATGTTGGACCATTACCCTTATTTGCAAAGGTCTTCACAAGTTACTTCCAACCTTAGAGATTTGCTTTAAGACAAAATTCTGACCAAATCTTCCCAGTTCTTGCCTGTTAAGCATCTTAATTATCTAGCACGATGAAACACTTTTTGTTGCACACTTACAAGAAGACTGAAACTATTCAAATAATAACAGCAATAATAATGATTGTAGTGGTTACTGCTAGTGATGTCAGAGATGATTATGGTCATGATGAGGACAACTGCAATGGTGATAATGACTGTGATGACGATTATGGTGATGGAGGAGTGTTCATTTTGCTGGCTAACATACCTTGACCACAAACACTGCCAACCATCAGGGGCTGCATCCTGCTCCAGCCTAGACAGTTCTTCCATGGTGTCAGCTAACCACTGTGAGAAGTAATTCTCACACAGGCTTCCATGTTCCCAGGCTGTTAATAGTGTCTGAAACATAAAGTTGTAGTTTTAACACATCTTTAAAAATACAAACCTACCTTTTTGGGGAAAAAAAAGAAATGACATTCCACTTAAGGAGATTGGTGACTATGTCAAAAATAAACAGAATTTTATATTTAGTCAATCACTCTTTTATGACACAATCAAATCATAACTGGTTTAGGCCCACAATGGGCATCTTCAGATGCTACAAGTGGCATCTGGTGAACAAATGTTCAGTTCGACAATGCATGGGCATTTGCTCACCAAATGCCTAACATAGCATCAGAAGACAGCCACTGCGAGCCAAAATCAAGTACAATTGTATCGTAAAAGGTGAACGTGTCAAAAATTAGTACAACATTATAAATGTATCTTGTGAACACTTTGATAAATAACAAAGTACATAAAAAGTATTAAGTACTGCTACTTTGGAAATTCATTTTCACACTTTCAATATTCAAGTACACAGTGCAAAATTGAACCAATACCAGTACGCTTCTGATCAAGGGTGCCCATATGATAGTTTGTAAGGGGGTGGGGCTACACCTGGGGGTATGGAGTATTTTTATATTTTGGAAGGTGAATGATGGCCTATACATAGCCACAAAAAAGTTCCACTTCTGACTCTGTTAAAAACCACACATTACACCAACTTGAAAGAAAACCATCTGACAACACTATATTTTTTCTTTCCCTGAGAGCAAGGGGGGGGGGGGGGTGTTTATTACAAGCTGAAGCAAATGTTGCTTCATCTGATGTCTGCAATCAGAAGAAACTCAGACACTGATAATTTTTTTTTTTTTTACTAATAAGGCTTCCAGTTTTCACAAATTCTAACTGATATTCTGTTTCTCAGTCCTTTGCTTTTCTTTTAGATACTGTTGTTTACATAGATTCTTCCACCTCACAGGTTTACAAAATGGTACTCTTCCTCTTTAACTGCCTACTATTGCATTTCCTCCTTGATTGACAATCATTGATGATTTGACCGCCCCGGTAGCTGAGTGGTCAGCGTGACAGACTGTCAATCCTAAGGGCCCGGGTTCGATTCCCGGCTGGGTCGGAAATTTTCTCCGCTCAGGGACTGGGTGTTGTGTTGTCCTAATCATCATCATTTCATCCCCATCGACACGCAGGTCGCCGAAGTGGCGTCAAATCGAAAGACCTGCACCAGGCGAACGGTCTACCCGACGGGAGGCCCTAGCCACATGACATTTCCATTTCCATTGATGATTTAGCATAACATCCTCCAGGTATTAAGTGCACTCAAAGACATTTCTCAGTATTTATAAAAGAAACACTTCATCACTGTAATGTGAAGCCAAAATTTTCTTTTCAAAGATTTACTTCAGGAGCTAGAATAGAACTCACAAAGCTTATTACAACGAATTTCCTCCAACATAGAATGAGGTATGTAAAAAACCAGGTATCAACACCCTTGAGCTCATAAGGCATTACTTCATCTTATCCAGTATGCGAATGAAACAGCGACTACTGCCAAATAGATGTAAAACAATGTGTATGGTTACAGATAGAGAGATGTTGCATTAAACACATTTAACTCTCAAGACTCTAAAAATACTTTTGGTTTGACACAAATTGCAATTATGGAAAAGTCTTGATTGCACAATTCTTCATTAAATGTTTCATATTTTGAAAAATCATCAGACATACGATGTAGACCTAGTTTTAGGCTCAACAAACTGAACACATGGACAGTATATAGAAATAAAGAGTGCCTATAGCAGTACAGTTACAAGTTCAATGAATACAACTGCAAACCACTATGGAAGAATTTATTGATCAAGTAATATTTTTATCACAAAAAAACTTATGAATTTAATTTGGCCTCAAAGCTTCAATTTGATTGGGATTTTATATCAAATTTTGTTCTAGAAAGTTACAAACAGGTCGGCACAGGAGGAAATTCTGCAGAATAAAGAAAAAATTAGTTTACGAAAAAGTAAAGAGAACTACTAGTGGCGATAACATTTAAATACAGTTACCTGCACTTGAATGCCAATTGTTTGAACAGCAGACACAGCTTCTTTTCCTTCCGCTAAAAATGTTACTTTTTCTATTATTACCCCTGACATGTCTGCTATCTGTCCAGTAATTCCATTACCTGCAATAAAAATATCAATCATTATTTTATTTATTTATTTTTTACAGCCAACTGTCTGGAAGCTATGAAAACAATGAATTCCTCTTCATTATAAGAGTTTCTACTTGTATTAAGGATCTAATCTGCAGTGAATCATTATTTTTATCAACTGTAGTCCAGACATCCACTTTGTGTGAAAGGGTTTGGCCCAAGCAAAATTAAAGTTCCTGATTTGCTTCTAAAACATCTTTCTCTCCTTAGAGACACTCATTCTTATGGTTTCCCTTGTTGTATTAAATTATTATTGTTGTTGTTATCATCATCATCATCACCACCACCACCACCACCACCACCACCACCATATCAACTGAATGATATTTTCACAAAAATTCTCATGTGATATTATACAAGTATGCGTTTATTCATACATACAAGGTGTTTCAAACTCTTTGCATCAGACATCTAAAGGTGAGAGATCATGTCACAAGGAACGATTTTCATTAGATATAACATGTTCACTGATGCTTTCCAGCAGTGCTAGGCAACCTTTAGTATTCGCTGGCCCTGGAATGAAGAGATTTCACCGAACTAGCACTCTACTAACCAGCTGTGGAGCACACTGCCTACCCCAGTAAATTGATGAATGGTTTACAACACAAAAACCAAAAGAATGAGTGTCTCTAAGCAGAAAAAGATATTATAGAAGCAAATCACGAACTTTAATTTTGCACAGGCCAAACCATTTCATGAAAAGAGGATGCCTGAAAAGTAGATGCCTGGATTACAAGCAACACAGATTGCATACTCGTGCAGCAGAATGCCTACACTCTACCGCCTCCAAGGATCAGAACCAATATATAAGAATATCTAGCATCATCAGTAAGCATCATAAAACATTTTGTCTCTAACAAAAGTTGTTCCCCATGAAGTGACCTATCATCCCTAAGATGCTTGATGTAAAGACTGTGAAAGAGTCTGCATACAGAAGAAGTTAACACCTGTTTGATTTGATCTCAGACCTATTACCTTCCATGTTGCCACCTTTTATGATCAATTTTGTATTACATATGACGTGTATCATACAAAAATAAGCTTGCATGCACCAAATCAATTAATCTTTTGGTTTCTTTAGATATTTCTGACACTTGCTCACTGCAGTCTCTTTCGAAATTCATGATGTATTAGCTGTTTGCCACAGGCAAGAATAGTCTAACATGACTAGGCACCACCTATTTGCCCAGAGCAACACTGTTCCATGTAACACAGAGACCACAGCTGGTTGTGGCCACTGCCTGTGTCATTTGAATAAGCCTTTGCCCTAAGTGGAGCTATGTTGTTATGTTTACAGATATTGGAAATGTGCTGATTTATTGTAATTTATTGCAATATCTAGGTTTAATGGAAAAACAAAGAACTAATCTATAGAGGATAGGTAGCGTTGCTAGCTTGATTTGATTTAAACAGCACTATCTATGTCATGAACACACACAGACATCCCATTATATTATAGAATTGCACACCTATCAGTTGCTTGGCATAATGATTGATGGCCAAAGTCCAAATGCCTTCTGATGTCTGAGAGTGGGCACAAAGTAATATGCCACTAAAGCCTTCCTCTTGGCTACAGTATGTGGATGACACATTTGTTATGTGGCTATACAGCAAAGAATAACTTCACAGGTTCCACAAACTCTTAAATGAAATTCACTCCAATTCAGCTTTACCACAGAAACTGAGATAAAGGTTGGTTTCCCATTCCTAGAGGTCTTAGTATGTAGAAAATATAACAACACTCTAGGACATGGAGTGTATAGAGAACTTACTAATGAAAATAGGTATTTAAATGCTTCTTTGCACCACCACCCAGCCCAGATGCAAGCAGAGCTCAACACTCTGTCTTCAGATGCCTTCTGTATCAGTGACAATAGCACTTTGGAAGAGGAGTTGGATTTCTTAAAGAAGACAATGAAGGCCAATGGATATGATACTACATCCACAGGCTGCATTTTTGTGGGAAATATTAATTATGCTAATAGGAAAGATGACCAACTACCTTCTCACTCTGTCAGATTAGCATTTGTTTCTGGGATTACAGACATCATCAATACAATTCTATGGAACAATGGTATAGTTTTCTTTTCCAGTCAAAATAAAATAAAAGGTTTTTTCTGACACAAAACAGGTGCATATGGTTACCTCCACATTTTGGTAGTCTATTAAATGATATGTGGCTTTGACAAAAGAACATATTAAGCAACACAAATGCTATATGCAGTTAAAATAAAGTGTGCAATCTGCAGTAGTAGAACACAGGGAGAACAGTGGTCATAACATTACTTGCAACAATGTGCAAGTGCTGACTAAGGAAACTAACATTTATACAAGAAAAGTCTGAGAAGTAATTGAGAGATTTCTAAGAATGAATGCAGTTTCAATAGAGAAGACATCTATAAACTTCCAGCTTCATGGCTTCATGCCATCAAGGAAGTGAATACACAGCCATCGTGTGTGATCAATACAAAAAACACACAGGAAGCCACTTACATGGCCAATAATATTTTTGAAAATACCCCCCCCCCCCTCTTGCTCTGTGATTTCACTCCTATCTAGTGACAATGGGCTACCAATGGTTGCCACAGAAATTTTACGCAGTAGCCCGAGTTCTACAGCATAAGCATGGGAAAACTCCCTTTTTTAAAGAGAATGTGATGTTGGTTTTTGGCAGTGTTCAGCTAACCATGGGCACAATAAGTTTCTGAGGAAGATCCCAGCAGAGATGTCAAAACATTGATCATATTGAAGAAATACGGCACCGCTTAATCACCCACAAGATTTTACCTTCAAAGTGTTTATTGTTACATGCCTACCTGGGTGTTTGTTTTTGTTTAGTGAGCCCTTGTCAGGTCTCTTCAGTCATGGCAACAAGGTTTTACATTTCCCTCAAACTTTTTCACAGTTTCAGGGGTGGACAATGCTCACAAGACAATTTTTCGCATACCTGGTGTACTAACATTCAATTCTCATTTCAGCGTGTCCGCTGTCATCACAGGCGTAACCATACAAGTGCTGTTATGATCACACACAAGTGCAAGAACTCATGTTGGAAAAGATGGCTACTATCACCTCGTCAACACCAATTTTCAACCACCTTTCATAAATCGACCCCATGATACTCTTGAAATGATTCCGGGCACCCACCGCCATTTCCCTCTTTCGACATGAAAGTGCAGCCACAGGTACAGATCTATATCACACGCTCAGCTCAGCATTTCGTCACATACGAAACCTCAAGTGATACCCATCAACAAGCTTTTTTATTAGCATATGAGTGTTGACTTGAAAAGTAATGCCTCCACCTTCATAACTCTTCAACAGTTGGCAGCATTGGTATGCGGCAGGTACTGGCTTGTTCTGTAGCCTCTTCTCTACAGCTCCAGTTGGCGGGATGCCTTAGCACTGAACGGTTGTGTTTTTACAGTGTAAAGTATGGAACCCTGGGCAGACAGTTGGTCAATGTGAGTTAAGCAATGTGCAGTTATTGAATTCTTGACAGCAGAAGGTGTCACCCCAAAGAAGATTCATCAGATAATGAAAGCAGTTTATGGTGATTGTGTTGATGTGAGTACTGTGTGTCGTTGGGCGATAAGTTTAAAGATGTTGGGGCAGGAACATCTGACCTGCGTGACAAACAAAGAGTTAGACGTCCTGTGACAGCAACCACCGAGTTTCACACGCAAAATGTTGACAGATTGGTTCAGGATGATCGTCATATCACTCAGAGAGAAACTGCAAGTAGGATCAGCATTTCACAAGAACGTGTGGACCACATTATTGCTTTGCTTGGCTATCTGAAGATCTGTGCATGATGGGTACCCCAGATGCTGACTCCTGAAATGAAAGCACACTGACTTGAAATTTGCCAGGAACTCCTCTAGCATTATGAGAATGATGGTGACGCCTTTCTCCATTCAATTGTGACAGGAGACGAAACATGGGTACACCATTACACCCCGGAGACGAAATGCCAGTTTATGGAATATCGACACAAAGACTCACCCCAGAAAAAGAAATTTGAGACGCAGCCCTCAGCTGGAAAAATCATGGCCACAGTGTTCTGGGATGCAGATGGTGTTATGCATGTTGATTTCCTTGATCGGTCAACAACAATAAATTCAGAGTGTTACATCACAATGCTGCGAACTCTGAAACGATGGCTAACAAGGGTCCAAAAGGAAAAGGGAAATGTTTTCCTGAGCATGACAATGCCAAACCACACACTTCACATGCCACCACTTCAGAGACTAAATCTCTCAACCGTAAGGCATCCTCCATACAGTCCAGATTCAGCACCGTCTGACTTCCATCTGTTCCTGATGATGAAAAGCAATCTGTGGGGACATCATTATACTTCTGATAAAGACATTGAGAGAACTGTGAGACTTTGTTTGCAGAAACACAGTGTCGACTTCTTCCGTGATGGCTTCAGAAAACTTGTTCATTGTTGGCAATTGGCTGGTGATTATGTGGAAAAGTGAATATTGGTAATTAAAGATTGCGTTCTAAGGATTATTTCTGCATTTGATTGATTAAAATATCCCCATCTAAACCAATTAATGAAGGTGGAGGCATTACTTTCCATTCAACCCTAATACTTAGGAACTGATGTATATTGCCTCCTTCGACAGCTGGGTCATTAGGCCAAATCACATGAGTTCTTGTCTTATGATCAGCTTAAAACTGAATTAATGGAGTACTTTGGTTCTCTAATCCATGTGGCAGCTGCCTGCAACAAGTTCTTTACTTGTCCCAAAACATATGGTGCAACAGACCGATGATTGATGTGCATTTACAGAGCCTTTCTCAGGACTGTCCTTTTCAGTGCACTAATTCTTGGTGTAAACAACTGTATGCCAGTTCTTTAGTGAAAGACATGATACTGGCCCACACATCCATTAAAGGTCTTAGAAATGATTTCCTGAAACTCAACAACCATTTGTTGCCAGCATGCTTTCTAGTCATTCGAGCATCTGAACAAGCACTGAGATCTTTGGTGACCTTACAGGACTAATTGCAACTGTTTTACATCCATCATCCCCACCACATACGACATCTCCCGCTTCCCCTCTTGCGAGGTTCCATGCTTCCTGGAAGATGCACTCTTGTAGTGATTGTTTTGTTATTCACCAATGGTGCAACAGCACTCTTTCTGAAAAGCAAAATGTACATGTGGCAAATTGAGTTCAATGTGGAAGCGTGTACCTCTGCATACAAGATGAATGTGGATAGCACATGCCTTGGGAGCATGTACCTGAATTCAGAGGCTGATGAACTGCACCCAAGTCCGGACATGCCACATGTGCAAGCTGTATTCCCTATTTCAGATGGGTTATTGACACTGGAAGTGTCCCTTAACAACATTCCACTCACATTCCAGATCAACACAGGATCACCTACTAGATCATTAATTTACCAGTTTAAAGCCAGCTGGATCACCACCAGTTCTACAATTTGTCAATCAGCTGAAGAGTTACAGTAATGATCTCATTGTCGCTGTACCATCAATAATCACGAATCTTCCATTATGCCTTGCCTATTGGTCATCCATGAAGGGTGCTGCTGCATTTGCATCTTCTGCACCACCTGGACTTGGAAATGCACAATTCTACTTTCTTGGTTTCACCTGGGATAGCTCCTTGATGCAGCACTGAGCAATGGCTGGATAGGACGTCAAGTCTGACAATGCACCAGACATATGCTACCACTCGGACACTCAGTCAGGACCTTTGGTCCTGCACCTTCTAGCACCACGTCAGGTTGCTGATCAATTTTCCCAGACACTCCACCAGCCCTTTTGTTTCAGAGTTGACCCATCTGGTTCTGGATGGGTTGTTCATCCCCTACCACAGCAACTCCACAAGAATGGGCAAGCCCGACGTTAAGGCTATGTGGCTGCCCTCAGCAATCCCAGCCCTCTAATATGAAACCTTTAGCCTGCAATCTTCCCTCCCCGAGCCCACATCACCATCGCTATTGGATCCACAATGAGATGTGGACAATCATCTTTTCACAGGGTAACCATCAATGGGTCCCAGCATGCATCGCCTGCCTCCTTGGCAGAGCTACAATGGAGGTCCAGCTGCAGGAAAATGTTGGTCTCACAAAAATACTGATCAGCTGCACCCTTGCAGGGCACCAGGTTTCTTCAGTGGTGACTCCACCTCTATCTCTGTCACAGATTTCCCATATCTGATGTTCAAGTTAGACCAAGCACAGCCACAGTAGCAATGCCCTGGGAATCAACTGGTCAGCATGACACCAGCATCCACAACAGTTCATCAGCCGCCTATTTCCATGGACATTGATGGCAAGGACTCAGGAACCTTACTTCCAATAGCCAGCCACCGCCTCCTCTGGACTCCGTGATGTTGAGATGGTCCGCTATCTCTCCTGCAGGGAGAGGGACACAGTTTCAGTACAAACAATCCACTAACATAACAGGTCACTGCAGTAAGTGGCCAGAGTGTGGACCTGTTGAACCAAACAAGAACAGTTCTGGATGGTACCAAGATTAGAGTTTAACAGCCCATTGACAGCAAGGTCATTAGAGATGGATCATAAGCTCAGATGACAAAAGGATGGGGAAGAAAATCGGCTGTGCTATCTTCAAAGGAATCATCCCAGCATTTGAAGAACTAAATTTTAGCCATCAGCAGTACGAATTCAGCTGATGGCTAAATCAATGTTCTTCAAGTTCCTGACAGCTGTAGCACATAACCTCACTCAAATAATTTCCTGGTATTTGCCTGGATGGCTGGACAGGGATTTGAACCATCATCTTCCTGAATACGAATCCAGTGTGTTAACCAATGCACCATCTCACTCAGTTCAGAGGACAATGGCAACAGCAGCTTGTTGTCATGGGCAACTCTGGCGGCCGCCACTGTGACCAGAGCTGCCTGCTTCGCCAACAGGCAGTGTCCATATTGCCAATAGGATGTCCATGCCCACAAGTAGACAGTGCCATATCCATCTGCCAATGATGTATTTAGGACTCTTGCATGACCACAGCAAAGGCAGCTGATTCCGATGCATCATCCTGAGCACCATCACACTTGAAGCCTCGTCCCGTCTGTCCCCAGATCGGTCTGCCGCTGTGGTTGCCCCGGTTGCTGCCCACAGTGGGGCTGAGCCCTCGCCTGTGGTTGATTGGGAGGTCGTTCCAAGGCGTGGCAGGCAGCGAAAGACGTCCCCGGAGGCTGATCGGAAAGCCTCCCCGGTGCGTCTGACAAACAGGTTTCAGGCACTGTCTTCGGCTGAGCCAGATGCAGCTGCCTGCCCTGTTTCAGAGGATGATTCTCAGCCTTCAAGGTCCGGGCAATCACAGAGGGTGGGCTTATTGGTAGTTTGGAGCTCCAATGTTAGGCATATAATGGGGCCCCTTAGGGATATGGCGGCTAAGGAGGGGAAGAAATCCAGTGGGCACACCATGTGCATTCCGGGTGGAGTCATTCCTGATGTGGAAAGGGTCCTTCTGGATGCCATGAAGAGCACAGGGTGCAGCCAGCTGCAGGTGGTGGCACATGTCGGCACTAATAACGCGTGTCACTTTGGATCTAAGGAAATTCTCTCTGGATTCCAGCGGCTATCTGATTAGGTGAAGGCTGCCGGTCTTGCTTACGAGATGAAGGCAGAG
This sequence comes from Schistocerca piceifrons, assembly GCF_021461385.2. NCBI lineage: Eukaryota > Metazoa > Arthropoda > Insecta > Orthoptera > Acrididae > Schistocerca > Schistocerca piceifrons. The sequence goes on along the minus strand of NC_060149.1, from coordinate 478,823,048 downwards.
CTCACCATCTGCAGCATCGTTGACAGAACCGACTGCAGACCTTTGGTGCAGAGCCGGGTAGAGGGCCTGAATCAGAGGCTCAGACGGTTTTGCGACCGTGTTGGCTGCAGATTCCTTGACTTGCGCCATAGGGTGGTGGGGTTTCGGGTTCCGCTGAATAGGTCAGGAGTTCACTACACTCAGCTGGCGGCTACACAGGTAGCGGAGGCTGTGTGGCGTGGACTGGGCGGTTTTTTTAGGTTAGAAGGCCTCGGGAAAGTACGGGGCGGGCTGCAATCTCAAAGGGTGCATGGCAAATACAGGATGTGCTTGGATCAAGGAACAGTCGGAATTGTAGTTGTAAATTGTTGTAGTTGTACTGGGAAAGTCCCAGAGCTTCAAGCGCTAATAGAAAGCACAGAAGCTGAAATTGTTATAGGTACAGAAAGCTGGCTAAAGCCTGAAATAAGTTCCGCAGAAATTTTTACGAAGTCTCAGATGGTGTTCAGGAAAGATAGATTAGGCAGAATTGGTGGTGGAGTGTTTGTGTCTGTCAGTAGTGGTTTATCTTGTAGTGAAGTCGAAGTAGATACTCCGTGCGAATTGGTATGGGTGGAGGTTATACTTAACAGCCGAACTAAGTTAATAATTGGCTCCTTCTACCGACCCCCAGACTCCGATGATATAGTTGCTGAACAGTTTAGAGAAAATTTGAGTCTCGTAACAAATAAATACCCCACTCATACGGTTATAGCTGGTGGGGACTTCAACCTTCCCTCGATACGTTGGCAAGAATACTTGTTCAAAAGTGGTGGTAGGCAGAAAACATCTTCCGAGATTGTCCTAAATGCTTTCTCTGAAAATTATTTCGAGCAGTTAGTCCACGAACCCACGAGAATTGTAAATGGTTGCGAAAACACGCTTGACCTCTTAGCCACAAACAATCCAGAGCTGATAGGGAGCATCATGACTGATACAGGGATTAGTAATCACAAGGTCATTGTAGCTAGGCTCAATACCATTTCTTCCAAATCCACCAGAAACAAACGCAAAATAATTTTATTTAAAAAAGCGGATAAAGTGTCACTAGAAGCCTTCCTAAGAGACAATCTCCATTCATTCCGAAATGACTATGCAAATGTAGACGAGATGTGGCTCAAATTCAAAGATTTAGTAGCAACAGCAATTGAGAGATTCATACCTCATAAATTGGTAAGAGATGGAACTGATCTCCCGTGGTACACAAAACAGGTCCGAACGCTGTTGCAGAGGCAATGGAAAAAGCATGCGAAGTTCAGAAGAACGCGAAATCCTGAAGATTGGTTAAAATTTACAGACGCGCGAAATTTGGCACGGACTTCAATGCGAGATGCCTTTAATAGGTTCCACAATGAAACATTGTCTCGAAATTTGGTAGAAAATCCGAAGAAATTCTGGTCGTATGTAAAGTACACAAGCGGCAAGACGCAGTCAATACCTTCGCTGCGCAGTGCCGATGGTACTGTTACCAATGACTGTGCCGCTAAAGCGGAGTTATTGAACGCAGTTTTCCGAAATTCCTTCACCAGGGAAGACGAATGGAATATTCCAGAATTTGAAACACGGACAGCTGTTAATGAGTTTCTCAGAAGTAGATACCTTAGGGGTTGCAAAGTAACTCAAATCGCTTCATACAGGCAAGTCTTCAGGTCCAGATTGTATACCGATTAGGTTCCTTTCAGATTACGCTGATACAATAAGCCCCCTACTTAGCAATCATATACAACCGCTCGCTCACCGATAGATCTGTACCTGCAGATTGGAAAATTGCGCAGGTCGCACCAGTGTTTAAGAAGGGTAGTAGGAGCAATCCATCGAACTACAGACCTATATCATTGACGTCGGTTTGCAGTAGGGTTTTGGAGCATATACTGTATTCAAACATTATGAATCACCTCGAAGGGAACGATCTATTGATACGTAATCAGCATGGTTTCAGAAAACATCGTTCTTGTGCAACGCAGCTAGCTCTTTATTCGCACGAAGTAATGGCCGCTATCGACAGGGGATCTCAAGTTGATTCCGTATTTCCAGATTTACGGAAAGCTTTTGACACCTTTCCTCACAAGTGACTAATAATCAAGCTGCGGGCCTATGGGGTATCGTCTCAGTTGTGCAACTGGATTCGTAATTTCATGTCAGGAAGGTCGCAGTTCGTAGTAATAGACGGCAAATCATCGAGTAAAACTGAAGTGATATCAGGTGTTCCCCAGGGAAGCGTCCTGGGACTTCTGCTGTTCCTGATCTATATAAATAACCTGGGTGACAATCTGAGCAGTTCTCTTAGGTTGTTCGCAGAGGATGCCGTAATTTACCGTCTAGTAAGGTCATCCGAAGACCAGTATCAGTTGCAAAGAAATTTAGAAAAGATTGCTGTATGGTGTGGCAGGCGGCAGTTGACGCTAAATAACGAAAAGTGCGAGGTGATCCACATGAGTTCCAAAAGAAATCCGTTGGAATTCGATTACTCGATAAATAGTACAATTCTCAAGGCTGCCAATTCAACTAAGTACCTGGGTGTTAAAATTACGAACAACTTCAGTTGGAAAGACCACATAGATAATATTGTGGAGAAGGCGAGCCAAAGGTTGCGTTTCATTGGCAGGACACTTAGAAGATGCAACAAGTCCACTAAAGAGACAGCTTACACTACACTCGTACGTCCTCTGTAGAATATTGCTGCGCGGTGTGGGATCCTTACCAGGTGGGATTGATGGAGGACATCGAAAGGGTGCAAAAAAGGGCAGCTCGTTTTGTATTATCATGTAATAGGGGAGAGAGTGTGGCAGATATGATACGCGAATTGGGATGGAAGTCATTAAAGCAAAGACGTTTTTCGTCGCGGCAAGATCTATTTACGAAATTTCAGTAACCAACTATCTCTTCCGAATGCGAAAATATTTTGTTGAGCCCAACCCACATAGGTAGGAATGATCATCAAAATAAAATAAGAGAAATCAGATCTCTAACAGAAAGGTTTAGGTGTTCGTTTTTCCCGCGCGCTGTTCGGGAGTGGAATGGTAGAGAGATAGTATGATCGTGGTTCGATGAACCCTCTGCCAAGCACTTAAATGTGAATTGCAGAGTAGCCATGTAGATGTAGATGTAGAAGTAGAAGCTGCCAACAACCAGTCATGCTCACTGACCTTAGCCACTCAGGATTCAGATGTCAGGACTTGGTATCCACCAGTCTTAGACTTACATTGTGATTTCCGCAAATCTGTTCAAGTGTTACGAAGAGAGAGAGAGAGAGAGAGAGAGAGAGAGAGAGAGAGAGAGATGATGACGATGATGATGTTTGATATAGGAACATAAAACGCAACATTTAATTTTTTTTTTTAATTTTTTTTTTTTTTTACATGCAACTTGTGCCTGTCCACAGATCAAAGTCATCTGTGTGTTGCCATGTATTAAACCATAATGTAATATTTAGTTCTTTGAGTAGAAATATTTTAAATGTCAATTTAGGGAAAAGGAGTGCCCATAAAAACAAACTGAGAATAAACAATGGAAATGGAATTTGATGAGTCTCTGTACTTGTAGCGCAAATTACTGAAATACTTTAGAAATAGAGAAATAATATCTTCTGTAACTAAAAAATCATAATAAAATAATGACTGACCTTCTTTTTCTTCCTGCACTGTGGGTGTCTTCTCTGCCTCCTCGTCTTTGTTGTTTTCTAAGTCCTGAGTGTGAGTAGATGGAACCAAGGTTTCTGCTTTGACAAAATTTATCATATTTCCATGGTTCTGGAAGGCATTCTGCACAGGAACTGCAGTACGTAACTGTACAGGTGAATCCAACTCGTAGTTTTCATGATTATCTGATTCTCTTGGCTCAAAACCAAGGCCCCGGCGTCCACTATTATCTAGACTTGACCTATAGGATGCAGCTGTTATGACTGCCATTTCTGTTACAGCAGCAGCTACATCTGATGTTACATTCGGATTATTTTCTAAAACAGTGGCACTAGGAACAAATGATTTCAAAAAAGGCACTTTACTTTTCTGATCTGTTGAGTCAGTTTCAGACAGTGTGTCTGTTGTTGAAGAATGTGTAGTGGTACTAGAACTGTGAATCATTGCTACAGGTGATTTATGAGATTCTATTGTTGGCTTCACCTCTTGCTTCCTTTCATTTGGTACATTTTTCCTGGACAAGATCTCTTTTTTCTCTTCTTCTATATCTGAATCATCTCCATAGCCCGCTATCAAAGCAAAAGATCCTGTTTTCTCAACATTTTCCTTTGTGGAATTATTCTCTGCATCATCAGTTTCCAATTCATCTTTTCTATTAGTTGACTGTTCTGTTTGATTTTCTGTAATTGTTTTATCTTCATTGTCTACATTTGCTTTTGCATTCACATCATCACCAGAAAAATTTTCTGCAGCAGAAATTTCACCTGCTGAACTTTCTGAGACATCTGTTTTGTTTTGTACACTGGATGGATCTGTACATATACTTGCACCACTTAATTCTGTTTCAACATGAGAAGACAGCTGTTCAGGATTGCCTTCAGCTGGCTCACTCTCCTCTGAATTGACAGATGTAGTGGGTATGCTGTTTAACCTTGGGCTTGCCTTTTGTTCACCTTCAGTTTTTGAAGTTGGTGATATCTTATGATCTGTCACAGCTCCTTGTGATTCTGTGTCAGCTCCTCCTTCAACTGGTCGGACTCCATCACCTTCAGGGGGAATATCTTCTTTGTGCTGTAAAGCAGCTATACAAGCTGAAATAGACTGAGGGTGTTGCTTGCTCAACTGAGCCTCCTTAGTGGGCAATTTTTGTGGTTTTACCAGTGGCTGTGGACCCAATGTTGTTTGGGGGAAGACTGGGCAATGTACAGCTGAAACACCTGCCTGATGATGCCTCTTCTTTTTTTTCTTCTCTGGCATGCTTTCATCAGATTCATCTTCACTTGGGGGCCCATATGAAGTTATCATTTCAATCTTCCTGCAAAATAAAAACACATTTTTAGAGGAAATTAAAAAACAATTTATCATAATCTTTTCCAATACGTGGAATCAACTCAATAAAATTTGCTTACTTCTAAATGTAAATGATGCAGTGAAATATCAGTTATTTTTAAAATGTGAAGCACTAATCAAATTTAAAATCACACTCAACTGCTGAATGTTTTACTACAACTTCCACTGTAGGTGGTATGGGTTGCCTTCCTTTAACTATAGTTCAATTCTTTTATCTTGGCGGCTCGCGCATGCCCGCCCAGACGCGGGAGATTGCTGCGTTGCCAGTTGCACACGACTCACGCACCAAGAGAAGCAGCACCATAGTATAGCATAGTTCGCAAGCTTACGTTTAGGGCGTAGCACGCAGTTCATGAAGTAAAGCCACCACGGCCGCATTAACCCTTTCGCTGCTACAGAGACGTGCTCCCTGCATTCCGCGCTGTGCGCGATTTTGTCACTGCACTGCCCGCCTGTGCTGACACATGGTGTTCCGACTGCTTTGACACTCTTTTCATTCGATTCCACAAAAACTATTTGGCCCAAAAATTAGATTTTTACACATCTTCTTGACTGATACCTTCCCCCCATAAATGACTTAATTTTGTTTCGATGTTCAACGCAGTTATTATGCAGCATTAAATATAGTAAACCATTGCACGAAATTTTGAAGAGTTTGCAGAGGTAAAAGTCCATAGAGTATACTTTCCGTATGGTCGATTTTAGTTGCCACAATGTTGAGAATGAAATGTGGACAAGATACCTAAATTTCATATAAAGTTTACTGTATAACAATAACTCATTTAAGTACCACATAGGGGTCTTATGTAATATTGAGAAATATTCCGTCTTTCGTGACTGTAACAAAAGTTTTATTTACACCAGGCACATTTGGCTTTATTTAAAAGCACTTCAATCAACCAAAAGGAAGTAGACAAAATACATTAAACAAAGCTGTGGACTTACAAAAACATTAGGACTTGAATATACCGTCTATCAGTGAAGTGCTCTGAGCTATGTCAAATATAATTTTTGTGTGTGGCACACAAAAACAGCATTTATTTGCTAGAACATTGATCAGCCGACACAAATGTTGAATATTGTGTTATCGCAGCACAAAACTACAAAAGGCGACTTGGCAATGGAGGAGACAAAACACTGTCCACTGAAGATGCTTCAAAAGAGAGAAATGTGTCTGGTCTAAATACGTCACTTATTACAGTTGCAGAAGAGGAATATATTTCAATACCATTGGTAAAACTGCGACTGTGGAACAAAAACAAGAAAGAGAACATGAGTACCATTGTGTGTGTGCCATACCTTTCATTGATTGAAGTGCTTTAAAATAAAGCCAAATGCTCCCGGTGTAAATAAAACTTTTATTACAGTCGCGCAAGACAGAATATTTCTCAATATTACATATGACACCTATGTGGTAATTATATTAAATGAGATATTGTTATACAGTAAATTTTATATGAAATTTAGGTATCTTGTCCACGTTTCATTCTCAAAATTGTGGCAACTAAAATCGACAATACAGAAAGTATACGCTATGGACTTTTACCTCTGCAAACTCTTCAAAATTTCATGCAATGGTTTACTATATTTAATGCTGCACAATAACTGGGTTGAACATCGAAACAAAATTAAGTCATTTACGGGGGGGAAGGTATCATCAAGATGATGTGTAAAAATCTAATTTTTGGGCCAAATAGTTTTTGTGAAATCGAATGATAAGTGTGTCAAAGCAGTGGGAACACCATGTGCCTGCACAAGCGAGCAGTGCAGTGATGACAAAATCGCGCACAGCGCGGAATGCGGGGAGCATATGTCTGCAGCAACGAAAGGGTTAATGAAGAGACAAAGCACTAGAAATTTCAAAAAATTGTATTCAAACAAATAAAATTCGTGAAGTAAGACACTTTGATATTGTCTTTAAATAAAGCAAATAATAAGCACCGCACAAGGTTTGAACTCTACACCTTTCGCTTACTAACCCAACGCCTTAACCGTTATGCTACCACAACTCGTCCTACAATGTAACAGCACGAGGCATCTAACAGGTCACGCAAAATACTGACAAACACTGTTGGTATGATTATGAATTACTCACACTTCGTCGAAGTACAATAGGAAATAAACAATTACCGCTCTTCTTTATTGCGAAAAAAGCGGTTCGTGAGATTGATACAAACCCCTTTCCTTGCTATCGCCTGAATTAGGAGTCTTATTGCTTGTTTGGTTTAATTAATTAATAGAATATGAAGCAACTGGTATAAAGAATGCTTTTTCCAAACTTTCTATAAAAGAATATCTGCTATCAAGACATTGCTTGTGTTTTATTACTTTATTTATGACTGAACGTTTCTAAAACTGAAGACACTCGTCTGTGCTCTGCTCTGCAGTCGAGATCTGTTCATTGGCTGACTGTGTTTTGTGACGTCAGATGCGCAGAACGAACCTAAACTCGGCCGCCAACATATATGACGCGCACTTTAGAGAACCTCCACATCTAGTCAATTTTGGAGGAATCTAACACTGAATGAGGTACTTGAATGATGATGGTACTTGGCGTTTCTTATATATATCATGTATTGCCTCGACTGAATATATGCCTGGTAAATATTCTAGGATCAGCTCCCACTTTCTCTTTGGGTTATAAGCATGAGCTGTGATCAACTGCGCAACCAAACATATGTTAAACACTAACTATCAAATAGAAACACCTATTAATTTATGCTATACATATACAAAATGACTAACACTGAACTGTGGCCTCTGAAAAACTCTGAAAGATCAGAATAACAATCAATCTTATTTAACAACAATTTTGTACCAAGTATGAGACAGCACTGACAATACTTGTGTATATTATAGAAAGCTTGTTAAAACAGGGATGCATTATTTTTGTAGTCAATATAGTAGGGTTGTCCCAGACCATCATAAAACAGTTTACATGGTAATGCAGTACTAGAGAAGTCAATGAAAAAAACTGACAAAACATCACTAACATAGAGTAAATTACAATCTTACAAGAACGGAGACACTGAGTCTATCCTGGTTATGGTTTTGACCATCTTCAAAGGGAAAATCACATTTCTATGCTAATATTATCTGGAGAAGAGTTTGCTCACAAACTGCTAACTCGGTATGCAATAATTCCACAATCAAACAGGTGTGGTACGAATGGGCACATTTCTAGTGAGTCACCTAGAGTGCCTTTCCCCCTTGCCATCCTTACCAATTCTTATTAGGGCTTCACAATTTCTTTTGCACAAAGCATTCATTGCAGATGAAGCAGTTACTAAAATTCTATGACGACGAGGAAAAAAATTAATCTTCCAATATTTTTAACAACTATGAAAGCATTTTATTTGATAGTTTACAGAGTTATGAAAAATAAAAATCAAGGTAGACAGGCTAAATTGTGAATAAAACTCTTTACAATAAGAACCTTACTACTTTGTCAATGTGCCCCTTTCCACAGTTATTAACAGCTGTGCTTTTTATATTTATTACAGAAGCAAAGTCTCAGTTCCACAAAAACAATTAAATGAACAAACTTGTAACTCCATTAACATTTTCAATAACAAAAACATTTAGAATGACACCTAAATATGCCACAGGAGAACGTTAAGTCAAACAGTTGAGCAAAGTTAATAATTTGTGTGCTTGGGTCTCTATACTTTATTGTTTTGTGGCCTAGGTCATACGGAATGTTTTGAAAATAATGCCATATAGGTAACTAGACGATTTTTTTTTTTTTTTTTGCAATTTTTTACATTTTTAATAACGCTATAAATAAAAATATCATTAAGAAAAATACATGGTATTATTTGTAAAGTTACTAAAAATGATGGACTACAACCAGGAATTCATTTCTTTCATTAATAACAGAGTAACTGTCAGATAAATGGAGTCACATTAAGATAGATGGATCAGGTGTTTTTGTAACACATTAATGGTGCAGCAGAGTAGTTATCCCAAGAATACATAGAATGATATATTCACCACCACTAATTGTTTACAATGAATGCACTCTCAACTTTTAAAGTTACAACTGCAGTTATTTTTAATGACAAAGATTTTCAGAATAGAAACAGTGTCATCCATCTTAAAATTATACACTTTGAGTGCATCTAAAGATGCTTTTCATTTTCTTATTTACATGGAATTTACACACTTTGACTTTTCTTTTAATGCAGGTTCAGCTGCAAAGCTGATGAGGTACTTACTCTTCATCTGAGTCATCTGGTTTGGACTTTGCATGTTTCTTCTTCTTTCTTTTCTTTAAGTTTTTCTTGTGCTGTTCTATGGAGATAATTTTCTTTGGATTTATAGGCCTTTTTAACACAGCTGGTGCTTCAATAACAGCTGTAAATTAAAAAAAAAAAAAAAATCATAATGCCTCTGACAACTTCATAGTAAAAAATGGAGACTAAGCTCAAAAAATGACATTCCTCTTCTATCATACCACCCTGTTGCAGAAAAATAGTCTTTTAAACAACAACTAAAGACCAACAAAACTTTTATGCAAACAAATACACTTTTATTTTACATTTTTCTGATTGAAATTTTGGACCTTACATGACCTCATCAGAGTGATGTTACTGGGACAAAGTACCTCATCTCCTACCTTCCAAACCTCACAGAAGTTCTCCTGTATACCTTGTGGTACTAGCGCTCCTGGAAGAAAGCATACTATGGAGACATGACTCAGCCAGAGCCTGGGGGATTGTTTCCAGAATGAATTTTTACTTTGTAGTGGAGTGTGCATGGACATGAAACTTCATGACAGATTAGAACTATGTACTGGAGCAGGACTCAAAAACTGGAACATTTGCCTTTTGCAATAAAGTGCTTCATCAACTTAGCTATCCTAGCACAACTCACGACCTGCCTAAGCAAAGGGAGAGGTCTCAGATTTGAGTCCTGGTCTGCCACATAGTTTTAATCTGCCAGGAAGTTTCAAATCAATGAACACTGCTGCAGAGTAAAAAACTATTTTGGAAGGGTATTACTTTCAATTTTTGTTTCCTATGCAAGGTATGGTCAGTCAGGACAGGGTTATAGCCACTGGCTGAAGAAACATATTTTATTATGTCTAACTCTGCTTTGAAATCATCTTTGGACATGGGAACAGATTGGAGACAGTGTGCCTCTGAGCGGAAAGCTGATTGTTTGTGTGTTACTGGGTGTTGTGAGCACCAGGGTATGCAATAAATAAATAAATAATAAAAAAAATATAAAAGGACTTTGGCAGTCATTGCACAACTGAACACTGTACGCCCCTGCCTTCTATCAATATGTAAATCAGCTCACAGAACTGCTACGAAGGCTGCCACAGTTTAATGCAGACTTTGAAACCCAGTGTAAATTGACATTTTTCACAAGGACTAAGCTTTGCCTTTCCAGAGCTTAAAGCAATGTTAAGTAACAGATACTGGAATGAGAATGTGCAGGTGTACATTCTCACTGAAGTTGTGCAGCTCACAAGAAACACCCCTCTACACTACAAACCCTCCCTTTGGATGTTATTGTAGATTCATCAGTAGGGTTAGATGTTGGTTTTTAGGGTTGTTCATGGCACTCACTGCAAGAAAAAAATAAATGAGATATATGAAGTGTTAAAATAAGCAAAAATACTAATTTGTGCATACTGAGTTTAATAAAAGGCACAAGATACATGAGAAATGAATTGCTGTGGACTCTCAAGGTGCATGGCACATATTCACACAAACATATTCAGAACTGTTGGACAGCGAACTTTGATCATGTGATTGAGCTGGCAGTAAATGCCATAAACTTTACAAATGATGACCTGTGAAATATGACAGGAAGAGTGGATGTGATCTAATTGTTAACACATGAGAGACTACAAGGTTCCGAAGGCAGAAGCAAAATGAATTAAGTGATGTAAGTAAAACAGAAAGGGAAGAAACATTTTGAGCTGACAGTCAACCTGTGACAAACATTTGTTATGCAAACTTGCTACAGCATGGGATACAGTATACAGTTAACAATCATGATTTAATTGTAAATTATTATTGTGACTTTAATAACAAGTCATTGATCAGCAGTTATAATTCCATTCACGCATTTACTTTTCAATAATCATGGCAACAATTTCAAATTCAGTGGCTGCTGCTCTGAAGATAAAAGGATCAGATGAGGTGGTTGCACACTGAAATAGTTCAAGCCCTCTATATACCACTACCACCTCTTAGATCGCAATACAGGTTGAACCTTCATGTGTTATCATAGAATCAACCATAAGGTTAGACAGTGATTGGAGGATCATAAAGTGGCATTCAGTTTCCCATCACAATTAGTCATTACTGAGCTAAGACAAAGATTTATGATACTGGTGTTACTAGCATCCATCATCATTGAGTGAAAATGGAACAAAACATGACAACTATTTTGTGGTACAGATGAATTCTTGCAGCTAGCATTGTTCTGAATTTATTCACGAACAAAAATGTGACAGCTTGTATAGCATCATCTTGCCAAAATAGAATTTCTGTCATGTTAATTGACAGCCACTTCACTGAACATTAGGAAAGCATTACACCACACATTCCTGCATTACATTTTTTGAGGAAACATGGTATGGAATTTTTTGTAGCTCATCTCATCAATTATGAATAGTAGTAATCAAGAGACAACATTAAAACACTAAACAGACTAACCGGGATTAGCAGTAAAGTCATAAATTTTGAAAACAATGTATATGAGAATGGATGGACATCATCAACAATGTGTAAGGATATATAATATGTGCATGATGCTAGATTACCACTCAGAAACATTTTTTAAAAAGCAAAAAATAAGCTAGCTCTCAGACAAAGTACTTTGACAGAGCATGAGCACACACGCATGTATGCAGCAGGGGTGGGGGATGAGAAGCTGGCGTGATGACAGTGAGATGGGACGAGCTGCATACAGGAGAGGGAGAAGTAAATGACAGACTGGGATTAGTGGATACTGACACCAAGGGGTTACTGGAATTAATACTATATTGCAAGGAGACTTTCTATCTGCATAATTTTGAAAATTGAGTGTTGGTGGTGCGTACACAAATAGAATCAACTGTAAATCAGCCAATGAAGTCAACTGCATTACATGGCAAAACATGCTCTGCAACTGGGTGATCCAGATGGCTGCTGGCCATAGTTTGGTAGTGAGCACCCATTCATTAAAGCAAATAGTTTATTCGGGGTCATATCCACATAGAATGCTGTGCCGTTTTTTACAACAAAGTTGATATACAACGAGGCTACTTTCACAGGTAGCTCTGCCACTGATGCGATACAAAATGCCACAGACAAGGCCAGAATAGAAAGTAGTCAGTGGATGTATGGAACACGTTCTTCACCTGGTTCTTACATGGGAAAGAGGGTTGTTAAGAGGATGGGCAGAGAGGCAGACAATGATATCATATAGGTTGAATGGGTAGTAGAATACCCCTTTGAGAGTGGTGAGAAAGACTTTGGGGATTACATGGCACTAAGAGGGTTGTTGCAGCCCTGTTGGACAATGTGATTTAGTTATTCCAGTTCTGGATGAAAGACGAATGGGGTGCTGCTTTCTGGATGACCAGCAGGTGTGAGAGCAGTGTTTAGTGTGTTTGGAGACGTGGCACAGGATATCTGATTTCGGACAGAGTTTGAAGGGTAGTTCCGGGATATGAAAGTCTTGTTGATATACTCAGCATACCAGCACAGGAACTGCTTGTACCACTGCAAATGAGGCAACCAACATGGATTAGGGATAAATGGGGAAGGAAATTGGTCATGTCCTATTCAAATTAATCCTCACAGCATTTGAAACTGTCTTCATATAATGTTTGGTAATTTGTTTTTTCTAGAAGCTACATAAATGGAATATGTGCAGCATTTTTTTTTTTTTTTTATATATATACCTGGGGTTTGCATGTTAGGAAGAACACCATACTCGGGAAGCATCATTGGCATCTGAGTTTGTTGCATCCAATGCTGATGTTGGAGAAAATAATATTGGTATGCTGCGGGCATCTCCCAACTAACTTCATTTGTTTCAACATTCCAGTAGTAGACATAGCCAGAATTTTCATCATAACATTCCTGCCATGAAGCTGTAAATAAGAATATTTAAATATATACTCATCCTGATACATTACGTAATTCCACCAAATCACAATTTACACACGTGCAAATACCTTATATTACTGGAGCAACACACACAAATTTTTTATCCTATACATGATCAAAATAGTATCGCACAACCAGAATTAGAGTTCAGCACAATTTACAGACAGGATTTTGGATTGGAATAAGAATATTTCTTGTAAGAAAAAATGAATTTTAATTTAATCAACTGCCTAGTGAAACACCATTAATAATGCTGCATCCTGCATGTGAGTGTGTGTGCACCAAGTGTAGTGTTGCCGTGTGTGCGTACTTAAATCAACCGTCAATGGCATCAGCATGGGCTGGCCACTAAAGGCCGCTTGTAGGAAGCGTACACACGGCACAGACTCCACGGTGCTGTCTACCGGTGACTCACGCCCATATATCATATATGCATGGAACAGTGCCAACTCACTCTTACTATATTCTTTTAGTTTTTACTGCTCACATTAGTTGTTCTGTATATCGCTTATGTTGCACCTTCTGTATGATTACTCTGTGTCTTGTTACGTGTGGAGTCATGAGAGGCTTCTTTCCATTATTGTTCAGAGGTTTATAAATAAAGCCATGTTTGTGTTACTTGGATTGGTTATTACACAATTGGTGACAAGTTTGGAACAGTTTCTGTGTGTGCAGTCTTTAAGTGCCATTTTGTCAGGTTTAGTCATTGTGGACACCATGCTATTGGCCCTGATTGAACAGCTTACTTCTGCAGAGACCACTTTGTTGGCCTCCATTAACAGACAGTGTACTGTTCGACCGGTAAATCCACTCACTTTTCCTCCATATAATGATTCAGACCAGGATTAGTAAGCTTATTAAAAAAGACTCAGACAGCATTTTTTGGTTTTCGGTGTGACAGATTCGAATTTGTGCAAAGCCTTATTCCTCTCATGGATTCCACCTAAGGTGTATCAATTACTGTGTCAGCTTGCTTCTTACAAGAACTGGCAGCTCTTACTTTTGATCACATGCAGTTCATTGTTCAACTACCATTGCAAATGAACGCATGTCATAGCGGCACGAGTTGAATCATACTGATCCCACAAGAAACAAAACCAGTCATACATGGCCTCTAAAGCTGAACTTCACGGCCTTAGCCATAAGTATGAGTTTGTTACTGATACCCATAATGACATTATGCAGACACTATGGTGTGTGAAGCTATTATCTTTTAGCTCCAGACAAGGAAGTGTGCTAGAAGGCTTTACTCTGAGAAAATCCCTGTTTGCAGAAGTTTTGCAAATAGCACAATCTTTTGAAGTGGGTGACCAAACTGAAGCCTGGGTCAATGTGGCAATGGTGTCACAAGATGTGCCCACTAGGACAATAGATAGCTTGCACAAGGAAGTGATAGTGGTGGCGGTATACATGCAGGTCCAGCACCGAGCAGACCAAGGCCAGCCCAAGCAACCATGACTGCATGCCAGCGTCAGCATTATATATTTTCATCTTGTCCTTTATGTTTTGTCCAACATGAACATCGGGTGTGCCCTAAGCTCTTGGTTACTCGTAATACTTGGCAGAAGAAATGCCATACTGCCTCAGTGTCTCATTCACAGAAGGTTGCTCAGGATATGGACATGGACGTAATCTGTGTGACTCCAGTGCTTGTGACTTCTCCCAAGTTGTTTATAGAGTTCAGTATTTTTTGCCACAGGTCAACATAATTATCAAACATACATAAGTTTAGACTCGTCTCCATTGACACCAGTCACGTGGAAGCTGACCAGTTATAAAAAAAGATTGTGCTGTTGGGACAATTTACGGCATCTGCCTCTTGCAAGTCAGTGGTTCTTTCTATTACACTTTTGGTGGTTGCTGATGCTGATGTTAAGAACTTGTTCAGGATGGACACATTTCAGGAATTTGGATTTTCTATCACCGATGTAGTTCACCTTGTGTCCAACCAGGTACCAGAATGTCAACTGGAACCTCCACGTGAGGAGTTTTTAGACTTTTTTTCAGAACGTATAGCATGTGCTATGAATTTTTCTGCTCACATTTCTTTGAAATCAATGGCTCAGCCTCATTTTTGCCATGTGCGTCCTATTCCTGTCAGCCTCAAAGATCATAATTGGTCAGACTTAAATCTCTAGTTGCACATAGTAGCTGCTGTTGCCACCTTGTTCAACACGGCTTGCTAGATAAAACACTGGGATGAGCTTTGGACCACCCACAAAACTATTTTTCCTTACGGTATCACCTCTCTGTCTTTGATGGTGTTTTGCTGTTGTCTACGGAAGATCACACTCCCAGTGTAGTCAATCCAGCCATGTTACAGCACGAGGTTCTATGCTTCTCCACCAGGGCCATTGGTGAATTCTGTGCACTAAAATGTTGGCTAGGAGACATGTTTTTTGGCCAAGGACTGATGGTGAAATTGTCTGTTTTGTCATGGTTTGTAAGCACTGTGCCCAACAACAGGCATCTCCCAGGGCGTCCCTGTCCCCTGGCCTGCTCCACACCAGCCAGGGGAACGCATTTGTGTTGATGTTCTGGGTCCCTTCTTGAATTCCTATTGGCTCTTGGTTGTGGATGCATTCTCTTGGTTTCCTTACATTCTCCAGTGTGCGTTGATGTCAGCAGATGTCTTAGTTTAAGTTAACGGGCCTCAATTCATTTCTCATACCTTTCAACTGTTTTCTTTTTGCCCCCTCACAGCATTTGTCAAGTTACAGCTCTGCCATTTACCCCTCAATCAAGCGGCGAGGCAGAATGACTATTGCATACATTCAGGTCCCAAATGAAAAAGTTGGTTGTGGATTCATTACTGGATGATGCCCTTCTCTGTTTTCTGAGCACCTATCACTTCATGCCTATGTGGGAGCAGAGTCGGCTGAGTTGCATCACAGCTGGAAACCATGCATGCTCCTCCACCTTCTGCAGCCTGCACCGCACCTGCTGAGGTTAGATTCATCTGGCCAATCTGCACTGGGATCGCCAATGTGGGCACGAGGGTTTGGTCACTGGCCCAAGTGGATACCGGCCACGGTTGTGTGCTGCCGTGGATGCCATTTTTGTGATGTCCGTATAGCCAATGGGCTAGTGTCACAACACTTTGATCAGCTGTGCCCCATTCGCTGCTGGAAGCTACCAGTTCACAGATGTAGCTCCCATTGCTGGAGCTCGGCCCGCTGCCCTCTGTCTCAAGCCTGTCGACACCTGCTGTTGAAGTGGCTTTGCCCCATTGGTTGCTTCCTCCACGTGCAACGCCCTGGGTTTCCAGCTTCCCAGTGCTGGGTGCCGGTCTGTCTCCAGCCTCGAATCCATTGTAGCAGCTTGCCGACCTCCTCATCATCATCGCCTCAGCCATCATTGCCAATGGGTCCAACACCATCTCCTCCACACTGGGACCTGTCTGCTGAGGATGACACAGAGATGGTGATAGCACTGCCTTCCCTGGTGCTGTCATTGGGTGCCAAGCAGGCCCATTGCCCTCTAGCGTGCCCGTGTCTCCCCATGTTCGGCCCAATGTTCCGGTGCCTTCCCAGTACATCATCCTGCAGTTCTTGCAATGAGCTATAGAGCTATTTGATTTAATCTTCATCATAATAATCATGCTGAAAGGGAAACAAAGAATCCACTGCGATTCCAATCTTCCACATGTGCATAAAGAAAAGCGGTGTCTTCAATTTCTGTGTTGTGTGTGAATGTCTTGATAGGTAGTATTGGGTCAATCCAAACGAAGTTGTGCAGTAAAAATTAAGTCGGTTGCTTGACCATTTTAAATATTTTAATTTTTTTATATGTGATTACCCTATAATTGAGAAGTAAAAAACAGTTTTTTAAAAAATTTTACCTTTCACCTTTACTGAATGGCGGCCATTTCCGCTTGTAAGTGTGCGACGATGTTTCAGTTTAGAGACATTAGCAAAAATATGAGTATCTCTGCACTGGGTTAAGTTACAACATTGCAATTGACATGGTTGTTTTTAGAAAAGTGTCCTCTACAACACATAATACCCCAAATTCAAAAATAACCACTCAAAATGACCTCCAAAGTTTGGTATCCAAATTTTCAAAAATCCACTTTTTAGGTCAAAAATAACAAACAAGGAGTGATTTATGAGATTCTATTTTTTTCCTATAGTTAGATATCATACACTACTAGCCTCATACAAAGCAAGAACACTTACAACTGTTTCCTTAATTTTATAGGGATTTTTGAAATTTGAAAATTTTCATTTTTTGTAAAGTTTTCAAATTAGTTATCTCAGGTGGGACTGAATATAAAAATATGATTTTTGCACAGTTTGTACACCTATATGACAGCAATGTACTGTAAAAATTTCAACATTGATATCTGACTGTGAACAAAGATAAGAATTTTTGAAAATGAGGAAATAATTCGCATTACTCTACAACTGATCTTATGGCTGTTGCCTATTTAAATGGTTTATTGTTTCATAGTAATAAAATTTAATTGTGAGATATATTTAGTTAACACTATCACCCAATGGTCATTTAGTTTATTTATTTTTAATAATGCGATATTAAACAATAGCAGCTTTCACTTTTGTCCTATGGTAATAAAAATGCCCAGTTACGTTTAGGTTTATTTTCAATAAAGAAGTACATTATTTCTGGGTGTGGCATTGTAGAAGTACATTATTGCTGGGTGTGGCACTGTTGTAGCCAATCTGTTCTGAAACTTCTGTTTGTTACTAAAATGAAAATTTTCAAATTTCAAAATTCAATAAAAAATTAAGGAAACATTTGTAAGTGTTCTTGCTCTATATGAGGCTAGTAGTGTACAATATCTAACTATAGGAAAAAATAGACACTCATAAATCACTCCTTGTTTATTGTTTAAGGCCAAAACGTGGATTTTTGAAAATTTGAATACCAAACTCTGGAGGTCATTTTGACTGGTTATTTTTGAATTTAGGGTATTTTGTGTAATAGACAATGTTGTAGAGAACACTTTTCTAAAAACAATCATGTCAATTGCAATGTTGGAACTTAATCCAGTGCAGAGACATTCAAATTTTTGCTAATGTCTCCAGACTGAGAAATCGTCTCGCACCTACAAATAAAAATGGCCACCATCCAGTAAAGATGCAAGATAAATTATTTTAAAAAACTGTTTTGAACTTCTCAAATATAGGGCAATGACATTATACAAAAATTAAAATATTTAAAAATGGTCAAGCAACAATCACTGGACTACATCATATGGATTGACCCATTGTATCCCAGTCTCTCTGATTAACATCTGCGTATATCGGGATCATATCCGGCAACACCTTAATAAAATATTCTGAAATGCCATTCAGCTGTGGATGGTATGCAGTTATCACTGTGTGGATGAAGCTGCATCGTAAAATTACTTCTGACACCAGTCTTGACTGAAACACCTTTTGATAATCAGAGGTCATTGCACATGGTGCTCCATGCTTCAAAAATTATGTCTTTTACAAGAAACCTTCCAGTGTCTGCAGCGTACTGCTGATATGGTTGTGAGTGAGTTGGTCAGTGCGCACTTCTAGCCATTTATTCCTATTTGTTGACTTGGAGAAACCTTCCAAGGAGGTAAAGTCTAATCTGGTGAACTGGAGCAACTACAGCAGTAAGTGGTAAAAGGTTTCCCAGGGGTAACTGAGGCACATTGTTTCATGGCTGGGATACTGTACAACAACGGCTTACATCAGTCTGTTCCAATGGGCACCCCACCCCTCAGCTTGTCTGCAGGCAGCCTCAACTAGTATAAGCTAACCCCCCACCCCCACCCTCCCCCTCCCTACCCCGGTAGCCCTACTGAATGTGTTCTGCCCATGCCACAAGCAACTTTGCCACACCTACTTGAAGGCTCTCAGCCAGAGCAGTACAGTCATGCTGGCTACAGCCCAGCTGCCCTATTGCATACACATCAATTGTTTGTCCATTCAAGATCAGAAACGAGCTTCGTATAGTTGCTTTAAAGTCGCCAGACAGTCTTCTGACATCATCTCTGAACTCTCCATCTCTGTGTGCCCATAGATGCAACTCATGAGTCTCCGCCACTGTCCACTTGTCATCTGAGTCTGTTGTTGGGCACAAGTGGACTCACCTCACTCAAAAAGGAGAGCAAGGTCACGAGTTCACAAGCCTAACAGTGCACTTGTGGCATTCCCCTATATACACAACTGTTCTGAAAGAATTACATTTCATTTATTTTACACAATCATCATTTCAGCTTTACAGCAATTTTCAAATGCAAGGTGTAATGTCACAAAATTTCCAACCTGCATAAAGCACAGAAGCAATTTAAATACCAATATAACCACTGACTGGTTAACAGTGAATGTTGTCCTGTTTGTAAATATATTTATATAGATAAAACTTTTTCAAATACAGCTGTAACTTTATTTTAATTTTTAATATCTGTTCAGAAAATGTCAAACAATTACATTGACACACACACACACACACACACACACACACACACACACACTCACACTCACTCTCACTCACTCTCTCTCTCTCTCTCTCTCTCTCTCTCTTTCTCTCTCTCTCTCTCTCTCAAGCCATTACTGAGCCTGCAACAACAGTAACAGAAAACATGGCATGAGGATGAAGCGCAATTGCTAAATGGTGATTAATTGTTAGATAAATTAGAGAAATGAGTGATAAACTACACAACTCACTATTATCCCATGAAAGCTACTTGCCATGATCAAATGAATACATAAATAGTGTGCTTTTTGTCACAGGGATATAACAGTGATGTCGCCTGTGCCCAGTTTTCATTTGACACAGCACGTTTCCTTGTAGTGGAGTTGGAATAAACAAGAATACAATC
Source organism: Schistocerca piceifrons (assembly GCF_021461385.2). Classification (NCBI taxonomy): domain Eukaryota; kingdom Metazoa; phylum Arthropoda; class Insecta; order Orthoptera; family Acrididae; genus Schistocerca; species Schistocerca piceifrons. Next base: position 478,803,105 of record NC_060149.1, on the reverse strand, counting down.
ACTTTGTTTGCACTGGATGAAATTTGTACATTTTTTTGCCTGAAGTGTGGACTTTAGGTTGAAACTTGTTCCAGATATCACTCCTCCTCTACTGGAACACATTTCAAATTGTATACTTCACAACAACTAATTTTCGTCATAAACCCTCCACAGCCTCATAACATATAGCTTCGTTAAAGCCCATTTGATCCTGATAATTAGTCATTTCATTTTATCACTGCTTCTTTACAGCAGTAAGATCATATACCCATGTCCTGTACCAACAGTAAGTCACAACTAGCCTCATACACCCCTGCAAGCTTCAGTAAGGGAGAATGCGTCTACTAGTATGAAGCGACCACCACAGCACACTTCTCAGACTCGTCATACTCACGGAACTACAGAAGGAATGAAGGAAGCCCATTAGCATTGATGTAACAGCAGTACCTCGAGTTGTGAAGTATCCAACCCGAACATGAGATTCGTACTCACTTCATTTTCTTATCTCTATTGGCCACCCCTGGCTTCCAGTTCCAGTGAGGGCCTACGCAAATCCCACACGAGCTGATGTTTGAGCAGCTTGAAAATACTAGAGTATGGTCACCTGTAAATAAGCAAGGACAACAAGCAACCAATTCTGTCCCATAGGATCATAATTGCTTATATAAGGTGTTCCGTCTATTTACTTGGATTCTCACTGACCACTTTTTTTGTCTTGCACATCATCTAGTAAAGATCGCTCTTCACTTTGTTTGGCTGTAACGTTAGGTAGTGCAACAATGACTGGAATATAACCAGCACTATAATATTCCTCCAACTGATTCCAATGCAGTTGGTATTCTTGTGTTTGCATTCATTCTTGTATATTAATGTAATCTTGTATTTCCAAAGCTCCAGTGTCTGTATTGCCACTTGTCCTGAAGGATTCTTCAGCTTGTCAGCCAACAAAAGAATGGTGGTCAGTCACAAAACTACATGGTCTGTCATATAAATAGGCTAAGAAGTTACTGACAATCTGAGAAACTGCAACTCAATTTTTTTCAGTTGTAGACTAACTCTTCTTGAACTCAAAGAGTAGCACAGGTTTAACTGAAGCTTCAGATACAAGCTGTTGGCTTTTGCCAATGATCTCATTAAAATGCCAAACATAAATGAGTCATCAAAATGTAATACATGTAACATCTGCACAACAACAAGAATTAAAGTTATTCTCATGACATAACATTGGTTGGCTTCACCAGCTCACAACTGAGCTGTCACCTTGCAAACATGTGCTTCATGGACATATTAGACTCTGAGTTTCATCTGGCCATTACTTGAAAATTCTAGAGAAACATCATTAAGAAAGAACACAATCAGCATACCACAGATCGGGAGAGCAAAATCCTTTGCAACAATGATGGAGGCACTTCCAAGCTCTGTTGAATTATATCTATAAGACAGGTGCCCTTTCATAGGTTATGTTGCCTGCAGCATTAAAACATCCCAGCAGTACTGTGATAAACAATACTATGTTGGATTCTGTGCTGTCCTGCATTTTGAACTATACAATAACCAAAATTATTGATGAAATGTAATTTTTTCCTTTACTGTAAAGTTTTGTTAATCAAAATAAACAAACACAGCAATGACAATAATTTAGTACAACAAGCACACCACGTTGTGCAACAGAAATGGTCATAACAGTCAGGACTGCCATGATGTGCACCAGGCCACAAACAGCAGGTGCATTGCTGATGCAAGCTCAGCATGAAAGAGTTTACATTCAGGAGCACTTATCTGAATTGCAAAACGAAATGTTGATCGGTAGAGGAATGAAATGAGAACAACAAAAAGTTCAGTGTTGACTGGCACTAAACCATTTCAGTGCTTAGAAACTCCCTGCTGGGCTATTGTTACAAAATTTTGTGTGTGCATTACCAAAATTGAGTGATCACTAGTGACTACCATTATATATTCTCTCAAGAGGGGTAATTCCAAAAGCAAATATGATACTGATGTTCAGTAAAAAAACCAATTATGCAGCTTACTCATTGGAACCTCCATGTAAGACAACTGCTCCTCAAAATGTTGCATTTCACCAGGAGCAGCAGGATGCATTTCATCTACTCGAGCGACGGCAGAACTCATGTTCTCAGCTGGAGCAGGCACTGTAGGCGTCTCAGAAGTCTTGTCTTCAGATGACAGTGTCTGTATTTCCTGGATGAAAAAGTAAACGTTTACTCAGTAAGTGCACTTGGAACAAATTACTCAATAAAATGTGCTTGTAGTTTCTAGTATTTTGTATCTCCAGACATTTTTTGATTTTATTTTAATGATTAAACTTTCACATCTATTTTACCTTATGCATTAATCTGCAGTAAATTTACAGTGGATGTTGCATGAAGTGGATGCTACACAAGAAGAGTATTGCTGATACTGCTCCTGTTAGGTGTTATGAACTTCTGCCATATGAACAAAGAAAAAGAAAAAAAATTCTGTGTCACATTGTATGGTAAGTATCATAAATTCAAAACCCTTTCACAGATTAAAACTGTGTGCTGGACTTGCAAGTGATCGGATACTGATGATGAATTGACAGTTTGTACCCATGAACAGGGTTTTCAGGCAGTAAGACATTGAGACTGCATGGCAGTTTTCTTGTAGCTGTTTGTTCCTTGTACTCCTCCTCCACCTTGAGAAGATGCTACTTGGCAAATACACATGGTCAGTTGGACTTATTCTGCAGACAGTCATGCCAGGAGTTCGTATCTCCTATCTGTTCATGTTGTTAGAGCATTCAGTTAAGTCAATAGCCTCTATATTTTCCACCACTGCACTGATGACTGTCAGGTAATAACTTTCTGTAAATTGAGCCAACCACAAACCAGATGGTGTTCAATTATTTGCCACATTGGTCCAGTCAAACATAGTGTTTGTGGTCTTGAGGTTTTGGTAACATAGAGCTTGCAGCATTCACACCAAAATTCATACATAACTATAATAAGTTAGCAACTGAGAGATGTTTACCTATATCTTTATCTGTTTTGTCATTGTTGCATCTCTCAGATTATTGCATATTATTATTATTATTATTATTCCTTTATTATTACAGCATCTTTTTGCGCCTCACATTGTCCAGAAAAAAATGAGGTTGCAGCAAATGCGGAAGAATACATAGCCCAATGTTTACATGCGGTTTATTCTTATGATGAACGGACTACAAGTCACAGTGTCACTTTCACTAAGGCCGTGATTCAAAGTAGCATCGCCATGCTGAAATGATAGCTACAAAGATAGACATGTGTCATCAACATGGTTTATTTGGCCACACTGGATATAATTCACACCTGTAATCTGCTAGTGAGTTTGATACGAGTTTTGATTTTTCTTGTGCACTTTCCTATTCTTGTTAAGGAATTTTTATGACTTAAGTGCCAACAGACATGGGGTCAAAGCGAGTTGTGTACAAAGTGGTATGATGCAACATATGTGCCAACTTAAGACAGCCTTTTAAGCCTGTCACATGTATATTCAGACACTTCTTATTTCAAGTGATTGAAGACTGGAATAAGAATGCAAATGGGGGAAACACACAGACATGCTGGAGGGGGTACCTTTCTTACTTGCAACTCCTGGGCAAAATATTCTGGAAGTAAAGTGGGCCTCCATTTGGATCTCCAGGCAGGGGCTACTCAGCAGGATGCTATCATCAGGAAAAATAAATCTGACATTCTATGTGATGAAATATGGAATGTTAAATCTTTAAAACAGAAATGGACAAGCTGTTTAATGAGGTGGGGTGGCAGGAAGAACAGGACTTCTGGTAAGGTGAGCATAGGATTATCAACAAACAATCACATAGTGGTAAAGCAGTAGAAGGTCTAATAATGAATAAGCAAATAGAAAAGTGACTAAGCTACTATGAACAGCATAATGAACACATTACCATAGCCAAGACAGACACAAAGCCAACACCCACAAAGCTAGTACATATCTACTAGCTCTGCATATGATGAACAGATTGAAACAATGTATAAGATAAAGAAAAATACTCATATTTTTAAGAGAGATGAAAATTAAATTTTGATAGGGGAATGGAAATCAGCAGTAGAAAAAGGAAGAGAAGGAAAAATAGCAAGAGAACATGGACTGTGGGAAAGGAATGAAAGAGGCAGCCACCTGGTAAAATTCTGCACAGAGCACAATTTAATCACTGCTAAAGCTTGCTTTAAGAATCTTGAAAAAATGTTGTATACGTGGAAGAGAGCTACAAACACTGGAAGGCTTCAGCTACATTACACAATTGCAATAAAAAGATTCCGAAACCAGATTTTAAACTACAAAACATTTCCAGAGGACAGTTTTTGATGTTGCTGAGCAACAGTCATATAATAATTTTTAAACAAACACACTGCCATTTGACTGTATTGTTGTTTATTTAATTACAACCTAGGCTTTGGCCTTTTATGCCATTTTCAAGTGATTTAGTGTATGTTATTAACACGTCATGCACTACATCTTAATGACATAAACTAAATCACATGAAAATAGCATAAAAGGCCGAAATCTAGGTTGTAATTAAATAAACAATAATACAGTCAAAAGGCAGCATGTTCATTTAAAAAATTTCCAGAGGAATTTGGAGACTCTGGCCATAATTTACCAGTTTCCAACAGTGGATCGAAACTGAAGGAACAGCGGAAAGGTAAGAAATCAAGGATGTGGGACATCAATAAACTGAGATAACTACTGGTTATGGAGAATTTCATCGAGAGAATTACATAACAAATGACTGAAACAGGGAAAAGGACTTCAACAGAAGGCAAATGGGAAGCTTTGAAAGATGTAGTGAAGGCAACAGAGAATCAAAAGGGCAAAATGAGAAGGACCAGTCAAAAACTTTGGATAATATGCCATATTTTAAATTTAATTGTTGAAAACAAGATACAGAACTGCATCAAGTGAAGGAGAAAAAAGGGAATACAATCACCAAGCAAATTAGATTCACAGAAAGTAGAACAAAATGGCAATGCAGGAATGGCTAGAGGAGGAATACCAAGCTTTAAAAACACTAATGTCTATGGGAAAGATAGATGGCTTTTAAATAAAAATGAAAGAGACCTTTTGGAGAAATGAAAACCAACTGTACAAATATGAAGAGCCCTAACGGCAATGTGGTACTAAGCATAAAAAGGAAAAATGACAGGTGGAAGGAATATACAAATATTCTATACCTGGAAAATAAACTTGAGAACATTATAGAAAGAGTAGAGGAAGTAGACGAAGATGAGGTGGGAGATAAGATATTGTGAGAATAATTTGAAAGAGCACAGAAAAAACAAAGTCAAAACTAGGCACCTGGAGTAGACAACATTCCCTCATAATTATTGAGATCTTTGGAAGAATATATGACGACAAAACAATTTCACTTGATGATGCTGTGGTGTACAAGAAGGTATTGAAGTTGACTGACTGTAGGAGGATACAAGATGAATTAGAGAAATTTTCTAGTCAGTCTGATGAGAGACGGCTAGCTCAAAATGTAGAACAACATAAGTTATGTGGTTGAACAGGAAAAAAAAACTTGTTTCAATATCTTGGCATAACAATGCAAAGTGACATGAAATGGAATGAACATGTGAGGATTGTGACAGGGAAGGCAAATGGTTGACTTTGGTTTATTGGGAGAATTTTGGGAAAGCGTGATTCATCTGTAAACTACACTGCACATAGGACGCGAGTGCAACCTATTCCTGAGTACTGCTTCACTGTTTGGGATCTGTACCAGTCAGATTAATGGAGATCATCGAAGCAGTTCATAGACGGGCACTGCGTTTTTTAGCGGTAGGTTTGAACAGCACACAAGTGTTATGAAGATGCTTCAGGAACTGAAATGGGAATCCCTGAAGGGAAGGTGACATTCTTTTGGAGAAACACTGTTGAGAAAATTTGCAGAACAAAGTTTTGAAGCTGACTGCATGACGATTCTACTGCCGCCAAAATAAATATCACATAGAGAAAGTAGGGGTCATACAGAGCCATATAGACATTTTTTCCCCCTTACTCTGTTTGTCAGTGGAACAGGAAAGAAAATGACTAGCAGCAATAAAGGGCACACTTTGTCACACACTGTATGGTGGCTTGTGGATTATGTATGTAGATTTAGACCTGAGCCTCCGGTTGCACTGTGTCACAAGTCACAAGCATTACTCTTTTTGTGCCAACACTGTTTCTCGACTCACTCGTCGATGGACTGTGCACATAGCTGGGGTCCTGGATGCTTTGTAGCAAAGAGGGTCATCTTTGATCTGTGTGTCGCAGCCGCACAACCCGCTGCTGTCCTCCTGCCCTACGAGGGCATCAGGACACCATACATGCACTGCAGTCAGTAGTCACACTGGATGACCCTTTCATGTGAAAGTTATTTGTCAAGCTCCTCATTTTTAATGAGGATGTCTCTTTTCAGGTGGACAAGGGGGCTGATTTGTTTGATCAATCTAGCAGAGCATACATGATTGGTCTTGCCCAAGTTGTCTGTGTCGTTGTGGCATTTGGTGTCCGACAGGGACAGTTTTGTTCCCCTTTGTGGACAGTTCTTCATTACAGCAGCCTACAAACATGTTACACAGCTCATAACATTATTTGTGGCCGACCAGTCATTGGATACTAACATTTTTGACCTCAACACTTTTACACTGTTTGGGTTTTCTATCTCCGATGAAGTGTCAAGTTCATAACCCCCCCTACCTGTCATCTTCCCAGGAACTGGATGATCTTTGCTCAGCATCTGTGTCTCTTTTTGCTCAGCATCTGCATCTCTTTTTGCTCAGCATCTGCATCTCTATTTAGGCCAGATTTGGGGTGCACCTAAGATTTTCAGACACGCATCACCCTTTGGCCACGCACCACACCTTGTTTTTACGTTGCCAGACCCAATTTGTTTGCCTTACATACTGCTGTGATCCAGGAACTTGATATTGTCAAGACTGCTGGAATTATCAATACTGTGCAATTTATTGTGTGCGCCACCCCATCTGGTCATTATCAGAAAGCCCAATGGTTCTCTTAGACTATGTGAGGATTTGAAAGTTATGGTTAATGCTCAGTCACAGGTCCAAATGTATCTTATTCCCCAGATGAAAGACCTCCTCACCAACCTTGCTAGGAGGAGGAGAGGAGAGGAGAGGAGGGTAACTACTTACAGATTGAATTGCCAATCCTTACCCTCAGTTGTGCTTAGATGAGACAACTCAACACAACTTTTGGATTGTGTAAGTACAAGCAGCTACCATTTAGCACTGCCTTGCCCCCTGCAATACAGCACATTCCAGCTCCGGTGAATTACCTGGATGATCTCACTGTCACAGGACCCTCCTGCCAGGAGCATTTGTATAACCTCTGCACCCCCTTTACAACTCTGCAGGATACAAGGCTGCATTTTCATTCAGAAAAGTGCAGATTTTTCAACCAGAAGTGGTGTATTTGGGGCACTGGCTCACCACAGTATGAATCAGAACTAATGAATGTCACTGCCATTGATTTAATTCCCCACCAAAGGAACTTACCTGAACTGCAGGTGTTTTTAGACAAAGTCAATTATTACTCCAAGTTCCTACCCCATGCAGCTCACATTACACAACTCTTCAATCACATGCTTAGGAAGGAGTATGCTACAACTGGACCCCTGGCTGTAACCAGGGTTTGGCCAGTTAAAAACCATACTGAACTCTACCTCGTGTCTCACGATTCTCTCTCCTCAACGTCCCTTAGGTCTGGCGGCCGACACATCTGCCTGTTACATCAGGGCAGTATTGGCCCACAGGAATGAGGATGGCTCCAAACAGCCAATGGCATATGCATTCAAGACATTCACTCTTGCACAGTGGAACTACTCACAGACCGAAAAGGAGACATTGGTGATAGTGGTTGCCCTGAAAAAAATTCATGTCTCTCTGTTTTGGGCAAAGTTATCGCCAATTATAGATTACAAGCTGTTGGTTACATTAGTTGGACCCTGATACAAGCTCATGGAGTGAACAGTTCAGTGCCAGTGTTGGACATTGTTCCTGAGTGCATACAGTTACACCATCCGGTTTAAGCCCACGGCACAACATTCCAACAGCGACACTTTGTCTCATCTACCCACTGGCCCAATCCCTGGTTTCAACCAACAGGAGGTCCTCTGCTTCCACATCGATACTGCACAGCAACTTATGTTGGACAGTTCCCCCTTTAGAGCTGTAGGTGTCACCACCACAATACGCTGGGACCTCACCTTGCGGCAGGCCCTCCAGTACAAGAGCCCTGGTTGACTAACCTGCCACACTCAGTGGTTGGCAACCGCATCTAGAAACTTGTCGATGATGCCATTCTTTTGGATACTAAGACCGACACATATCAGGTAATCGTCCCAGCTGAATTGCAGCATTGAGTCATGAGCTTACTGCACCAGTGACAATGGGGAATGACCCACATTGGGAATGACACACAAGGAGGTGTTGACTCACTGACATGTGTACTTTCTGGGTATCGGTGGCAAAATTGACAGAACAGTCCATGGCTGCACATTGTGGGCCCGGCACCAAGTGGCACTCCCACAATTATTTTCACCCTGTTGTACACCCCGCACTCCCGGGAACCACATCCTCGTCGATTTTGCAAGTCCGTTTTTGGGATCAAAGTGGTTGCTCATCATGGATGCCTACTCCAAGTACCTGTATGTGGTGGGCAATGCATCCACCACAACAATGACACCCTCATTTATTTGGCCATCGAAGGGTTACCTCACACTTTGGTCTCTGATTATGGGCCCTAATTCATGGTGTCATGCCTTCAGAGAGTTCCGTGTGGCCAGTGGCTTAAAACACATTCTCAGCTCTCCATTCCATCCTTCCTCTAATGGTGAAGCGGATCGTCTCGTTCAGACTTTTAAGCAGAAAATGGTGAAAGCTGTCGAATTCTCTGGCTCTACATCGGCCCTCACCCTGTTTCTAAGTACCTGTCCCACCACATTTAGTGCTGGTTGTAGCCACACTGAGCTGCTCCACAGGCAGCAACTGTGGACCTTACTTCATCTTCTGATGCCATCCCCTTCAGCAGCCACCTCCCGGCTGCCCCAGTGTTATGCACCACCCACACCTGTTCCGATGGGGCCACTACAGCTTGAATGCCGGTAATGGTAGTAAAGACCCACGGTGGCAAATTATGTCTGTCCAGACACAGAAGGGGCTCGAGTGCTGCCACCACAAGCAACCCTGGCCTTGAACACAGGCGTTACACCTGCTGCCGCCATTTTCTGCTCCGCCTTGCAGTGACATGAGGCCCCAGGGCTGGCACCATTGGTGGCTGCCTATGACTCCCCACAGGTGCATCGGCACTATCTTTTGCATACATGAGGATCAGAGGCGAACCCTCTGCGCCCTCACCTCTAGCGCCATCCCAATGGACAATGCCAAACACCATCCCCTCCTCCAAGTAGCAGTCGAAGGGACAAGGTCTTCATCCAAACCTTTTTTCTGTCATCCGGAGCATTTCTGCCTGTATGTGCACGTTTTGTGGGAGAGGGCTCTGTTATTGGGCACCATAGCAGAGGTTGAATGCCTGCCAGGGAAGAATGACTTAGCATGTACAAAACATAATACAGCCTCATGAGAACAATGTATTGTGGGAATAACAGTATGTATAACCACTTATGTAGTCTATTGGCATTCATATACTTACAAGATTTTGACATACAGGTTGGTGTAGATCAAGTAGAGATAACAATGTAGTATGCACATCAGAGAACAACTATTCAGCAACACTAGTCAGTATTTCATTTCATTACTGAAATGGATTGTAATTATCATGACAGGTTGACACTAAATGTGTGCATTGATAATATATTAGAGTAAATGTGTAAAACAATTGGAAAAAAATATTTTGAGGTATGTTTGTTTATTCAGTGTGCAATGTGGTCTTTCTGTCAATTTCTTCTAGAGTATTCATTCATCTGCTTTTCACTACCTTATGTAGAACCTCCATAGATTTCTCAATGCTGCTGATGTTGTGATTGTAGTTTCATAGAGGTATATTAAGTGAAGATTTACAGTTCATGCTTATGTTTATGTGCTCTCTAAACCTGGTGGAGTAACATCTACCTGTTTGCCACACATGGAAACTTACGCATTCACCACATTTGATTTTATAAATCTCTCAGTGTGTACATGTTTTTTCTTTGTGCATGGTGTGTCTGATTATTGTCCCTGCTTTTGAAAGAAATATGAGTTCATTTTTAAAACAAATATACTTGCAGTGGACCCACATTAAAAGAAATTATTGGACATGCTGCCTGACAAGGACGAGGGTGTACTACTAATATTTCAATGTACTTGAGGAAAAATGGTGAAATTTGTAGAAGGTATTAGTTTCAGTAAACAATGTCTGATGCACAGAGGGACTCCCAAATGTATATGTGTTCAGATAAATTCAGACTCTAGTGTTGCAAAACATGTTAACCCATATAGTGAACTAATCCGTCTAAAATGTGAAATACAAGGTAAGTTTAAACAAATCCAAGAGCACAACATGAAACTGTATCGGACCCATATGGCATTAGGGAGAGAAATTAGTTCACTACAGCTTAACTCAGTTTATAAATTAATTCATGACTACATACACATTGTTAATGATGAAATGGAGACAAGACATGCTTGCAAGCTTGACAAATTAAGACATCTGCAGAAAAACAACACTAGATTTAGATCTAATCACACTGACTGCCATTTTAAAATTTTTAAGCATGTAGCCAACCTTAATAACGGTACCTTTACTACAGCTGAAATGAACATTTTAAACAAAGGGTTGAAATACAATGTTGCACCTACCATGAATTTAAAAAACATTACTGTCGACACAAAAGTCACTCTAGATACGGCCTAGTTACCAGTCCATGGAAAATACAGAATTTCTAACAAAGTGGCTAGGGTTATTGCAGAACAAATAAAACATAAAAAAGACGTATCATAATAATATGCAATACAATCTCGCCATATGTGAAATTAATATGAAATTAACAATAAACAAAGCTATTGCTGTGAAAGCAGAGGGTGTTACTATAGTTGTTATAAATAAGAATGATTATGTTAATAAGGTACAATACTTTATTGCTGCTAATAATATTACAAAATTGAATAGAGATCCAACCAGTAGATTTAATGCTTTAATCAAGAAGATTTTTAAAAAGTTTGATTTCATCCTGTCAGAGAGAGAGAGAGAGAGAGGGGTCAATGAATGTCTGTCAGGTACCCACGAACACCCACACTTCGTGCTCAACTTAAGGTCCATTAGACTGGATATCCTATACACTCTGTAGCAAGTTGTAAAAATATAAATTTTTCTATTCGGTTATGGTAGGGTGCTACAGCAACAAGTTTCAAATTATTTTAGAATAAAAACTTTCTAGGTCGCAAAGTTATTTAATATCGGTGACGTATTTCACCCTCTTGAGGCATCATCAGATTGTGTAAAAGTGGCTGGACATGTAAACCATTCATAATAAAGCCATATGAAATGGAAAATGGATGCAACAGTAACTGAGTATGTAATCCATATGTCATAAAAACATATTACATGAAAAGTGGACCCTGAGCACACAAGTTGACTCCTCCATAGCAGTACAAATTAGGGCCATGCTTACAAACATTTGCCTGTCTGCCCCACATGGAAACTTTCACATTCTCCACATTTGATTTTATAAATCCCTGATAGTGTAAATGGTTTTATTTTGTTGGTGGTGTGTCTGACTACTGTCTCTACTTGTTATTTCAGTGTAATCTGATTTGTACATTAGTTTTATGAAAATTATCGGCTATTCTGTCTGATATGGTACCATAATATGGTAAAGTAATATATTTCTTTTTTTCTGGTTCTGCTACTTTTGTTAATGTTATATCTTTATCTATACTATTGCTTTTGTTATGTATTTTGTGGTATATATTGTTGTTGTTGTTGTGGACTTCAGTCCGAAGACTGGTTTGATGCAGCTCTCCATGTTACTCTTTGCTGTGCAGGCTTTTTCATCTCTGAGTAACTACTGCGACCTACATCCTTTTGAATCTGCTTAGTGTATTCATCTCTTGGTCTCCCTCTACCACTTTTACCCTCCATGCTTCTCTCCAATACTAAATTAGTGATCCCTTGATGCTTCAGAATGTGTCCTACCAACGGATCCCTTCTTCTAGTGAAGTTGTGCCACAAATTCCTCTTCTCCCCAATTCTATTCAGTACCTCCTCATTAGTTATGTGATCTACCCATCTAATCTTCAGCATTCTTCTGTAGCACCACATTTCAAAAGCTTCTAGTCTCTTCCCATCTAAACCATTTATTGTCCATGTTTCACTTCCGTGCATGGCTGCACTCCATACAAATACTTTCAGAAGAGACTTCTTGATACTTAAATCTATACCCAATGTTAACTTCTTCAGAAACGGTTTTCTTGCCATTGCCACTCTACATTTCATAACCCCTCTACCTCAGGCATCATTAGTTATTTTGCTACCAGAATAGCAAAACTCATCTACTACTTCAAGTGCCTCATTTCCTAATCTAATTCCCTCAATATCACCTGATTTAATTTAACTACATTCTATTAAGCTGGTTTTGCTTTTCTTGATGTTCATCTTAAATCCCCCTTTCAAGACACTGTCTATTCTGTTCAACCGTTCTTCCAAGTTCTTTGCTGTCTCTGAGAAAATTACAATGTCATCAGCAAATCTCAAAGTTTTTATTTCTTCTTCCTAGATTTCAATTCCTACTCCAAATTTTTCTTTGGTTTCCTTTACTGCTTGCTCAATGTACAGACTGAATAACATCTGATATAGGCTACAACCATGTGCCACTCCCTTCTCAACCACTGTTTCTATTTCACACTTCTGGACCCTTATAACTGCTGTCTGGTTTCTGTACAAGTTGTAAATAGTCTTACAATCCCTGTATTTTACCCCTGATACCTTCAGGGTTTCACAGAGAATATTCCAATCAACATTGTCAAAAGTGTTCTCTAAGTCTACAAATGTAGATTTGCCTTTCCTTAACCTATCTGCTAAGAAAAGTCATAGGGTCAGTATTGCATCCAGTGTTCCTACATTCCTCCAGAATCTAAACTGACCTTCCCTGAGGTCGGCTTCTACCAGTTTTACCATTCTTCTTCTGTAAAGAATTCGTGTTAGTATTTTGTAACATTAAATTATTAAAGTGATAGTTCAGTATTTTTCACATCTGTCAGCACCTGCTTAATTTAAAATTAGAATTATCATATTCTTCTTGAAGTCTGAGGGTATTATGCCTTTCTCATACATCTTGCTCATTGTATGGAAGAATTTTGTCATGGCTGGCTCTCCCAAGGCTTTCAGTAGTGCTAACGGAATGTTGTCTACTCCAAGGGCCTTGTTTCAACTTAGATCTTTCAGTGCTCTGTCAAATTCTTCATGCGCAATAATATCTCCCATCTCATCTTCATCTATGTCCTCTTACATTTCCATAACACTGCCCTCAAGTATATTGTCCTTGTACTCTATATAACCCCCCCCCCCCCCCCCAATCAACCATTGACCTTGCCGTTGGTGGGGAGGCTTGCGTGCCTCAATGATACAGATAGCCGTACCGTAGGTGCAACCACAATGGAGGGGTATCTGTTGAGAGGCCAAACAAACGTGTGGTTCCTGAAGAGGAGCAGCAGCCTTTTCAGTAGTTGCAGGGGCACAGTATGGATGATGGACTGATCTGGCCCTGTAACACCAACCAAAACGACCTTGCTGTTATGGTACTGCGAACGGCTGAAAGCAAGGGAAACTACAGCCGTAATTTTTCCCGAGGGCTTGCAGCATTACTGTATGATTAAATGATGATGGCGTCCACTTGGGTAAAATATTCCGGAGGTAAAATAGTCCCCCATTCGGATCTCCGGGCAAGGACTACTCAAGAGGACGTTGTTATCAGGAGAAATAAAACTGGCATTCTACGGATCGGAGCGTGGAATGTCAGATCCCTTAAGCAGGCTGGCAGGTTAGAAAATTTAAAAAGGGAAATGAATAGGTTAAAGTTAGATATAGTGGGAATTAGTGGAGTTTGGTGGCAGGAGGAACAAGACTTTTGGTCAGGTGAATACAGGATTACAAATACAAAATCAAATAGGGGTAATGCAGGAGTAGGTTTAATAATGTATAAAAAAATAGGAGTGTGGGTAAGTTACTACAAACAGCATAGTGAACGCATTATTGTGGCCAAGATACACAAAGCCCACACCTACTTCAGTAATACAAGTTTATATGCCAACTAGCTCTGCAGATGATGAAGAAATTGATGAAATGTATGATGAAGAGATAAAAGAAATTATTCAGGTAGTGAATGGAGACAAAAAATTAATATTCGTGGGTGACTGGAATTCGAGAGTAGGAAAAGGGAGAGAAGGAAAAGTAGTATTTGAATAAGGATTGGGGGGGTAAGAAATAAAAGAGGAAGCTGCCTGGTAGAATTTTGCACAGAGCATAACTTAATCATAGCTAACACCTGGTTCACGAATCATAAAAGAAGGTTGTATACCTGGAAGAATCCTGGAGATAATAAAAGGTATCAGATAGATTATATAATGGTAAGACAGAGATTTAGGAACCAGATTTTAAATTGTAAGACATTTCCAGGGGCAGATATGGACTCTGACCACAATCTATTGGTTATGAACTGTAGATTAAAACTGAAGAAAAAGGAGATGGGACCTGGATAAACTGAGATGAGACAGGCGAAATTCCCTAAGACTTCAAGAAGAATGTAATAATTCCAATCCCAAAGAAAGCAGAGATTGACAGATGTGAAAATTACTGAACTATCAGTTTAATAAGTCACAGCTGCAAAATACTAATGCGAATTCTTTACAGATGAATGGTAAAACTGGTAGAAGCCGACCTCGGGTAAGATCTTTTTGGATTCCGTAGAAATGTTGGAACACATGAGGCAATACTGACCCTACGAATTATCTTAGAAGAAAGATTAAGGAAAGGCAAACCTATGTTTCTAGCATTTGTAGACTTAGAGAAAGCTTTTGACAATGTTGACTGGAATACTCTCTTTCAAATTCTGAAGGTGGCAGGGGTAAAATACAGGGAACTAAAGGCTATTTACAATTTTTATAGAAACCAGATGGCAGTTATAAGAGTCGAGGGACATGAAAGGGAAGCAGTGGTTGGGAAGGGAGTGAAACAGGGTTGTAGCCTCTCCCCAATGCTATTCAATCTGTATATTGAGCAAGCAGTAAAGGAAACAAAAGAAAAGTTCGGAGTAAGTATTAAAATCCATGGAGAAGAAATAAAAACGTTGAGGTTCGCCGATGACATTGTAATTCTGTCAGAGACAGCAAAGGACTTTGAAGAGCAGTTGAACGGAATGGACAGTGTCTTGAAAGGAGGGTATAAGATGAACATCAACAAAACGAGGATAATGGAATTTAGTCGAATTAAGTTGGGTGATGCTGAGGGAATTAGATTAGAAAAAGTAGTAAAGGAGTTTCGCTATTTGGAGAGCAAAATAACTGATGATGGTCGAAGTAGAGAGGATATAACATGTAGACTGGCAATGGCAAGGAAAGCGTTTCTGAAGAAGATAAATTTGTTAACATCGAGTATAGATTTAAGTGTCAGGAAGTCGTTTCTGAAAGTATTTGTATGAAGTGTAGCCATGTATGGAAGCGAAGCATGGTCGATAAATAGTTTAGACAAGAAGAGAATAGAAGCTTTCGAAATGTGATGCTACAGAAGAATACTGAAGATTAGATTGGTAGATCACATAACTAATGAGGAGATATTGAATAGAATTGGGGAGAAGAGAAGTTTGTGGCACAACTTCACTGGAAGAAGGGATCGGTTGGTAGGACATGTTCTGAGGCATCAAGGGATCACCAATTTAGTACTGGAGGGCAGCGTGGAGGGTAAAAATCTTAGAGGGAGACCGAGAGATGAATACACTAAGCAGATTCAGAAGGATGTAGGCTGCAGTAGGTACTGGGAGATGAAGAAGCTTGCGCAGGAGAGAGTAGCATGGAGAGCTGCATCAAACCAGTCTTTGGACTGAAGACCACAACAACAACAACTCTATATACCCCTTCCACCTTTCTGCTTTACCTTCTTTGCTTAGGCCTGGTGGTGGTGGTGGTGGTGGTGGCTGTTGGGATGTTTAAGGGGGACTAAACAGCTAAGGTCATCAGCCCCCATTCCAAAAACAAGCGAGACGAAAATTTGCGGAGCAGTTAAAACCCCAAGGGGAAGGAGACTCCTCCCCCCGCCCCCCCCCAGGTACTGAAAGAACACAAATGCGGCAACGAACACTACAGACAAGAAGAGTACAGATGAACACCAGACAGAAAGAAACAGAAGAAAAGAAGATGGCCGGAGACTGGTTGACTGACCATGAGAACAAAAAAAGGGAAAGGGGCAACCATCCGACTACACACTAAAATCTGCAACCAAATATGAGAGATTCGAGGACAAGAGACACAGAAAGGGAAAGGTGCAGGACCTCCCTAAATGGAACCATTAAAAGGACTACCACGGATAAAATTTAAAACGTCGTCAGCCATGGAGGCATCGTCGCATAAAACCAAAGGCAAAGTGCCTGGGAGATTAAAAGACTGCCGGAGGGTGCGCAGTCGGGGACACTGTGGGGCGGCGGTTAAGTTTTTGTAAAAATTAATTAAATCTGCTGATTGCTGGATAAATGCTTGCATGTTGAATCAGTTTCTGGCTTTTAGAATGTTGTTAATGCTGTCTTTCGCCGTTCTCAACACTGGCTCTCTATTTACTTTTTGGCACCCAGAAAGTGATTTAATAAAACATGGAACCAGTAATTAGAGATCCTAGTGCCCACTTTACCTGAGAATGTTATTATAGCTGCAGCTTATAGCTCTGAGGAATTAGGAGATTGTCCGGGATTTCTAATCAAAAACGGGTTTCCAAAATAGTTGAGTATATTCTGAAATTCACTGATAAAAACCACAAGTATCCCTATAACCTAACTAACAGAGCAGTTCAGAGTCTAATGCGCTGATGCAACTATAAATGTCCGAATTAAATGTTAAAAAAATGCTCACCATAATTTGATGAAAATATTTCATCAAACGCCACGCTAAATATTTGGTAGAATGTCTGTCCCGCGACGGCACTTGAAAATACGACAATCCGCAAACTGAAGCTAGATAATGAAAATCATTCCAGAATTAACACTTCACATGAAATGTTTTCATGGTTCCGCGTATCTCTAGTAACTTAATACGGCACCCGAGGCTGTTTGTAGCAGTGACACTGATGCGACGCGGCTCCCGACACAGATGGCGTGTCATTCAGCGTCTGGAGAGAACTGGGGCCTTGCTTCCTCGCGTAGCGTCCTTATATATAAAGCCGCGGTGCGGACGGCTGAGGGAACGCCTGATCAAATCGGCTCTCTCGCCTAGCCGCTGGGCTAGTAACGCACCACTTCAAGTTACATAATAATTTATAGCTTCTTTTGCTGATGGCCGAAGAAGCTCTTAATTTAAACGTTCATTCAGCACGCAGGTAAGTATTGATAATAAAATTTTGACGTGGCTAAGTTAAATACTTTGGGCGAGAGAATTAATTAAATTACAATGCACGCAGTAGATGAGCTCTGAACTGGCCCTTTTGAGATCCGCTATCGCTATAATTTTATAGGTATTCAAAAGAAACTTTACACATCTTCATAATCATAGCGGACCTCCAACCTATTTAAATCTAAACATCCTAGCCTTATTTATTAACCTACTTAATCTATCTTGCTTCCTTCAGTTTTGAGATGAAAACCACAAAATCATGAATTTCCACTAAAATCTTAATATGTGAAATCCAAAGTACTGTTTTTATTAAATCATTATGAAAGATGAATCTAAATATAAATTTTGAAGTCTCTAGCTCTTTTCTGTTGCGCCAACGATTTTTCCAGAAAAACGTCCAAATTTCGAAAATGGCTGAAGTTATCGAACTGATATTTAACACACATTAATTTAGTATTATTCCTGACATGCTAGAAAAGTTTTAGGTCATTTGCTTGATTTTTAAGGTATTGCGCAACATTTATGACGTCAGAGCTAGTTACAGCAGACTGGCTGGCACACAATGGAAACTGATGTGAATTTACTACAGCGTGAGTAGGCTGCTTCCCTACATCACCCTCTACTTAATTTTTTTTTGTTTATGAATGTTAATGAATGAAAAAAAAATTTAATTACAAAAAGGGAAGCAAGAGTACAGCTTAACTTCCTATGAAAAACCAAAATTGAAATGTAAACATGTAGAAACATTAAAGAAAACTGACTACCTACATTAATTATTTAAATTGTGGGCATGTTCACTGCCTTTTAAACAGTGTCATTACTCAAAATTTTAAGCAAAGTCAATGAAATATTTTGGCATACATATTGTCTTAGACAAACAAACACATACAAATTGAAAAATTATAAAAATCTTAGATCTATTAAATACATTAAATACATTTTTACATACACAAATTCAAAGAAAATAACATGATACATAAACAGATGATTATTTCTTAGCAGCCTTTTCTAAACCTGAAAGAAAAGTTCACAAATAATTTTTACACACATGGTTGTAGCCGCTTTGGCTGGCGTTCTACACTTCCATTCACATGGGTAGAGGAGGGGAAGTTGCTATGGCGTGCGTCCTTCACGTTCACTCTAAATAAGATGGGGAAAGGGGAGGGGTCACTGTGAGTAGTGTCCAAGTCACTCCACGCTTTCACGCAGCTACCAGGCTGCCATAATCTGGTTTGTCCTGTAGAACAAACAAAAAGAGTGCCTCAGACTCTGTTCACTTAATCTCTATGGGTGGGTCACAATGAAATGGGGATATATACATTTTATCTTTCAATATTTTGCTGTAACAAAGTTAACAGAATATTTTCAATTTTATTCTCGTGGTTACTTAATTGTCAAAAAATCGGTAAACAAATGGCTCAAATCGCCATTAGTCACGTACTAGAGAAAATTTATGCTCAAGGCATACAATCATAAATCATATTTAATCTGAATTTATTATTTCTGGGCCGAAACACTGAACCAATGCTCGGTATCCTGATACATTTGTATTTTATTTACTTAACAGACTCATCTTTGATTACCTTATTCTTAGAGATAGTATGAGTATAATTAGTGGTTGTTTTCTCAGCTTCTTTGTACATGTGAGTAACTTTTGGTAATAGTACAGTTGTGAGTGTTCAAAACACACTACGTTTAGTTGACTACAAAATCCACTTATTAGTCCTCTGCTGTTGTGTTAGTTCCACATCTGCAATTAGGTACTTGCTTACTTTGAAGTGTATTTATGCTGAGCTAAAATAATGTTTCACGTCTGTCAGTATGTTATTTGTTTATTTTGCTAGTGTATGTACTTATTTAATACTCACTCTATTAATATTTAAAGCATAGGATAGCACATTTATTTCATATTCATAGTGTACTGCAGCTGATTAGTTTGCTCACGTGGCAATCCATTTCCACTCGATCGGACGCTGAAACCTCAGGTAGTCTCTCTCAGACCTACCACTAAAGTGCATCAAGTAATTATGGACGAACGTAATGCTAAATTCCTTAAACCTATAGGACACCATGAGCTGCTCTGTCTCATCTAACATAAGGGTACCTATGGTCGCATTCACGCCTCCAACTCATAACCTCAATACGTGTAGGTGTATCCTGTCACACACTACACTAAAATAATGGCCAGCTCCAACCTTATAAATACTTCAGGGACGTGTCCTTCACGTCTCAACCACAAACACTGCTCAATTCTATTACACTGCCTTTCCTTGCTACACCAGGTGAGTTTAATCTTACAACTTATCTGCATATTTTTCCTAACACTAAGCAATCTCTTTCTTACTATTTATTAGTTAGCTCTAATGCATACACTAGGTTTCACTACCACTTCAGATCCTGCTTGTACACGAATTCATATATCCTTTTAAATTACTATTGTGGGACCATTTCCAATAAAACAACACTTTGTACTTACTATATTACCAGGGTACTATACATAATTGTTACTCAAATACATTTGTATCTTAATTACGTCATACTTCTCTATTGTTTGTCACTATTAGGTTTGTCACATTAGGTATTTTTCTTCACTAATCGGTAGATAGAATGGTTACATAACTCATGGCTTGATAGCCATGACAGAAAATTTTCATGTCTGGAAAGAAGAGGTAGAAATTTTTTTTTTGTGAATAGGAAAGATGAAGAATGAGTGAGACCTGAAATGGAAAGAAGATCTCACACAGCTGGGACTGCACACCTGCCACACTGTGTAGAGGTTACAGAACAACCTCCTCCCTACAGCATTCATTGGTTTAATGCTGTAAAGAAGAGTTAGAAATTTTAGGTGGATAGAAAAGATGAAGAGTGAGTGAGACCTGAAAAGGAAAGAAGATCTCACAGAACTGGGACTGCACAGCTGCCACACTGTGTAGAGGTTACCGAACAACCTCCTCCCTACAGCATTCATTGGCTTAATGCTGGCTTGATAGTCATAACGGAAAATTTTAGTATTTGGAAAGAAATGGTCGAAATTTTTGAGGACAGGAAAGAGGAAGAATGAGTGAGACCTGAAAGGGAAAGAAGATCTCACACAGCTGGGACTGCACAGCTGCCACACTGTGTAGAGGTTACAGAACAACCTCCTCCCTACAGCATTCATTGATAACCTTTGACCACGCCACGTCGATCTGAAAATACCTTATGATGCCTTTTTAGAACCTGTCTCAGTTCTTCCTTCTGATTGGCTGAAATCTTATCGATTTCCTGCAATTTAGCTTCTATTTTGTCTAAAATAATTGCTTCTTCTTCTTCTTCTTCTTCTTCTGTGTTCAGCTTACTGTTACTAAGATTAACACCTTCGTCCCAATACCTCCTATTTTTCAGAACTCGTATAGACAGCTCCCAAGTTTCATGATCAGTTACTACATGTTTATCACTAAAAGGTACTATAATTACTCCGGTTATTGGCAAAACCATTTTTAACTGGCTTCTTTCAAAGTCAACAACACTCTGATATTTTGACAAGAAATCTATGCCAATTAAAACCTCAATACTGAGATTGTTTACAATTAAACATGGATGATCAATTAAATTACCATTAATGTTAAAGGGCAGCAAAGCTTCTTGCTTTACCATTTTTGACACCTTGCCAGTAGCACCAATTATTCTTAGTTCTGATACCCTCATTACTGTAAGCTTGTCTTTACCAGGTAATGCATCAAAGAAGGACTGAGATATTGCACTCACCTCACTTCCACTGTCTAAGAGACAACGTACATTGATACCCAACATATTCACTATTATTATAGGGTGGCTTATTCTAGGTTGTACAGGTGGTTCCTCACATTCATCTAGTAGTTCCTTTTGGATTTGTCTCCAACTAAAGTGATCAACATCTGTCTTCATTACATTTAGGTCACAGTATGTAGGGGTTTCCTGAATTACATTTTCAGCTGCCTTTTCCAGTCGGTCTATTAATTTTAAATCGAAACACCTCACGACTTCATTACATTTAGTTTGCTGAACATGACCCAAATTACTGTAGTCTGAGCGATTCTGCGCCTCCAGACCGGGCATAACATTAGTTACAGCTAAACCACTTTCACCATTATCGTCGGTTTCCTTCTCAAGTGACAACTGGTCATAGCTACTGGGTTCATCGACCCCAAACAGCCTACCCTCTACATTCCCACTTATCTCCTGTCCTAAATCTATTAGTACATTATCAACATCCTGCACAGGCACTTTAGATAAGAGCACATCATCTTCATCGTAGATATAAGCATGAATTTCTTCTGCTTCTTCACCTGTCAATTCAATATTTTGTAGCTCGTCCCTATCGTTACACTGCTGCGCCTTCTCTTTCTCTTCCCACTTAGAAAGCATCTCTAACACGGTATCTATCAAATACTGTGAGTGATCTAATATTTCTGTTGTATCCTTAGGTGCTACCGACTCTTCATCCACATGTTCAGTTTGAGTATTCTGATCTGTCTTACCAATTCCCTTAACTACTGGCATAGGAAAAGTAACTGCCTGGTGAGCGCCAGTGTCCTCATAGACGGGAACTAGTTTTCCTGCCTCGGCCTACTGCTGTTTCCTTTAGTTTCATTATAGTTGACTGGCACAGCATTACTTTCCGTACTGTTGTTTACATGCATATTTCTGTTTGGAACAACATTATTATCCCTTGGACGCCATTGTTGGCTCTGATAATTATTTCCCCAATTCCTACCTCTCTTAGGATGGCGAACACCTACTGTGCTGATGTTTACATTGCCATTTTGCTTGTTCCTAAAATTACTGCTATTGTTATTAGCATTTCTGTTATTACGTGCTTGCTCCTCATTGGCATCAACACGTTCTACACGTTCCAAATACTCAATGAAACGATCCAGATTGTCTCTAGGGGCTGATATAATTCTAGTTTGCCAATACCATGGCAGTTTGGCTTCAAGACCTAGTATAATCATTTCTGGTTTTAGCTTTTCCGCCAAATGTGACAAACGTGAAATCCATGACCTAGCAAACTCTCTAATTGATTCCTTGCCTGCATTGAAGCGTTTCCCACTCCAAAATTCTCTCAACACTTCATTTTGCTTATTGCTAGACCAATACTCATTAATAAAAGCTGTTTTAAATTCCGCTAATGTTTTACACTTCAACATAACATCAGCTGACCAACGCATGGCGTCACCTGCTAAATGGCTTCTAATAAACGAGATTTTCTCTCGTTCAGACCAAGTTGGTGGAATCACATCTTCAAAATCGTTCCAGAAATCTAGCGGGTGGATATTTTTATCTGGATCAAACCGCAAGAACTGCCGACACCCGATAAAAGCGGCATTTGCAGCAGCTACAACTTGTTGTATACTACCATTACCAGAAGTTACTGAAGCTACTTTACTCTCAATGTTAGCAATGTTAGTACTGATATTTTCTACTTTCATTTCAACATTATCTACTCTTTGTACAATATGAGTAGTGTCAGTTTTGATTGCTTCTACTTCTGCTTGACATATGTTTACTTTTATATTAACATCTTTAAATCTATCTGAGCACAGTTCAGACTCCGCCTCGATCTTTTCTGTTAACTTGTGCTCCAGCTTCGCATCTTCCATTTGGAAGTCTTTGCGAACCTCAGCAACTTCGGATTTAACTGTTTTATACATTTCAGAAAACTGTTGAGCAACCTTTTTCTTAATATCTTCATGATTGTAATCAATTTTATAATTCAAACTGTCTAGATCCTCTTTCAACTTATTGCAACCAGCCTTGAAGGTATCGTCCATTACCTCCAATCGTTTATTAAAATTTGTTTGGCTGGCCATAATTTCAGACTTTAATTCAGCATTACTGCTTTTGACCTGTTCACTTATTTCAGACTTTAATTCAGCATTCATTCTAGCATTACTGGCTGACATTTCAGCATTATTGGATTCTAATTTATTGTTCATTGCCTCAAACCGCATATTAAAATTTGTTTGACTGGCAGCTATTGCTTGTAATATAACATTTAGATCAACAGCCCCAGCATCTTTGGGTTGCTCACTAGCTGGCTTTTTATCACACTCAGGTGACGAAAAACTAGCTCCAACACCAGAATCATCAAAACTAAATGAAACTTCTGACTGATTAGTCATATCTAACTTCTCCTTCTTAAACTCTACCATCTCTGATGACTGTTTCATTTTTAATTCATCAGAGAAACTATCATCCAATAAATTTACAATTTCTACTTTCCGCTTTACTACAGGGGTCTCTATTATTGAATCATTGCCCTTTCGCACACTACTGTCAGGAGACAATACTTCATTTTTCATTTTAACATTACTATTTTCATGCATGTTTACACTTGAACCGTTGTCTGAATTTACAATTCCCTCAACAGATATAGGTTCTGATATAAGTTTAACCTCAGTTTCTTTTGGCGGTTCCATCGCCGACAGTCTTTTAGTGCAGGTTAGTAAAATTTTTAACAGCTTTTCACTTAACTTAGTTCCTTCTGCACGACGTATGGCATTGCCGGCTTGGCGTACCAGGATTCCTGATGCGACGTGGCACGTTGAACTGCAGACGGCTCTACGACGGCGGTTGTGTGTTTGCGTGGCCCGCAATTGCAGGCGCTGCGCCGGCTGCTCCAGTGGACGACTGTGGTGCGGCGAGACTGGCTTCTCGCGATGCCGGCAGCACCGCTAGACTCAGTGCCAGCTCCGTCAATCCAGATGCGTTGTTAATCCAATTGCGTCGTCCACATGCACATGTAACACTTTCACTGCTCTATTACTCAGCTGCGTGTCGCATATCACTCGCGAATCCGAATAGTTAAAAATCACTTTCACTTAGTTGGTTTCCCGGCCGATGCACCATATGTGGGGCGGCGGTTAAGTTTTTAGAAAAATTTTGTTGTATCCTTGTTTGAATGTTGTAACATTTCCCGGCCGATGCACCATATGTGGGGCGGCGAGTGAGTTATTGAGAATAAATTGCTGGATAAATGCTTGCATGTTGAATCAGTTTCTGGCTTTTAGAATGTTGTTAATGCTGTCTTTCGCCGTTCTCAACACTGGCTCTCTATTTACTTTTTGGCACCCAGAAAGTGATTTAATAAAACATGGAACCAGTAATTAGAGATCCTAGTGCCCACTTTACCTGAGAATGTTATTATAGCTGCAGCTTATAGCTCTGAGGAATTAGGAGATTGTCCGGGATTTCTAATCAAAAACGGGTTTCCAAAATAGTTGAGTATATTCTGAAATTCACTGATAAAAACCACAAGTATCCCTATAACCTAACTAACAGAGCAGTTCAGAGTCTAATGCGCTGATGCAACTATAAATGTCCGAATTAAATGTTAAAAAAATGCTCACCATAATTTGATGAAAATATTTCATCAAACGCCACGCTAAATATTTGGTAGAATGTCTGTCCCGCGACGGCACTTGAAAATACGACAATCCGCAAACTGAAGCTAGATAATGAAAATCATTCCAGAATTAACACTTCACATGAAATGTTTTCATGGTTCCGCGTATCTCTAGTAACTTAATACGGCACCCGAGGCTGTTTGTAGCAGTGACACTGATGCGACGCGGCTCCCGACACAGATGGCGTGTCATTCAGCGTCTGGAGAGAACTGGGGCCTTGCTTCCTCGCGTAGCGTCCTTATATATAAAGCCGCGGTGCGGACGGCTGAGGGAACGCCTGATCAAATCGGCTCTCTCGCCTAGCCGCTGGGCTAGTAACGCACCACTTCAAGTTACATAATAATTTATAGCTTCTTTTGCTGATGGCCGAAGAAGCTCTTAATTTAAACGTTCATTCAGCACGCAGGTAAGTATTGATAATAAAATTTTGACGTGGCTAAGTTAAATACTTTGGGCGAGAGAATTAATTAAATTACAATGCACGCAGTAGATGAGCTCTGAACTGGCCCTTTTGAGATCCGCTATCGCTATAATTTTATAGGTATTCAAAAGAAACTTTACACATCTTCATAATCATAGCGGACCTCCAACCTATTTAAATCTAAACATCCTAGCCTTATTTATTAACCTACTTAATCTATCTTGCTTCCTTCAGTTTTGAGATGAAAACCACAAAATCATGAATTTCCACTAAAATCTTAATATGTGAAATCCAAAGTACTGTTTTTATTAAATCATTATGAAAGATGAATCTAAATATAAATTTTGAAGTCTCTAGCTCTTTTCTGTTGCGCCAATGATTTTTCCAGAAAAACGTCCAAATTTCGAAAATGGCTGAAGTTATCGAACTGATATTTAACACACATTAATTTAGTATTATTCCTGACATGCTAGAAAAGTTTTAGGTCATTTGCTTGATTTTTAAGGTATGCGCAACATTTATGACGTCAGAGCTAGTTACAGCAGACTGGCTGGCACACAATGGAAACTGATGTGAATTTACTACAGCGTGAGTAGGCTGCTTCCCTACAACACTCCAACAAAATGTGGGCGACCGTCAGCTGGGACCCACACCGACACAGGGGGGGATCCTCCTGACGCAAAAAATGGCCGTGCGTCTGGTAGGTATGGCCGATGCGGAGCCAACACAGGACAACAGAGGCCTGCAGGGAGGACCGCCACACATCGGTCGTCTCCTTAACAGCCCGCAGTTTATTCGGGGATGTCAGGCCACGCCACTCTTCAGTCCACATCCCAAGCACCTTACAGCGCAACACCAACTGCTGATCACGAGCCGGGAGGCCGATCTCCAAAGCTGGGGCGTCGATCGCCCCTTTGGCCAGCCTGTCAACACGTACGTTCCCCAGGATGCCAACGTGACCTGGCATCCAAACAAAGACCACCGAATGACCAGAGCGGGTAATGGTGGAAACAGACTCCTGAATAGAGGATACCAGAGGAGAAGAGGTATAGCAGCGGTCGATAGCCTGGAGGCTGCTCAGGGAGTCACTGCAGATGACGATGGACGTACCTGAGCAGGAACGCAGATGCTCAAGAGCGCGCAATACGGCCACCAGCTCTGCAGTAAAAATACTGCAGCCAGCCGGCAAGGAGCGCTGTTCAACATGGGCAGCGTGAGCAAAAGCGTAGGCAGTGCGACCATCAGCCAGGGAACCATCAGTGTAGACAGTCTCACAGCCCGAAAATGAGGCGAGGAGCGCAAGAAAACGGCGACGGAGGGCCGCAGGCGGAACCGAGTCCTTGGGTCCCTGTGCCAAGTCCAGACGGACGGCCGGCCGGGGCAAACACCAGGGAGGCGTAGGTGCACAGACCCGGAAAGGAGGCAGAAGAGGGAATGACCCCAGTTCCAACAGCAGGGACTGGATGCGGACAGCTATGGAAAGCCCAGACCGAGGTCGCCATTCGGGCAGATGGAGGACCATGCCAGGGAAAAGCAGGCGATGATTGGGATGGCCCGGCGAGCAATGCACGTGGACAGCATAGTCGGCGAGCAGTCGAAGGCGGCGAATCCACAGCGGGGGAACCCCGGCCTCCACCAGTAGACTATCCACGGGGCTCGTATGGAAAACGCCAGTTGCAAGCCGAATCTCACAGTGGTATATGGGGTCCAACAACATCAACACTGAGGGTGATGCAGACCCATAGGCCAGGCTCCCATAATCAAGCCTGGACTGCACAAGGGCTCTGTACAATTGCAACAGCGTGCAGCGATCTGCACCCCAAGACGTGTGGCTCAGGCAGTGGAGGGCGTTGAGGTGCCGCCAGCACTTTTGCTTCAGCTGAGTAATATGAGGAACCCATGGGAGCTGGGCATCAAAGACGAGTCCTAAGAAGCGGCTAGTGTCCACCACTTCAAGGAGGTGGCCGTCGAGATAAAGTTCAGGATGAGGGTGGGCCGCCCGACGCCTGCAGAAGTGCATAACTCGAGTCTTGGCTGCAGAGAACTGAAAACCATGAGTCAGAGCCCATGATGCTGCCTTGCGAACGGTGACTTGCAGCCGGCGTTCGGCGACTCCCGTAGTCTTGGAGCTAAATGAGATGCAGAAGTCGTCGGCATACAAAGAAGGAGACACCGACGACCCCACGGCTGCAGCCAGACCATTAATGGCCACTAGAAATAAGGAGACGCTCAACACTGAGCCCTGCGGGACCCCATTTTCCTGTGCATAAGATGAACTAGAGGCGGCACTGACTTGCACCCAGAAAGAGCGGCACAATAAAAAGGTGTGAAGGAAAGCCGGGAGCTGACCATGAAGTCCCCACTCATGCAACGTAGCAAGGATGTGATGCCTCCATGTGGTGTCATACGCCTTCCGCAGATCAAAAAATACAGCAACGAGATGCTGACGTCGGGCAAAGGCCATACGGATAGCAGATTCCAGCCGCACCAAATTGTCCACAGCAGACCGGCCCCGACAGAAGCCACCCTGGGATGGAGCGAGGAGACCACACGACTCAAGGACCCAACACAAACGCCGCCCCACCATACGTTCGAGCAATTTGCACAAAACGTTGGTGAGGGTAATGGGACGATAGCTGTCCACCGCCAGTGGGTCCGCACCGGGCTTCAAGATGGGGACAATAACACTCTCTCGCCATTGCGACGGGAACACGCCCTCGCTCCAAATGCGGTTAAAGATGGTGAGGATGTGTCTCTGGCAGTCCCTGGAGAGATGCTTCAGCATCTGCGCGTGGATGCAGTCTGGTCCTGGTGCTGTATCAGGGCAATCGGCGAGGGTAGCGAGGAATTCCCTCTTGCTGAAAGGAGCATTGTATTTTTCAGAACGACGCGTGTGGAATGATAACGGCGTCTGCTCGGCTCGCTCCTTTAGAGAGCGAAAGGTGGGGGGGGGGGGGCTAAGTTGCAGTCGCAGAGCTCGTAGCAAAGTGCGCGGCACGGTGTTCAGCAATGGCGGCAGCGTCCGTGCAGACAGTGCCGTCCAGGGAGATCCCAGGGACACTCATAGGGGTCTGGTATCCATAAATCCGCCAGATCCGGGACCACACGAGCGAGGGGAAGACACGGGAGCCCAAGGATGAGACATACCTCTCCCAGCACTCCTGCTTACGCCGTGCAATAAGACGACGGGCCAAGGCACGGAGCCTCTTAAAGGTGATGAGGGTCTCCAGAGACGGGTGCCGCCTATGACTGGAGAGCCCGCCTACAGTCGCAAATAGCCTCAGCAATCTCCGGCGACCACCAGGGTACAGCCTTCTTCAGAGGGAGTCCAGAAGAGCGGGGGATGGCAGCCTCAGCCGCAGAAATGATTGACGTGGTCAAGACACGGACCACCTCGTCAATGTCACCCTGTGGGGGAGACTCAATGGTTGCAGCAGAAGTAAAAGCCGGCCAGTAGGCCCTGTTGAGAGCCCAGCGGGGCAGGTGCCCAGAAGAATGACACTGGGGCAGTGACAAATAGATGGGAAAATGGTCGCTACCGCACAGGTCAGGATGCACTCTCCAGTGGAGGGATGGGACAAGTCCGGGGCTGCAAAGCGAGACATCGATGGCCGAGAACGAGCCATGGGCCACACTGAAATGCGTGGGAGCACCGGTGTTCAAGAGGCTAAGGTCGAGCTGAGCCAACACATGCTCCACGGCACGACCGCGGTCATCGGAGACAGTCCCACCCCAAAGAGGGTTGTGGGCAGTGAAATCGCCCAGAAGCAGCAATGGTGGCGGGAGTTGAGCCAGCAGTGCAGCCAAGACATGTCGGGGGAGCTCCCCATCCGGAGGAATGTAAACAGAGCAAACAGTAATAGCCGGCGAGAGCTCAACCCTGACAGCGACTGCCTCTAAAGGCGTCAGAAGGGGTACTGGCGAGCTACAGACAGAGTGGTGAACAAAGAGGCAAGCTCCACCTGACGCTCGTTGACAGGCAGCACTGTTCTTATAGTATCACCGATAACCGCGAAGGGCGGGGGTCCACATTGCTGGAAACCAAGTTTCCTGAAGAGCAATGCAGAGAACAGGGGAAACACTCAGAAGGATCCGGAGCTCAGGCAGGTGGCGGAAATAACCGCCGCAATTCCACTGGAGAATGGAAGCAGTAAGGGACTGGGAGGGTGTGAAGGCGACTAAGAGGCAGACGGCGCCTCAGAGCCAACGGTCGCCAGTAGGGGAGAGTCAGCTGTGTCCATAGGAAAGGCCCCCGAGAGTTCCGTCAGGGCGAGATCCGCGGCAGAGGCGAGGATCTCCACCTCATCCCCAGAGCCAAAACTATTTACAGCAGGGGGTACTGAAACCGCCGGAACATCCTTCTTCTTGGACACGTTCCGTTCCTTCTTCTCGCGTCTGTCCTTAGGGTTAGAGGGCTGGGAGAGCTTCTCTGAAGGAGCGTCGGAGGCTGAGGACGACGCAGAAGCCCTACGACCAGTAGGTGGCGGAACCTTCAGCCACTGGCTGACATCCCGCTGGGTAGGAGAAGAAACGGAGGAAGGGAGAGCCCCGAGGGACCCCTTCCGCGAGAGAGGAACCGGCAGAGGCAACGCCGGCAGAGAAGGAGGGGGAGGGATCGAGCCCCCCGGTTTTTGAGCAGATGTCACTCCCGAAGTAAGCGTGGGGGGAGCGACAGAAGAGGGTTGGCTCCCAACTGCTAAGGTGGCAACAGAGAAAGGCTTGTCCCCAGACACTAGAGGGGCAGACAGAGATGCGCGGCCCCGAGGGCCCACTGAAGGCGGCACAGATGAGGCGACAACTGTCGCTCGCGAGGGCGACGATAACGTGGCTGCAGCATAAGATGTTCGAAGGGAAACAGGATACAACCTTTCAAATTTCAGTTTTGCCTCTCAATAAGTGAGCCGGTCCAGGGTCTTAAATTCCATTATCTTCCGCTCCTTATGAAGAACGGGCCAATCCGGCGAGCATGGAGAGTGGTGCTCCCCACAGTTGACACATACAAGTGGAGGCGCACATGGAGAATCGGGATGAGAGGGGCGTCCGCAATCTCGACATGTGGCGCTGGATGGGCAACGGGAGGACATATGCCCAAACTTCCAGCACTGGAAGCACCACATCGGGGGACGGACGTATGGCTTGACGTCACAACGGTTGACCTTCTCGAGCAATACAGCACCCTCGAAGGCCAAGATAAAGGCACCAGTGGCCACCCTGTTAGTCTTGGGTCCTCTATGTACACGACGGACAAAATGTACACCACGTCGTTCCAATTCGGCTCTCAGCTCGTCGTCGGATTGTAACAATAGGTCACGATGGTAAACAATCCCCTGGACCATATTTAAGCTACTGTGGGGAGTGACGGTAACAGGGACGTCACCCAGCTTATCACACAAGTGCAAGGCTCGTGACTGGGCTGGGGAGGACGTCTTGAGGAGGATGGACCCATTCCTCATTTTAGACAACCCCGCCACTTCCCCAAACTTATCCTCCAGGTGTTCCACAAAAAACAGAGGCTTCGTCATAAGAAAGGACTCACCATCAGTCCTGCTGCAGACAAGGTATTGTGGTACGTAAGGCTCCCACTTGGCACTAGATCTGCGTTCCTCCCACGGCGCAGCCAACGAGGGGAATGACTGAGGGTCATATTGCGCAGCATCAAACTCAACTCTGCCTCGCTTAGAGACGCTGGTAGCCGTGCGACCACCAGCTTGGTGTGATTTATTGCGCTTCATTGCGCCACATCCGCCCAGATGCCACCTACTCCGAATGAGGGCTCTCCCCAAAGGCGCCACCCAGCCAAAGCAACGGGTACCTGGCTGATATCCCGTTGCCCGGAGTACCCGTGCCCCAGACAAGATGGGCACATACTCCTTGGCATGCATGGGGAGGAAACAGCTCTGGCATCTGTAGTGCAATCCCTGCGTGGTCAGGGGGCTACCACCAAGAGGGTACATGACGACCCCACCACAACGGACTGGCTACCGTGCTGGATTTTAGGTGTCGAAAGGGTCCACAGTTGTCATGGGCGCTAAGAGGGGGATTGCGCACAAGATGAGAAGGAGGCAACCCAGAAGACGTTGGGTGTAAATCCCGCCACACGACAATAGGTAGCATGCAAGATGGTGGTGCATGATGGACCAATAGAAAAACACCACATAAGGCGTCCTTCCCCAAATGGCACGCACTAACAACGGAAATTTAGAAAAATGGAGGTCAAACCCAAGAGGGGACCATCACATAAGGCCAAAACGTTTGAGACTCCTTTTAGTCGCCTCTTACGACAGGCAGGAATACCACGGGCCTATTCTTACCCCCGAACCCGCAGGGGGTCTTAGGCCTGGTTTTGCATCTGAGCTTTTGATATTCATACAGGTTGGTTGCCTTTCCTCCAAAGGTCTGTTTAATTTTCCTGTAGGTGGAATCTATCTTATCCCTACTGATACAGGCTTCTACATCCTTACATTTGCCCTCTAGCTATTCTTGCTTAGCCATTTTGCATTTATTGTCAATCTCATTTTTGAGATGTTTTTATTCTTTTTTGCTTGCTTCATTTACTGCATTTTTATGTTTTCTCCTTTCATCAATTAAATTCAATATCTCTTGTGTTACCCAAGGTTTCTACTAGCCCTCATCTTTTTACCTACTTGATCCTCTGCTTCCTTCACAATTTCATCTCTCAAAGCTACCCCTTCTTCTTCTACTGTATTTCTTTCCTCTGTTCTTGTCAATTGTTCCCTAACACTCCCTTTGAAACAGCCTACAACCTCTGGTTCTTTCAGTTTGCCAGGTCCCATCTTAAATTCCTACCTTTTTTGCAGTTTCTTCAGCTTTTATCTACAGTTCAAGACCAATAAATTGTGGTCAGAGTCCACGCCTGCCACTGGGAATGTCTTACAATTTAAAACCTGGTTCCTAAATCTCTGTCTTACCATTATACTCAATCTGAAACCTTCCGGTGTCTCCAGGTCTCTTCCACATATACAGCCTTCTTTCACGATTCTTAAACCAATTGTTAGCTGTGATTTAGTTATGCTCTGTGTAAAATTCTACCAGGCGGCTTCCTCTTTCATTCCTTACCCCCATTTCATATTTACCTACTACTTTTCCTTCTCTTCCTTTTTCTACTATCGAATTTCAGTCCCCCAGGACTATTAAATTTTTGTCTCCCTTAACTATCTGAAAAATTTCTTTTATCTCATCATACATTTCTTCAATCTCTTCATCATCTGCCGAGCAAGTTGGCATATAAAATTGTACTACTGTAGTAGGTGTGGGCTTCATGTCTATCTTTGCTACAATAATGTGTTAACTATGCTGTTTGTAGTAGCTTATCTGTGTTCCTATTTTTTATTCATAATTAAACCCAGTCCTCCATTACCCCTATTTGATTTTGTATGTGTAATCCTGCGTTCACCTGACCAGAAGTCTTGTTCCTCCTGCCACTGAACTTCACTAATTCCCTCTACATCTAACTTCAACATATCCATTTCCCTTTTTAAAATTTTCTAACCGACCTGCCCAATTAAGGGAGCTGACATTCCACACTCTGGTATGTAGAAGGCCAGTTTCCTTTCTCCTGATAAAGATGTCCTCCTGAGTAGTCCCTGCCGGGAGATCCAAATGGGGGATTATTTTACCTCCAGAATATTTTACCCAAGAGGAGGCCATCATCATTAAACCATCCAGTAAAGCTGCATGCCCTCGGGAATAATTACGGCTGTAGTTTCCCCTTACTTTCAGCTGTTTGCAGTACCAACACAGCAAGGCCGATTTGGTTAATGTTACAAGACCAGATCAGTCAATCACCCAATGTGTTGCCTCTGAAACTACTGAAAAGACTACTACCCATCTTCAGGAACCACATGTTTGTCTGGCTTCTCAACAGATACCCCTCTGTTGGGGTTGCACCTATGGTACATCTATCTGTATCGCTGAGGCACGCAAGCCACCCTACCAACGGCTAGGTCCAAGGTTCATGTCTACCATATCTGCGTTGTAGACATTATTTGTTGCTATATTTTTTAGTCGAAACAACTCTTTAGCAGTTTTGTTCTATTATAATGGGAGGTTGATGATTAGGTAGGTAATGGAGTGAAAAAAGACTTCCTTAAGTATTTCTGAATGGCACGAACTGTTGCAATTTATGCTGTTGGTGCAGGTCAGTTTTCAAAATATTCCAAATTTGTGGGTGCCATTGTCATTGTTTATCATCATATCTAAAAAAATTAATGGACGTTTGCTTTTCTAGATTCCATAATAGACTCGATTTCTGTATGTTCACTGCTATATTTTGAAAGAATACTTTTAATTTCAGCATCTTATGAAAATACCAGCCAGTGTACTAGCAACCCAACTGCCAATCGCAACATCATCTGGTTACGAATATATCTCACCTTCAAATTTAAAATAATTGAAAGATAACATCAACTATAGTAATTCAATAATTTCACCAAGTTCAGCCATTTTTTAATGTTGAAGTGGGTTCTTTTTTAAGGTGCCAATTGTTTTTATTATTGGCATGTTAGTGACTAGATTTACTATATCAAATAAGGAGAATTTTACTCCATAAGTATGGGTCCCTCTTTAATCGAGGTAATTACATCACTGGCATTTTTAACTGTGTAGTCTGTTTCAAAAGCGTAATAATTTTAATTAGAGCATTAAGTTTCGTATTAATTCTGTATGCAGGACTGTCAATACAATTTCAGAATACAAACAGTCTCGGTTGCAAAGTTAATTAAATATCATAATATTTGTGTGTGCACCAAATGTACTGTACATTGTACTGTGTGTGGCTCATACCACGTTTATTTTGTAAGCATGGCCCTAATTTGTACTGGTATGGAGGAGTCAACTTGTGTGCTCAGGGTCCACTTTTCATGTAATATGATTTTATGACATATGGATTACATACTCAGTTACTGTTGCATCCATTTTCCATTTCATATGGCTTTATTATGAATGGTTTACATGTCCAGCCACTTTTACACAATCTGATGATGCCTCAAGAGGGTGAAATACGTCACCGATATTAAATAACTTTGCGACCTAGAAAGTTTTTATTCTAAAATAATTTGAAACTTGTTGCTGTAGCACCCTACCATAACCGAATAGAAAAATTTATATTTTTACAACTTGCTACAGAGTGTATAGGATATCCAGTCTAATGGACCTTAAAAAAAATACTGAACTATCACTTTAATAATTTAATGTTACAAAATACTAACACGAATTCTTTACAGAAGAAGAATGGTAAAACTGGTAGAAGCCGACCTCAGGGAAGGTCAGTTTAGATTCTGGAGGAATGTAGGAACACTGGATGCAATACTGACCCTATGACTTTTCTTAGCAGATAGGTTAAGGAAAGGCAAATCTACATTTGTAGACTTAGAGAACACTTTTGACAATGTTGATTGGAATATTCTCTGTGAAACCCTGAAGGTATCAGGGGTAAAATACAGGGATTGTAAGACTATTTACAACTTGTACAGAAACCAGACAGCAGTTATAAGGGTCCAGAAGTGTGAAATAGAAACAGTGGTTGAGAAGGGAGTGGCACATGGTTGTAGCCTATATCAGATGTTATTCAGTCTGTACATTGAGCAAGCAGTAAAGGAAACCAAAGAAAAATTTGGAGTAGGAATTGAAATCTAGGAAGAAGAAATAAAAACTTTGAGATTTGCTGATGACATTGTAATTTTCTCAGAGACAGCAAAGAACTTGGAAGAACGGTTGAACAGAATAGACAGTGTCTTGAAAGGGGGATTTAAGATGAACATCAAGAAAAGCAAAACCAGCTTAATAGAATGTAGTTAAATTAAATCAGGTGATATTGAGGGAATTAGATTAGGAAATGAGGCACTTGAAGTAGTAGATGAGTTTTGCTATTCTGGTAGCAAAATAACTAATGATGCCTGAGGTAGAGGGGTTATGAAATGTAGAGTGGCAATGGCAAGAAAACCGTTTCTGAAGAAGTTAACATTGGGTATAGATTTAAGTATCAAGAAGTCTCTTCTGAAAGTATTTGTATGGAGTGCAGCCATGCACGGAAGTGAAACATGGACAATAAATGGTTTAGATGGGAAGAGACTAGAAGCTTTTGAAATGTGGTGCTACAGAAGAATGCTGAAGATTAGATGGGTAGATCACATAACTAATGAGGAGGTACTGAATAGAATTGGGGAGAAGAGGAATTTGTGGCACAACTTCACTAGAAGAAGGGATCCGTTGGTAGGACACATTCTGAAGCATCAAGGGATCACTAATTTAGTATTGGAGAGAAGCATGGAGGGTAAAAGTGGTAGAGGGAGAC
Organism: Schistocerca piceifrons; assembly: GCF_021461385.2. Lineage (NCBI taxonomy): Eukaryota > Metazoa > Arthropoda > Insecta > Orthoptera > Acrididae > Schistocerca > Schistocerca piceifrons. Next base: position 478,767,390 of record NC_060149.1, on the reverse strand, counting down.
CAAGAGATGAATACACTAAGCAGATTCAAAAGGATGTAGGTCGCAGTAGTTACTCAGAGATGAAAAAGCCTGCACAGCAAAGAGTAACATGGAGAGCTGCATCAAACCAGTCTTCGGACTGAAGTCCACAACAACAACAACAATATATACCACAAAATACATAACAAAAGCAATAGTATAGATAAAGATATAACATTAACAAAAGTAGCAGAACCAGAAAAAAAGAAATATATTACTTTACCATATTATGGTACCATATCAGACAGAATAGCCGATAATTTTCATAAAACTAATGTACAAATCAGATTACACTGAAATAACAAGTAGAGACAGTAGTCAGACACACCACCAACAAAATAAAACCATTTACACTATCAGGGATTTATAAAATCAAATGTGGAGAATGTGAAAGTTTCCATGTGGGGCAGACAGGCAAATGTTTGTAAGCATGGCCCTAATTTGTACTGCTATGGAGGAGTCAACTTGTGTGCTCAGGGTCCACTTTTCATGTAATATGTTTTTATGACATATGGATTACATACTCAGTTACTGTTGCATCCATTTTCCATTTCATATGGCTTTATTATGAATGGTTTACATGTCCAGCCACTTTTACACAATCTGATGATGCCTCAAGAGGGTGAAATACGTCACCGATATTAAATAACTTTGCGACCTAGAAAGTTTTTATTCTAAAATAATTTGAAACTTGTTGCTGTAGCACCCTACCATAACCGAATAGAAAAATTTATATTTTTACAACTTGCTACAGAGTGTATAGGATATCCAGTCTAATGGACCTTAAGTTGAGCACGAAGTGTGGGTGTTCGTGGGTACCTGACAGACATTCATTGACCCCTCTCTCTCTCTCTCTCTCTGACAGGATGAAATCAAACTTTTTAAAAATCTTCTTGATTAAAGCATTAAATCTACTGGTTGGATCTCTATTCAATTTTGTAATATTATTAGCAGCAATAAAGTATTGTACCTTATTAACATAATCATTCTTATTTATAACAACTATAGTAACACCCTCTGCTTTCACAGCAATAGCTTTGTTTATTGTTAATTTCATATTAATTTCACATATGGCGAGATTGTATTGCATATTATTATGATACGTCTTTTTTATGTTTTATTTGTTCTGCAATAACCCTAGCCACTTTGTTAGAAATTCTGTATTTTCCATGGACTGGTAACTAGGCCGTATCTAGAGTGACTTTTGTGTCGACAGTAATGTTTTTTAAATTCATGGTAGGTGCAACATTGTATTTCAACCCTTTGTTTAAAATGTTCATTTCAGCTGTAGTAAAGGTACCGTTATTAAGGTTGGCTACATGCTTAAAAATTTTAAAATGGCAGTCAGTGTGATTAGATCTAAATCTAGTGTTGTTTTTCTGCAGATGTCTTAATTTGTCAAGCTTGCAAGCATGTCTTGTCTCCATTTCATCATTAACAATGTGTATGTAGTCATGAATTAATTTATAAACTGAGTTAAGCTGTAGTGAACTAATTTCTCTCCCTAATGCCATATGGGTCCGATACAGTTTCATGTTGTGCTCTTGGATTTGTTTAAACTTACCTTGTATTTCACATTTTAGACGGATTAGTTCACTATATGGGTTAACATGTTTTGCAACACTAGAGTCTGAATTTATCTGAACACATATACATTTGGGAGTCCCTCTGTGCATCAGACATTGTTTACTGAAACTAATACCTTCTACAAATTTCACCATTTTTCCTCAAGTACATTGAAATATTAGTAGTACACCCTCGTCCTTGTCAGGCAGCATGTCCAATAATTTCTTTTAATGTGGGTCCACTGCAAGTATATTTGTTTTAAAAATGAACTCATATTTCTTTCAAAAGCAGGGACAATAATCAGACACACCATGCACAAAGAAAAAACATGTACACACTGAGAGATTTATAAAATCAAATGTGGTGAATGCGTAAGTTTCCATGTGTGGCAAACAGGTAGATGTTACTCCACCAGGTTTAGAGAGCACATAAACATAAGCATGAACTGTAAATCTTCACTTAATATACCTCTATGAAACTACAATCACAACATCAGCAGCATTGAGAAATCTATGGAGGTTCTACATAAGGTAGTGAAAAGCAGATGAATGAATACTCTAGAAGAAATTGACAGAAAGACCACATTGCACACTGAATAAACAAACATACCTCAAAATATTTTTTTCCAATTGTTTTACACATTTACTCTAATATATTATCAATGCACACATTTAGTGTCAACCTGTCATGATAATTACAATCCATTTCAGTAATGAAATGAAATACTGACTAGTGTTGCTGAATAGTTGTTCTCTGATGTGCATACTACATTGTTATCTCTACTTGATCTACACCAACCTGTATGTCAAAATCTTGTAAGTATATGAATGCCAATAGACTACATAAGTGGTTATACATACTGTTATTCCCACAATACATTGTTCTCATGAGGCTGTATTATGTTTTGTACATGCTAAGTCATTCTTCCCTGGCAGGCATTCAACCTCTGCTATGGTGCCCAATAACAGAGCCCTCTCCCACAAAACGTGCACATACAGGCAGAAATGCTCCGGATGACAGAAAAAAGGTTTGGATGAAGACCTTGTCCCTTCGACTGCTACTTGGAGGAGGGGATGGTGTTTGGCATTGTCCATTGGGATGGCGCTGGAGGCGAGGGCGCAGAGGGTTCGCCTCTGATCCTCATGTATGCAAAAGATAGTGCCGATGCATCTGTGGGGAGTCATAGGCAGCCACCAATGGTGCCAGCCCTGGGGCCTCATGTCACTGCAAGGCGGAGCAGAAAATGGCGGCAGCAGGTGTAACGCCTGTGTTCAAGGCCAGGGTTGCTTGTGGTGGCAGCACTCGAGCCCCTTCTGTGTCTGGACAGACATAATTTGCCACCGTGGGTCTTTACTACCATTACCGGCATTCAAGCTGTAGTGGCCCCATCGGAACAGGTGTGGGTGGTGCATAACACTGGGGCAGCCGGGAGGTGGCTGCTGAAGGGGATGGCATCAGAAGATGAAGTAAGGTCCACAGTTGCTGCCTGTGGAGCAGCTCAGTGTGGCTACAACCAGCACTAAATGTGGTGGGACAGGTACTTAGAAACAGGGTGAGGGCCGATGTAGAGCCAGAGAATTCGACAGCTTTCACCATTTTCTGCTTAAAAGTCTGAACGAGACGATCCGCTTCACCATTAGAGGAAGGATGGAATGGAGAGCTGAGAATGTGTTTTAAGCCACTGGCCACACGGAACTCTCTGAAGGCATGACACCATGAATTAGGGCCCATAATCAGGGACCAAAGTGTGAGGTAACCCTTCGGTGGCCAAATAAATGAGGGTGTCATTGTTGTGGTGGATGCATTGCCCACCACATACAGGTACTTGGAGTAGGCATCCATGATGAGCAACCACTTTGATCCCAAAAACGGACTTGCAAAATCGACGAGGATGTGGTTCCCGGGAGTGCGGGGTGTACAACAGGGTGAAAATAATTGTGGGAGTGCCACTTGGTGCCGGGCCCACAATGTGCAGCCATGGACTGTTCTGTCAATTTTGCCACCGATACCCAGAAAGTACACATGTCAGTGAGTCAACACCTCCTTGTGTGTCATTCCCAATGTGGGTCATTCCCCATTGTCACTGGTGCAGTAAGCTCATGACTCAATGCTGCAATTCAGCTGGGACGATTACCTGATATGTGTCGGTCTTAGTATCCAAAAGAATGGCATCATTGACAAGTTTCTAGATGCGGTTGCCAACCACTGAGTGTGGCAGGTTAGTCAGCCAGGGCTCTTGTACTGGAGGGCCTGCCGCAAGGTGAGGTCCCAGCGTATTGTGGTGGTGACACCTACAGCTCTAAAGGGGGAACTGTCCAACATAAGTTGCTGCGCAGTATCGATGTGGAAGCAGAGGACCTCCTGTTGGTTGAAATCAGGGATTGGGCCAGTGGGTAGATGAGACAAAGTGTCGCTGTTGGAATGTTGTGCCGTGGGCTTAAACCGGATGGTGTAACTGTATGCACTCAGGAACAATGTCCAACACTGGCACTGAACTGTTCACTCCATGAGCTTGTATCAGGGTCCAACTAATGTAACCAACAGCTTGTAATCTATAACTGGCGATAACTTTGCCCAAAACAGAGAGACATGAATTTTTTTCAGGGCAACCACTATCACCAATGTCTCCTTTTCGGTCTGTGAGTAGTTCAACTGTGCAAGAGTGAATGTCCTGATTCCTACTGTGGTGAGCCAGTGCCCTAAATACACCACTTCTGGTTGAAAAATCTGCACTTTTCCGAATGACAATGCAGCCTTGTATCCTGCAGAGTTGTAAAGAGGGTGCAGAGGTTATACAAATGCTCCTGGCAGGAGGGTCCTCTGACAGTGAGATCATCCAGGTAATGCACTGTTCAAGTTCCGTTGGAAAGTTGCAGCAGCCAAGGCAGGGTCAAATGGGAGCCACTTGTACTTCCACAATCCAAATGTTGTGTTGATGATAAGAATGAGCTGAGATTCCTCATCTAAGGGCAACTGAGGGTAAACTTCGGCAAGGCAATCTTTAAGTAGTGAACCCTCTCCCCTCCTCCTCCCAGGAGGTCTTTCATCTGGGGAATAAGATACATTTCAACCTGTGACTGAGCACTAACCATAGCTTTCAAATCCTCACATAATATAAGAGAACCATTGGGCTTTCTGATAATGACCAGAAGGGGTGGGACACACACTAAATTGCACAGTATTGATAATTCCAGCAGTCTCGACAATATCAAGTTCCTGGTCCACAGCAGTATGAAAGGCAAATAAATTGGGTCTTGCAACATAAAAACGAGGTGTGGTGCGTGGCCATAGGGTGATGTGTGTCCGAAAATCTTAGGCACACCCCAAATCTGGCCTTAATAGAGATGCAGATGCTGGGCAAAAAGAGATGCAGATGCTGAGCAAAGATCATCCAGTTCGTGGGAAGATAACTGTGGGGGGTATGACCTTGACTTCATCGGAGATAGAAGACCCCTAACAGTGTAATGATATAAATAATGATATGAGACATGTAACATGTTAGTAGGCTGCTGTGACAAAGAACTGTCCACAAAGGGAACAGAACTGTCCCTGTTGGGAACCAAATGCCTTAAGGACACAGACAACTTGGGCAAGACCAATCATGTATGCTCTGCTAGACTGATCAAACAAATCAGCCCCTTTGTCCACCTGAAAACAGACATCCTCATTAAAACTGAGGAGCATGACAAATAACTTTCACATGAAAGGGTCATCCAGTGTGACTACCGACTGCAAGGCATATATGGTGTCCTGATGCCCTCGTAGGGCAGGAGGACAGCAGCGGGTTGTGCGGCTGCGACACACAGATCAAAGATGACCCTCTTTGCTACAAAGCATGCAGGACCCCAGCAATGTGCACAGTCCATCGACAAGTGAGTTGAGAAACAGTGTTGGCACAAAAGGAGTAATGCCCGTGACTTGTGACACAGTGTGACCGGAAGCTCAGGTCTACATCTACATACTTACTGCACAAGCCACTATACAACGTGTGACAAAGATTGCCCTTTTTGTTGCTAGTCATTTTCTTTCCTGTTCCACTGACAAATAGAGTAAGGGTAAAAAAACTGTCTATATGGCTCTGTATGACCCCTACTTTCTCTATGTGATATTTATTTTGGCGGCAGTAGAATCGTCCTGCAGTCAGCTTCAAAAGTTGGTTCTGCAAATTTTCTCAACAGTGTTCCTCAAAAATAATGTCACCTTCCCTCCAGAGATTCCCATTTCATTTCCTGAAGCATCTCCATAACCCTTATGTGCTCTTCAAACCTACCGCTAACAAATGCAGTTGCCCGCCTATGAACTGCTTCGATGACTTCCATTAATCTGACTGGTACAGATCCCAAACAGTAGAGCACTACTTAGGAATAGGTTGCATTAGCGTCCTATATGCAGTGCCATTTACAGATGAATCACGCTTTCCCAAAATTCTCCCAACAAACCAAAGTCAGCCATTTGCCTGCCCTGTCACAATCCTCAAATGTTCGTTAAATTTCACATTACTTTGCAGTGTTATGCCCAGATATTTAAATCAGTTTGTTTTTCCTGTTAAACTGCATAACTTACATTTTTCTACATTTAGAGCTAGCTTCCACTCATCAGACTAACTAGAAATTTTCTCCAATTCATCTTGTATCCTCCTACAGTCACTCAACTTCGATACCTTCCCATGCACCACAGTATCATCAGCAAACAACTGTGGACTGCTGCCTACCCCATTCACTAGTCTTTCATGTATATAGAAAATAATAGGAGAAATATCACACTTCCCTGCAGCACTCCTGGCAACACTCTTGTCTTTAATGAACACTCGCCATTGAGGACAACGGACTGGGCTCTATTACTTAAGAAGTCTTAACGTCACTCACCCATATGGGAATCTGTAACATATGATTGTACTTTAGTTAACAGTCTGCAGTGGAGCATCGTGTCAGATGCTTCCTGGAAATCCAGAAATATGGAATCTACCTGTTCCCCTTCATCCATAACTCACAGTATATCAGGTGAGAAAACGGCAGGCAGAGTTTCACACGAGTGATGCATTGTAAAACTATGCTGATTTGTAGAAATAAGCTTCTTGGTCTCAAGAAAAGTTATTTTATTCAAACTGAGAATATGTTCAATGATTATGCAGCAAACTGATGTACGGTTATTGGTCTGTAATTTTCAGGTCTGCTTTTTACCTTTCTTGTAAACAGGAGTCACTTGCACTTTTTCCCAACCACTTAAGACTTTGTACCTGGGGAGAGATTCGTGATAAATGCAAGATAAGTAAGGGGCCAATTCTGTAGTGTATTCTTTGTAAAATGGGACTGGGATTTCATCTGGACCTGAAAATTTATTTGTTTTCAACTCTTTCAGTTGTTTCTCCCTGCCGTGGATGATTATTACAATGTTGTCCAATGAGAGTCTGCTCGATGGTCAAAGAACAGTATGTCTGTACAATTCTCCTGCACTATTGTTTTCTTAAACATGAAATCCGAAACTTTACCTTTCATTTTGCTAACTTCAAATGCCACACCAGACTGGTCAACGAGTGATTGGAAGGAGGAAGCCTTAGGCCCACTTAGCAATTTTACATAGAATCAGAATTTTCTTTGGTTCTTGGCCAGATCTTTTGCTTTCTGTATAGATCTTTTCACAGATGCAGGAATCTCTACTAAATTTTGCTTGTTGCCATTCCATGTTACCTCTTCAACTGAGAGTGCAACAGCCTTTGCTTCCTCAGAATTTTTTGGAATTCCGTTGTTAAATCGTGGTGGGTCTTTTCTATCCTTAATCCACTTACCAGGCACATAGCTGATGACATAAAGATGTCAGACAAGGATGAATCATGATTATGCTGCAGCCTGGGAACTGTTCTACACTTGCAGCACAGTAGTGGAGTGCGTGGAAGCTGGTCGACCAGTGCGAATTGCAACCTCGCCATGAGTCGTTTGTTAGCTACCTGTGCAATTTCAAATGAGTGTGTGATGTGCAAAATGTCCTCCAGTGATAGGTTATCTAGTTTCAACAGACCTCCGCATCTGGTGCATCTTGGACCACCATGTCACAAATCAAGGAGTCTGTGTACGAAGCATGTCACCTTGATTGGTTCAACTGAAATCGCATTTGCAGCTGAGACCTTGCAAGTCAGTGACCCAAGAGGGATATGATTGTTCCAGATGTTCATGGTATTGATGGAACTCGAGCCTAGAGGAAACCAGATGGTATCTCTGGGAATAGCAATTAGTCAACATAAGGCATATCTTCTGAAAGGAGTGTGTGACAAGGCCTGACAGAGGGGCCAACTTTTGGAGCAGAAAGAACGTGTCTTGTGAAGACCAACACAAAAATAACGATCACTGCAAAAAATCATCTGTGATCTGAAATGACATAAAATGCTGTTTCAGATGACACAGGTATGTGTCCCAGCCCTCTTTAGCACCAATGAAAGGTGGAAACGCTGGAGGACTTATGAGCTTGTCAGGAGTGGGAGGTGCTGATGCCTGGTGCAAGTGAGCCTCGTGTGATACGAGTTTGTCCACCTGAAGCTGAAGTGATTTTTGTAACAAGCCTAACTAAAGCTGCTAATACTGCTGCTGCTGTGGCAGTAATTGCTGCTGTTACTTCAGCAGGCAAACCAGTTGAGCAATGCCACCTAAGTCCATCTCCTCTGGAGAAAAAAATGTGTGTGTGTGTGTGTGTGTGTGTGTGTGTGTGTGTGTGTGTGTGTCCTAAGGGACCATACTGCTGAGGTCATAGGTCCCTAGACTTACACACTACTTAAACTAACCGAAACTAACTTATGGTAAGAACAACACACCCACCCATGCCCAAGGGAGGACATGAACCTCTGGTGGGAGGGGCGGCACAATCCGTGACATGGCGCCTTAAACCGCGTGTACACTACTCTGGATGCACTCCTGTGATGCCAAATACCAGACAAACCTGTATCTGAGACACAACATTCCTCTTTTAGTATCTGTCACTGAAGTTTTTTAACCACCTCCATAATGCTCTCGCACTTCCTAAACAATCCTGTGACACATACACATAATATAAGGACGAGTTTCCTATGATGACGTCATGCGGCAATTTATGTGTGTGGAAATTTTATTGTGGATTCCGTTCCTTTCCAGTGCACTCGATAGAGGGCCTATATAGTAACAATGCATTTTTAGGAGTCTTCTCAAAATTCACTATTACTGGAGATATACACATCAATAGTTTCCCGTACCTAACTCATATTACTACAACCAGGACTTTTTACTTATTCATTCTTCAGTCTTAATATTTCTGTTTCTGAATATAGACTAGCTTCCTATTCGGTGAATAGTCCATACTTATAATGCTATGTATCACAGGTTCTCTGTACAAGAAAACGGTAGAATATTCGCAACTTTTCTCAAACAAATGCCAGACAGAATAATGTATCAAGATCACTAGAATGGCTGCAATTTTTCTCATAGGTACGCATTAGCTTATCTATGTGCCAGACAGAAATATATAAAATATGACGACGCGGATGCATGTGCTACAGAGGAAAGTACAGCTACTCGATAACTTGATTCAGTCGAGTCAACTGATGAAAGAAACGAATGAATAGCATGTGGGCTGACTGGCGGGGGCGGCATGGGTGGCAATGTGGGGGGCCCCGCAAGGAGTGGGGTGTGTGTGTGTGGGGGAGGGGGGGGCGGCATGCGCCCTGCGCCCCCCCCCCCCCCCCATATTTATCAGCCACTGTTCACAACAGATGAAAAAACTCAAGAATTAGTCTTAAAAGCATTTTGTTAGGCACTTCTCTGATAGATGAATTACATTTCCTTTATATTCTTCCAATGAGTTCAGCCTGGCATCTGATTTTTCTGCAATATGTTTTATGTTATCATTTTCCTGTAGTGTCCGAAGTTCCATGCGGCTTTTCGCGGATGATGCTGTAGTATACACAGAAGTTGCAGCATTATAAAATTGCAACGAAATGCAGGAAGATCTGCAGCGGATAGGCACTTGGTGCAGGGAGTGGCAACTGACCCTTAACATAGACAAATGTAATGTACTGCGAATACATAGAAAGAAGGATCCTTTATTGTATGATTATATGATAGTGGAACAAACACTGGTAGCAGTTACTTCTGTAAAATATCTGGGAGTATGCATGCAGAACGATTTGAAGTGGAATGATCATATAAAATTAATTGTTGGTAAGGCGGGTGCCAGGTTGAGATTCATTGGGAGAGTCCTTAGAAAATGTAGTCCATCAACAAAGGAGGTGGCTTACAAAACACTCGTTCGACCTATACTTGAGTACTGCTCATCAGTGTGGGATCCGCACCAGGTCGGGTTGACTGAGGAGATAGAGAAGATCCAAAAAAGAGCGGCGCATTTCGTCACAGGGTTATTTGGTAAGCATGATAGCATTACGGAGATGTTTAGCAAACTCAAGTGGCAGCCTCTGCAAGAGAGGCACTCTGCATCACAGTGTAGCTTGCTGTCCAGGTTTCAAGAGGGTGTGTTTCTGGATGAGGTATCAAATATATTGCTTCCCCCTAATTATACCTCCCGAGGAGATCACAAATGTAAAATTAGAGAGATGCAAGCATGCACAGAGGCTTTCTGGCAGTCATTCTTCCCGCGAACCATACGCGACTGGAACAGGAAAGGGACGTAATGACAGTGGCACGTAAAGTGCCCTCTGCCACACACCGTTGGGTGCCTTGAGGAGTATAAATGTAGACGTAGATATAGATGGTTGGTTTGAAAGAGGGAGGGTCCCTTGTTACTGGTGAAATAATTACACAAGGGAAAGAAGAAAAGAAAGGAGACATACAACACAATAACAGGAGAAAGAGAGAACCAGAAGAACGACAGAAGGACAACCAGCACTACCGTGGACAAAACAGGAAAAGAAAACCACAGAGAGAAACAAGAAACAGGTAGAATGGGTAAAAACAAGAGCTCAGATGACCATGGCTGGCCAACCATGAGAACAAAAAGGAAAAGCCAGCCACTCTGTGACACATTAAAACATGCACCCTAAAAGCATTAGAGTGGAGAACACAGAGGGACAAAGGACATGAGCTAAAACTTACATAACATGATAAAACACACAGTCATGTATAAAACATATAACTAAATTAGCCGATGAGGTGTTGTCAGCTAAATTAATGGCAATGAGTCCAGAAACTTAAGTGTGCATTGCAGGGCAGCCAAACAAGGGCAGCTCACCAAGATATGGGCGCTGCACCGACACTGAGGTGGGTCCTGCACCGACGCTGAGGTGGGTCATCACAGCGCAGGAGGTAGCTGTGTGTCACCCAAGCGTGGCCAATGCGGAGCGCACAGAGAACCATAGAGTCCCTGCGAGAGGCCCACATGGAGGACTGCCACATTTTCATATTCTCCTTAATGGCACGCAGTTTGTTGTGCATGCTGAGGTTATGCCATTTCATCTCCCAAAACTGGAAAACCTTGTGGCGTAGTACTGAACGCAGGTCAGTTGCAGAGAAGCCAATCTCCATAAGCAGTTTCCGGGCAGTCTGTTTGGCCAGCCTGTCGGCAAGTTCGTTGCCTGGGATTCCGACGTGACCTGGGGTCCAGACAAACACCACTGAATGACTGGACCATTTCAGGGCATAGATGGACTCCTGGATGGTCGCTACCAAAGGGTGACAAGGGTAGCACTGGTCAATAGCTTGTAGGCTGCTCAAAGAGTCAGTACACAGAAGAAATGACTCCCCAGGGCATGAACGGACGTGCTCAAGAGCACGAGATATAGCCACTAGCTCAGCAGTGAAAACACTGCAGCCATCGGGCAAGGAACGCTGTTCAATATGTCCTCCATGAAAATACGTGAAGCCAACGTGAGCATCAGCCACTGAACAATCAGTGTAAACCACTTCGTGGCCTCGGTACATGTCAAGAATCGAGAGGAAGTGGCAGCGGAGAGCCGTGGGGTTAACTGAGTCCTCAGGGCTATGTGAAAGGTCTAGGCGAAGCCGCGGCCTAGGTGTACACCATGGAGGTGTATGTGAATGGACCTCAAGTACAGGTGGTAAAGGCAAGGACTACAGTTAGGAAAGAAGGGATCGGACACGAACTGCAATTGGAAGCCCTGACCTGGGCCGTCGATGCGGGAGTTGAACCGCCGTGGGTGGGAAAAGGAGACAGTGATTTGGATGTGCAGGAGAACTACAAACACATGTGCAATGTAACTGACCAGCAGTTGTGCATGCCTAACCTGCAATGGAGGGACTCCAGCCTCCAGAAGGTCGCTGGACAGCAGACTCGTCCTAAAAGCTCCTGTTGCTAGGCGAACGTCACAGTGGTGCACTGGGTCAAGTAAACGCAACACTGAAGGTGCTGCCGAACCATAAACTAGACTCCAATAGTCAAGGCAGGATTGAACAAGGGCTTTGTAGAGCTGCAGCAGCATAGAGCGATCTACATCCCAGTTGGTATTGCTCAGGCAGCGGAGGGCATTGGGGTGCTGCCAGCACTTCCGCTTAAGCTGACGAAGGTGAGGAAGCCAAGTCAATCGGCTGTCAAAAACCAGTCCTAAGAATCAATATGTCTTTACTACAGTGAGTGGATCATGGTAAAGTTCTGGTTCTGGATGAATGGTACAACACTGACAGAACTGCATAACACACAACTTTGCAGCAGAAAACTGGAAACTGTGGGCTAGAGCTCATGACTGTGCCTTGTGGATGGCTCCCTGTAGGTGCCGTTCAGCAACACCAGTACTGGTGGACCAGTACGAAATGCAGAAGTCGTATGCATACAGAGAAGGTGCGACAGACAGCCCTACAGCTGCTGCTAGACCATTAATGGCCACTAAAAATAGACACACTCAATACAGAGCCCTGGGGTACCCCATTCTCCTGGATATGGTGAGTGTGTGTGTGTGTGTGGGGGGGGGGGGGGGGGGGGGGGAACTGTGGGAGGCACCAACTTGGACACGGAAAGTATGAAGCGACAGGATATTTTGGATAAACATCGGGAGCGGGCCTCGGAGACCCCACTCGTATAATGTGGCAAGGATATGATGTTAGAAGGTGGTGTCATACACTTTTCGTAAACCAAAAGTGACAGTAACCAGGTGTTGGTGTCTGGAAAAGGCTGTTCGAATTGCAGACTCGAGGGACACAAGATTATCAGCGGTAGAGCGACCCTCGACCCTGGTGGAAGCCACAGGTGCTGAGGAGCTCCTACTCTGTAAGTGGGGCGTTATAGGGTTCACTGTGGCGTGTAGTGAACAAGAGGACTTTCCTTTCCATCTGCTGTTTGAAGATGTGGAAGACTGGGGGATAGTTCTCTGATGCAGAGGCTTGAGCATAGCACACAGCAAAGTGCTCGGCAATTGTGTTTGCATCGGTAGATAACACGCCATTGATGTTAATGCCAGAGATACCTGTTGGGGTCTGGTACCCAAAAACACGTCTGATCTTCATCCAGACTTGGGAAGGTGACATATGGCACCCAATTGTCGAGACGTACCTCTCCCAACACGCCTGTTTCCGTCTTTCTATAAGCTGGCAAATGCGGGCACAGAGCTGTTTAAAAACTATTACGTGCTCCAGGGAAGGGTGCTGCTTATGCCACTGTAGAGCTCGCTGACACTCCTCAATTGCTTCAGCGATTTCTGGTGACCACCAAGGGACTGCCTTTTGCTGAGGGCACCCTAAAGAGAGAGGGGTCGTACTTTCTACCACAGAAACGATTGTTGTAGTCACCTGCTCAACCATCACATCGATGTTACCGTGTGGGGGAGATTCAATGGTGAAAGCAGAGGTGAAAGTTTTCCAGTCCGCCTCGTTTAAAGCCCATCTGGGCAGGCGTCCATGGGTCTGATGCTGGGGCAGTGACAGGAAGATGGGGAAGTGGTCACTACCACACAGGTCTTCATGTGCTCTCCAGTGGATAGATGGGAGAAGACCTGGGCTGCAAATTGATAAATCAATGGCCGAGTAACTACCCTGAACCATACTGAAATGTGTGGCGGCCCCAAAATTTAAGAGGAAGAGGTCAAACTGAGAATGTAAAGTTTTGAGATCCCTGCCTCAGCCCGTAAGCACGGTGGAATATAATACCCTGGACCATATTTAAGCTCTTATGGAGCGTGATGGTAACAGAAACATCCCCCAACTTGTCAAGCGAGGAATCCCCATGACTGGACAGAGGAAGCTGTTTTTATCATGACTGACCAAGAGCGCATTTTGGACAAGCCCTCCAGTGCTTCAAACCTGTCCTCCAAATGCTCCACAAAAACCTGAGGCTTCATGGACATGATGGGGAATCTTTCAACTCTCGTACATACGAGATACCGGGGCAAATAAACTTCACTGCCATCCTTAGCCTGGCGTTCCTCCCATGGTGTGGCCAGGGAGGGGAACGATTTGGGGTCATAATTCTTAGCATTGAAGTTAGACTTTGCCCGCTTAGAGACTGCTGGTGGCAAACCACCAGTAAGAGATGACATACTACGCTTCATGGCATGTCAACTGCCCTGATATCACCCACTCCGACCAGGGGACCTCCCCATCAACCCCACCCAGTCACAGCACAGGCCACCTTGCAGGATGGCCATTTCCGGGAGACCCGATGCACCAGGGGACATCTACTCCTTGGCATACATGGGGAGTTAACAGTGCAGGCATCAGCTGAGTGATCCCTGTGTGGTCAGGAGGTTGCAATCAACAGGCTACATGGCGGCCCCACCACAACGGATGGGCTACCGTGCTGGATATCAGGTGCAACCACACGAACAGGTCCATTATCATGTCAATGCAGAAAACGATACTGCACAGTGGATGGTGGAAAATGCACCCAGGAGGGTGACCTCGCCCAACAGCTGGAGAATGAGCAGAAGTGCAGATCCACATCGATAAAGGATGCGAGAGGTCTCAGTGCATGATGGACACGGTGCACCATGTAAGGTGCCCTTCCCCAATTGGCTCACTCTTTGGGAAAATTTGGAAAAATGGAGGTCGAACCCGACAGGAGACAATCACATAAAGGCCAAAACGTGAGAGACTCCTTTTAGTTGCCTCTTACGACAGGCAGCAATACCTCGGGCCTATTCTAACCCCTGGACCCGCAGGGGAATGGACCACAGATGATGGGGTTAACGACAGCTGCAGATATGTGTACAGGTGAACAGACATGCAACAAATGAGCAACTGACCACCAAGTTGAACCAAGTGGCTACCAACAATGTCTCGTCAATTATTGTTTAGCGAATGTTGCTGCATATAGGCCTCTGCAGCAACCGTATGGTATATGCACCTGTGCTGACTGCGGCTCACTGTCGTCAAAGGCTGGAATTTGCATGCCTGTACCACAACTGGACTTCCGCTGACTGGCGACAGATGGCCTTTTCGGATGAATCACTTTTTATGCTCCATCAGACAAACAGCCATTGGTGTGTGCAGCCCTGCAACAATTGTTGAAAGGGACCAGGCCACAGGAGGGAGTTTTATGGTCTGAGGAGTGTTTCCCTGGGTGATCTCGTCATTAGGTAGGCACAATGGATCAACACATACACACAACTATACCTGCAGACCATGTCCATCCCTAAATGCAGTTTGTTTTTTCTTCAGTATGATGGCATCTGCCAGCAGGGCAACTGAACGTGGCAGACAGCTCATAGTGTATGTGCATGGTTTGAAGAGTATCAGGATTAGTTTACTGTACTCCCCTGGCCAATAAACTTCCCAGATTTAAACCCAATACAGAATCTGTGGGATCACCTCACTAATTCTGTTTGCATCATGGATCCTCAACTGAGAAACCTAGTGCAGCTGGCCATGACACTGCAGTCGGCAGGGCTCCACATCCGTGTTGGTACCTTCCAGAACATCACTGATTCTCTTCTTGCACATACACACTGCAAAAGGTGGTTATTCAGGTTTCTGACACATGGTCTCATTAATGCGAATCAATTGTGTAATTTTAGCAATTCTGAATCCTGAAAATATTTGTGTGAGAATTGATTAATGTCTTCAGTTTAAATTACCTTTAACTGTAATCATGCTCAAAGAGGATGTATTCTATGACGGTCTTGTGTGCAGAGTTCTTGACCTGTGTTATTGGGTGGAGAATTGTAGGATTCTCCTTCACAGGTCAGGAGTGCACTACACAGAGGAAGCAGCTACTTGGGTAGCGGAGGACTTTAGTGCACACTTTTTTTACATTACGTGATAGTTTGAGGTCCTCTGATGAATGCTCACCAGTCGATGCGCAGAGAATGGAATCAGACCACATACAAAGTAGACAGACTTCCAATGTTGAGATTTTAACAGTTAACTGCCAAAACATTTGTAACTAATTCCCTGAATTCACCTCCTCCAGAATAGCTGTCATGCTCAGTTTACACTCAGAACCAAGAGCTGTATGAAAGATAAAGTAAAAGGGCTCCCAAATACTTAATGAGACATGACACA
The DNA here is from genome assembly GCF_021461385.2 of Schistocerca piceifrons. Taxonomy (NCBI): domain Eukaryota; kingdom Metazoa; phylum Arthropoda; class Insecta; order Orthoptera; family Acrididae; genus Schistocerca; species Schistocerca piceifrons. Next base: position 478,751,386 of record NC_060149.1, on the reverse strand, counting down.
TATATCAAAAAGAAGGTGAAATCAAGTGAATCATTTGATGTTATTACTGACCACCAGATTCCACCATAAAAGTTGTACAACCACTCAAAGAAAGTTTACACTTGGTAGTGTGGAAGTCCCCCAACCATGTAATTTTAATTGAAGGTGATTCTCACCTACTGAGACGTCTATGGGTTCACTGCAGGTGGTATGGCCAGACCACCTTTTGAAGTAGTTAGCAGTATGTTCTTCGAAAACTGTCATGAGCACCTAGTTCAACAGCCCATAAGCAGTGGAAATGTTTTAGACCTTGAAGCTGTAAACAGGCCTGACCTTATCAACAGTGGCAGTATAGAGACAGGGATTAGTGATCAAGATACCATAGTGACGATAGTTACTACAGTTAATAAATTCATCAAGAATGCTAGGAGAGTTTTCAAGCTAGAAAGAACAGATAAGCAGTTGTGTTGCTTGAGGCTTTCGCGATGGACTATTTGTAAATATGGTTCTCAGTCAAGATGTCAGATGTGTGTCTGAAATTTCCACATTATTTTGTTGGCAGAACTGACAGACATCTTCAGGTGTGGCAAACACACTGCTGAGGCTGTGACCAAAATCTGACAGCCTGAGAAGGAACAGCGCAGGCATGAACACACCAAATTGTGACCAAAGGTGTAGATATGTGATTGGTAGTGAGAGTGAGAGTGAGAGTGAGAGTGAGAGAGAGAGAGAGAGAGAGAGAGAGAGAGAGAGATGCCATCTGCCAGACAATGAACTAACGTGCAGAAACTGTCCATCACACTGCGTGCTGCAGTTGACCACCCCTGTGCCCTCTGTTGGAAACTGCCAGCCAGAATATGTGTCTGTGCTGGCATGTGCCTATCCTTGCCATTGTCAACTGAATATCTATGTTGCCACTGCAGCATTATCCCTTGTATGACCAGCAATTCTTCTTCGGGGTCACTGTGATGTTAACATGCCCAGTGCTGGATCCCATGTCATGCTAAGTTGATATCCTGTGTACCTGTTCAGCAGATTAATCGAGCTGCAAATTTCCACTGTTTCTTTAATAACGCCGTCCCAATACGAAGACATTGTCAAGAGAATTTTTCTATTTTCATATTCCGTACTGTATGATGAACTATGACAATGCTTGTCCACTACAGATTTCTCTGGCTGGTACCGACGTGTGTCGTCAATGTTCTATGCATCTGTCCTCAATGGTGCGACAAGGTTGTCCAATGTATAACTTCCTGTAGGTGCAAGAAATCTTACAGATTCCAGGCCTTCTTAAACCAAGATCACTTTTCACTGAGCCTAAAAGAGTTTGAGTTTCATTGGCAGATGAAAGACGCATTTAACTTAATTTTCTCCAATAATCATCTTATTTTTTTATGAAACACTGCCGACATATGGCAGGATGACCATTCTTCTTTGTTCTTCACTTTCTTCCAGCTCGTCGCTTTGTCTAGCATATGCTGGATGTAAGGCATGGTGAATCTCCCATTCACAATATCCATTCTCTAAAAATATGTTATGGAGGTGGCGTAGCTCATCAGATAAGCTGTCTGTATCCTATATGGCTTGTGCTCTATGGACCATCATCCTAAGCATGCCATTTCATTGTGCAGGATGGTGAAAGCTGATGGCCTGTAAATATAAGTCAGTGTGTGCAGGTTTACAGTACACAACGTGACATAGGGTGCCATTCTCTTTTCTCTGGACCAACATACCCAAAAAGGGTATTTGCCATTTTTCTCCATCTCCATCATAGACTTGATGTTTGAATGAAGATAATTTAGGTACAGCAAACATGAATCCAGTGATGTAGTGCAGTGGGGCTTAATGACAAAGGTGTCACATACATATCGCCAAAAGCACATATGTTTCTCAACACCGCTGACTGGAGTACTCTCCCCTTGAAATTTTCCATAAAAAGATTGGCCACAATGGGTGACTACCTACTGTGAAACCAAAATTCTCTTGTTGACATCTTCATACTGGGACAGTGTTATTAAAGAAGCGGTGGAAATTTACGGCTTGACTAATCTGCTGAACAGGGACAAAGGGTACCAACTTGTCAAAGTACACAATCCAGCACTGTTTACATTAAATCACAGTGACCACTAGGAAGAACTGTGACATATATATTTGGCTGACAAAGGCGAGGATGTGCACACACCTGGGTGGACACGCATTTTGGCAGACGGCTCCTGACAAAGGGTGCTGTGGTGGCTGAGAGCAACACACAGTATGACTGACAGCTTCTGTGCATGCGTTCATTGCCGACAGGTGGCATAGCTGTCCCTCTTGCTACCCCCTCCTCCAAATGAACCAACCAACCGACCTCTTGCTACCAATCAGCCAGCATATCTGTACTATTGGTCACCAAATTTGGTGTGTTCACACCTACGCCACTTTCTTTTCAGACTTGTCATAAATAGGAGGTTTCAGGCAAAGCCTCAGCAGTTTGTTAGCCGCACCTGAAGATGGTCAGTTTTGTCAACAAAATATTGTGGAAATTTCGCAATGACATCCAACATCTTGCCCGAGAACAATACTTCCAGGTACGCAGTTGTTAGAATTCTACTTAGACAATGAATCAGCCTCACCGTCAGGTGGCTTGCGGAGTATGGATGTAGATGTAGATTTAGTTTCAATATGATGGATGTGGAGGAATTATGGGCAATGCTTAAGCTGATTGTATATCATCCTCTGGAGAAGTATGTGCCAAGTAAGTGGATTGTGGACATAAAAGACCAAATGTTGTTTAATAAAAAAAACTCAGAAAATGCTCAAGAAACAGGGATTGTTGCATTCTCACTTTAAAATGATCAGAAATGTCGGCAGGCAAAATTTAGTAGTAATTTGTGCATCTATAAAAAGATCAACATGTGAAGCATACAACTTCTACCATCATAAGTTAGCAAAAAGCGTTGCTGAGAACCCGAGGAACTTCTGGTCCTATGAAAATCACTAAGTGGACCAAAGGCTCCTATTTAGTCGCATGTTGACCAGTCTGGGTTGGCAAAAAGGAAAGCTGAAGTTCTAAATCTTGTATTTAAAAAAATAATTCATGCAGGAGAATCAAACAGACATACCATCACTTACAACCGCACAGACTCCCATATGGAGGACACTGATGTAGGCAACCCTGGCAGTGAGAAGTCACTGAAAGGGTTCAAAACAAACAAGTTGACAGATCCAGATGGAATCCAAATTTGGTTTTACATATATTACTCTTCAACAATGGCCACTTGACTTGCATTTATTGCAAATCTCTTGTTCAATGCAAAGTCCCAAGCAACTGGGAGAAAGGGAGAAGGACTCCTGTACATATGCATGAGCAAAAGAAAACATCCATTAAACTACAGACCAATATCTTTAGCATCAGTTTGTTGCAGAATTCTTGAGCATATTCTAAGTATGAATATAATAAATTTGACAGAAAAGCTTCTGTCCACAAATCAGCATGGATTTAAAAAAGTCACTCATGCCAAACTAAGCTTGCCCTTTTCTGGTACAGTATCTTGCAAACCATGGATGAAGAGCAACAGACAGATTCCACATCCCTAGACTTACTGAAAGTGTTTGACACAGTGCCCCAATGTAACTGTTATGAAAGACACAAGTGTACGCAATAGGTTCTCAGATATGTGAGTGGCTGGAACACTTTTTATGAAACAGAACCCAGCACATTGTCCTGGAAAGTGAGTGTTGATCAGAACCAACAGTATCGTCAAGCTGCCCCTGGGAAGTGTGATAGGAGCACTCTTGCTCTCTATAAACATAAACAATCTGATGGATAGTGTGAGCAGCAATCTGTAAATGTTTGCTGATGAAGCATATTGTACAGAAAAGTGTCATCACTGAGTGACTGTAGCACAATACAGGCTGACTTAGACAAAATTTCTCTTTGGTGTAGTGGAAGTCAGCTTGCCTTGTATGTAGACAACTGTAAGTTAATGTAGATGAGTAATAAAATCAATCCTAAAATGTTCAAACATAGTACTGGTAGTGCACTGCTTGACACAGTCATGTCGATTACATATCTAGTTGTAACACTGCAAACTGCTATGAAATGGAACAAGCATGTAAGTTGGGTAGTAGGGAAGGTGAATAGTCAACTCTAGTTTATTATGAGAATTTTAGGAGGGTGCAGCTCATTTATAAGAGACAGCAAACAGAATACTAGAGCAACCCATTCTTGAGTACTGCTTGAGTGTTTGGGATCTCCACAAGGCCCGATTAAAGGAAGACATCAAAGGATTAAAGGAAGACATCAAAGAGATTCAGAGGCTTGCTGCTAGATCTGTTATTGGTGAGTTCACTCAGCATACAATCATTACAGAAATGCTCTGTGAACGTAAAATGGAATCTCTGAAAGGAAAACAAAATACAGTTAAGAAAATTTAAGAGAACTAGTATTTGCAGTTAGCTGACTGCCGAACAATTCTAATGCCACAAATGTACTTCTCACGTAAGGGTCACAAGGACAAGATAAGATAAATTAGGGCTTGTACTGAGGAATATATGCAGTCAGTTTTCTCTTGATCCATTTGTGAGTGGAACAGGAAAGTGAATGACTAGCAGTTGTACAAGGAACTTCCCAGCATTCACTGTATGATGGTTTCCCAAGTACATATTTAGCTGTAGATACAGAGGGTGAACTAAAGTTACCCAAATAGTGTAGTGTGGGTTTTGCCATTTCGGTTAAGATCATTTGTACTCCCAAGAACTGAACATTGTCTAATCCATGTACGTCACTGATTGAACTTATTATAGTTATAAGCTCTTTAGTGCAATAAGAAATACTGAAATTTATGTACTGATTCTAAACTGTATGTGCAAAAGTACAAAGTTGCAAGGTTTCATCACATTCAGTTCACCTAGAACTATCTTCCGACATTTTACAATTCAGCTGCCTTTTCCATAACAGAAATATGACTACTTTTCCTATACTTGTGTCATCTGCAAAAAGCATTAAATCTGCACTGCATGACAGTAGAAGTGAAAGATTATTCATGTCTGTTGAAACAACGGAGGATCCCATGGCACTCCATGCCAACTTGAAATTCAGGGAGCCCTTTTCTATGTGACAGACATGGAACAGATAAAGTGAAATCTATGAACCTTCTAGGTTGATTAGTTCACAATATTTTGACTCCTGCATGATGACATCATTAGATTAGATTAGATTAGTACTTGTTCCATAGATCATGAATACGACACTTCATAATGATGTGGACCGTGTCAGGTTAATAAAAGGTGTCTATACAAGATATCACATTAGACAAAATATTACATGTTTTTTGTGGGGTTGGGAAATTCCCCACTTACTATATCCAAAAATTCATCTAATGAGTAGAAGGAGTTGCCATTAAGAAATTCTTTTAATTTACTTTTAAATGCTATATGGCTATCTGTCAGACTTTTGATGCTATTAGGTAAGTAACCAAAGACATTTGTGGCAGCATAATTTACCCCCTTCTGAGCCAAAGTTAGATTTAACCTTGAGTAGTGAAGATCATCCTTTCTCCTAGTGTTGTAGCCATGTACATTGCTATTACTTTTGAATTCCTTCAGATTGTTAATAACAAATTTCATAAGTGAATATATATATTGTGAGGCTACAGTGAAGATTTCTAGCTCTTTAAATAAGTGTCTGCAGGATGATCTTGGATGAGCTCCAGCAGTTATTCTGATTACACGCTTTTGTGCGAAGAACACTCTTTTACTCAATGATGAGTTACCCCAGAATATGATGCCATACGAAAGCAGAGAATGAAAATAGGCGTGGTAAGCTAATTTACTCAGACGTATAGCACCAAAATTTGCAATGACCCTAATAGCATAAGTAGCTGAACTCAAACATTTCAGCAGATCCTCAGTGTGTTTTTTCCAGTTCAACCCCTCGTCAATGCATACACCTAGAAATTTTGAATATTCTACCTTATTTACCAATTTCTGATCGAAGTCTATATTTATTAATGGGGTCATTCCATTTACCGTGTGGAACTGTACATACCGTGTTTTGTCAAAGTTTAATGAGATCCCATTTGCAGAGAAGCACTTAATGATTTTCTGAAAAACATCGTTTACAATTTCACCAGTTAATTCTTGTCTGTCGGGTGTGATAGCTATACTTGTATCATCGGCAAAAAGTACCAGCTTTGGATCTTCAGAAATATAGAATGGCAAGTCATTAATATATATCAAGAACAGCAGAGGAGCCAAGACCAAACCTTGCGGCACCCCATTCTTGATTGTTCCCCAGTTTGAGAAATCACCAGTTTTTTGCATATTATGTGAACTGTTTATTTCAACTTTCTGCACTCTTCCAGTTAGGTATGATTTAAACCATTTGAGCACTGTCCCATTCATACCACAGTATTTGAGCTTATCTAGAAGTATTCCATGATTTACACAATCAAAAGCCTTTGATATATCACAAAAAATCCCAACGGGTGACTTCCGGTTACTCAGAGCATTTAATATTTCATTAGTGAAAGTATGTATAGCATTTTCCGTTGAGAAACCCTTCTGGAAACCAAACTGACATTTTGTTAAAACTTTATTTTTACAAAGGTGTGAAGCTACTCTACAATACATTACTTTTTCAAGAATTTTGGATAACGCAGTCAGAAGAGTGATGGGCGGTACTTGTTGACATCAGTCGTATCCCCTTTTTTATGCAGTGGTATAACAATGGCATACCTCAGTCTATCTGGGAAAATGCCCTGCTTCAGAGAGCTATTACATATGTGGCTAAGAATCCTACTTATGTCTTGGGAACAAGCTTTTATTATCCTGCTGGAAATGCCATCAATTCCATGTGAGCTTTTATTCTTGAGAGAGTTTATTATCTTCCTAATTTCAGAAGGAGAGGTGGGTGGAATTTCAGTTGTATCAAATGGTGTGGGTAAGGCCTCTTCCTTTAACTGCCTTGCTTCTTCTAATGAACATTTAGATCCTATTTTCTCTACAACATTTAAAAAATGATTATTCAAAATGTTTTTGACCTCCAGCTTCTTGTTTACCAAGTTTCCATTCGCTTTGATGGTGATACCGTCATCCTGTACTCTTGGTTGTCTTGTCTCCCTTGTAATAATATTCCAAATTGTTTTGATTTTGTTATCAGAGGTATTAATCTCAGACATGATGCACATGCTTCTGGACTTTTTAATAACCTTTCTTAATGTAGCACAGTAGTTTTTATAATATTTGGTTGTTTCTGGGTCATTACTCTTTCTTGTTGTTAGATACAGTTCCCTTTTGTGGTTACAAGATATTTTTATTCCTTTAGTAAGCCAAGGTTTTTTGCATGGTTTCTTATAATTAGATTTAACTACTTTCTTGGGGAAACAGTTTTCAAATTCTCTTACAAGCGTATCATGAAATAAGTTATATTTTTAATTAGCATCGGGTTCCCTGTACACCTCATCACAGTCTAACTGCTGAAGATTTTATCTGAAATTTCTAATTGTTGAGTCATTAATTGAACGCACAACTTTGGAGGGTAGTTTTGAATTACTGAATGGACATATGTCATATACTGTAACTAGCTGAGCATTATGATCAGAAAGCTCATTCTCAACAGGACAAGAATTTATGTTTCTAAACCTATCTTGGTCTATAAAAGTGTTATCTATCAATGTGCTGCTGTCCTTTACTACCCGAGTAGGAAAATTAATGAAAGGTGTCAAATTGAAAGAACCGAGCAAGACTTCTAGGTCATTCTTCCTATTACACTCTTTCAGTGAATGAACACTGAAGTCCCTTGCTTTCCCCTATCTGACAGACAGCACACAACAAGGCATCAAAGTTTTCCGGGAATAAATGAAAGTTTCCTGAAGGGGACCTAGATACTGTTACAATTATAAAAGAGCCCTCCTTCAGTTTAAGTTGACAGGCACATGCTTCTATATGTTGCTCTAGACAAAACTTTTTTGTATCGAAGCTTTCTACACAGTGATAACTTTTGACATATATGGCAACTCCTCCTCCCACCTTATTCTCTCTACTCATATGTGCAGCTAGTTTATAACCACTGATATTTACCTTTTCCATATCAGACACAATGTGATGCTCAAACAGGCATAGTATATCTATTATATTATCAGATTCAATGTCATCTAAACAAACCAGGAGCTCATCTACTTTATTCTTCAATCCCGGAATATTTTGGTGAAAAATGGTAACATTATTTCTTACTTTACTTTTGTGAGAATCTACTTTTTTCTTCACTCCACCAATATTTTGGTTAAATATGGTAACATTATTATTTACTTTCCTGTTGTGAGAATTTGTGAGTTTTGGACCTCTTTAGCATCTGCCTGCCTGAACTTCTCATTGGACACTGATAATATTCTAAAAAAGAGGTACATCCATGAGTACTAGTGTCCCCCCTTATGGATTTCGCTAACAACCCTGCCAATTTACCCTTCCCTTTCCTATAGAGATGTAGGCCATGCCTTGTGAAATCCCCCCTATCAATAGCCTCGACAGGAACCAATCCAATGTCTGACATAGTGGCCGCCCTACACAACTGATCAAACTCCATATTTACCCTCCTGACAGAGCAATTCAACTGGGGCTGATCATGCCGCACGAAAGCAGGCACCAGCCCAACACTGGTATGGGTCGTTGCCGAGGCTATTTTCACCAGGTCACACTCAATGCTGTAGCCCTGATCCCTATCAATACTGTTTCCCACTCCACTCACTTTGGCTTGAAAAAGCTTGTGACCTGGTACCTGTCACCTAATTTTTCCTGCAAAATCTGGCCCACACCTCTTCCATGGCTGCTACCTAGCAACAGAACTTTCCTCTTACTTTCTACTTTTTTTTGAAACAGTTGGTTTCCTAGTGAGATTCTGTTGCATCTTAACTACATCTACTTCTACTGGAGCCTCTTCCTTACTTAACTGTGGTAGCAAGGCAAATCTATTGGTTGTGCCAATTGGGAAACTGTCAGACACTGTCCTCTTTCTGTGGCACCTGTTCCCAGCTACCACTTCCCACCGCTGTTTGCCCTCCTCCCCCCTTAACCTCTTCAGTTCCTCCCTCGCTCTGTCCAAATCAGCCTGAAGGGCTCTAATTTTCTCCTCCTGTTCAGCTGTAATCCTATCTCTTGTGCAAACCCTGCAAGAGAATGGAAGAGTCTCATTTGCTTCCCCAATTCCCACGTCGCTACAATTTCCCCAATGAAATCACCTGTCACAACAGCTGCACAAAACCCCTGAACTAACTTTCCTACTGCAGCTCACACACTTAGTATCCATGGTAGATTGGAAATTAGTTAAGTGATTTACTAAGCGATAATGATAATATATTAAATACAGATGCAAAAGGACACTAAATATGTTTTGGAAACTAATATGTAAGTAAACTATTACCAAATGCACTTAAATCTGTGGTATAATGCTAAATATGCACGATCAAAAATTAAGCCTAAACAGCCGAATGTAACGAAAACGAACTTTTTGTGATAAGTGGGAGAATACGTAAATAAAAGAAAAACCTTTAATGGCAAGCTTGAAGAGCACACTAATGAATGTATTTACTTAGTTAATCTATACCAAATGCACTTAAGATTGCGGTATAACGCTAAGTATGCACACTCGGAAAGTAAAGCAAAGCCGCAAAATATAAACAAAACGAACTTTTCGCGATTACTGGAACAATACGCAAATAAAAGAAAAACCTTTAATGGTGAGCTTGAAAGGCATTCTAATGAACGTATTTAATCAGTTAAATCCAAAACTGGAAAAGTCATAAAATATTCATAGTTGGAATAATTTCTAATTTATTTATTCTAGTATATCATCTGTAAATATCAATACATAACCAGTTTAGTTGATAGTCTTGTCGAAAATCCGAAAAGTTTGTCACTGACAACGTTTGTTTACTCTAAGACTTTTATATACTCTAATACATGGGCCCTTCTTAAATAGTTTGAAAGTGCTGACAAAAATAAGATGAATAAGTAGGTCTTCCTTTTTGGAAAGAAACTTGATAAGAAAATACCTAATTCTGTTTGGAAACCAAACTAATCTCAGAGGTTAAATACAGTAGTAACTTCTACGTTCCAAAATACTGAACAACAGTTTTGATTTATTTTGCCATTAATTTCATCGTACTCCCAGTAACATTTGTTTTTAGGAGTGTGGATGACATTAAAAACTTTTTTGAGGTGTAGAGCATAACTGAATTTTCAGAATGAGATTTTCACTCTGCAGCGGAGTGTGCGCTGATATGAAACTTCCTGGCAGATTAAAACTGTGTGCCCGACCGAGACTCGAACTCGGGACCTTTGCCTTTCGCGGGCAAGTGCTCTACCATCTGAGCTACCGAAGCACGACTCACGCCCGGTCCTCACAGCTTTACTTCTGCTAGTATCTTGTCTCCCACCTTCCAAACGTTACAGAAGCTCTCCTGCGAACCAGTTTGGAAGGTAGGAGACGAGATACTGGCAGAAGTAAAGCTGTGAGGACCGGGTGTGAGTCGTGCTTTGGTGGCTCAGATGGTAGAGCACTTGCCCACGAAAGGCAAAGGTCCCGAGTTCGAGTCTCGGTCGGACACAGAGTTTTAATCTCCCAGGAAGTTTCATATCAGCGCACACTTCACTGCAGAGTGAAAATCTCATTCTGGAAACATCCCCCAGGCTGTGGCTAAGCCAGGTCTCTGCAGTATCCTTTCTTTCAGGAGTGCTGGTTCGCAGGAGAGCTTCTGTAAAGTTTGGAAAGTAGGAGACGAGATACTGGCAGAAGTAAAGCTGTGGAGGACCGGGTGTGAGTCGTGCTTCAGTAGCTCAGATGGTAGAGCACTTGCTCGCGAAAGGCAAAGGTCCCGAGTTCGAGTCTTGGTCGGGCACACAGTTTTAATCTCCCAGGAAGTTTCATAACTGAATTTTAACAAACATGTTTTGGTAAAATGTCCAAACTTAAATGATCTGCACATACAGACGAAAAGAGTTCTTAAATACATCTGAAACTCATTGGAAGACTTTTTAGAAAATGTAGATCATTTACAAAGCTTTCACATCAATCCCTTAGTGCTTTTTCTCTGAATGGAGTTATGCTAAACTGGATTGAAAGAAAATATGTAGGACTTCAACAAATAATATCAGACACACACACCATAAGCTAAAATAAAGCAAGATGTACCACAGAAAAAAATCTCTTAATTTGGCAAGAACCAATATTTTGAGAATAGAGAAGAAATATAGTTACCAAACATGTAATTATGATGGCAAAGTCACATAAATTATAACCCATACAGAGCTGTAATTGCAGTTATCTCCTGTGGAATTTCTGCAAATGTAATACGAAATGGTTCAAATGAAATTTTTCAACAATTTAGTTGCTTTTATAGGTAAACACTTGGATATATACAACACATTAAGTGAGTCACTCTGTTTCTCATTCTAATATTTTAACTGCCATAGTGTCCAGGGGCACCAGCCACCACACAACAGCTATAATTAGTGAGCCACAGAAAGCAACACTCATGTAGTCCATAGCAGCCACGTGGGATTCTCAAGTATATCCTTAGACCACCGAGAGGCATACCAAGAGCTACGGACCACCAGGTAAATAGCTGTATGAGATCCCAGGTCACACCACAAGACCACGCCTACATCTTGTCACGACTTACTAGGGGGCAGTACATCTCTTCCTGGAGCATAGCTATTTCAGGAAACCCAGGAACCACTGGGGACAGTTTCCATCGATAAGAGGTGTGCCAATGCTCGCAGTCCCTCAATTAAGATCTCGCCGATGTGCCAACGGGGACAACAGTGTAAAGCCAAGAAGTAGGCTTCTGCATTGGAAAACAGTTCTTCAAGTGTTGGACATTTCAATGTTTACTTCCAGCTCTGGGTAGTGAGTTGGAGCCAAATTCACAGAACTATCACTTCATAAAAGAAAGACAAGTAATTTTCTCTCTCTCTCTCTCTCTCTCTCTCTCTCTCTCTCTCTCGATCTCTCTTTTTTCCAGGTACATGTCTGCATTCGTGATACACATTGAAATTCCTGCACCACAGCACACCACTAGCGAGAAAAAAAGCAAAATGGATCAGTTCATTGATAAAGTCGAGATTTTGTTTTGGTCCTCTAGCAGAGTGTTACAGTGCTGTGACACTGAAATTTCAATTTGCACCAGGACTGCAAACATATAACAATAAACAAACAAAATTTAAATAGGTAACGTTATTTTCTCAAGGTGATAATTAAAAACTTTGTGATTACTCCTCTTATACTGATGAGGACTCCAAACTCGTTCTACTAGGGTGGTGTGCCTAATTCCATTGCCTATGTCAGAAATTGAAACATATTTCAAATTCTGCAGCTAAAGTGGCTGTTGCACAGAAAACTGATACTTCTGCAGCAATAAATAAGAAAGAACTGAAATAAATTTAAAAAAGAAAAGGAAAAGCCCATAAGCAAACATCTGTTGATCTCACTAACATATAATGTTAACACATACCTGCAGAAAATACGATAGTTCATCAGTAAGCTGCTTTTTGGGTGCTGATGGTGCTGATGGTGTTGGTGGTGCGTTATTATGTGATGCAGTATTTTCAGCTTCTTCAGATTCAGAATCCGAGTTGTATTCAGAAAGAAGTCCAATAAGAGGATTTTTATTCTTTGGTTGATGAGAATCACCATCAGGACTTCGTGATTTTTTTATTTCCTCTACTCTGCTGGAATATTCTTGGCAGATGCTTTGGTATTTTGCTGTAAAATCAATAACAATGTTTCAAGAAACATATACATGTAAAATGCTATCAGAAAGAGGTTACAGAGACACAAAAGCTTTTAAAAGAAAATTATAACATGGAAATTATGCTATCAAATGGAAAAAAAAACAGTAGATTGTAACCAAATATGAGTCGCATAAGTTAAATATGAGGAAAGATAAACATAATACATTATGTGGCTACAAAAATTAATAATAATAATAATAATAATAATAATAATAATGAAATGTCATGAGGCTAGGGCCTCCCGTCGGCTAGACCGGTTGCCTGGTGCAAGTCTTTTGAGTTGATGCCACTTCAACAACTTGTGCGTTGATGGAGATGGAGATGGAGATGATGATGATGATGATGATGATGATGATGATGATGACGACGATGACGACAACACAACACCCAGCCCCTGAGCGGAGAAAATCTCCGACCCACCAGGGAATCAAACTCGGGTCCCTTTGCACGACATTCCATCACGCTGACCGCTTAGCTATCAGGGCGGACAATAATAATAATAATAATAATAATAATAATAATAACAATAATGACACAATTAGATGAAAGTTCTTATGCAACATGCTGAGTATAACTTATAAGAAACAAAAACTACATTTAAAGACTCGGAACAAAACCTCAAAAGTGAGTTAGGTTTTACAGATGGATATGAAGAAAAGTCAGCTCCAAATTGATGAATTGTACGTTCAACATCTTTGACTCAAAAATATCCTGGTACATGAATATCAAAAAAGATCTAGAGAAATTAAGTACACAACCAGAAGACAAGAATGTAAATTATCTTCAGAACAGTTGTAATGACATTTGGAACTTCCTGATATTAAAAAGAGACAACCAGAACCAAGTGGTTGAATAACTTTCATGCTAAACACAGTTCAATATGTGACATAGCATATAATGAATGTTTCTGTTAGTTGGACAGGCTACTTTTGTAGCTGGTACACTCTGACATGAGGATGGGTTTTGTTGAATCAGAACTGGTAAGTTAAAAAAAAACCCTAATGCAATCAAGATGGATAATAAATCTGTTTGGAAACCAGTGACTGCAGATTTGTTCTCCAAGCACGTTATGTCAATTCTGTATATACAGCACACTGACAGAAAAAAAGGCAGCAACTGTCATAATTATTGCACACTTCTCATTGTCCTTATGTAGCCAACTAATGTAGTAAATTTTAAAATAATAATAATAATAATAATAATAAAGATTTTACTGTCTTTAGGCCATTACAGGAATTGACAACGTCAAATGAAGTTACAATTTATAATACAGTGTGATAAGGTATTGACTACTGAAATATTTTAGCTTATGTTACAATAAATGTACACTGGGTCATCTGTTGGATTACTGCATTTTACAGTTGAAGAATTCATTGATATCACAGAACGGGTGGGCAATAAACCATTCATGCAGTCTTTCTTTGAATGTATGTTCAGGAAGATCCTGTATAGCATGTGGCAGCTTATTAAATAATTTGTGCCCTGTGACTTCATAGCTATTTACTGATTTTGATACTCTGTGGTAAGGCATGTATATGTGTTTGATGCTTCTTGTGTTGTAATAATGTACATTTTCTCTACGTTTCACATCTTGTAGGTTCTTCCTCGTAAAGATTAAGACATTGTATATATAGAGGTTTATTACTGTCACACACACAGCATGACCCACATAACTCTACATTAGTCATTGACAACCGAAAATTTCTTTGGATATGAGTATGCAGCAAATGAAAAGAGTGCCAAATCTAATGAATGGGCAGATGATGAAAGATGACCTTTTATTGTTCTGCAATATGTGTACTTTCATATAGTTGGTATGGAAGATTTGGATTGTATTTGCCTGTTTTTTAATCCTTTGCAAATTAATCAAGAAGAAGAGATTCTTTTTGGACTTTAGAAAATAAACACCACAACATCTTAAGCAGATTAAAATTAATTTGCCTTTTTTGATGCAGGACCATCTGATCTGACAAACTACTTCATTGCTGTTTTATTTCTTGCATGAACTGTTGAATGAATATCCCATCTACAGTATGAGTCAGTTGGATTCAATTTAAAACAGCCTACACATTGCAGAGAAAATCATTTGTAAATCTCCTACTGTTCAACATTCAGCATATACTGCACCTATTATAATTAAGTCTACATGTAATACAAACTGTACTCCCCCTTCTGACATCTTTACAATACCAGCTATCAAATAAATCTTAAATCAATTATCATCTAACACTACTTTGTGCATTTTCTTCATGTTTTTAGTTGTAAAGGAAGGAAGATTAAAATATGAAGGCAAGTCAATGACAAGGTCATCAGAGACTGAGTGTGAAGCATCCTCATCACAGTGCATAGTTTATTACATTGGGTTATCCTTTCCTCACAAATATTTTTGCTGCAAGATACGCACTAGCAGTAGTGAGTCAGATTTTGAAAGCATTTTACTTGCACTGCCATGCAGGACAGCCTGTGGGTTGCATTTGTATGAATATTTGATATATTTAATAGAGCCAAGGATCAGAGACATCATCCCACATGAGAGGTATACATGACAAAAGATATGTTAGCAAGGGAAAGAATAATAAATCAGACATGAATGATATTTGATTTATTAATTATACAGGGTGATTCAAAAAGAATACCACAACTTTAGGAATTTAAAACTCTGCAACGACAAAAGGCAGAACTAAGCACTATCTGTCAGCGAATTAAGGGAGCTATAAAGTTTCATTTAGTTGTACATTTGTTCGCTTGAGGCGCTGTTGACTAGGCGTCAGCGTCAGTTGATGCTAAGATGGCGACCGCTCAACAGAAAGCTTTTTGTGTTATTGAGTACGGCAGAAGTGAATCGACGACAGTTGTTCAGCGTGCATTTCGAACGAAGTATGGTGTTAAACCTCCTGATAGGGGGTGTATTAAACGTTGGTATAAACAGTTTACAGAGAATGGGTGTTTGTGCTAAGGGAAAAGTTCTGGATGGCCGAGAACGAGTGATGAAAATGTAGCACGCATCCAGTAAGCATTTGTTCGCAGCCCAGGAAAATCGACTCGCAGAGCTAGCAGAGAGCTGCAAATTCCACAATCAACTGTATGGAGAGTCCTACGAAAAAGGTTAGTTATGAAACCTGAACGTCAACTACCCGAGGCGATGGATCGGCCGCCAGGCAGCCCGTGACAGAGCACTTCATCACTGGCCTCCAAGAAGCCCTGATCTTACCCCCTCCGATTTTTTCTTATGGGGGTATGTTAAGGATATGGCGTTTCGGCCACCTCTCCCAGCCACCATTGATGATTTGAAACGAGAAATAACAGCAGCTATCCAAACTGTTACGCCTGATATGCTACAGAGAGTGTGGAACGAGTTGGAGTATCGGGTTGATATTGCTAGTGTGTCTGGAAAGGGCCATATTGAACATCTCTGAACTTGTTTTTGAGTGAAAAAAAACCTTTTTAAATACTCTTTGTAATGATGTATAACAGAAGGTTATATTATGTTTCTTTCATTAAATACACATTTTTAAATTTGTGGTATTCTTTTTGAATCACCCTGTATATAACACGGCAATAGTCACTTTGATGGACTGAGGGCAAAATTTATACATGGAAAATAATTGGTATGCTATTTTAAAGCACAATAAATATGTTAATTTATAAGACAAATGTTGCTGCTGTCAGTTGCTCAATAGCAGCACGCCTATTTGCATGTACATATCCCTACAGCTATCATTCACCCCTGTCACCTATGGCCACTGGTGTACCACAGTTCCCACTGCGTGAATAATGCCATTTTGCCAGGCATGGCATACTTTAACCACAGTGACACATGAAGAGTTTACAAACTTACTTGTTTCAGAAATGCTTCCTACCTTGGCCCAAAATCCAATGATCATGCCCTTCTGGATGACAGATAAATCGCTTCGTTTCTGCATTATGACAACCGCACTGTTTTCCATTCCCTGACACACTTTATGTGGTGTCACCGCCAGACACCACACTTGCTAGGTGGTAGCCTTTAAATCGCCCGCGGTCCGTTGGTATACGTTGGACCCGCGTGTCGCCACTATCAGTGATTGCAGACCGAGCGCCGCTACACGGCAGGTCTAGAGAGACTTCCTAGCACTTGCCCCAGTTGTACAACCGACTTTGCTAGCGATGGTTCACTGACAAAATACGCTCTCATTTGCCGAGACGATAGTTAGCATAGCCTTCAGCTACGTCATTTGCTACGACCTAGCAAGGCGTCATTACCAGTTACTATTGATACTGAATCATGTATAGTCAAGAGCGATGTTCACCATTAATGGATTAAAGTTAAGTATTCCACCAGCTACGTCCGTTTTTTCTAAATTTTAATTTCCTTGTCCTGTTCCAGACCTCACGCCAGCCTGCGTGAGCTAAAACGCGTGCCTTTCGGCTTCCTCTAGTAACACGGTGTTGGCTCTCCTGCCAACCACAACACTTTATATAGCCTTCACTCCTAATGTTGCCACCTGCCGTCTGTGATTGGTTACTGCACATATCAAACATAGGCAGTGGTCACATTAATATGACTAGACAGTGTAATCTGTCAATAATATTCATTCATGCTCAGAATAATGCTTTCTTCACAAATCAATAAACCAGATTTACTGGAATCTTGACTTTTAAAGCTTCCAAATCGACAGTCAAATAACTTTAATCCACCTAGAGTTGACTCAATATGCTGCAAGAAGGAGAGCAAGTAGCCAAAGCAAAGTCCCTGGCCACAATTACAGGTAGCAAACACTTAACTGCGTGTGCACGCACACACACACACACACACACACACACACTCTCTCTCTCTCTCTCTCTCTCTCTCTCTCTCTCTCTCTCTCTCTCTCTCTCCCTCCCCGCTCCAATACTAAATTTGTAATCCCATGATGTCTTAGAGTGTGCCCTATGTAACACTTATATTGATTAGAAGTCGGTTTATATTATGTAACTGTGTATCTGCAATTATATATTAAAATGATAAATTATTATAATATGTGTATGTTCATAAAAAGAAAATGTTTATTGAAAGCTGGTTCATGCTTAGGGCACTTGTAATTGTAACATGTAAAAGCTGTAGGGAAGTCCCCCCACAACAGAAGTGGAATGGCGTGATGTACGAGGTGGTTTTGGCAGTCGAACTGGCTAGCTCCTTGGTGTGAACGATACGCAGTATGTGGCTAGCCATAGCACGGTACACTTCGACAGTGCTAAGAGAGACAATTGGAAGCTGCTTTACAAAGGATTTGCCTCGGATGTGGGTCTGGCTATTATTTGATATTCTCGGCATAAAGGAATGACTCTAATATGTTAAAAATGACACTAATATGTCAAAAATCCAACGCAAAGAACATATTTTATAGAGCATTCAAACATCAAGAGCCGTGAATACAGTTAGCCGCCATGTCACTGCCACCAATCTTCGCCACTGCTTCACTAGCTTCATACTTTCCTCACATTAGAAATCCGTGTCCAGAATCATATTTTCTATCCTGATCACAAACCTATGCAGGGCTCTCACCTAAGTGCTACTAAAACTGAGTATCCCGATTTAAAATTAACAATTCTTGCATTCAAGTGTTTAAAAGTGATTTTTTTGGTCTAATATAAAAGGAATAGTAAAAGTTAAAGTTAAAACCACAAAAGTGAAGTTGGATACGCTTTTGCTAAAGTATCCTTAGTTTATTACAAAATATAGTTTTGTAGCATTACAGTGCAAGATTGTGTAAATATTATTGTCTAGAATACCTGCTTCACAGGTGATAGAAAGAAAAATAGTGTGGTTTTGATTTCTTTTATGAACGGGTTCTTTTTAGAAGTTAATTAAGTCCAGTGTTGTATTTTATTGTCTTGCAAAGTAAATTATGAACTACTCCAAGTGAAGTGAATTATTAGCTTTTTGCATTAGAATTTTCTACGGTAATAATCAGAGAGCGTTGACTAGTGAAACGATACTAGTTTATGGGTCCCCATAATATTCTCCACTTATTAGAAAAGAAAATTGAGCTATTACTGTTGCTAATGAAAACTGATATATATAGAGGAGTTTAAACAGTGTATTTATAATATTATTCATCTTTTTTTCGTGTCAGTTAAGATAAAAGCTCCTCATGTCCAAATTTAGTTTTGCACTTCATGCAGTAACATTTCAGTATTTGATTAAGTAATGATCTTGAGTGTAACCGTCATTAGTATGAGCTTGGTGCAAATTTGCTTCCTTTAATTCACTAGTGTGTGTGTGTGTGTGTGTGTGTGTGTGTGTGTGTGTGTTATTAGTAACTACTGCTACACACAGTTTAGAGTGCACTGTGTCAGTTTGTATCCATTGTGATATTCAAAGGGAAATTTCATCAAAAGTAACTTCAATAACCAATATTCAGTTCTCTTAAACATATATTTCTAAATTAATGTTCCTAATTGGGCTGGCGACCATTCATTTTTTTCCATTCACTTATGATTTTACCACTTTCATTAACCCCCAAGGTTTAGGTCCATTTAGTTTTTCCGTTAATATCACCATATTCAAAATTATAGTCCGATACCTTTGTCCATTACACACACACATGGTCAAAATTCTAAATCCTCTCAGAGGGTAACATCACCATGTTTCACGGCACGTTAGTGTTATACCTTCTTCTAGTCAGGTTATGTCACAAATTTCTTTCCATCCAGTTCTATACAGTACCACCTCATTAGTTATGTGAGCTATCCCTCCAATCTTTAGCATTCTTCTGTAGCATAACCTCAGCATTATCAGATATATTTTGACTACGTTCCATTATCCTTGTTTGGCTTTTGTTGATGTTCATCTTACATCCTCCTTTCAACACACTGTCCCATTCCATTCAACTGCACATTCAAGTCATTTGCTGTCTGTGACAGAATTACAAGGTAATCGACAAACTTCAAGTTTTTATTTCTCAGTCCTGGACTGTTAATCCCCACTTCAAATTTTTCTTTGTTTTCCTTTACTGCTTGCTGAACGTACAGATTGAATAACGTCTGGGATAGGCTACAACCCTGCCTCATTTCCTTCGCAACCACTGCTTCCCTTTCATGTCCCTTGATTCTTATAACTACTGTCTGCTTCCTGTAAAAATTGTAGATAGCCATTCACTCCCTGTATTCTACCCCTTCAGAATTTTGAAGAGAGTATTCCAGTCAACACTGTCAAAAGCTTTCTCTAAGTCTACAAATGCTACAAATGCAGGTTTGCATTTCCTTAACCTATCTTCTAAGATAAGTCATAGGGTCAGTATTGCTTTGCATGTTCCTACATTTCTTCAGAATTCAAACTGATCTTCCCCGAGGTTGACTTCTACAAGGTTTTCCATTCATCTACAAAGAATTTGTGTTAGTATTTTCCAACCATGACTTATTAAACTGATATTTTGGTAATATTCACACCCGTCAGCACTTGCTCTTTTTGGAACTAGAATTATTAAGAGGCTTCTTGAAGTCTGATGGTACTTTGTCTGTCTCACACATCTTGCACACCAGAGAGAAGAATTTTTTCATGGCTGTCTCTCCAAGGCTATCAGCAGCTCTGTTGGAATGTCATCTACTGTCACAACCTTTTTTTGACTTAGGTGTTTCAGTGCTCTGCCAAATCCTTCTCGCAATATCATATCTCCCATTCTATCTTCATCTACAACCTCTTCCCCTTCTATAATATTGCCTTCAAGTTCATATTTACTCCATCCACCTTTCAGTTTTCCCTTCTCTGCTTAGGACTGGTTTTCCATTTGAGCTCCTGATATTCATACTGTTCTGGCATAAAAACAAGTGCCAGAACGAAGATGAAGAACGCAAGACCAGAGAAGGTGCTGAAACGACATCAGCCAATGGTGCGCTGCTTAGGACCGCACCACGACAGGAGTGACACCTGCAAGAAGAGAATATAAGTGCTGCTTCTGCCAGCCTTGGCCGGACATTATTACTCTGATTGGCTCAGTATATGGACATTAGTGGACCGCATTAGCATAGCATAGCAGAGAGTGCTACATTATCAGATCATAGTGATCCATATCTGTTGCTTGTTTGAACACTGAACATTGTTGTAGAGCATTCTGAGAATTCAGCATCCCTTAGGTGCCCTATATGAGACGAGTGGACAAGACCCAACAATTGGTGACGAATATCCTCCTCCAACCCCAGTGCCCGACAGCCACGGAATTTTTCTTTTGTTAATTTGTGTTTTCAGGTGGGCATTGTATAACCTCTGTTTGTACATATTTTTGTCTATTTGTTACATTTGTGTCTTCCAACAAGTCCGCCCCACCTGTCCCGCCCTCTGCTCAGGCGCCACAGCTGCAAGTGTTAGATGCCACACAGCTAATGCAGATGTTTCAGTTTCAGACACAGCAGATCTCAGCACTACTCAACATGCTGCAGCAGCTACTGGCCAATGGTGTGCGCCCAACAGAACAAGCACTGCCTACTACAGCTGCTATACCACCTTCTCAAAAATTTTGTAAACAAGAAGAAGAATGGCTCAAGTGGCTGCATCAGTTCGATGCCCATATGCTAGCTCACAATGTCCCAGGTACTGTGAAACTTCCATATCCATTATCCATGGTAGGAAGTGCAGTGTTCAGATTAATTCAGAAACTCTTTCCTAATGCCACTCTGAGTGAACTTGCTTACGACGCAAAGGTAGACTCACTAACAAATTTTATGAACAAGTGAATGTGGTAGCAACTAGGTATCAATTCTTTAATTGCAAAACGACAGTCAGAACAAAATTATCGCGAGGGGGTACCAGATTTGCAGGGCATGACAAGGAAACGCAAATTCAAATGTGCTTGCAGTGCTTTATATTCAGACGTTATGTTTCGTGATGTAATCGTGTTCAATGTACCTAATGTCAAACTCAGAGAACAGATTTTGAAACAGTCTGATCCATTATTTCAACAGGTAGTGCAAATACTTGAGCAGTAAGATTCCGGTGCGTTGTCGGCTCATACATCTGAGCAGCCAGGTATATGTTAGGTTGAGTCCCTTCCTTGTGATCACCCCTTTCCGCACTGGCACCGACTAACCAACTTTCCACGCTGCGTAAGCAGTTCGCTAAACAGGCGAACAGAATTAAGTCTTGCCCTAAGTGTTACTCACGGCACAAACACCAAGACTTTCCCTCCTGACAAGCTCGGTGTTATGCTTGTGGTAGGAAAGGACATGTACAATCCATACGTTTGCAATGGAACAAACATAAGAATTCGGCCCACTCACAAAAATCTAGTCGCACGGCCCATGTCATTAATGCAGTATATTCCAAGTCTCCAACTAGCAAGCGTGCAGTTTCGCCGGTAATACATGAGTGAAACAAACTTTTTGTTCATTTACTTATTTGTGGTAAATGTTTGAAATTTCAGTTGGACACAGGTGCCTTTGTCACATTGCTCAATTGTCACACATATGAACTGTTAGGCTCTCCATGCCTGTCAAAAACTAGCACGCAGCTGACGGCTTATAATAGTCAAGACATTCCCATTCTCGGAACATGTACTTTGCCTGCTATATATAGCTACGCGAACAGTGACTTTTACAGTGCTACAATCATTCGAGTGTGAGAACTTATTTCGTTTTGATTCTTTTGATTTGTTTGGCTTTAATAATCAGTACAATGTATTGTCAGTGTCTGCAAGAAATGCAAAAGACAGTGTAGCTAGTTTGCTAAAAGAATTCCCGCAACTCTTTTCTGAAGGTTTAGGCAAAGCTAACAATTTTGTTGCACATCTTACTCTGAAAAATAATGCCCAGCCGAAATTTTGCCTGGCCAGAACTGTTCCCATTGCATTACAGGACAAAGGCGCTGCTGAACTTAAAGAACTGCAAATAACAGAGTGATTGCGCCTCTATCAGCTAGTCAATGGGAAAGTCAACTGGTTTTGCTCCCCAAACCTTCAGGTCGCATTTGCCTGTGTTGACTAAGTTTACAGTCAACCCACAAACTGTGACTGATACTTATCCATTGCCATGCTCAGAAGATCTCATGGACAAATTAGGCTCTGGACGCTATTTTTCAAAAATTGATTTGCGCGATGCGTATCTTCAAATACTGCTCGATGAAGTCTCAAAAAGTGTGTGTAATAAATACTCATTTGGGCTTGTTTAAATATTTGTGTTTGCCTTTTGGCAGTGCTTCCGCACCCAGCATTTTCCAACAGTATTTGGAACAGCTGACTGCACAAGTGCCAAACTGTTCAAACTATTTGGACGATATTGTAGTAACAGATCATACACCTGAAGAACATACTGCAAATTTGCGTGCTTTGTTTTTTGTGTTATCTGATGCGGGACTAAAGTGTAGATTGGACCAGTGCGATTTTTTAAAACCTGAGTTGCAGTATCTTGGTCATGTCAAACAGTCAAGGATTACATCCTATGCAGTCATTTGTTAGCCATACGCAATTTGCAGTTCCTCGGAATATCACAGAATTGCAGTCAGTTTTAGGGAAAATGAACTATTTATTATATTTGGTTCTTACCAAATGCTGCACAAATTGCAGCTACATTGCATCACTTGCATTGCAAGAATGTCCCCTTTGTTTGGACAGATGAGTGCCAAGCAGCTTTTCAAAAACTTGAAAATGCATTGGCTAAGTGATCGATGTTTAGTTCACTTTCATACAGACAAACCTGTTTTATTGTAAGTTGATGCTTCCTCTTATGGAATTGGTGCCGTGCTTTCGCACAGAATTGGTGATAAAGGCAGGCCTATTGCTTTCACATCAAAAGTGTTGTCCAAACCTTAATGTAATTATTTGCAAATTGAAAAAGAGGCTTTGGCTATTGTGTATGGTGTCACCAAATTCCACCACTATCTGTATGGCAGAAAATTCTACTTAGTAACGGATCACAAGCCTTTGCAGTCCTTGTTTCATCCAATGAAACCAGTTCCTGAATGAACTGCCCAAAAATTGCAAAGATGGGCTTTGTTGTTGCCTCAATGCCAGTACGAGATTGTGTATAGTCCGACAGCTCAGCATTGTAATTTGGACGCGCTTTCACGTCTTTCGATTGGCCCCGACACAGACTCAGGCACTTCTGCTGCATCTTGTTGTCACATCATAGCTCAGGATTCTGAATTTCTTCAATACTTTCCTCTGAACTATAGGAAAATTGCACAGGCCACAGACACTGATCCCGATCTGAACATTTTGCTCACATACATTCGCACATCTTGGCCTCATTCCTTGCATAGCATAAAGAACTCTGTAGTGCATCGATAGCCTTGCTGTACAGAAAGGTGTAATTCTGGTTCAAAATGGCAGTGGACAATCACATGTGTTGATCCCTAAAACTTTGCAAAAAGAAGAGTTGCAGTTACTTCAGTAAGGACACTGGGGGGATGGCTCATATGAAACAGTTAGCGCGTCGACACTGCACTTGGCAGGGTATGGACGCCTAATCAGAATAGACTTGGCAGAAAATCCTAAGAAATTTTGGTCTTATGTCAAAGTGGTAGGTGGATCAAAACAAAATGTCCAGACACTCTGTGACCAAAATGGTACTGAAACAGAAGATGACAGACTAAAGGCATAAATACTAAATGTCTTTTTGCAAAGCTGTTTCACAGAGGAAGACTGCACTGTAGTTCCTTCTCTAGATTGTCGCACAGATGACAAAATGGTAGATATTGAAATAGACGACAGAGGGACAGAGAAACAATTAAAATTGCTCAAAAGAAAAAAGGCCGCTGGACCTGATGGGATACCAGTTCGATTTTACACAGAGTACGCGAAGGAACTTGCCCCCCTTCTTGCAGCGGAGTACCGTAGGTCTCTAGAAGAGCGTAGCACTCCAAAGGATTGGAAAAGGGCACAGGTCATCCCCGTTTTCAAGAAGGGACGTCGAACGGATGTGCAGAAATATAGACCTATATCTCTAATGTCGATCAGTTGTAGAATTTTGGAGCACGTATTATGTTTGAGTACAATGACTTTTCTGCAGACTAGAAATCTACTCTGTAGGAATCAGCATGGGTTTCGAAAAAGACGATCGTGTGAAACCCAGCTCGCGCTATTCGTCCATGAGACTCAGAGGGCCATAGACATGGGTTCCCAGGTAGATGCCATGTTTCTTGACTTCTGCAAGGCGTTCGATACAGTTCCCCACAGTCATTTAATGAATAAAGTAAGAGCATATGGACTATCAGACCAATTGTGTGATTGAATTGAAGAGTTCCTAGATAACAGAACGCAGCATTTCATTCTCAATGGAGAGAAGTCTGCCGAAGTAAGAGTGATTTCAGGTGTGCCGCAGGGGAGTGTCGTAGGACCGTTGCTATTCACAATATACGTAAATGACCTTGTGGATGACATCGGAAGTTCACTGAGGCTTTTTGCGGATGATGCTGTGTTATATCGAGAGGTTGTAACAATTGAAAATTGTACTAAAATGCAGGAGGATCTGCAGCGAATTGACGCATGGTGCAGGGAATGGCAATTGAATCTCAATGTAGACAAGTGTAATGTGGTGCGAATACATAGAAAGAAAGATCCCTTATCATTTAGCTTCAATATAGCAGGTCAGCAACTGGAAGCTGTTAATTCCATAAATTATCTGGGCGTACGCATTAGGAGTGATTTAAAATGGAATGATCATATAAAGCTGATCGTCGGTAAACCAGATGCCAGACTGAGATTCATTGGAAGAATCCTAAGGAAATGTAATCCGAAAACAAAGGAAGTAGGTTACAGTACACTTGTTCGCCCCCTGCTTGAATACTGCTCAGCAGTGTGGGATCCGTACCAGATAGGGTTGATAGAAGAGATAGAGAAGATCCGACGGAGAGCAGCGCACTTCGTTACAGGATCATTTAGTAATCGCGAAAGCGTTACGGAGATGATAGATAAACTCCAGTGGAAGACTGCAGGAGAGACGCTCAGTAGCTCGGTACGGGCTCATGAGGATAAAATCATGAGGATAAAATCAGAGAGATTAGAGCCCATACAGAGGCATACCGAACAATACGAGACTGGAACAGAAGGGAGAACCGATAGAGGTACTCAAGGTACCCTCCGCCACACACCGCCAGGTGGCTTGCGGAGTATGGATGTGGATGTGGATGTGGATGTAGATGTAGACGACATCACAGTGTCATGCATGTGTGGAAAATCAGTCCGCTCTGCTACAAAAATTCTCTGGTTGGCCTAAGTCGCAATCACCATGGCAACGTATGCACACAGAAACTTCCTGGCAGATTAAAACTGTGTGCCCGACCGAGACTCGAACTCGGGACCTTTGCCTTTCGCGGGCAAGTGCTCTACCAACTGAGCTACCGAAGCACGACTCACGCCCGGTACTCACAGGTTTAGTTCTGCCAGTACCTCGTCTCCTATCCCCAGGCTGTGGCTAAGGCATGTCTCCGCAATATCCTTTCTTTCAGGAGTGCTAGTTCTGCAAGGTTCGCAGGAGAGCTTCTGTGAAGTTTGGAAGGTAGGAGACGAGGTACTGGCAGAAGTAAACCTGTGAGTACTGGGCGTGAGTCGTGCTTCGGTAGCTCAGTTGGTAGAGCACTTGCCCGCGAAAGGCAAAGGTCCCGAGTTCGAGTCTCGGTCGGGCACACAGTTTTAATCTGCCAGGAAGTTTCATATCAGCGCACACTCCGCTGCAGAGTGAAAATCTCATTCTGGTGTGCACACAGAGTTTGCAGGACCTATCCGGAACACTTGCTGTTTAACTGTGGTTGACTCATATAGCAAGTTTCCTTTTGCTGTGCCAATGAACTCGATAACATCACATAGCACAATTCAGGTGCTGTCATCAATTTTTTGCCTTGCAGGTTTACCTGAAGTAATAGTGTTGCACAACAGACGCCAGTTCACATCAAATGAATTTGAAACATTCTGTGATTGCAATGGCATACAGCACCTAACTAGTGCACCATTCCATCCACAGTCCAACGGTGAAGCTGAATGTTTTGTCAGAACATTCAAGCAGCAGATGGCCAAACTTCACCCTGCACACACCAGGGATCAAGCATTGCAACTGTTTCTCACCTCATAGCATTTGCACCCATGAGATTGACCATCGCTAGCAGAATTGCTTCACGGTCACCGCCATCAGACACTGTTCCACCGGCTCCATCCTCCTCAGCATCTGGTGCTGAAGGAAGGCCGCAAGTAACACTTCGCGGCGCATGATACTGTCTTTTACAGGAATTTTAGCGGTAGCAGATGGTGGGTGCGAGGGGAGATCGTCCGCCGATTTGACGTTTGCATGTATCTTCTTTCAGGTCCAGATGGCTTGCAGTGCCGCTATCAAAATCAACTTCACCTCTGTCATGTACACAATGATCTTTCAGTCTCTCTTTGCCCAGATGACAGCGTGGACACAGCAGCCACCAGAGGGTGTCATCACGACACTGCGGGACGACCCGATGGAGATCGAGTCTTTGTCTCCTCCACCTTCTCTCGTCCTACCAATGGAGCTGGACCCACCCACAACACAGCAGTTTCCACCCTCTTCATCTGGTTTATGGCAGCAGGAGGTGGACCTGTACCCTTCTGGTCATTTTCTGGGGGATGTTTCTGCCAGAGTGCAGGCTGTTCTACTCAGTTGTTGCCGAATTCTCACTCTGAAACTCTCAACAACTTCCAGTTCTTTCACATTATCTGGATCCCATCTAATAAATTCCCTACCTTTTTGCCATTTCTCTGGTTTTACTTCACAGTTCATAACCAATAAATTGTGATCAGAGTCCACACCTGCCCCTGGAAATGTCTTAAATTTTAAAATCTGGTTCTGAAATCTCTGTCCTACCATTATATAATCAATCTGAAAACTTCTGGTGTTTCCAGGTCTCTTCCACATACACAGCCTTCTTTGATGATCTTTGAACCAAGTGTTGGCAATGATTAAATTGTGTTCTCTGTAAAATTCTGCTGGGTAGTTTCCCCTTTCACTCCTTTCCCTCAGCCCATATTCACCCACTATTTGTTGTTCTCTTCTCTTTCCTACTATCAAATTCCAGTCCCTTATCACAATCAAATTTTCATCTCCCTTAACTACGTGAATAGTTTCTTTCATCTCATCATATATTTCTTGACTCTCTTTATCATCTGCAGAGCTAGAACACACTCAATTAAAATATGTTGTGTCAACAGCAGAGCTCCACATTTATAACACACTGGGGACTCCTCACAATGCAAGAGAAAGCTGTGTATCTGTGGGCAATGTCCCACTCTAAGACAGGTAACGGCTTGTACAGCTTATTGTGGCTGGAGAAGGTAAGCCATGGCCACACCGAATGTTTCACTGAATGCAGCTAATTATTCCTCACTTCCAGCCACTAAGCCTCCGACAAATACACGGTCTTCTCAGTCACGTATGTGGTAAAACCCTGCAGGGGAACTGAACAGCGAGCAGGAGTTGGAAGGCAGGAAGCTTGCTTGGCAGCTTCGTCAACAAGTTCATTTCCCCAGATCCCTATGTGCCCTGGAACCCAGTACGATAATTATTTCCTTCTCCCGTATTTGCAAACGAAGGAGAACATCCTGCACTTCTCGCACCACCCAATCTGCTTGGTATGTCGGACCAATAACAGCTAAAAGAGCACTTTTGGAATCTGAACAGGTAATGAGGAATGTCATACCACGATGCTGTCTCATCTGCTTCAATGTCCCTTGGACAGCAAACAGTTCTACATAATAAACTGAAAACTGCTCTGGGAGCCCTACCCTAAGGACATTAGGGAGGGTGATTGAGCAGCCAATAAAATTGACCCATCCATGTACACAATAATAAAATCTGTACGGCAATTTAAAATCCTGTTAAATTTTATTTTAAAAACATAGTGTGGGGTATAATTCTTCCTGAAATCAGTCAAGTCAAAAAGTAGCCTAGGCTTCTGTAGTATCCAGTAGAATCCCTTACTCCAGCCCTGGCTTATGACCTTAATGCCCTTCGCCTACAAAAACTCAAGGCAGTGGGATAGTTCCTTGGTACGGAGGAGATGACCATGAGTGAGCCACGTATGACGAATGCGGAACCAGCAAAAGATGGTAGAGGCCTTGCAAGAGGCCTGCACGGATGACCTCCACAGAGTTATAGTCTCTTTTATCACCTGTTCTGTTTCGTGAAGTCAGTTTCTGTACTGGGACAATGATGTTTTCTTGGTGCTGCACCCTAGCTCCAGATGCAGTTAAAGATGGCACGGATATGACACTGACACTCCTTCGGTAAGTGCTTGATCATTTGGTTGTGGATATGGTCTGGCCCTGGGGCTGTATCGGCAGTGGGCAAGGACACTGAGGAATTCCCACTCACTGAATGGAGCATTATAATAGCTCCAGATGGCATATGGTAAAAGATAATTGCTTTCGCTTCAACCAGTGTTTTAGGACAGGTAAGGCAGGTTCATAATTCTCGGTTGCTGCTGATTGAGCACAGTGCACAGCAAAATTTTTGGTGACAGTGACGGGGTCAGTGTAGACAGTCCTATTCAAGGTAACACCAGGTACACCTGCAGGTGTCTGGTATCCAAAGACACATTTGATCTTAGCCCAAAGCTGCAAAGAAGGTATGCGGTCCAACAGCTGAAACGTACTGTACCCAGCATTCTCACTTCCGTCTTTTTATTAGGTGGCAGACACAGGCATGGAGCCGCTTAAAGGCAATGCAGTGTTCCATCAATGGGTGCCACTTATGGTATTGGGAGTGCCCACCTACGATCTCAAACAGTCTCTGTGATTTCCGAGGACCACTGAGGTACCATATTGTCTTACATCAGAGTGGGCCTGGGGAACACGGATCGCTAAATCAGATGCTGAAAAAAAATGGCTGTAGTTGTATGCTCGACTGCCTGATTGATGTCTCCATGTGGCAGGTAACCAAGGTCAACAGTAGAAGTGAAAGCATCCCAGTCAGCACTCTTGAGCGCCCATCCAGGTAGGCATCCAGGGAAGTGACACTGAGGGAGGGACAGCAAAATTGGGAAGTGGTCATTAACACACAGGTCACTGTGGACCCTCCAGTGGATGGATGGGAGAAGACAAGGGGAGCAAATGGAAAGGTCTACAGCTAAGAAGGTTCCACGCACCACATTGAAGTGTCATTGAACTGTATATCAGTATTCAAGAGGCAAAGGTCAAGTTGTACAAGAAAATTTTCAAGGCCTTTACTGTGGCCAGTGACCATGGTTCCACACCACAAAGGATTATGGATGTTGAAATCACCCAAGATTAGGAAAGATGGGGGGAGCTGAGAATCCAATGCAAATAGTATCTTCTGAGGCACTTCATCATCAGGAGGGGCGTAAAAACTGCAGATGGTAATATCCTGAAATGCCGTTACCCGAACAGCCACAACCTTCGAAGGGGTATTAAGAGGCATGAGTTCACTACATAGAGTGACTTTCGTGGCAAAGAAGGAATCACCATCAGCCCTTGTACAAACCAAATATTGTGGGGATTATTGTTCTGCTTGCCGCTCGGCCAAACATTCCTCCCACGGCGTTGCCAGGGAAGGGAATATTTTAGGGCCATATCTCTCTGCACTGAATGTGGACAGTCCTTTCATAGAGACTGCTGGGACTGTATGGCCATCAGCGGAAGAGAGATAACTTCAGCTGCTTCATTTGCGGATGATCCGCTGTGGTGTCACCCACTCCAAATGAGGGCTCTCCCCAGCCTCAGCAATGGCTACCTCACCGGTAATCCATTGCTCAGTATTGCCATACCCCAGTCACAATGAGCATATACTCCTTGGCATGCATGGGTAGTTTTCAGCTCAGGCACCAACAGTGCGACCCTTGCATGGTCAGGGGGCTACCACAGTGTAGGTACTTGACAACATCCCAACAACGGGATGGCTACCATGCTGGGTTTTGGGTATATTCCTGTATGAAAGGGAAGCGTGCACAGATGGTAGGCACAAAGGTGGAGCACACACCACATTGGGCAACCTTCCCTGCATGATCCGCTCTTCTGGAGAATTTTGAAAATTGGTGGCAGGTCGAACCCAACAAAGGGGATCATGTGGTTATTTGACGAGAAGTTGTAGAATATGTCAGGAGTGGAAACTTGAGGCCCAGTCACAAACCAGGTACAAGCAGGCTCGACACCAAGAAAACTATCCAATGGAGAGGCTGAGGGAGAAAGGGGTACTGGAAGTATAAGCAAGCAGCATAGAAAGGAAGTAATGCTGCAAAGGTTGGGGCCCCGTGGTAGCCACGCATGTACTCACAAAAGAGTTGTGAGCCCCCCGGGAGGGGGGGAGGGGGGGGGGGGTATGTTCAAGGGCTTTGCAACTAACCAATGTTAGAGACATTTGTATGTAATTTCGTGGGTCCATTTTTTGACCTCGTCCTATACAAGAGTCACCTGCACCTTTTCCCCATCTTTTGTGCTTCACGAGAGATTAATGATAAATGCAAGCTAAGTAAGGGACCAATGCCATAGAGTACTTTTTGTAAAACTGAAATGGGATTCCATATGGACCTAGCAACTTATCTTTTTCTTTCAACTCTTTCAGTTGTTTCTTTATGCCAGAAATGCTTATTACTATGTCGTCTATACAGGAGTCTGTTCTATGATCAAATAACTGTGTGTTTGTACAATTCTCCCACATGAATGATTTATTGAATGCAAAATTTAAAACTTCTGCTTTCGTTTTGCTAATTGCAACTGCCACGCCAGACTGGTCAACAAGTGATTGTATGGAATGCTTAGAACTGAGTAGCAATTTTACATACGATCAGAAGGTATGATGCTGGTACCTGTATGCTATGCGCTTAGATATTTTCACAGATTTCTACTAACCTTTGCTTATCATCATTTGCACATTATGTTTTGAACCAAGATGCAGCAGTCTCTCCTTCCTGAGCTTTACCTGAATTTCATTGTTAAATCATGGTGGGTATTTTCTGTCCTTAATCCACTTATTAGGCAACATAACTCTCCAGACCACAATTAACAATCTGCTTAAACTTTGGCCATAATTCCTCAAAAGCCATCTCACTGGAACTAAGAGATATCAATTCACCATCTAAGTGTTTATTTGCTCTTTCTAGCACCATCTAAGTGTTTATCTGCTCTTTCTAGCATAAACATTCTCCTAGACTTCTTGACTTGTTTATTAATTTTCATCCCTATAGTTGCTACAGTTACATCATTATCACTAATCCCTGTCTCATAACACTGTCGAAAAGGTCCAGCCTATTTGTAGCCCATGGTCAAAGATATTTCCATTGTGTGTGGGCTCCCGAACTGTCTCTTCACGTGTGTTTTGATAATAAGGAAATATTTTGCAATCATTTAATAGACTTTAAGGTACCAGCAAGCCCTTCAACCCTTTATGAATATAAAAAAATGGACCATTTTTCGAATGTTCCCCCCCCTTCCCCTTTATCATCAGAAACACATTCTGATTTATGACTCCTTGTGCCCCATTACTAAAGACAATCTGGTTATCAGGAAGACTAGCTTTCTTCTATTGTTTGGATAAGTGGGTGGGGGGTAATCCCAGATGGTACACTCATCACATTGGGAGTCGACGTATTGGTTCGGTTCACCATGGTGTTCCCACGAGCAACTAGGGAAATAAGGGTCCACCGAGACAGAGCCCTGCTTTACTGGGTAAGCCTTAAATACAACTGAGGTGTGGCAGGTTCCTCAGAGGTTGCCCGCTTCTGACTGCACTGCCTCAACAGCCATCCATTTAATCAACACGCAGCACAAATTAAGGCTGAAGTAGAGCTTACGATTATAGAGGACTGGCGGCACTCATTAGCCCCCAGCTCAGGAAACAATTTGGTAAGTCCATACATAGCAAACCAATCTTAAGCTCCCTGAGGTGCCCAACATTTAGCACAGGCCAGGGGCACACATGGCTTATTGAACACCACGGATCTGGAGAGCAGTAACCCCAAAAGTGATGAAGCAGTAGAAATTATTTCATAAATAACAACAATTATAGTCAGTGGCAGAAAACTGTGTGCAATGTTACAAGGAATGCATAAGAAAATTGTGCGAAAGGACAAATATCACGGTAGCCTGTGTAGGGCATTTGAGAAATAGCAACTATGGGAAGAAAAAGCAAGTGTTAGTTACAGTCATGATGCAAGGTTTATATTTTGTGATGGTGCAAAAGTGATCCAAGATTTATGTGTAAGTGCAGGCATTGGTAAAGACTGATTGGCATTCCACACTGTAATAATGAACATTAAAAAGGAAGATTTTATATTCATGTGGGAGGAACAAAGAGAATAATTAAGTTTGAAAGTATGGTGAGCCAAAAAGAAGAAGTAAGGAAGGTTTATAAAATACCAGGTGGTTATAATTAAAGTGCAGCTACTCACAGAGGTCCAGTGTGGGCTGTAATTACTGTATGGCAGCAAAAATTGGTAGATATGCTAACGTGTTAATGTGGAACCAATTTACACTGGAAAAAATTAATTCCACTTTTGGCCACCAGGTGTAAATCTGGCGCTGTACAGCATCTCATCAACGTCCCCAGTGCTTATATTGAACAAACTGTGTAAGCTGCAGTTAATAATAAAATCAACATTATGCCTTTCTCACTTGCTAGACCTTTTCTGTCCATCTCCTGTTCCTAAGGCATTACGTACAGAAACATTTATGTACGTCTTTTTTTGCATCCACATTGCTAGATTTGCACCTGGTGGTCAAAATTGGCACTAATCCCCCCCCCCCCCCCCCCCCCAGTGTTAATCGGTTCTGCATGAAACTATCTACCAAGTTTCTCTACCAACCGATAGTTATATCCCACACTGGACCTCTATGAGTACCTGCATTTTCATTACAACCACTGGATACAACAGGGACCTGTAAATTGCACACAGTGAAATTTGCACCCAGTGAAATTTGGATCCAGAAAATATTGAGGAAGAGTCCACTAATCACCCCAGCCCAATTCTGCAACTTGCCTGGCAGGTAGAAGAGCTGAGGGCCTGCGCTGGCCCGCCCTTATGTGGTCTCCTGATGATGAGCTCTGAAAATGCTCAAACAAGAAATGTAATTCCTAAATTTTTACAATTGGAAGCGATTATAGCTTTTTTATTTTCTGTCAGACCCAATAATACTTTTTTAAATTTAAGATCAGATCTTCAGAAAATGCAGTGGAGAATATTGAACCTGAATTACAAATGCCTACAACGCTTCCTTGGAGAACGCCACACATCACTTCTGTTTTACTCAATTTTAAAAATCCAATCTCTTCTACTTGACAATACATACTTCAAAATAATACACAGCCTTTTCTCAGCCAATTTGCATGTCATAGGGTGAACCAGAACTTCACCGACAAAATTTTGCAGGGATATTTTCCAACTGTTCAGTATGAGGGTGGTCTCCAGTGGTTCATTACAGAGTAATTATATTTCATTTGTTTCTTACCCCTTGCTCTGGTATTGCTCTGAAAATATCTGCACAATAGTGATGTTGATAGTATGTGCTGTGTGTCTTGTCTGGAAATAAACTTATTCCATTCATTCACTGTGTTTACAGTTAGCAGAAGTAAGGCCTACTTTACTTTAGTCCTCAAACTTGCATTCAGTACTGCTCGGTCCAGTCTCAGGTTGGTTTTATCCAACAGTGTTATACGTTAACAGTGATGCACAACAGTGATGGACAGGTTTACTTATGAAGAGTGGGCCGATACGCATCATGTCTGTCGGTTCACTGACCACAATGAAAAAACAGCATGATGACGATATGCAGAGCTATTTCCGCAGTGATGACAGTCTCGTACCAGAATTTTTGCATCTTTACATAGGTGCAAATGAATAACCTCATCCTTTCATGTTGTTATGTTTTGATGATTGCATATCACAGCCTTTTTCAGTATTTTGAAATTATTTTCACAAAACAAAGATAATTCTACTAACAGATCCTGTTAAGTCATAATTACATAAGACCATGGGTCTTTATACCAAAATACTCAGAAAATATCCCTGAAAAACCTCTGAAATTTTGTAGGTGGAGTTCTGGTTCATCTTGTATAGGTGACATGAGTTGTATGTAGCTTCTCCCACTGATAGTGCTACGTGTGTGTGTGTGTGTGTGTGTGTGTCCTCTACATGTGATGTAGAACATGAAAACAATTCTCTTTATAACAGTAATCCTACATCTACATCCATATCATGCAAAACACTGTGGAGTGCATGGCAGTTAGATGGTACTTCCCAATGTACCAGTTATTAAGATTCCTTCCTGTTCCATTCACATTTGGAATGGGGAAGGAATGATTGCATAGAGGGTGACATAATTAGTCAAAGCTGTTCTCGTTATTCCTACAGGACTGATACACAGACGATTGTAGTATAATTATAGATTCATAATTTAAAGCTGGTTCTTGACACTTACTAACTAGACTTTCTTGGGATAGTTTGCCTCCATCTTCAAGTTTCTGCTATTTCAGTTTCTTCAGCATCTCCGCCACAAACTCTCAATGGCCAAACAAACCTGTAATCATTAGTGCTACCTTTCTCTCTATCATTGAATATCCCCTGTAAGTCCTATACTGCATAGTTCACACATCTTTGAGCAATATTCTAGGATGTATTGCACGAGTGTTTTCAAAGCAGTTTCTTTCATATACTGATTGTATTTCCCTAGTGTTCTAACAATGAACCGCAGTCTGCCCCTGTTTTATCTAAGACTGAGGCTGTGTAATCTTTCCACTTTATATCCCTGAGAAGTATTACACCTAGGCATTTGTATGAGTTGACTGATTCCAACTGTGACTCATTGATATTGTAGTCACAGGCTATCATGTTGTTTTTGTTTTTATGAAGAGCACCATTTTACACTTCTGAAAATTTAAAGCAGTCTTTCCACGATTTTGAATTTTTTCAAGATCTAACTGAATATCCGTGCAGTTTTTTCCCCCCAAGACATTATACACTGAGGTGACGAAAGTAACGTGACAGCAATATGCACATACACAGATGGTGGTAGTATCACGTACACAAGGTATAAAAGGACACTGCATTGGTGGAGCTACCTGTGTCATGTGAAAAGGTTTCCTACGTGACTATGGCCGCATGACGGGAATTAACAGATTCTGTACATGTAATAGTAGTTGGAGCTACATGCATGGGACATTCTATTCCAGAAATCATAATGGAATTCAATATTCTGAGAGCCACAGTGTCAAGGGTGTGCCAAGAATACCAAATTTCCGGCATTAGCTCTCACCATGGCCAACACAGTGGCCAACAGCCTTCAGTTAATACGGAGGGCAGAGGTGTTTGTGTAGATTTGTCAGTGCTAACAGACAAGCAACACTGCATGAAACAACCATAGAAATCTGTGGGACATATGATGACCATATCTGTTAGGAGAGTGCGCTGAAATCTGGCGTTCTTGGGCTATGGCAGCAGACGACCCACGCAAGTACATTTGCTAACAGCACATCACCTGCAGTGCCTCCCCTGGCCTGGTGACCTTATCAATTGAACCCTAGACGAGTGAAAACTGTAGCCTGGTCAGACGAGTCTCCATTTTGGTTGGTAACAGCTGGTGGCAGGGTTTGAGTGTGGCACAGACCCCACGAAGCCATGTACTCAAGTTCTGAACAAGGCACTGTGCAAGCTGCTGGTGGTTTCACAATGGTATGAGTTGTGTTTATGTGGAATGCGCTGGGTCTTCTGGTCCAACTGAACCGATCATTGATGGGAAATAGTTATGTTTGGCTACCTGGAGACCATTTGCAACAATTCATGGGCCTCATGTTCCCAAACAAAGATGGAATATTTATAGATAACAATGTGACATGTCACTGGGCTGCAATTGTTTGCGATGGTCTGAAGAACATTCAGGATAATTGGAGCAAACAATCTGGCCACTCAGATTGCACGACATGAATCCCATCTAACATTTATGGGACATAACTGAAATGTCAGTTTGTACAAAAAATCCTGCACTGGCAACACTCCGCACTTATGGATGGTTAGAGGCAGTATGGCTCAGTATTTCTGCAGGGGACATCCATCAACTTGTCGAGTCCAGGTAAGATCGAGTTGCTGCAGTACACTGGGCAATAAGAGGTGCAACATGATATTACGAGGTATCCCATGACTTTTGTCACCTCAGTGTACACAACTATATCATCTGTGTGGTGTGCGTACTGTAAGACATTCGGTACCATCAGATTATTTGACTTGTCGCTCTAACGAAGTAGGCGAGTGTCAGCAATATGTCTCGTGGTCTTATCGTGGCGTGTTTATCTCCTGCCGTTAGGTCAGACAATAGAAATGCCACTTGCACGCTTAGAGTAGCAGATTGACAATGACCAACTTTAAACAGAACTTGATTAATTTTTGCACACATTTATTAAAATAATAAAAAGGATAGACATTACATAACTTGATTCTGGATGCCGTTTACAATTGACAATCTGAAGTTCCTTTGGTCTTGGTGCATTAATCTTATTCTCACATATCTCTGATACTTGACAAAGTGTCTATACATTCCTCTTCATGGCTATGTGCAGGAATATGATAATCTTATTAGGCGCAGACTAAAACTTGACTATAGACTGGTACAGACTAATGCAGACTGACTAATCGGAGGTCTGTACACTCGTTATAATACCTCGAGCGTTCATGTATCACTACGCGAGTGTGATCCGCGAGGAGAAAAGGTTCTACGTTAGCAGCAATCTCATTGCCTGCGTTACATATTAATACGCGGATCAGCAGGAGCAGAATTTGGTCCATCTCTAAGACAGCGCCATCTCGTAGTGCGGAGACGGACGAGCGCTGTGCCTGTGCTGTTGTGCTTAGCGGTGCGCTCTCTATTGGGAAAGTTGTGTACGCACTGACTACGCGGAACTATGTACACAACAATCTGCAAAGAGTCTGAGGTTACTAAAACATTGTACACAAGGTCACTACTACACAAAATTAACAACAGGGGTCCCAACACATTTCCCTGCGGCACACTTTAAGTTACTTTCAAATCTGTTTATTACTCTCCATCCACGATAACCTGCTGCATCCTTCCTACCAAGAAATCCTCAATCCAGTCATCATTTTCACCTGATACCTCATATGATTGCACTTGTCGGATATGGAAAAATAATACAACTATCTGATTGCCTTGATCCAAGGTGAGAAAACTTCGAGTTGGGTTTTACATGGTCATTGTTTTTGGAATCCATGTTGTTTGACATGGATGAGATACAACATTATGTTTGAAATCAGAATATGTTCTAAAATTCTACAACAAAAGGATCTCAAGGATATTGGACATTAATTTTATGGTTTACTTCTGATATGCTTCTTGGTATGAGTGTGACCTGCGCTTTCTTCCAGTCACTGGGAAGCGTTTCTTGTCGAAGGATCTGTGACAGATTATGGTAAAAAGGGGGCTAACTAAGACAGAAATCTGGTATAGCATCTGATTGGGTGTTGAAACTTAGTTAAATTTTAGTCGTTTCAGCTGTTCCTCAACACCACTGACACTAATATCTGTGTCACTTCTCTTTACAATGGTGCAAAAATTATGTAGAATTAGGTACAGAATGGTAATGTTACCAATGACAGTACCACTAAAGGGTAGTTACTAAAGCTGGTTTTCCAAAATTCCTTCATCAAAGAAGACAAGATAAACAGTTCAGAATTCGAAGCAAGAACTGTTGCCAACATGATGAACTTAGAAGTAGATATCCTCAGTATGGTGAAATGACTCAAATCATTTAATAAAGGCAAGTCTTCCCGTCCAGACTGTACACAAATTAGGTTTCTTCCAGAGTATGCTGATGTAATAGCTCCATATTTTGTGACCATAAATAATGACTGGATCGATGAATGATCAGTACCAAAAAATGGAAAGTTGCACGTGTCATTCCAATAATTCACTGAATTACAGACTATTGTCATGGATGTTGATTTATAGTATGATTCTGGAACACAATTATACTGTGTCAGAAAATTATGAATTACCTCCAAGAAAATGATCCACTGACACATAGCACAGATTCAGTTTGATCTTTCTTGTGCAGCACACTTAGCTCTTTATTTTCACGAAGTAATAAGTACTATCAACAGGCTATCTATCTCAAATTAATTCCATATTTCTAGATTTCCTGAAGGCATCTGATACCATTCTTCACATGTGACTTGTAATCAAACTGCATGCCTATGGAGTCTCATCTTAATTGTGTGAATGGATTTGTGATTTCCTGTCAGAAAGGTCAAATTTGGTAGTAAGTGATGGAGAGTCATTGAGTAAAACAGAAGTGATGTGTGGCGTTCTCCAAGGAAGCGTTGTAAGCATTCTGCCATTCCTAATCTATATAAACAATTTAGGAGACAGAATGAGCAGTCCTCTTAGATTGTTTGTAGCTGACGCTATCATTTATCGTCTCATAAAGTCATCAGAAATCAAAACTAACTGCAAAATGATTTAGCTGAAATATTGGAAAGGTGAAAGAAGTGGCAATTGATTGTATATAATGAAATGTGTGAGTTCATCAACATGAGTACTAAAAGGAATCCGTTAAATTTCGGTTACATGATAAATCACACAAATCCAAAGGCTGTCAATTCAACTAAGTATCTAGGGATAAGAGTTATGATCACATATATAATTTTGTGTGGAAGGCAATCCAAAGATGGTGTTTTATTGCCAGAAAAGAAGGTGCAACAGTTTTGCTAAAGAGAGTCCCTATACTACACTTGCCCATCCTCTGCCAGGGCATTGCTGTGTGGTATGGGATGCTTACCAGATAGGATTGACGGGGGCCATCGAAAAAGTCCAAAGAAGGGTAGATTGTTTGGTATCATCGCTAAATAGGGGAGAGAGTCACGGGTATGACAGCCAAGTTGGGGCAGCAATCATTAAAAGAAAGGCATTCTTCGTTGTGGTGGGTTCTCTTCATGAAATTTAAATCTGCAACTTTCTCACTCCATTGCGAAAATATTCCATTGAAAATGATCATTATGATAAAATAAGAGAAATCAGAAGTCTTATAGGACTTAGGTGTTCATCTTTCCGACGCACTGTTCAAGAGTGGAACGGTAGAGAAATAGTGTGAACATATTTAGTGAATCCTCAGCCAGGCATTTAAATGTGAATTGCAGAGTAGTCATATTTATATAGATGCAGACATACATCATAAAAGAAGAAAAGTAGGATATAAACATTAAATCAAGTAGACCCAGTGTCACATATGTACATGCAAGGGAATATCAGAGCATTATGTTGACAATTGGTGGCACTCTTGCTCTTCTTTCAGCCGTAAGATATTTTGTTAATGTTGCACATTTGCATGGCAGCACCAACGCAGCTCAGACAGGGCCACACAGCACCCCACAATGGCCAGAGGGAGGGGTAAGCGAAGACTCGGAACGCAGCAGGCTGCGACATAGTGAGCAAGTAGTTTCCAGATAAACTGGGCGCAAATTGCACAGATTTCTCATTGGGTCCAAATTTCATTGGGTGCAGCTTTCTGGTAAAACAGCAACCAGCCAAAAGTATGGTTTGAAAAAGTTCATTTAAATCAAACCATTATCAGTTTCAGATTTATTACAAATCAATCTTCAGGTGGCCATTACTGATTTTCTTGCTTTCCTGGGGCCTTGTTTTGTAGCCATTATTGTTTTTGTTCACCAAGATAAACAAAAAGTTTTTTCTTTCAAAATTCGAAAAACTGAAATCCATCATTTTTTTAAACCATACTTGTGGCTGGCTGCTGCTTTAAAGTATAAACCTTCTAACTGTACTACAACCACAGTTCTCATTATATCCAGTGATATCAAGATGTTCCCTGAAAGTAATACACCAAACTTTTAAATGTCGTATTCAAGTAAACACCACACTCCAGTTCAGAAATAAGGCATCTAAATAAGATGATTTTCAAACATCCAAAACAGATATTCAAGACAAAGTGCTTGGTATAGGGGCGTACCAGATACAATGAAAGGTTGTCTAAAGAGACTATTAGTACGACTTAATTGTACTTTCTTGAGAAAAAACTGGACTGGTATGAGGAAAGATGCTGGCATCTGCTGTTAGGAGAATACCGTGGATAACATACTACTTATTTACTGTGGAAGTAGTTATCAGTTTCAGGTGTTACCTTGTGGGATAAACATCCCTGTACCTGTACTTATTCAAATGCAAAAACTCTCATTCAATACACTGGCAATGCAGAAGATACCAGACCATGTATCTAAAAGCCAAAGTTGTGACACTTTGAGGCATCTGAAACATCTGACCAGACAGAAAAAGTGGGGTGAATGGAGTTATTGTTGCCCAACGGTTGTGCCCGGGCACTCTAGCTTGTTATGATTTCCGGGCTGACGTGCTGCTGAGGGAAACACACAAGCCAACCTGGCTCACATATATTACTACCTAATGTAGACCCTTAGTCTCAGTATGTCCATTATGCTCAGTACCATCCAGGTGTGCACAGTATGCCAAGGACACAGTCAGTGTCTGGCAATAACTACAACTAGAAGACCCTCATAGTTCAAGATGAAGGAGCCAGCTGCCACTGACAGGCTTTACTGCCATTAGCTGCAGGCCTAAACCTAAGCTACAGTCTCTATGTTGTCAACTTGGCATCTTCGCACCAATGAGTCACCCGTCGGGAAACTACCCTCTTCTCATGGCCACCTCCCTGGTGAGTCACAGGTTTGAGCGGCCATCTACATGCTGAGATACATCATAACTATCCACTGGCCCCTGCAGGCCTACAGTGTTGCTGCCCAATGCCCAGAGTGGACACACGCCATCATTTAAGGCACCTCGTACATCCGTTGCTGCTCACGTGTCACCTTGCTTCAGCGCTCACTAGCTGTGCTGACACCAGAGTTCGCTGGCATTAACACCTGCCACCTTCCAGTGGACAACTGCTGATGCTGGAAAACTACAGTGAACTTGGCCATCTACATTCAGAAATCACTGACACTCTCCCCAGTTACGATTATGTCATTGTAACTGTCATGAATAAACAACTTTCTTAACCAGGAGTGTTTTACTGACCACCCACCATTCGATTTCGGCCAGCATCACCACTGCACCACATCCAGGTGGGGAAACAGCACTCCATAGTGACTTGCCAAGAAGCCCAATTCACCCACACCATAAGGGTTACGTCCCAATCCCTACGTTTTGATGTCACATGATTTCAGTGACAGTAGTAGTTACTACAATGCCAATGGCTGCCATTTGTGGAGAGGATGCTCCAGCCACAACGTCATTGCCAGCTCAAGTTTGAAGATCCAACATCAGAGTATAGTGAATGGACTTGCTATTTTTCTGATGCTCCTATGTACTTTTGCACAAATATGGTGGGAAGAATAGAGTGTCATAGTAATTTAAAGGTGATGTTTGTGAATTCTGAGTGTTCTACCAACCTTCTTTCTCAGTTCAAAGATAATACCAGCGTTGACTATAATAGCACATGACAAGTAAGATGCACACAGTGTAATTTGTCAGGACAAGAATTGCTTTGTTGTCAGTCATTACCAATTACATGTATGAGGTTCATTCAAATGAAACCTGTTCACTGTGTCTAATTTTGCCTAACATGTAAGGTGGCACCATGTAACTGCAGGTATGGTGGCACCATCTACTGGCAGAGAGACTGATGCATGCACACCGTTTGATGTTGCAGAGCACCAGTGTGGTTTCACGACAAAGAGAAGTTGGTCACACAAGCTATCATCCACTACCGAGCAAGCAGGAACAACAAGGAGCGATTTCGATTTTTGGCAGCAGAGGGAGTTGGAGGCCGTAAAACGCATCATCAATGGATAAAGGCTGTGTTGAGTCGTTCAAGTGTTGTGGAATGGTGCAAACGATTCCTTGAGCGGTGCGAGTAACTGTAAGATGATGCTTGTCCTGGACAGGTTCATCATGTCATCACACCAGAAATGGTTACGGAAGTGAATGCTTTAGTCTTTGACAACCGCAGAACCACCATGGACGAGATACATCAGGTACTGGGTATTAGCGTGGGCACCACCCATACCATAATGCATTAACACTTGAACTTTTGAAAAGTCTGTGTGCACTAGGTTACCCACCAACTGACCGCCAAACAGCGCAATACTCGGATGGTGCTGTCTTTCAGTCATCTGCAACAGTATCATGAGGACGAATATGGCTTTCTGACACGTATTGTCACAGGTGACGAAACATGGCGTAACCATTTTGAACTGGAAAGCAAGCATATGAGCAAGCTCAGTGGAAACATGCAACTTCACCACCTCCAAAGAAATCAAAGGCTGTGCACACCAGTTCTGGTAAGGTCATGATGTCCTCCTTTTTTGATGACAAGGGCCCACTGCTTGTCGATTTCCTGGAATGGGGAACCACCATCAATGTCCAGCATTATCAAGCCACTTTACAGAACCTTAGATGAGCCATCAAGTCAAAACACTGAGGCATGTTGTCCAATGGCGTTATCCTCCTGCATGATAAAGCCTGCCCACACACGGCCAATGCGGTGAAGATGACATTGCAGCAGTTTCGGTGGGAAATGCTGGAATGTCCACCGTACAGTCCCAACCTTTCACCATGTTACTTTCATGTGTTTGGACCTCTCAAACAAGCTACCCCCCAGCAGCCTACTAGCTTTTTCAAGGATGGAATCGATTGGCTAGTGTCGCAATGGGATAAATGTGCCAACAGTTTTGGCAACCATTTTTGAGTATGTGTACTGTGTCTAACTACATTTTTGAGTTAATAACGTTACTTTAGACTAGTGGCCGGGTTTCATTTGAATGCCCCTTATAGTATGTGCCGACACTATGTCCATTATGCTCA
This sequence comes from Schistocerca piceifrons, assembly GCF_021461385.2. Lineage (NCBI taxonomy): Eukaryota > Metazoa > Arthropoda > Insecta > Orthoptera > Acrididae > Schistocerca > Schistocerca piceifrons. The sequence goes on along the minus strand of NC_060149.1, from coordinate 478,707,887 downwards.
GTAATTTAAACAGTCAAGATGCAGTATACTATTTGGGGGATTGAGTGCCTGAATACTGGTGAGTTTCCTCAAACAGGTTCATCATTTTTACTGTTCCTTTCTACCGTCAGCACTTCTTTTATTTCCAGGTACTGGTTTTTCTACAGTAGAAATACAGCACTGGAACTATCACTGGTTTAGACAGTTCTTAGGTGAGGCACTGTTACGCAACTCTTACTCTCTGAGCAAAATTTAATGGTTGCTTCTAATCCTTTTTTGTCTGATATTTGTAATTTCATCAAAACCCAATGTGTAATTGATGAACATGATTCTTCTGACAAGTGTTCTTGGAAATATTGTGTCAGTCCATCAGTTATTAGGTATAAATCACTAATTTCACTGTCATTCAGTGCTACTTAAAATCTGTATTTTTGGTGCACATACTGAACTTAAATGTTGCATCTCATCTAAAAGTTCTAAAGATCCACATTTAATTTCAATTTCTTGTCAAAAGTGAGTGGTTAAAAACTATCTGAAAATTTTTGTCTCAAAATTAACAGAGCTAGAACACACAATCCAAAATAGTTCATTTTTGCTAACATCTTCCTCCATGCAAAGATTTTAATTTTCAAACTATCTGTCTTTCCTGTCACTACATAATTTGCATTTCCTACCACAAAAAGTTTACTTTCAAAACTGAAGCAAATATCACAGCAGCAGTTATATTACTGCAGCAAAATTAGAATCTGGAACAAAAATACAAGCAGTTCTAATAGAGGAATATTTGACACTAATAGCAACTGTGCAAAATATTAAAAAAAAGCACTCAAAAAAGAAAAGCAATGATCTACCTCAAATTTCAGATCCCCCTTAGGTTAGATTTTTATCTACTTTCATCACTGGAGTGTTCCAAAAGATAAATTAACAAACATGAATGCAGAAACTTGGAAACAGATATAAATAACTAATTTTCTTCATTAAAGAGAAGAAACACTGAAAAATGTTTAAAACAGGTGACTAAATGTGAGACGGGTGACTGACTCCTAACCTTGAGTTTGAGTTTGAAATGGGCACTAAACAGACCACAGACTATGGAATCCTAGGAAAACTAACTGGGACTGATACAGGAAACACCTAAACTCTCGCCTGTCTGAAGTCAAAACTTCAACAAAGAATCCAGTAGGATTTGGGGAAATGGCAGACTAAGTTATGTCTGTTGTTATGACCTTGCACTTATGAAACTGTACTATCACCATGAATTTCACAAAGAGTAACAGTAACCTGAATTTGCAAAGGAAGCAGGTAAGAAAAAGACTGTTTAATGCTGCAAGGAGGAAAGGACAATGGGCAAATATCAGGAGGCTCTTGTCAAATACTACCTTGAGACCAAGCAAGTGAAATTATCATCCTGAAAGGTATTCTGTGAGGAGGTGGAAGGTACAGCTATAAGGGGCAGTCAAATGAAAACCGAACATCCGCCATAATGGGACCATGGAATTGTTCCACTCAAAAGTAATCACCACACATGTTAAGACATTTATCCAACTGGGAGAAGAGACAGTCAATTCCTTTTTCGTAGAATGCAGTTGGTCACTGACTAATCCACAACCACATCCCCTCTTGCACTTTCTTGTCTGACTGAAACCGATGTACACACGTCTTTTTTCAGGTTGCCAACAATGTGAAAATCACACAGTGAAAGATCGGGGCTGTATGGAGGATATTGCAGTGTTTCCCAACCAAATCACTGAAGCCTTTGACCAATTGACAGTGTGGGGATGGGCATTACCATGCAACTGGATGATTCCGTCTGACAGCATTCCTGGGTGTTTTGACTTTATGGTGTTTCGTAGTTCTTGGAAAGTGTTTTCATATCACTGCTCATTGATTTATCGTTCCATGCTCTTCTCCTTTGGTGAAAAAGATGTGGGATGTTACCACTGTTGACTTCACCATTTGCAGGCAGGCTGTCAGCATGTGCTGATTGGAAGCATCCTGTTGCATAACAGCACCAAATCCCACACAGCCACTTGCATGAAGGCAATGTTGCAGCAATTTGGTTGGGAAACACCGCAACTTCCTCCGGACAGCCTACAACTTTCACTGTGTGAGTTTCACATTATTGGCAACCTGAAGAAAGACACACACAGACACTGGTTTCAATTGGAGAAGGGAGTGCAAGAGTAGTTGCAGTTGTAGATCTGTCAGTGGCTGACTGCGTTCTATGAAACAGTAATTGATTGTCTTGTCCTCCAGTGACATAAATCTCTTAACACATGTAGTGATTACTTTTGAATTGAGCCATTCCATGGTACTGTTGTAGTAGGTGTTCTGTTTCCATCTGACTGCCTCTCATACATATGCCAGACTTCACAAAAATCCTCACTAGAATACCAACAAATCGAGGAGACACCCTAAGGAAGGAGGATGGTGAGTATACAAGGACAGCATGAGAGATGCTAGATGTGCTCCTCAAGACTCATTTCCCTCAATGCACTCTGGTAGATAACAGAGTCCAAGTTTCAGTCCCTGGGAGGTACTGCTTTGCAGGAAACCAAAAAGAGAACTGGGAACCTGCCAGATAATATAATGATTAAAAAAAATGAGTGGGCAGTGGGAACATTTCAAACATTCAAGTAACCATGTCCTGTCGGAATCTTACTGGTTCTATTGCAACAAGCAGGAGAGGGACTAATTAGATTCCTATGTGGACTGTTTAGAGTCAGCCTAGCAGCAGGAGTCATTCCTAATGATTGGAGGATACTGAAGGTTATTTTCATTCTGAAGCCATGGACAACTGATCATACCAAGACTAAGGATATAAGAGCAATCAGTTTGTCCTCCTTTCTGTTAAAGACATTAGAGAGACAGGTTAGTGTGCAAATTAGGGAAGGGAGGTTAACTGACATTCCTCTTCACAGATACCACCACACATAACTACAAAGCAAATTATGTGAAACAGTACTTCACCAACTTGTTGTGAATGTGGAAAAAGCACTACACTTTCAGGAAATTGTTCTCTGGCTCTTTATGGACAGCAAACGGGCCTTTAGCAATACAATATTCAAAGTCATGGTTACAGCTGCATAAGAGCATGGCATTAAGAGCACCAGGTTAAGTAAACAAAAGACAGAAGCCACAACGTTGAATGAGAAAATGGTGATCAACACCACCAGAGAGTGTATGCATGGAGGGCTTCTGTCTGCATTACTGTGGAACCTAGTGGTGAATAAATTCATTGAAGAGTTAAATACTAAAGGCTACTTTTGCCAAGTACACATAGATGATCTAATCATAGTAATACTTGACAAATTTGCCAGTAACATTAGAACAATGGCACATTAGGCATGAACTTTGTGTAAAACTGGTGAATGAAAAAGGCTCTACAGGTAAGTACCAAGAAAACTGTTGTGGTATCTTCCACTAAGAAACATGTTCAGGACACACATGAGAATCTCAAGCTCTTCAAAAAAAAGATCTCTAGGGGTAATCCTGGATGCAAAACTATCTAGGACCCCATACAGACAGAAGGCAAAAACTGCTCTTATGTGCACTAGAATGGCTTGTGGTAAAAACTGGGTTTTAAGCTAAAGAACCATGTACTGGATATACACTACTGTAATAAGAGCATAAGTTAAGAGGCTACAGAATGGTGGAAAATAAAGCACAACAAAAAGTGGCTGCTAAGAGCTTGGCAAGATGCAGATTTGTCTGCTTAGCCATAACAGATGAAATTAGTAGCACACTCACTGCTGTGATGGTAACCATGCTGGATGCTCCCATTACAGCTTTGGGTTATAATGGTGGGAGTAGCAGGGGCATACAGGTTAAAAACGCAAAATATGTGGACACCTCTAAGAAATTTAGAATACCAAACCACTACAATCAATTTAGTAAACACACGAATGATCAGGAAAATGCCAACTGACCATACAACAACTTTCAGCTGCTTACAAATCTTTCAAGGTAATGATTGGAAGTAGGGAGCAGTGGACGAATGAACTTCGAAACCGTTTGGGAGGCATAGTCTGGTTTACTGACAGATTGAAAAAGAGACGAAGGTGATGGGGCCAGAGTATATGGTGTACAGCCCATACTAGAGAGAGCAATCTCTCTAGTGAAGCAGTCCTCAGTATTCCAGGTGGAAATATAGGCTCTCAGTGTGCGCATGGAGGAGAATCTGCATACTTGGTGCAAGGATCGTGGCATCTACATTCATTCATTCAGACAGCCCAACAGCTCTGAAATCTCTATCGGCACCTGAAACTAGATCAAAGATCATTGCAGAATGACATGAAACCCCTGCGAGGCCAGTGAAAAGCTACAGCATAAGCCTGCTGATGGTCCCTCATCACTCAAAAATCAGTGGCAATGAAGGAGGTCATAGGCTGGCCAGGAACAATGCAACAACTTCATTTATTGGACAGGAACCTGTCCTAGCCATCACTAAGCAGATGGTAAGATCAAAACTACATAGCTTGATTAGCAGGCAGCACAAAGACTAATGGACTAAGAGCCAAACTCAAAATTATGGCAAGCTAACGATAGTGAAGCCATGTTTCAAGAGAATTTCTGTAGTCCTGGGCTTGAACAGCACACACATTAAACTCATGGTAGGACTTATGATTGGCCATGAGAACTTTTAGCAGCAACTCCACATGATGGACACAGATAAAGAAGTCCATGAGTGTAGACTATGCCAGTTAAACTTCCAAGGTGAAGCTTTTGAAGCCAAAAGACACGGAATTTTCAGGTAATTAATTCTTGTAGAAATTGCATGTAATAAAGAACTAGTAAAAGGACTCAGCTACTATTCTTTAAAGGTACGGACTGACTTTACTAGAATTACAGGGAAATAAACTGCATAATAAACTCAGTTCCAGTGTTGGAAACAGTGGGCTAAGACCACTGTTGTTTTGAAACTTCCTGGCAGATTAAAACTGTGTGCCCGACCGAGACTCGAACTCGGGACCTTTGCCTTTCGCGGGCAAGTGCTCTACCATCTGAGCTACCGAAGCACGACTCACGACCGGTACTCACAGCTTTACTTCTGTCAGTATCCGTCTCCTACCTTCCAAACTTTACAGAAGCTCTCCTGCGAACCTTGCAGAACTAGCACTCCTGAAAGAAAGGATACTGCGGAGACATGGCTTAGCCACAGCCTGGGGGATGTTTCCAGAATGAGATTTTCACTCTGCAGCGGAGTGTGCGCTGATATGAAACTTCCTGGCAGATTAAAACTGTGTGCCCGACCGAGACTCGAACTCGGGACCTTTGCCTTTCGCGGGCAAGTGCTCTACCATCTGAGCTACCGAAGCACGACTCACGACCGGTACTCACAGCTTTACTTCTGCCAGTATCCGTCTCCTACCTTCCAAACTTTACAGAAGCTCTCCTGCGAACCTTGCAGAACTAGCACTCCTGAAAGAAAGGATACTGCAGAGACATGGCTTAGCCACAGCCTGGGGGATGTTTCCAGAATGAGATTTTCACTCTGCAGCGGAGTGTGCGCTGATATGAAACTTCCTGGCAGATTAAAACTGTGTGCCCGACCGAGACTCGAACTCGGGACCTTTGCCTTTCGCGGGCAAGTGCTCTACCATCTGAGCTACCGAAGCACGACTCACGACCGGTACTCACAGCTTTACTTCTGCCAGTATCCGTCTCCTACCTTCCAAACTTTACAGAAGCTCTCCTGCGAACCTTGCAGAACTAGCACTCCTGAAAGAAAGGATACTGCGGAGACATGGCTTAGCCACAGCCTGGGGGATGTTTCCAGAATGAGATTTTCACTCTGCAGCGGAGTGTGCGCTGATATGAAACTTCCTGGCAGATTAAAACTGTGTGCCCGACCGAGACTCGAACTCGGGACCTTTGCCTTTCGCGGGCAAGTGCTCTACCATCTGAGCCACCGAAGCACGACTCACGACCGGTACTCACAGCTTTACTTCTGCCAGTATCCGTCTCCTACCTTCCAAACTTTACAGAAGCTCTCCTGCGAACCTTGCAGAACTAGCACTCCTGAAAGAAAGGATACTGCGGAGACATGGCTTAGCCACAGCCTGGGGAATGTTTCCAGAATGAGATTTTCACTCTGCAGCGGAGTGTGCGCTGAAATGAAACTTCCTGGCAGATTAAAACTGTGTGCCCGACCGAGACTCGAACTCGGGACCTTTGCCTTTCGCGGGCAAGTGCTCTACCATCTGAGCTACCGAAGCACGACTCACGACCGGTACTCACAGCTTTACTTCTGCCAGTATCCGTCTCCTACCTTCCAAACTTTACAGAAGCTCTCCTGCGAACCTTGCAGAACTAGCACTCCTGAAAGAAAGGATACTGCGGAGACATGGCTTAGCCACAGCCTGGGGGATGTTTCCAGAATGAGATTTTCACTCTGCAGCGGAGTGTGCGCTGATATGAAACTTCCTGGCAGATTAAAACTGTGTGCCCGACCGAGACTCGAACTCGGGACCTTTGCCTTTCGCGGGCAAGTGCTCTACCATCTGAGCTACCGAAGCACGACTCACGACCGGTACTCACAGCTTTACTTCTGCCAGTATCCGTCTCCTACCTTCCAAACTTTACAGAAGCTCTCCTGCGAACCTTGCAGAACTAGCACTCCTGAAAGAAAGGATACTGCAGAGACATGGCTTAGCCACAGCCTGGGGGATGTTTCCAGAATGAGATTTTCACTCTGCAGCGGAGTGTGCGCTGATATGAAACTTCCTGGCAGATTAAAACTGTGTGCCCGACCGAGACTCGAACTCGGGACCTTTGCCTTTCGCGGGCAAGTGCTCTACCATCTGAGCTACCGAAGCACGACTCACGACCGGTACTCACAGCTTTACTTCTGCCAGTATCCGTCTCCTACCTTCCAAACTTTACAGAAGCTCTCCTGCGAACCTTGCAGAACTAGCACTCCTGAAAGAAAGGATACTGCGGAGACATGGCTTAGCCACAGCCTGGGGGATGTTTCCAGAATGAGATTTTCACTCTGCAGCGGAGTGTGCGCTGATATGAAACTTCCTGGCAGATTAAAACTGTGTGCCCGACCGAGACTCGAACTCGGGACCTTTGCCTTTCGCGGGCAAGTGCTCTTCCATCTGAGCTACCGAAGCACGACTCACGACCGGTACTCACAGCTTTACTTCTGCCAGTATCCGTCTCCTACCTTCCAAACTTTACAGAAGCTCTCCTGCGAACCTTGCAGAACTAGCACTCCTGAAAGAAAGGATACTGCGGAGACATGGCTTAGCCACAGCCTGGGGGATGTTTCCAGAATGAGATTTTCACTCTGCAGCGGAGTGTGCGCTGATATGAAACTTCCTGGCAGATTAAAACTGTGTGCCCGACCGAGACTCGAACTCGGGACCTTTGCCTTTCGCGGGCAAGTGCTCTACCATCTGAGCTACCGAAGCACGACTCACGACCGGTACTCACAGCTTTACTTCTGCCAGTATCCGTCTCCTACCTTCCAAACTTTACAGAAGCTCTCCTGCGAACCTTGCAGAACTAGAACTCCTGAAAGAAAGGATACTGCGGAGACATGGCTTAGCCACAGCCTGGGGGATGTTTCCAGAATGAGATTTTCACTCTGCAGCGGAGTGTGCGCTGATATGAAACTTCCTGGCAGATTAAAACTGTGTGCCCGACCGAGACTCGAACTCGGGACCTTTGCCTTTCGCGGGCAAGTGCTCTACCATCTGAGCTACCGAAGCACGACTCACGACCGGTACTCACAGCTTTACTTCTGCCAGTATCCGTCTCCTACCTTCCAAACTTTACAGAAGCTCTCCTGCGAACCTTGCAGAACTAGCACTCCTGAAAGAAAGGATACTGCGGAGACATGGCTTAGCCACAGCCTGGGGGATGTTTCCAGAATGAGATTTTCACTCTGCAGCGGAGTGTGCGCTGATATGAAACTTCCTGGCAGATTAAAACTGTGTGCCCGACCGAGACTCGAACTCGGGACCTTTGCCTTTCGCGGGCAAGTGCTCTACCATCTGAGCTACCGAAGCACGACTCACGACCGGTACTCACAGCTTTACTTCTGCCAGTATCCGTCTCCTACCTTCCAAACTTTACAGAAGCTCTCCTGCGAACCTTGCAGAACTAGCACTCCTGAAAGAAAGGATACTGCGGAGACATGGCTTAGCCACAGCCTGGGGGATGTTTCCAGAATGAGATTTTCACTCTGCAGCGGAGTGTGCGCTGATATGAAACTTCCTGGCAGATTAAAACTGTGTGCCCGACCGAGACTCGAACTCGGGACCTTTGCCTTTCGCGGGCAAGTGCTCTACCATCTGAGCTACCGAAGCACGACTCACGACCGGTACTCACAGCTTTACTTCTGCCAGTATCCGTCTCCTACCTTCCAAACTTTACAGAAGCTCTCCTGCGAACCTTGCAGAAGTAGCACTCCTGAAAGAAAGGATACTGCGGAGACATGGCTTAGCCACAGACTGGGGGATGTTTCCAGAATGAGATTTTCACTCTGCAGCGGAGTGTGCGCTGATATGAAGCTTCCTGGCAGATTGTAACTGTGTGCCCGACCGAGACTCGAACTCGGGACCTTTGCCTTTCGCGGGCAAGTGCTCTACCATCTGAGCTACCGAAGCACGACTCACGACCGGTACTCACAGCTTTACTTCTGCCAGTATCCGTCTCCTACCTTCCAAACTTTACAGAAGCTCTCCTGCGAACCTTGCAGAACTAGCACTCCTGAAAGAAAGGATACTGCGGAGACATGGCTTAGCCACAGCCTGGGGGATGTTTCCAGAATGAGATTTTCACTCTGCAGCGGAGTGTGCGCTGATATGAAACTTCCTGGCAGATTAAAACTGTGTGCCCGACCGAGACTCGAACTCGGGACCTTTGCCTTTCGCGGGCAAGTGCTCTACCATCTGAGCTACCGAAGCACGACTCACGACCGGTACTCACAGCTTTACTTCTGCCAGTATCCGTCTCCTACCTTCCAAACTTTACAGAAGCTCTCCTGCGAACCTTGCAGAACTAGCACTCCTGAAAGAAAGGATACTGCGGAGACATGGCTTAGCCACAGCCTGGGGGATGTTTCCAGAATGAGATTTTCACTCTGCAGCGGAGTGTGCGCTGATATGAAACTTCCTGGCAGATTAAAACTGTGTGCCCGACCGAGACTCGAACTCGGGACCTTTGCCTTTCGCGGGCAAGTGCTCTACCATCTGAGCCACCGAAGCACGACTCACGACCGGTACTCACAGCTTTACTTCTGCCAGTATCCGTCTCCTACCTTCCAAACTTTACAGAAGCTCTCCTGCGAACCTTGCAGAACTAGCACTCCTGAAAGAAAGGATACTGCGGAGACATGGCTTAGCCACAGCCTGGGGGATGTTTCCAGAATGAGATTTTCACTCTGCAGCGGAGTGTGCGCTGATATGAAACTTCCTGGCAGATTAAAACTGTGTGCCCGACCGAGACTCGAACTCGGGACCTTTGCCTTTCGCGGGCAAGTGCTCTACCATCTGAGCTACCGAAGCACGACTCACGACCGGTACTCACAGCTTTACTTCTGCCAGTATCCGTCTCCTACCTTCCAAACTTTACAGAAGCTTTCCTGCGAACCTTGCAGAACTAGCACTCCTGAAAGAAAGGATACTGCGGAGACATGGCTTAGCCACAGCCTGGGGGATGTTTCCAGAATGAGATTTTCACTCTGCAGCGGAGTGTGCGCTGATATGAAACTTCCTGGCAGATTAAAACTGTGTGCCCGACCGAGACTCGAACTCGGGACCTTTGCCTTTCGCGGGCAAGTGCTCTACCATCTGAGCTACCGAAGCACGACTCACGACCGGTACTCACAGCTTTACTTCTGCCAGTATCCGTCTCCTACCTTCCAAACTTTACAGAAGCTCTCCTGCGAACCTTGCAGAACTAGCAATCCTGAAAGAAAGGATACTGCGGAGACATGGCTTAGCCACAGCCTGGGGGATGTTTCCAGAATGAGATTTTCACTCTGCAGCGGAGTGTGCGCTGATATGAAACTTCCTGGCAGATTAAAACTGTGTGCCCGACCAAGACTCGAACTCGGGACCTTTGCCTTTCGCGGGCAAGTGCTCTACCATCTGAGCTACCGAAGCACGACTCACGACCGGTACTCACAGCTTTACTTCTGCCAGTATCCGTCTCCTACCTTCCAAACTTTACAGAAGCTCTCCTGCGAACCTTGCAGAACTAGCACTCCTGAAAGAAAGGATACTGCGGAGACATGGCTTAGCCACAGCCTGGGGGATGTTTCCAGAATGAGATTTTCACTCAGCAGGAGAGTGTGCGCTGATATGAAACTTCCTGGCAGATTGTAACTGTGTGCCCGACCGAGACTCGAACTCGGGACCTTTGCCTTTCGCGGGCAAGTGCTCTACCATCTGAGCTACCGAAGCTCGACTCACGACCGGTACTCACAGCTTTACTTCTGCCAGTATCCGTCTCCTACATTCCAAACTTTACAGAAGCTCTCCTGCGAACCTTGCAGAACTAGCACTCCTGAAAGAAAGGATACTGCGGAGACATGGCTTAGCCACAGCCTGGGGGATGTTTCCAGAATGAGATTTTCACTCTGCAGCGGAGTGTGCGCTGATATGAAACTTCCTGGCAGATTAAAACTGTGTGCCCGACCGAGACTCGAACTCGGGACCTTTGCCTTTCGCGGGCAAGTGCTCTACCATCTGAGCTACCGAAGCACGACTCACGACCGGTACTCACAGCTTTACTTCTGCCAGTATCCGTCTCCTACCTTCCAAACTTTACAGAAGCTCTCCTGCGAACCTTGCAGAACTAGCACTCCTGAAAGAAAGGATACTGCAGAGACATGGCTTAGCCACAGCCTGGGGGATGTTTCCAGAATGAGATTTTCACTCTGCAGCGGAGTGCGCGCTGATATGAAACTTCCTGGCAGATTAAAACTGTGTGCCCGACCGAGACTCGAACTCGGGACCTTTGCCTTTCGCGGGCAAGTGCTCTACCATCTGAGCTACCGAAGCACGACTCACGACCGGTACTCACAGCTTTACTTCTGCCAGTATCCGTCCCCTACCTTCCAAACTTTACAGAAGCTCTCCTGCGAACCTTGCAGAACTAGCACTCCTGAAAGAAAGGATACTGCGGAGACATGGCTTAGCCACAGCCTGGGGGATGTTTCCAGAATGAGATTTTCACTCTGCAGCGGAGTGTGCGCTGATATGAAACTTCCTGGCAGATTAAAACTGTGTGCCCGACCGAGACTCGAACTCGGGACCTTTGCCTTTCGCGGGCAAGTGCTCTACCATCTGAGCTACCGAAGCACGACTCACGACCGGTACTCACAGCTTTACTTCTGCCAGTATCCGTCTCCTACCTTCCAAACTTTACAGAAGCTCTCCTGCGAACCTTGCAGAACTAGCACTCCTGAAAGAAAGGATACTGCGGAGACATGGCTTAGCCACAGCCTGGGGGATGTTTCCAGAATGAGATTTTCACTCTGCAGCGGAGTGTGCGCTGATATGAAACTTCCTGGCAGATTAAAACTGTGTGCCCGACCGAGACTCGAACTCGGGACCTTTGCCTTTCGCGGGCAAGTGCTCTACCATCTGAGCTACCGAAGCACGACTCACGACCGGTACTCACAGCTTTACTTCTGCCAGTATCCGTCTCCTACCTTCCAAACTTTACAGAAGCTCTCCTGCGAACCTTGCAGAACTAGCACTCCTGAAAGAAAGGATACTGCGGAGACATGGCTTAGCCACAGCCTGGGGGATGTTTCCAGAATGAGATTTTCACTCTGCAGCGGAGTGTGCGCTGATATGAAACTTCCTGGCAGATTAAAACTGTGTGCCCGACCGAGACTCGAACTCGGGACCTTTGCCTTTCGCGGGCAAGTGCTCTACCATCTGAGCTACCGAAGCACGACTCACGACCGGTACTCACAGCTTTACTTCTGCCAGTATCCGTCTCCTACCTTCCAAACTTTACAGAAGCTCTCCTGCGAACCTTGCAGAACTAGCACTCCTGAAAGAAAGGATACTGCGGAGACATGGCTTAGCCACAGCCTGGGGGATGTTTCCAGAATGAGATTTTCACTCTGCAGCGGAGTGTGCGCTGATATGAAACTTCCTGGCAGATTAAAACTGTGTGCCCGACCGAGACTCGAACTCGGGACCTTTGCCTTTCGCGGGCAAGTGCTCTACCATCTGAGCTACCGAAGCACGACTCACGACCGGTACTCACAGCTTTACTTCTGCCAGTATCCGTCTCCTACCTTCCAAACTTTACAGAAGCTCTCCTGCGAACCTTGCAGAACTAGCACTCCTGAAAGAAAGGATACTGCGGAGACATGGCTTAGCCACAGCCTGGGGGATGTTTCCAGAATGAGATTTTCACTCTGCAGCGGAGTGTGCGCTGATATGAAACTTCCTGGCAGATTAAAACTGTGTGCCCGACCGAGACTCGAACTCGGGACCTTTGCCTTTCATTCTGGAAACATCCCCCAGGCTGTGGCTAAGCCATGTCTCCGCAGTATCCTTTCTTTCAGGAGTGCTAGTTCTGCAAGGTTCGCAGGAGAGCTTCTGTAAAGTTTGGAAGGTAGGAGACGGATACTGGCAGAAGTAAAGCTGTGAGTACCGGTCGTGAGTCGTGCTTCGGTAGCTCAGATGGTAGAGCACTTGCCCGCGAAAGGCAAAGGTCCCGAGTTCGAGTCTCGGTCGGGCACACAGTTTTAATCTGCCAGGAAGTTTCATATCAGCGCACACTCCGCTGCAGAGTGAAAATCTCATTCCCACTGTTGTTTTGTCTCCCTGTGTAAATCAATTAATTGATCAATCAGGTATGGTAAGAAAGCATTATAAAACTGAAGAAGACATAGTTGGTTACTAAGGCACTCGAGATGTTCAGTGTCTTGGGAACCCTGCCTTCATGTTTCTTAGGTGCGGTAGCCATACCATCTTTGAATCAAATATAAGAAACTTACTAAACCTTTAAGACTTAAACTCTCTCTCTCTCTCTCTCTCTCTCTCTCTCTCTCTCTCTCCATTAACACTACACTCTGTGGGAGTAGATCACTCTTCCAATCTCTTAACTGTGAGCTACAGCTCGTGAGTTGCTGTTGCTGGGCTGGAAGAAGATGGGCTCTGATTGTGGATGTTATTCTATTTACGATCAGGGTAAAAAGGGCTACAATTTGAATAATGCACCGAGAGAAATCATTTTCCTGCTAAAATCCACCAGACAAAGCTCTACCAACTTGGTGTGGAAGAATAAATGTTGACAGTAGGCAACAAAAATCTTGCAACTTAATCTATCTGTGAAAACCTCTATTTCCAGTAACAAGTAACTCAATTATCAAAGAGAGATTCGAAAGTGCACAAATTTCTCAAATTTGTCAATAACTATGCTGCCTCTACAGGGTGTTACAAAAAGGTACGGCCAAACTTTCAGGAAACATTCCTCACACACAAAGAAAGAAAATATGTTATGTGGACATGTGTCCGGAAACGCTTACTTTCCATGTTAGAGCTCATTTTATTACTTCTCTTCAAATCACATTAATCATGGAATGGAAACACACAGCAACAGAACGTACCAGCGTGACTTCAAACACTTTGTTACAGGAAATGTTCAAAATGTCCTCCGTTAGCGAGGATACACGCATCCACCCTCCGTCGCATGGAATCCCTGATGCGCTGATGCAGCCCTGGAGAATGGCGTATTATATCACAGCCGTCCACAATACGCATGAAGAGTCTCTACATTTGGTACCGGGGTTGTGTAGACAAGAGCTTTCAAATGCCCCCATAAATGAAAGTCAAGAGGGTTGAGGTCAGGAGAGCGTGGAGGCCATGGAATTGGTCCGCCTCTACTAATCCATCGGTCACCGAATCTGTTGTTGAGAAGCGTACAAACACTTCGACTGAAATGTGCAGGAGCTCCATCACGCATGAACCACATGTTGTCTCGTACTTGTAAAGGCACATGTTCTAGCAGCACAGGTAGAGTATCTCGTATGAAATCATGCCGGTGAATCGAGGAAGTACAGTACATACTGACGAAACTAAAATGAGCTCTAACATGGAAATTAAGCGTTTCCGGACACATGTCCACATAACATCTTTTCTTTATTTGTGTGTGAGGAATGTTTCCTGAAAGTTTGGCCGTACCTTTTTGTAACACCCTGTATATAGTTACACATGTAGCAACATTATCTGTATCACTTTATACAGTTTTTAAGAAATATTTTTTGCTCCCTGTATAAAATTTAATAAAATGGAGTTAAGAGGTTTTCATTGCCTACCACTGATATGAGTGTACGCAGCTGTCCAAGGCAGCTCCAATGATGAAGCAGTGTGAAAATTACACCACCAGTTTTAAGCTGCCAAGATGTTTCAAAACACGCTACCTTCCACTGCAAAGTGAAAACTTACTCTAGAATTAGACAGCTTTTCTAAGTTACAATAATTTCCTATTAGATGTTATTCTGTAGGAAAGCCTGTTGTATAGCCACCTTCACCAGGGTCATGAGGTCACTGGCGAATTGATAACTACTAAATCCAAACTGAGAATACTTAAGAAGCTTTCTGGTTTTTAGGAGTCAGACAAGAGGATAGTTTAACAACAGTCCCTTTTGTTGTGTCTATCTACAACTCAGCATTTCTGTTGTATGGTGAGGTGCAACTTTCCTTTTCATAATAGTGTTACATTCCATCCTGGATTTTCCATTGTTTGATTTTAACATGATCTGTTGTACATAGCTAGTTAAAACTACAGCTTGGTAACCATTGGGGAATGTTCAGTCCTGCCCTTGTTCGAGGACAGGGACCAAAACTGCCTCCCTCCATGAGTTAGCAAATTGTTGTGTCTGCCATAGTTTATTCAAAAGTTCTAGCTAGATTTCCTTCCATTTCTCTCCATGTTACCACAGCATGCTGTACTTCGAGAGGATAAGTTGGCTGTATAGCATCCAGCTAGCCTTGCTGAGTATCCACTTTGGGAGCTTATAATGAGGCACTGCTTGGTCTCTCAGATATATGCAGATGGGAAAGTGGTAGCCAAAATGCAAATCATTAAGCACTTCAGAATGAGCAGAGCATGCAAAGGTAGGAGAGAGCATTGAAAGATTCACAGCAGAGAATGAGCCCATAATAGTGCAGAAGTACTTGCTCTGTCCTGTCTTCCGGAGGTATAATATTTCTGAAGACATGAGGCTCCATACAGCCTGACTTGGGAGAAAGGTGTAGATAGAATTCTACAGCACATTACATGTATTAAACTCCCCAAAAGCACGGAAAATGTGAAGGACATGTGTAATAAGGTTCCTGAGAGATACATGAATTAAATATTCATTGGAGGAAAGGTACAGAGGGCACAGTGTCATCCTATATGGCACATACACTATAGCAGCAACTGCTTGCAAGTTGGTGCTGAGGAGGAGGAGGAGGAGCAAGTACTGGTATGTGTGTGTCCATCCTTAGTACTCTGCACAACTGACACACTTGTTACCAGACTGGACAGTTGCTTTACAATTATTTGCAGACTTGTATATTTGTGTTTATGCTGCTGATTTGCATCATACAAATGAGGCAAAGGATACTGTAAATATGAGTGGCTGTACTGATCAGCATAAGGCACTCGTTTGGTGATATTAACATACTGACCTTATTGTACATCTGCTTCTTCGACAACAGTGATCTTATTGGGCACCAATTAAGTACAAATAAATCACAGAGAATAATAGATCCTCAGTTCTAGAGGTGGCCACCTCTTAGCAATTAAAGTTCTCTGAAGATTTATTGAATAACTCACACTTTAATGCTGGAGAACATTGTAACTTTGTCATGCGGAGAAGCACTCTAATACAAACTCCTCTCTCAGAGCACGCACATGCCATTGGTGCATACACTGTAGGTGCAATGTCTGGTTGAACAGAGAAGGGAGACTGCACTGGATTTAAAAAAAAAAAAAAAAGGGCATGTCCATGTGTAAGGCAAATTTTGATGGCTGGGAATAAGAGAGATCAAATCCATGTCCAGAAAATAGCCAAGCACCCGAAAGTCATTGTAAGTAACTCCAATGGAGGGCATGAAGTACACCTCAGCCCTTAAACATGCTGCTGTTGTTTACCCACATGACCTGACATCGAGGGATGTACCACTCCATGCCACACCTAGTGAATTTTCCTGATATGTGTAATTATATAATTATATCGATCAATCCATTAATATGTACAGCTGAATTACAAGAGTACCTTCTTTTCCTATGGGAGTATTTTGCAGTTTTGATTCCAGGCAGCATGATCAATGGACCAATTGATGCAAAATTTAGGAAGTGAGCACGTGACTCCTGTTATGTGAGCTGCCCTGCCCGTTACATGCAAGTGTTCTGAGATCACATCACTGCCACTTAACACTGCAGAAGGGATTTGGCATGTATGGCTACACTTTTAGATGGAGAAAGCATGCTTTAACATACTCCAGCAAACTGGAAGAGTCAAAAGTTATAATAAAGACAGTAGTCTTTTGAAGTTGCTGTTGAAATACTTCACAATCTATCAGATGTGTGTTAATTGTTCGTTAGACCATTCTACCAGCATTTATTTGATAAGTGCTGAAAGGCATGTTAGATGATCCAGACACAGTGGAATGGAAGGTAACTGCTTAAGACTTACTGCCAGAAGTACAAAAGTGGACACACTGTTTTAGTACACAGTGGGGATAAATACAAATAATTACTTGGAGACCTATATCCTTATATACCAACTACCTACACCATATTTCCGAAACTGAAACCCTTATCCTCCAACACATGGAAGAGCACTCCAGACACCACATCCAAAAACTATAACACTTATTGAAATTCTACTGCCACTTTGGAGCACCACTACCCATCAACATCAATCACAAGCCAGTGAAGCCCTGTTAACCCTCGTGCCTTGCTGACCTTTTCTATCTGGCGCAGCTTTCAAAACTCTGTTCCAACATCCCACAAAACTAGAACCTAAAGAACCCCAAAACACTGTTGTCACACTATCTACAAAAATATCTTAAATCTTCATAAGTTTTAGTTCTTTATAAAGGCATCACCTTCAACTGCACATTCAAGTTCAACCATGGTGGACTTATCAAAGACCTACTCTTTTTCTCCTGATCCCTACAATGGAAACACTTCTTTGTGCAGATGCAGAAGCTGATCAGGCAGCATGCAGAGCTGATCCGAAACACTGACATGCAGCTTGCAGGCAGGCACCTGTGGGGCACCATTTGCCACTGGTCCCATTGTTTGCTGTGTTTGACAACAATGTAGAGAGGTGGTAAAACTAACTGGCAAATTTATGCCGTATAGCAACGTAAGAATCACATCAGATCCCATAGTCCACAGCACTCCGTTACTTAGCAGTAGTAGTAGCCTTTATGAAACTGTTCAAAAGCTATGTCAGCACATGGACCCAGAAACTTTACAATTTACCAAATTGTGCAATCTGCCGGGAGATCATTCCTGCCACTGAACACATACTGTGGCAATGCAATTGCTGTTTAACCAATATGGAAAGCATAGTGATCAGCCTGGATAGGCTGATTCTTTAAGCAGAGATGCACTTTTCATATTAGCACTGGACAAGGTGGTCCAGACTACAACTTCGGAACTGCCAGACCCTGAGTTAAGCACAATCACGAATATCGCCAAAATATTTGAGGTGTTGACAGCAGTTCAAAATGCATTTTTAGATAGTTGGCAAATAGCTCAGTTCTCCATGGTGCACTGACAAGTTAGTCCTACGGATAATGCTACGGGTGCAAACCCTGTGGAAGGAAACACTTCTTGCTCCCAAGTAGATTTCAGTCGACTTCGTAAACATCACACCCTAGCCTGGTGCCTTGGCACGTATCATGTTCCTTCGATAATGAGAGAAGTCTCCACAGCATCGGATTCGCCCAATTGTTGCTTAAGTCTTGTACAGACTGCTGGATGTGCCATGAGTGTCACTAGTCTCCACTTTTTTTTAACATGTTACAGCTGTCGCAACTGAGGGCATTCAACACCAGTCTGTAAGGGGAGGAAAACAGCACTGCAGGCCAATGTGTTGGTGTCCATCAACACACTGTGGGCGCAGAACCTAACCAAGCATTGGTGTTTCATCAAGTCTGTCTTGGCAGAACCCAATAAAGCGTCTAATAAACTCTTGACTGAGTTGGAAATCAGTGGTACTATGACTAAATTTCAGATGCATATGGGGCAGGAGTTTCCTAATTTAATCAGGATAATAACTAGTTCTACAAGAGGAAGAATATTATCAAGTGTAAAGAGTTCATTATGAAGAACTCCAGAAATTCAGTTTGAGGGGGAAAAAAAAGGAGCAGAAATCTTCAAAACTCGAGTCAAAAATGTTTGAAGTATGTTTTCCAGTTCTGTATGTAACTTGTGAATAAAAGTTGTTTGGCTTTGAAAATATTGTGTGAAATTACTGAATAGTTCTGCAGATGAAATTATGAAATGAAATTCTGTTTCCATTCTTTTTTAAAGGTATATGCCTCATTAAATAATACTGAATAGCATTCAGCTGTTCCAAAATACTATTTGCTGAGGGTCCTTAAGTAAGCCACCTTGTGGTTGTATGCCTCAAAAACTTGTGAGGTGGTATATCAAGCTTCGACTGAATTCCTTCAAATTCTTCCCAGTGAACAGGCCAACCATCAAACTAATGGTAAATACTGACCAGAAACTCAGTTGCTTCTTCATCTAAACACTCCAAAGCCTTTACAATGGCATTGCGCATTGTCTGAATGTTGCAAGTTCTGATGTTTATATCCGCAGCTCGCGGTCTAGTGGTTAGTGTTGCTCCCTCTGGATCACGGAGTCCCGGGTTCCTTTCCCGGCCAGGTTGGGGATTTTCTCTGCCCGGGGACTGGGTGTTTGTGTTGTCCTCATCATTTCATCATCATGATCACCATCCGTGACAGTGGCTAGATTGGACTGAGTAAAAATTGGGACTCTGTACGGATGCTGATGCAGTTGAGTGCCCCACAAGCCAAACATCATCATCTGATGTTTATAAGTCACCTGTCTTGGGTTTGCTGGACATTTCTACCTAAGAGCCTAAACACTTCTTTATTGGTCTGTCTGGCCCCAGCATAAGGCTTTTATTCAGAGACAAGATGGCTTCAGAAAGTGTTCCACATAATTTCTGAAATAACGTTTCACCATCTGCTTTGTCAATAAAGAAAGTTCTTGACTGATGCTTTGTTATGCGACTCTTACTCTTTGACCAAAATGTGATGGTGATCTGTAATTATTTTATCTTTAACATTGGCAGTTTTAAAAAAACTTAATGTGTTATGTGATGATTGTGTTTCCTCCAATCTATGTTCCTGGTCCCAGTCCATCAGTTATTAAGTTTCTTACTTTCTTAGACAAAAGCGAATCAACATTCAGGAGCACTATTAGGGAACACCATCTTAAAAACATTGCAAATATCATTTGACGAATCCACAGAGTAATTGACAACTACTGGTTTCATTGCCCAAATAATTTAGCAGTTGTGGAACTATCCTTGGTATTTAACATTCATATTGTTGGCACATGCAATGAGCTTCAAGGTTGTGTCTAATGTCATTCACACTTAATTTCAAAGTTACACTTACATTTTGCTGAAAGTGAGTGGTTAAAAATTGCCTGAAAACATTTTGTCTCAAAATTAATAGAGCAAGGACACGCACAACAAAATAGTACAATTCTGCTAACATTTCCCCCATGCAGAGATTTTAATTTACAAGCTATCTGTCTTTTCAAGCCAGCCACTATGGAATCTGCATTTTCCCATCTCAAAAATTTTATTTCCAAAATAGAACAGAGAATCACGCCAGTAGTTTTGTTACTACAAAAAATTATAATGTTGAACAAAAATAGCAGCAGCTGTAATAGAGGAATATTTGACACTAATAACAGTTGCATAAAATATAAAAACACTAAAAAAATAAAAAAGGAACAATTTATCTCAAATTTCAGAAGCACCTCCAAATTAGATTTTATCTAATTTCATCATTGGAGTGTTCCCAAAAGTTAAATGAATGAACATGCATAAAGAAACTTGGAAACAAAAGTAAATAATTCATTGCCTTAAAGAAAGAGTAAAAAAGGTTGAAAAAGGCAACAAAAATTTCAAACGGTGACATTAAAAGATGTGACTAAAGGTGAGGAAGATGATGACTCCTTACCCTGCAGAAGTAACATGCAATCCATGTCACTATGAGGCAACCTGAATGGGATCAAAAAAGGGAGAGTTCTGTGAATGCTATATTTCCAACAGATTTCAGCCTCCCAACAAGTTCACTCCATCTACAGCTTCATGATAATGACTTTCAAAATTGTTTATAGTTCTCCAAGTGGTGCCTGAAAAAAAAGGTGATGTGGCATTTCTATGTGAGATTTTGTTTACAGATGAAGAGTTGTTTACAAACTGTGAAAAATCAATATCCACAATACGTACAATGCCTACTGGTAGATGAAAATCTGCACTAGGTGAGAAAAGTGCATAAAACTACCCTTGGGCTGTCAGTGTAAGGTGTATGGCTTTTGAAAATCATATAATTGGTCCATGTTTTACTTATGGGGCTTTAAATAGGCACCAGTACCTATGCAACTGTTACAAAGACAGAAATCCACTGTAAAGTATTGTTTGCTGAAACTGCTTTATAGCATGTATCAATGCTGCAGGTCAACATTTTGAGCACTTTAAATGACAGTCACAATAACAAACACATGAACTGTGCCTGAGCTACATGTTCATTTACATTTGGTATAGGAGGGAAGACTTTTTAAGACCTCTTCTCCTAACAGTGGTGTAGGCTGGGCAATTGCCAGAGACACAGTCTTGTACAGTGAAAGTGAGGTAACAAATAAAAGATTAATTAGCTGTATGCCAGAGTGATTGTATTATGAGTTTTTTCTCTGGAATATTTATTGTCAAGGGTAGAACACTGAGGACAAACCACGACAACAGGTACCCCTCTCTTACAGGTACCCCAACCAGTTTAGAGACTTCAGCACCATGTGTATGGGAAATACAGTGTACCACAATGGACTGTGCAAGCAACATGGAAAATTGCTCAGAATGATCCATTATTCATCAAAATGTGCTGTCCATTAAAAATAAAGTACACCAATTTGAAGTTGAATTACAGTCTTTGAGCAGCACGGTAGTATGCAATACAGAGCACTGGTTATAGATTAATTGCTGCCGATACGGCTATCATCATATGAATATGCAAGTTGCTATTGTAGGTCTACCTTAAAGGGTGGTAGATCATGTAGCTGTATCAGGGCCAGTACACATTTTGAAGCTAGAGAAGATCTGACCAGAAACAGTGTAGGTAAACATTCATTTGCCAGTCATTGAAGAATCAAAGCTAGATGCCTATAGCAAGCTAATCATTATTTGTGTTTACCACTCACCTATTGGTAATACGAATACTTTCTTCAACAAATTAACTGAAGTTCTGGAAAGGGTCTCAGCTCCCAAAACTAGTATAATAATACAGGGTGACACGAATATTAATACAGATGTTCAAGGTAAGATAGTAATAACTTCACAAACATTTTGAGTACTTTTGGTGTGGCACAAATGATAACCACTGCTACGGGGTTTCAAAAAGTTCAACTTCAATTTTAGACCACGTGTTTATGGACATTGACAGGAAAAAGTGAAAGTATTTGTAAGATATCTTGGCACTTCAGCTAAGCTAAAGACAAGCACAGTGAAACTCCAAAACTGCAGGTCTACAAAAGGATTTTCTCAGATCATAAGATACATACACTTTCTAGGGCTTAAGTGTATATGGAAATCAATGTAGATGCTAAGTTCTCTAAATGTACATTGTTTAAATTCATTTTTGATGTGACATTTCCAAAAGTAGCCATTTCTATTGCAGCAACTAAGAAAAATAAATGGATAGCTGTAGGTATTAGAAAGTCCTCACAGACACACAAATTTCTCAGTTCTTTGAAAAAGCACTGGACTAATCCACAGTTCCTTGCGCACTATCACAAGTATATAAAAATATAGAGGACAGTACCAGAAATGACAAAATAATCAT
This sequence comes from Schistocerca piceifrons, assembly GCF_021461385.2. Taxonomy (NCBI): domain Eukaryota; kingdom Metazoa; phylum Arthropoda; class Insecta; order Orthoptera; family Acrididae; genus Schistocerca; species Schistocerca piceifrons. The sequence goes on along the minus strand of NC_060149.1, from coordinate 478,685,817 downwards.
TCAACGACAAATTAATATATAATTCAGAAAACAAAAGCATAATGGTGTGGGATGTTATAACACAAGAAACTCGAAAAGGGAGATACAAGTATAATAATGTACCTTTAAAAGATGGTGATAGAATAATAAAAAGTCCTCAGGAATTAGCAAATTTTGTAAATGATTATTTCTCTGGTATTGCAAAGAAGCTGCAGCTAAATCTTCCTAAAACACATGTAGCACCCAAAACGATTTACACATATTGTTTCACACAACTGAGCTTGAAGTTAGGAAAACCATACAACAATCAAAAACTATAAGTCAGCATGCATAGACAAGGATCCGGTCTGTTCTGAAGGCATACATATATAGCACACAAGTCCCATTTAACAAACATAATAAATTAATCCTTTAGTTCACGTGTTTTTCCATAGTACCTATGCATGAGTGGTATCCTTACTAAAGAAAGGTATGGAGAAAGCATTGAAAACCACGGGCCGGTTTCACTGCTGTCTTCAATCTCACAAATAATTTAAGCAATCACAAATGAGAGACTGATATGTTACAAGAGTACATCAACCGTCTTTAACAACACAGTTTGGTTTCAGAAGCAGAAGAAGGGCAATATCAGCCATTTCCGAGTTCACAAAAGTGGCACTTGAAGTTATTGATACGGATGATTGCGTTACAGGCATTTTCTTAATCTCGTCCAAGGCTTTTACCAATGTTGACCATAAAATACTACCGAGCAAGCTAGAAGTGCTACATATAAGAGGAACAGAGAATGAGTGGTTTCAGTCTTACTACTAGGGTAGTGTATTGGTTCAATTCAGTTCTTATCATCAATGACACGGAAAAAGTTCTCTTTGGTGATGACAGTGACATCATAGTCATTCATAAAACATCAGATCTTCTATTACAGAAAGCAAATGAAACCCTCAAGGATGTTTAAAATTGGGCAGTATGTAATAAATTAATGTTGAATATAAAGAAAACATTCAGCATAAAGAGAGGAAGCAACTCTTGTCACTTTAAGCAAAGATGATAAATCCATAGATTGTGAAAAAAACACAAATTTTTTACGGATGAACATGGATTGTCAGCTAACATGGAGTGAACATACAAAGATACTGGGAAAAAGAATATCATCAGCATGCTATGCCCTTAGGGTGCTGGCATCAGTCTGAAATAGCCAATGTCTTGTGGTGACACAGTATGCCTACATACACTCAGTTCTTAGCTATGGGATTCTTTTCTGGGGATCAAGGTCACAAAACATGAAAATGGTTTTTGAACTGTAGAAAATGGTCATAAGAATAATAACTGGAAGTAGTAGTCGGCCTCACTGCAATGAGATATTTGAGAAATTTGACATCCTTACTATACCAAGTCAGTACATATAACAGTCCGCAGTTCATATCAGGGAAAATTACTAAATACTGCACTACTAGTTCTATACATAATCATGAAACAAAAGCCAGAGGATAAAACTATATAATAAATTTCCAAAGGAAGGGAAAAAGATTACTAAAACACATTTGTTTAAAAGGGTAGCTGAAATGTTCTTCACAAGTAATATATCTTACACAATTAAAGATTATTTAGAGGACTCAAGAGTGATGGATATCAGTGAAAGGCGATAACTACAGCACTTTTCCTGGGGAGGCAGGGGGGGGGGGGGGGGGGCGCTCAACTACTAAGGTCATTGGTGCTCAGTCACAAATGTAAGTGCACATATAATCTGGTAAAACTCATGGGGGGAACACCAGAAAGTTCTTACAAAGATGCAGATAAGATAATTAAAAGAGTCAGATGTCTTTGGACTAGTCCGTCAAAGTAATAAAACGAAGAACACGAGCAGTTGCTCGAGCGTCATCAGCTAAAATTTCCTGTAAGGTAGATGGCAGAGACAGGACAACACGAGATAGATTAAAACGGGGACACGAAAATAAAACATGGCGCACTGTCAATGCATGACCACATGGGCACTGCGGGGCAGGGTCACCGGATAGCAGGTAGCAGTGGCTAAACAGGCAATGGCCAATCCGCAATGTGGCCAAAATGACCTCTTCTCGTCGAGAGGGTCGGGCGGAAGTTGTCCAAGCTGTTGGGAACTGTTTTATGGCCCGGAGCTTATTTTCTTGAAGTGATGACCAAGTATCTCACCATAATGACACAAACCTCTTACAAACAACCCCACTAATGTCAGACGATGGAACACAAAGGGAGGCTGGCCGAGGCAGGAGGACTGCAGCCTTGGCCGCAGCATCAGCAGCCTCATTCTCAGGCACTTCTATATGGCTTGGAACCCACATAAAGCGAACAGGAGAGTCATCATCAGCAAAAGAATGGAGGGATTGCTGGATCCGTTGCACCAAGGGATGGACCAGATATGGAGCTCCAAGGCTCTGAAGAGCACTGAGTGAATCAGAGCAGAGTACATACGGAGAATGGCGGTGGCGGCGGACATACTTAACGGCCTGAGAGAGAGTAAAAAGCTCGGCCGTAAAGCTGGAACACTGGTCGAGGAGCCGGTATTTAAAGGTGACGTCCCCGCCGACAAAGGCACAGTTGACACCATCATCAGTTTTGGAGCCATCAGTGTAAATAAAGGTGTTACTGGCGAGTCACGCACAAAGTTCGACAAACCATGGGCAATACACTGCATCCGGAGTACTCTCCTTCGGGAGCGAGCTGAGGTAAAGATGAATGTGAACCGGAGCCTGGAGCCAAGGTGGTGTCGGGCTCTCACCCTCTCTGAAGGTGGTAGGGACGGCAAAATCCAATTGTCGAAGCAGGCGACGAAAGTGGACTCCGGGGGGCAGCAGGGCAGACACATAAAACCCATACTGACGGTCGGGAGAATCGTCGAAGAAGGACTGATAAGAGGGGTGGTCTGGCATTGACAACAGCCAGCAGGCATACCGACAAAGCAGTACGTCGCGCCGGTAGGTCAGTGGTAATTCGGCAGCTTCAGCATAAAGACTCTCGACGGGACTAGTATAGAATGCTCTGGTTGCAAGACGTAACCCCCGATGATGGATGGAGTTGAGACAGCGTAAGAGGGGTGGCCGAGCAGATGAGTAGACGAGGCTCCCATAATCCAGCTTTCATCAGACTATGGACTGATATAAGCGAAGCAGGACAGTGTGATCCGCTCCACAAGATGAACCACTAAGAACATGGAGGACATTAAGGGAACGTGTACAACGGGCAGCCAAATAAGAGACGTGCGGAGACCAACAAAGTTTCCTGTCCAGTGTGAGCCCTAAAAACTTCGTTGTCTCCATGATTGGGAGAACAACGGGACCAAGATGTAAGGATGGTGGAAGGAATGCTTTATATCGCCAAAAGTTGATGCAAACCGTCTTCTCTTCAGAGAACCGGAAGCCATTAGCCACACTCCATGAGGAGAGGCTGTCAAGACAACGCTGAAGGCAGCGCTCCAGGAGGCATGTTCTCTGGGCACTGCAGTAGATCCCGAAGTCATTGACGAAAAGAGAGCCGGAGACGTTAGGTGGAATGCAATCTATAATTGGATTGATCGCTATGGCAAAAAGGGCTACACTCAAAACGGAGCCCTGAGGCACTCCGTTCTCCTGGAGGAAGACGTCGGACAATACGGAACCCACACCTACCCTAAACATTCGATCTGTTAAAAATGAATCAATAAAAAGGGGCAGGCGACCACATAGGCCCCACCTGTGCATAGTCCGGAGGATACCTCTTCTCCAACAGGTATCGTAAGCCTTCTCCAAATCGAAGAATACAGCTACCGTTTGGCGCTTTCGCAAAAAGTTGTTCATGATGAACGTCGACAAGGTCACAAGGTGGTCAACGGCGGAGCGGCATCGACGAAAGCCGCATTGAACATTGGTAAGTAGCCGTCGAGATTCAAGAATCCAAACCAACCGAGCATTAACCATACGCCCCACCACCTTACAGACACAGCTTGTAAGAGAAATGGGGCGGTAACTAGAAGGAAGGTGTCTATCCTTCCCGGGTTTGGGTATGGGAACGACGACGGCCTCACGCCAATGCATGGGGACCTGACCTTCGGTCCAGACCCGATTACAGGTATGAAGAAGAAAGCATTTGCCTGCCAGAGAAAGGTGTGTCAGCATCTGAACATGAATGGCATCTGGCCCCGGAGCAGAGGACCGGGACAGTTCAAGTGCACGTTCGAGTTCTCGCATGGTAAAGGGGGCATTATAATCTTCCAGATTCAGCGAGTGGAAGGGAGGTCGCCGAGCCTCTTCTGCCTTTTTTCTGGGAAGGAAGGCAAGGTGGTAATGGGCGGAGCTTGAAAACTCCGCGAAAAAGCAGTCGAAGGCGTTGGAGACATCCACAGGGTCCACAAGTACCTCATTACCGGAAGACAGGCCAGGTATCGGGGAATAGGCTTTAATGCCCAACAACCGGCGAAGGCCACCCCAGACAACAGAAGAGGGAGTAAAACTGTTAAAGGAGCTTGTGAAAGAGGCCCAACAAGCTTTTTTGCTGTCTTTGATGACTCGACGACATTGCGCTCGGAGTCGTTTGCAATTAATACAATTCGCCAGCGTAGGATGGCGGCGAAAGGTGCGTAAAGCACGTTGTTGAGCACGGATAGCGTCTCTGCAAGCCTCATTCCACTGGGGGACTGAAACGCGATGTGAAGAAGAGGTAGTACGAGGAATGGAACGTTCGGCCGCATTGATGATAACAGCCGTGAAGTATTCGACCTGACTGTCACAGCTGAGAAAATCTTGGTCCGGAAAGGTCGCCAGGGAGAAGTGAAGTCCCCAGTCAGCTTTCGGTATGTTCCAACTCGAAGGACGTGGGGATGGGGTGTGGTGCAGGAGACGAACGACACAGGGGATTGTTGTCTTGAACTTAAAGTCAAGATCCAGACGAATCTGATATGCTTCCGAAGTATCAGTTATTGTTGTGGCACTTGTTTCTTGTGCACACAGCTCTTCCCTTGAAAACTCCATTATCTAAAGAATGTCCAGTATGGACTCGCACCGCAAAAATAACAGAATCAAGCCGTACTTAATGCATTACACTCCAACAAAATCGGCTTCGCTCCACCAAAAACAACTGAAATCCTTGTTTACTACTTGGTTACCATCACTACAGCACCTTGTCACATTTCAGTAGATGATTATGGTTTACTGCTTTCACAAGAAATTTCCTGTCAAGATGATAGTAATCTCTGTTGGCTATGTATTTCTGGTAGACAGTAGCACATAGTTGAATACGGAGTACAGAATTGAGGTAAGGGGCAAAGCAGCACGTTCTCAGACCAGGAGTCATCGGTGGGTGTCTTAGAGTGAGCAGCAGTGAAAAGTGAAAAAATGTCCTACACTGCATGTGACTAGAAACAGTCAAAGAGTCATCAGCATGTATTCTCAGTGAATGGGCAGGGAAGAAGGAAACTATGTTTTATACTGCAAGTTACCTGAAACAATTTGTGTTTAAATGAAAGAACATTACACAAGAGAGAATTATCAAATACGGCAATGCTGCTGTTAGGACACTGACATCAATTCAGAAGGAAGGAGTTGTTCTGCCCAGCCATCCTGATTTGGGTTCTCCACAGTTTTCCTACATCACCAAGACAAAAGCTGGGATAGTTTCTTAATCAAGGCCACAGCCAAACACCTGTACTATCCCCATAGGCTATCTGTCTCAGCCTCTTAAAGCCTGTTATGTATGCTGTGTGTTCTATTTTGGCCTACTGATTGGCACTGTGTTTCCTTACAAGATGATCCTTAGATGAATAAAGATAAATAAATAATTAAATGAATAAATATATTTTTATATATGGTCTGCCCTGATAGCTGAGTGGTCAGCGCGGTGGTCTGTCACACCAAGGGGCCCGGGTTTGATTCCCGGCTGGGTCGGAGATTTTCTCTGCTCAGGGACTGGGTGTTGTGTTGTCCTCATTATCATTTCATCATCACCAGTGAAAGGCAATGGGAACCACCACTGGAATCACTTCCCTAGACACTCATGCCGTGGACCTCTCTGACAAGGCTTCCCCCACAACACCACCTGCCTTAAGGCAGAACACAAAGTTAAGTTTTATATATGCCCTACTTAAGGTAAATATACAGTTACTTTGAAGTATTTGTTCTTGATTTGGATTTTTAACATATCTAACCCATTTTTATGCGCCTAAATGTACCATGATCTATTTCTAATGTGTCACTGTTTGTTTCATATAATGCATCATAACGCCTATTGATATGGGTGATACACAAAAACCACAGGATGTTCTCAGCACAACTGCATCAGGTGAGGGGCAAGCTATGAATTTTGAATTGCAACAAAGGAGCTGCAAATACTCTCTAGATATGTCTTCAAGTGTGTGGAAAAAAAAAAAAAAACCACTGTGTGGGACTGAAGAACCCAGAAAGCAAAGAAATTCATAAATGGACTAGTTAAAGAGATAAAATAGTAAATAATATGGAAATTAGTATGAAAATAGAAAGATTATTGTTCTGATGCATATTTGATGCAGTGGTATGATTGTTACATCTAACTTTATTTGGATAATTATTTATGTGTGCAGAACACTGATTTGCTACCATGTTTTGTGAGATTATTAATGGCAGCATTATGTGAAATGAGCATATCTTATTAACAGATAAGTACAAGGATTTCTCATACGCTGAATATGTTCATCATGTCTAAGACATATTTTCAAAACATTTAGAATGTTTTCTGTACTGCACAAGCTTGGATTGAAGAAGGAAATTAATTCTGCATGCTCTTTTCAGAGGAACCATCTAGACAGTTGCCTTAATGAACTAGGAGGGGGAAAAAAAAAATATCTTTATGACCACACCCGAACATCAGTCTTTCTAGTTGTGCACTTTGTAGGAAAGTAATCCATAAGGAGGACTCTAAAAACTGCATCCAATGTGAGTTCAATGGTGTAACCACAGTGCCATCTTCCTTAGTTTATGAGAGGAAGGGTAGAATGACACTGGTACAATGTGTACCTTCTGCCACATGTCCCATGATGGTTTGTGGAGTGGGTACACATTTAGATACATATGTTACAGTCATATGTTAGGATGTTAAAGTTAAGTATTATATGGTACATGGTACTACTACATTTTGGTATATCTTTAGTAAGTTCTAATGCACTAAATCTACATTAGTATAGTATTGTATGTGTGTGTGTGTGTGTGTGTGTGTGTGTGTGTGTGTGTGTGTGTGTGTGTGTGTGTGTGTGTGTGTGGGCGCGCGCGCGCGAGAGAGTGTATACTTGCCCCTTTTCCCCCCTAAGGTAAGTCTTTCCGCTCCCGGGATTGGAATGACTCCTTACCCTCTCCCTTAAAACCCACATCCTTTCATCTTTCCCTCTCCTTCCCATTTTCCTGATGAAGCAACCATAGGTTGCGAAAGCTTGAATTTTGTGTGTGTGTTTGTTTGTTGGTGTCTCTATCAACATACCAACACTTTCGTTTGGTAAGTTACATCATCTTTGTTTCTAGATATATATCTGTAATTGTAAAGATGTCCTCATAAACACTTCTCACTATTTTATTTCAATATGTCAAATAATGGGCGTATTCTCAATCAAATTTCTGGGATGATGTTAGATGTTTCACATCAACATTAATGTCACTGGAGATGAAGCGTAACTCAGATGGGGAAATATGAGTAGGAAGTCATAAATGGCCTTTTCATGCAACCAGCCGAGTGTTTCACTAAAGTGTTTCAAGGAAACTAGAGGAAACATATACCTGGATTGATACTGGGGAAGTTGAAACCATCTATTAAAAACACTATGTAGTACACAACAACAAACATTATTAACAATCTTTCACAGAAGTTTAAGGGTATTAGTGATAAACTATACATTTTCAAACATAAATTCAAAGGTTTTCTTCCAGTAAAATACAGTCAGTTTTGCAGGAATACTTTTAACTCATTTAATTTTACTACGATGATTGAATCAAGAAGTAGGAATATTGTCTACTATTCATGTGTAAAGGTGAGCTGATTTGCATTATAGGGTAATTCCATTAAAAGTGAAAACAAAATGGGGAATTTAGAAGTGCAATAGATTTTTCTTTTCCTGTACATAATTTCAAAAGTCAGAATGTATAAGTTTTGAAACTATACTATTCTCCACACCATAATGATGTTGAGATTACATTTTCAGTGAAAAAGACCTGCTGAAGACTTATTCAAATAAAACGAAGAAAAATTTATGACCTTTGGCACATTGCATTTTGATACAAAATGTACTTATTTGGTACTTCACCGTTTTCGATGACATCTCCAAACAGCTTCAAATAATATTTGGAAATACTTTTTGCATTTTACAAATGAAAGAATAAAATAGTTTGTGGAACTCATTTATGTTACATCAGTAAAAAATTAAATATGTATGTATGCCTATGTGTGCATGTGTAGAGAAGCAATAGAGATTCACAAACACCATAGTAATTTTAAAAAGAAAAGACGAAGTTTTAAAGTTGGACAAAATATGGATGTCGACATTGCGCCAGCAGAATGACAATCGATTACTCTTAATCGCGAATGATAATGCCTTCAAAGTATAGGCATACTGTCGGCATCACGTGACGAATGGTGGTGCCCTCTATGCGCTCTAGAAATGGGAGGGTGCCTGGAGCCTCAGTGGCAGTAGCTGGACGACCTCACAAGATGTCTCCCACAGATGGAGACAAAACACTAGGCGGAAATTTTATACATCGAGCATGGCCTCTCAGCCCAGAAGTTTTAACTGAGGACAAGTTAAAAAAGTTTCTTGTTAATGGTTTTATAAAAAATAAGTGATGTTCCTTCTTCTAATGACAAAAGTTGAAAACTGTTAAAATAACATTCATGTTCCCCAGATTTATTTCAGTGTGAACATATCTGGATGAGAAGCAGAGTGCAGATTGGAGTAATTAACACATTACTATTGACACACTTGGTTTAAACAATTACTGGTCCAGTTTCATACGCTGTTATAATTTATTATCTACAGCACGATAAACTAGCAGTTAGCGCTTTAATAAGAAAATACTTCAGAACCTAGAAAATAGGTTTCCCAATCTTAAAGTGATGGAAATATTCTCTGATGTATCTTGTCATCATTTCAAATAGAGGTACACATTAGCTATTATAACTTTCAGCAAAGAGGATTGTGCTCTTATGTTAAATTAGTGTTTCTTTTGTACATTCCACTGGAAAGGAGCTGTTGATGGCATTGGAGGAATGCTGAAGCATCATGTGTAGCATGGTGTGAATGTCAGACAAGCTCTCTTTCCTGACTGATCATTTATTTATATTTATTTTACACATCTAGTTCCAAAGGATCCAACTGAGGAGCCTCTATGGCCATGGAACAAGTCAGTACACAAAATTAACAAGGATCAAATAAAATGTAGATGAATCTTATGTACATGACAAGTTAAAAGTAAATATTGCTCTAACCAACAACATAGCACAGGAATTAGCTTAATTTTTGTTTTCCATGAACTCCCCAGCTAAGATTTTTAATTCTTGTGCTAGGTTATTCGAAAATGGATGCAGCAGAATACTACATGTCTTTCTGCACAATAGTCAAGGAGGTTTAATCAAAATGCACATTGTATTTTTGCCTAGTGAAAGCTACCAATTCTTGGGAATAAGCCCACATTGCTAAAAACAAACAGCATTAAAGAAAATAAATACTGAGAAGCCAATGTTGAATATCCAGGTTCCTGAATGGGGGTCAACAAGAGGTTCATGAACTTACATCACATATTGCTTGAAATGCCCTTTTCTGAACCAAAAATACCCTTTGTGAATGGGAATAGCAACCTCAGAATATAATGCCATATGTCATAAGTAGGCCTCGATTTGAAGGTTTTAACCTTACAGAACCTAGAAATGGCTACATTATAATTAAAGGCCTAAAAGAGGCTAAAGAGGACTTTTGCAGGAAAACACATTTTTTCCTAAGTAATACTAAGGACGATCAATAATGTGAATTTGCTCAAAGGAAAGACATAACAAATAGATTGATACATTGCACTGAAATAAAGAATATGTATTGTGAAATGTTGCTTGTCTTTATAACCTAACAATGTGTCCGCACACTGCTGCACAGGTAACACTTGAGTCTACTAATTCTTCTAGTTCGGAAGGTATAAAAAAATATAGCCTGCACTGAAATAAACACTGTGTCTGATGCATTGTTGCACTGAGAATATGTCCACACACTGCTGCATTAGAACAAGGCCAGCCAGCCTTTACTTAAATGCTATCAGGCAATTGAGAGGTATATTAAAGGAAAAAATCAGTGACACTTGAGTCTATTTATTTTTGTAGTTGTGAAATAAAGTTACACGGTGTGTTAACTCACATCAAGTAGTGTGCTTTAAGTGTCATTTTGTCAAGCCTAAACAGAAAGTGTCAAAAATTGGTCTTTCCTGGCAGTGTATTGAAGAAGACACCAATTTCACAAATGACAGTCACACAATTTTTTGCCAAGCCTTCCAAAAACAAGTCAGTAAACACAGGTTATTTTAATCATTCATTTCATCTACCAGTCTTCTCACTGCTGGTAGTCTTCTTCCCTCAGATTTTCAAACTGAAATTTAGATTTTGTTTACCGACATGTATATGCATTTCAATTGAAGCATTACTAGGAAGAAGAACAAACAACTGATTCAACCATTAATTTCCTCTATAGCAAGTAGTGCGGTGCACATCTTTAATCTAGACTTGCGTGAGGCTTTAGTGTTAGCTAATGTGATATGGAACATGCTAAAGAATCCTACTCTTAAAGGTTTCCTGCCATCAGATGGGAAGACATTGAGCAAAAATTATTTGAAACAGGCATATGAAAAGACTGTCCCTGATACTAAAACAGACACTGGCGACCACCATACCTGGTTTTCATTCAATGAGATCACTAAAAGTTGTGGCAAATTTACAGCTAATGTCAGGTGGGGAAATTAGATCCACGGTATCACGAAAAAAAGTAGTACGCACATTCAACTCTAGTGAATAGGCTTTTACTGAAAGAGCCATGATGGCCCTTAAGAATAACCAGAATGTTGCATACTTGGCATTTTAAAGAACTCACTCACAACATCTACCAGTTGCAATTCAACACCTGGAGCCCGGATCTCTGCCACAGAAAGATGCTGTCGACACAATCTCTGAGGTACAGATGTATCTGGGGGAAATACTTAGTTCATTGGGTACAGCATGCACCATAAATTAAGTAATATTGTTCAGAGGAATCTCAGATATGAAGAAGTTTGAAGATGGATTGTACTGAGGGCCAGGAGCAATTGTGTCAATGAACTATACACCCCTGACCTCTTGGGCTGTAGAGAGACCTATCTCACCATACAAAAATGTAGTGGGAGACAGTAAAAAAACTTTCACTTTACAAAACTTAGAAACATCATTAATTGTTTACTGCAATTTACTAAAAAATAATATAAAATTTTTTGTTAGTTGTAGCATTAGGACACAATGTGTTAATAGATGTGGGTATAAGTCTGAAGTGGATGTTTTTAATGAGAGAATAATTGTAGCACGGGTAAATATGTCAATTGTTTATGCATTTTTTCAAGTGCCGATATAAGAAAGCATTAATTGTTTATCAACCACAAAGAACTACAATGACTGTGTCAAAATTTTATAAAATTTTCTACACATTAATACTAGTGTTCATAACATTTTTCATCAAAATATTAAAAAAAGGCAAAAATTGTTTGTTTAAGCCTAAAACGGAGTTTTTCAAGAAAATAAAGGGCTAAAATCCATTTGATAAAACCCTAAAAATCTAGGCCCTCGTCATAAGTGAATTAAAATAAGCAAAGTGATCTAGTTTTCATGTTGGACCCACAATTATCACAGATACCCTTCTAATGGTAAAAAATAGTAGTCTGCAGTTTTTGAAAAATGTGGGCTTTCCACCGCATGTCTGGGTGTTTTGAAAATCGGTCCAGGTAACGTAAAACTTGTCATTAGTAAAGAAAGACACTGAAATGAAACTACATGGTTGTAGAACCGTTTTCAAGTCTCAAACATCTATCATGCAGACTGAAGCAATGAATGAAAATGTGTACCAAGGCCAGGATTTGAACCCAGATTCAAATCCCAGACTTGTAAAACTTTTTATTCATCACTTCAATCTTCATATATAGATAAAAAAAATTGAATCTGTCAACTTTGGTTGTTTCTACATGAAACTTTCCATGACAGTTTACTATCGATTAATACCTAAAAATTTTAATTGTTCAGACTCATATGTCCATTCAGTGTAATTTGAATGTCAGCTTGGGTTGAACTAAGTGTCAGAAAATATAAAAACCAAGTGTTACTGTGATTTGGCATCAATTTATTTTCTACAAGCCATGAACTTACATTCTGAAGTGCAATATTTGATACACTGTCTTCATTATACTCAACATCCTTCATTATCAAGCAACTGTCATCAGCAAACAGAAATATTTTAGAATCACATGACATATTAGTATATGATACAGCAGTGGTCCCCTGAGGCACCTCCAACCTAACTGTGTCCCAATCAGATGCCATGTCGCAGCCATCCTCATTACAGCAGTGAATGACATTTTGCTGTCTGTTCTTACTGTATGTGATGAGCCAATTGTGAGGTACTCTTCTTATTCCATAATTGACCAATTTCTGCAGTAATATTTTGGAATATGCCACAGTTAAATCAAAAAAGATGCCTAGTATTCACAACTTTTTGTTTGATCCACCCAGTGTTTCACCAAGGGTCAAGGGTACAGAATATAGTGTCTTTAGTTCTTCAGCCTCTTCTAAAACCAAACTGTACACATATCAGCAAATTATGTGAACCAAAATTATCAATTACCCTTATACAGAGAGCCTTTTCAATAACTTCTCCACACACACACAGATGGCATCTGACTTTAAGTAACCAAAACACCTTTACTACATACTGACCTTATATCCTCACCCTTACGCTATTGGTCAGAGGTCAACGTCCTTCACCACCATGCTAGTTTCATCATCAAACAGAAATATTTTAGAATAACCTAACACATCAGTAGAGTAAGAAACAGTTGTGCCCCAATCTACTGCAAGTCAACTGTTACTATCCCTAACATTTTGACAGAATTCCCACTTTATTCTACATGTTACCCTTATCCTATTAGTCAAAAATCGTGGATACCTATTAGTGCCAGTACTGTATTTTAAACGTTCCAATGGAAAACAACCTTAAAAGAGGATGTTAAATGCATTGAGAAAAGCATTATATTTACTATCTATGTTACCTGTTAAGTTAAAAGGAAGGTCAGCGTTGGCTGTAATATTTATGGTTTATCGATTTTGCTATTAATAAACCTTCAATATTACGGCCAACGCTGACCTTTCTTTTAATTTAACATATATGGGCGTTGTGCACACAGCACTCCATGGAGTCACCAATCAATATGTTATCTGTGCTATAATCTTCCTGCCACTCTTGCTCTTCAACAAGGTTTAAAAAAAAGTCTTTGTTGTCTCTGGATTAACATCACTAAATAGTTTGTAATTATATTTAGTATGTGTGCATGCACTAATTCCTTTTAACATTAAAATTTGTACATCCTGACTTGAAAGGCTATTTACCCTTTTACGAACAGTATGTTCCTCTAGTAATGAAGAATGAACAAAAATGTTGCCTACAGTGGTGCTGCTGTTCTCCTGCACTCCGGTTGGAAAGAATGCAGTCTGGATCAAATTATATGAATTTTAGAGATATTCCAACATTCTTTTTGTCACACAATCACCTTTAAAATTAATATTAAAGTCACTGCACACAACTATAACCAAGAATTCTAGTTCAAACAGCAACATTCTGAAATCAGAGTTACAGGACCTAACATAATTCTAATGAAGTGTAGTTTCACTAAAGTCAACTGCATCTCATCTGCATAACATTCAGTGACTCATTTAGTACAGCACTTTGCTACACAAACAGATTCAAACGTAATACCCCCTTATTACGAATATCGCCACCCTTCTCATACTCCCCCCCCCCCCCCCTCTCCACCACCTTCTGTACAGTGTGCATAATTCATAACTGATGATGCTAATATAATGTCAGTTCCAACTGATGGAGTAACAAGCCATTCTGACCAGTTAAAGCATTATTGGAGGGATATCAAATCTCTTCCAAACTCAGTATCTGCACCATAGGAAAATATATAGTTAAAGTAGATTCCTTGTCTGAGGATGGTACACTTTTCCATTTCAAACTTATTGCATAATAGTGTTCAAGAAGAAACACACACATTTTTTTTCATAACCAGTTACAATGATGAAAACTTTTCACCTTTTTATTGGTCAGTGAGTTACTGTTAAATTAGAATCTGGGTGAGGACATTTGCACAAATTTGTTAGGCATGCTGTCAGTAAAGAAAGTGGAAATAAACTTTTTAGTCACATTGATTAAGGGAGAGGGAATAAATTTGTATGACCAGAAAAGGGAACTACCTAATGATGCTGACACTTCCCAAGTGGTACGTAGACAACTATACAAGAACCTATCACAGATTGTTGGGAATAGTATTTAATAGGGTCAATTCATAGTTCTTTATGCTGATAAGAATATCAACACAAGCGTCTGCTCAACCTTTTGTACAAGAACAAGAAGAATCACACAAGTGGTCAGATAAGAAAGTCCTTTATCATCCACAATGTTTAAACTCACTCCTTTTTCCAGACGAGTAGGTTATACGGGAAGATATGGTAGACAACCTTCAGCAATCTGTATGGTCCTAACATATTATGCCAAAACAATATAGTCTAACCATACCCACAAAGAAAATTACAGTTAAAGCATTTTCTGTAAAAGAGTTTTATACAGATAAAATCATAACTGAGAATAACATTTTGGAAGAAGTCCATATAGGCCTATTCAGTTACTTGGAAAGTGATGTCTCTTATCTTTTGATAATGATCCTGGAAAGAAACTACAAAGGTACTTCTACAGATTAGATACAAATAAAAGAATGCTCCAGAATAAAAGCAGGAAAGAGAGAGAACGAGGGTGGCTACTCAAACTTGGAAGAAGGGGGGAAAAAAATCCCAGGGAATTCCACGTATAGGGAGAAAGATGGCATCAGAAGAAGATCTTGGTAAATAGAGAGAAGTGGGGGGGTGGGGGGGGGTGGAGGGGGAGGGAGATTTTCCCCTCACCTGAGATATGCTAACCATAAGCAGTAGTTTAACTGCTCTTTTCAAAAACTGAGAATTTATATGGATTAATATTTATATAATTAACATATTTTGAAATATTAAGTATTTTAAAATTTATGATTTGTAAAACTCAATGAAGTTAAATTTAAATGCTAGGTTAAAAACTCAGAAGTCCCTAAGACTTCTAAGACATAATAAAACTCCTGATATCCCTTCAGATTTGCCTGACGGGTCAAATGTAATTCCCTGAGAACTGCAGGTCTTCCAGAAGAATCACCACCCTGAGACCTTAAATTGGATAACACTGACTGAGCCTTTACTGTTCTACAGACCTGAAGTATGAACTTCAATGAACAAACAATTACAGAGAACTGTAGTGGCAGAAATGAGACTTCTAAGAATTTTGGCAGGATACAAATTAGTGATCATAAAAAGAACAGTGAGATAAGAAGGGAGCTCTATGTTCCAGGAACAGTAAAAAAGATTCACCAATACAGAAAAATATGGCATGATCATCTATTATATACAGGTCAAACTGGATACCAAGGAAAACCCATGACTACAGATCCAAGGGCAGGGGGAAGACAGGGCGAACATGAAGATGATGATGCGATCAGCTTTCAATTGCGTGGTTTCAGGATATGTAAAAACGTCTACCCTGAAAATGTAAATGGTGATGATGAAATTAAACACTTTACACTAAATTTGTTCTATGTTATCTGAATACTCTTCATATATTCATAAATATATAATATACATTTTGACATTGCTAGGTACATAATTTCAGTCCTTCACTAGAAGTTAAGTGGACACAAAATTAACTTTTCATTTATTTATTTAGTGGAAAATGAACACAGGATAAAAACAATCAGTCTTTCATTCTCATCCTGTATGGTAGGTCTCCCCTGACCCGCAGTTCTGGGTGACTTTCCCGAAATCTACCCCTTTTCCTAGACTTCTCTAGTACTTTTCCTTCATCCCTCTTCCTTCCCCTTCTGCCTGAAGAAGGTGCCGCTGGCTCTGAAAGGTTGCCTATTACGATTGTGTGTTCTGCTGCCTCTTGGCGAGTAAATTTTTTATCTATCCAATTAAATAATTTTGTCAATGATTGACTGTTTTCATTGTTATAGATAAAAACAATTAGTAACTTCTGGGTTTTATTTTCATGTTAATACTTCACTTTCAAATGTACACGTCATGTCCGTAACAATGGAAGGACAATTGTGGTACAAACCATCTGCTTTGATCCATGATGTAATTGTGCTGTATTAGTTTCATGTTCCATGGATCATTTTGCACAATAAACCATAATGATGTGGAATGAATCATTTTACATTCACATTACAAATTAAATTGTAAATATGGCTACATGGTTGGTTGGTTGGTTGGTTGGTTGGTTTGTTTAAAACAGGAGGGGAGGGACGAAACTGCTAGGTCATTGGTCACTCATTCCAATTAAATAATTCCACAAGGGTGATAGTAAAATAATCAAGACACACAAAACAGAGCTGGAAGGAAGGACAAAATCACGAGAATGACAGAAGGGCAACAAACACTAAAATGGGCAAAACTGGACAAGCAAACCAAAGAGAGAACCATGTAGAAGAGATCAAAATAAGAGAGCCGATTACCATGGCTGGCTGGCCATGAGAATAAAAAGGAGAAATGACTCGTCAGGGCAAGAGAGGATGTGCTCAAGAGCATGAGATATGCCCGGCAGCTCTGCAGTGAAAACACTGCAGCCATCTGGCAGGGAGTGTTCTCCATGAACACACGCAAAGCCTACGTGACCATCAGCCATCGAGCTGTTGGTGTAAACCACTTCGTGGCCCTGGTACATGTCGAGAATTGAGAGGAAGTGATAGCGCAGAGCCGCAGGGTTAACTGAGTCCTTAGACCCATGCGAAAGGTCGAGAAGAATCTGCAGCCTAGGTCTACACCATGGAGGTGTACGTGAATGGACCTCAAGGAGAGATGGTAATGGGAAGGACTCCAGTTCAGACAGAAGGGACCGGACACAAACCGCAATCATAAGCCCTGACCTGGGCTGCCAATGCGGGGGATGAACTGCCACAGTTGGGAAAAGGATATGGTAATTCGGATGCGCAGGATAGCTACAAACGTGTGCAACATAACTGGTGAGCAGTTGTGCATGCCTAACCTTCAATGGAGGGATTCCGGCCTCCACCAAGACACTGGTCACTGGACTCGTTCTAAAAGCTCCCATTGCTAGGTGAATGCCACAGTGGGGCACTGGGTCGAGTAAACGCAACACTGAGGGTGCCGCCGAACCGTAAACCATAGTCAAGGTGGGATTGAGCAAGTGCTCTGTAGAGCTGCAGCAACGTAGAGCGACCTGCACCCCAGTTGGTGTTGCTCAGGCAGCAGGGGGTATTGAGGAGCTGCCAGCACTTCTACTTAAGCTGACAAAGGTGAGGTAGCCAAGCCAATCGGATGTCGAAAACAGTCCTCAGAATCGATATGTCTCCACTACAGTGAGTGGATTGTCATTAAGGTAAAGTTCTGGTTCTGGATGAACGGTGCGACGCTGACAGAAATGCATGACACACGACTTCGTGGCTGAAAACTCAAAGCCGTGGGCTGACTGCACTTTGTGAATGGCTCCCTGTAGGTTCCGCTCAGCAACGCCAGTACTGGAGGGGCAGTACAAAAAGCAGAAGTCATTTGCATACAGAGAAGGTGAGACCGATGGCCTTACAGCTGCTGCTAGACCATTAATAGCAACTAAAAATAGAGAGACACTCAATACAGAGCCCTGCGATGAAGACTTACGCTTCTCTGGCTGAGAAGCGGGGACTGACGTCCTCGATGGGTGAGGAGGGAGGGGTGTTGCTCCTGAAGTAGGTTGTGCAGGAGCAACAGGGAGGGAAGTGCCCCCCCACCATCAAGGGGGCAGGTGGAGCCTGATGGCTCTGAGAGCCAATTGTACGCAACAGAACAGAAGATGGTAGAACCGTTGTCGTAGCGGTGGCACAGGTTGATGTCATATGCACAAGATGTAGCCTCTCCTACTTTCTCTTGGCCTCAGTGTAGTTCAGTCGGTCCAGGGTCTTGTATTAGATTACTTTCCCTTCCTTTCTGGAGAATCCTGCAGTCCAGCAAGCAACGTGAATGGTGCTCTCTGGAGCTGACACATATGGGAGGCGGTGAACAGGTGACGCTGGAAGTACAGCAGGAAGACATATGGCCGAACTTCCAGCACTTAAAGCACCACATCGGGGAAGGGATACACAGCTTTACGTCACAGCGGTAGACCATCACCTTGACCTTCTCGGTTAAGGCGTCACCCTCTAAGGCCAAGATGAAGGCACCAGTGGCAACCTGATTATGCCTTGGACCCCAGTGGATGCGCCAGACGAAATGGACACCTTGCGCAGCTCATTGTCAGACTGCAAAAGAACGTCCCTGTGAAATATGTTGCCCTGGACTATATTTAAGCTCTTATGGGGTGTGATGGAAACAGAAACATCCCCCCGCTTGTCACAGGTGAGTAGTGCCCGTAACTGGGCAGAGGATGCTGTTTTGATGAAGGCCAACCCTGACTACATTTTGGACAAGTCCTGCACCTCCCCAAACTTGTCCTCTAAATGCTCAAAAAAAAACTGAGGTTTCATTGACAAGAAAGATTCCCCGTCAACTCTCGTACAGACGAGGTACCGGGGTGAATACGCTTTGCTGCCATACTTAGCCTGGTGTTCCTCCCATGGTGTGGCCAGGGGGGGAATGATTTGGGGTCATATTTCTTAGCATTGAAGTTAGACCTTGACTGCTTAGAGACTGCTGGTGTTTGACCATCAGCAAGAGATGATATACTACGCTTCATGGCGTGTCATCCACCCTGATGCCACCCACTCCAACCAGGGGTCCTCCCCGTGGGCGCCACCCAGCTGCGGCAGAGGCCACCTGACAGGATGGCCATTGCCGGGAGTACCGATGCCCCAGGGCGACGGGCACCAACTCCTTGGCATACGTGGGGAGTTAACGGCGCAGACATCAGCAGAGCGATCGCTGTGTGGTCAGCGGGCTGCAACCAACAGGGTTCATGGCGACCCCACCAAAACGGACTGGCTACCATACTGGATAACAGGTGCAAACGATCTAAGAAGTCCATTATTGTCAACAGCACAGAATGTGATACTGCATAGAGGATGGATGAAAATGCACCCAGGAGGGTGACCTCGCCCATCGGCTGGAGTATGAGCAGAAGTGCAGATCCACGTTAACAAAGGATGCGAGATGTCTCCGCGCTTGGTGGACACTATGCACCATGTAAGGGGCCCTTCCCCAATTGGCTTGCTCTTCCAGAAAATTTTGAAAAATGGAGGCCAAACCTTACAGGTGACCATTACATAAAGTCTGAAACGTGTGAGGCTCCTTTTAGTCGCATCTTATGACAGGCAGGAATACCTCGGGCCTATTCTAACCACTGGATCCACAGGGGGGGATGGCTACATGCTGAACATTTATAAGGTGGTCATGAGAGTCTGTAAATCCTTCCTACCACCTCCACACTCTACAATAATAGAAATTATTCTATGGAATAGAACTCCATGCAGGTACGTTCTGTCGTTGCAACTAAATGAAAAGCAGTTTGTTTCTTGCCACACACAGTCCACTTATTTTATTTATGAAGTATGTTCAGTCACCCGTAACACACTGATCAGGCATGACATTATGACCACTGACCCACTATTGATACAAAGCCATTCAGGCAATATCAGCATCACCCAGCAAGGAATGACTAATTGTCAGACACACACATGGTGCATGCAGTATTCGTGAGTGTGCTGTCTCTATGCAGAATGGGGAAGGCGCATAATCTAACCAAGTTCAAGGGAGGGCAGAGTGTGATGGCCTGGAGACTCAGAATGAGCACTTCAGAAACTGCAAGACTCGTAGGATGTTGGCGAGTGCAGTGGTGAGTGTCTTCAACACATGTCAAAACCAAGGTGAAACAATGTCAGACATCATGTGGTTGGGTGGTTATGCCTCATTACAGATGTCGGACTTCGTAGGCTAGGCAGACTGCTAAAACAGGACAGGCAGCGAACTGTGGCGGACATAACATCAGACGTTAATGCTGGGCAGAATGCACGTGTTTCTGAACACACAATGCACCGAACACTCCTAATGATGGGCTACCGATGCCGACGACCCATGCATATCTCAATGTTCAATGGAACAACGTCGCCAACTATGACTGAAATGAGCATGTGACCATTGGCACTGGATGTTGGTGCACTGGCAGACTGTTGAAAGGTCTGATGAATATCAATACCTCCTTTATCATGCCAATGGGAGGGCACAAATTCACCATATTCCAGGGGAACAGCTCCTTGACACCTGTACTGCAGGACAGGGACAAGCTGGCAGCAGCTCCATTATGCTCTGGGGAACATTCGTGTGGGCATCCATGGTTCCGGTGGATGCTCGGGAAAGGCACCATGATAGCCAAGGAGTATCTTACACTTGATGCAAACCACATACACCCCTTCTTGAGAATCATGTTTCCCAACAGCACTGACATTTTTCAAAAAAAGGTAATGCATGATGCCACAAGGCCAGGAGTGTGATGGAGTGGTTCAAGGAACACAGTGGCAAGTTCCAATTGGCATCATGGTCACAAACTGAGATTTGGGTAGTTTTACAGTACAACTTCACATGTGGTTAAACACAGACCAGTGCTTTGAAGAAATGACTCTTGCACTTGATGATGTGTGTTCACATCATACAACTATATTTGGGTGGTACAGAGAATTTCAAAGAGGAAATTTCACTCTGGAGGAGATTGAGAGGGCAGGAAAGCCACTATCATCAGTTACGGAAGAAAACATTGATGCAGTGAGGAAAATGCTAGACAAAGACAAGTGAGTCATCTATACTCAGAGAGAGGATACCTTAGGGCTACATGCAACAGCAGTTAGTTTGATTCTGCATGATTATTTGCAAATAAAGAAACTTTGTTGTCTCTGGGTACCACATAGACTGACGGAAGAGCAGATGACACAAAGTGTAACTTGGTGACGGGAGATGTTAAAGAAGTTTTCTAAGGGATAGCCTAAGTATGTGAATAACATCGTGACAGGTGACGAGACTTGGCTGCACTATTACAACATGTTGACTAAGAGTCAAAACAAAGATTGGATCTTTGAAGATGATGACACATTCGTAGCTGTCACAAAATCCTGATCAGTAAAAAAGAAAATGACAGATGCTTTTTTTCAAACTGAGTGGAATTGTGGGGCATGTTGTTTTGGACACACAGAAGACAGTCACAGCTAAGTGGTACACTGTGCAGTGCCAGCCCGAAGTCATCCAGTCTTTGAAGAACCTGTGACCGAAATCAAAAATGCACACTTGGTTTCTACATGACGGCAACGCTCCAGCTCACTATGACAAAGCATGCACCAAATATTTGCAGGGTACAGGACTGACACTGCTTGAGCTTCACAGTCCAGACCTTGCTCCCTGTGACTTTGCACTGTTCCCGTGTGTGAAAATGAAGCTGAAAAGCATCCAGTTTTCAAGTGATGAGAATCTCCTGAGGGCTTGGGACAACAAGTGTGCATTACTCCTACAGAAAATTGGGAGAACTGGTTCAGGCATTGGTTTTGGAAGATGGAGAAGTATATTCAACATGGTGGAAATTACTTTGAAAAAATTAAATAAAGAAAGTTGTACAACAAAACTTTCCTAGTACCCTTTGTATCAATCCCCAGGTATACTGATTCACATTCTTAGGATTCTAATTGGTGCATATTTGCTCCTTGGAATTTATCTGGTTTGTCTATTGTTTCTAAATGTGACTGGAGAGCGTTTCTTTTTCTGTAAGCTATGTGTAATCCCTGTTTCTTGGTACATTTGCTATTCAATGTGTTGATTTCTGGTTGTATGTTCAAGCATACCACTGCTTGCTGTTAATCATGTCATGGCTGTTACTGTTTTGTATTTCTGTGTATGCTGTAGTGTCTATGGGGTTCTATGGTCTTTTTGTTCTATGTTTGTTTTCATTTTTCTTTAGATGTGCTTTGATTTTGTGGTTGAGTCTTTGCACTGTATGGATGTCATAACCATTGCTTGTGGCTATGACATGTTTTGCTTGTAATTCTTTTTCATAGTTTTATTTGCTGGGTGGGATATTATTTAGTCTAGCTAACATGTGTTGTAGGGTTGCTAATTTTTTATTTTTTTGGGGTGGTTGGATGTAGTATGTATAATTGTATCTGTGGCTGTTGGCTTTCTGAAGATGTCAAATGTGGGCTTATTGTTTTCTCTCTTTATTGTTGTATCCAATGTATGTATTTGCTTTTGTGTTTCTTTTTCCGTGGAGAAGTCTCCAGAATCATACACATGGGCTAAATAAAAGACGCGAATCATGTATGGCAAAAAAACTGCCTTTCATTTAGTTGGAAAGACAGAACATATCTCCATGAATTTTGAAGCGGCTAAGGAACGACTGAAAATGCAAAAAATGATGGGTCTAAACTTTTTCATTTTGTTTTCTAATTTTACATTGCTGTCTGTCAGACATTTTATATCACTGGGTAAGCGATCAAAAATTTGAGTTGCAGGATTGTGTACCCCTTACTGCACTGAAGACAACCTTAATGTAGAGTAAGGATTGTCATTTTTACTCCTGGTATTGCGATTATGTACATCATTGTTCCTTCTGAACTACAATGGATTATTTACAACAAACTTCATGAGGGAATAAAAATACTGTGAAGCAGTAAACAGAAAGCCCAGCTCCTTTACATCACAGTGGCACAACATAGTCACGTCAGATCGCGTTTGTACATGACAGACTGTAGTATTCGGTGGCACCCTCGTGTTGGAAGTTGTTTATTAGGTATGTTAGTGCGTCATATGTTGATGTGAATTGTGTATGTCAGGCTGTTATGTGAAGAGTTTGTGCCAGTTTGCTAGTGCGTTACTTTGCTGTTGAGAATTATGGCTAACAGATGTGTGTTTGCGTCTGGAATGAATAGTGTTGTGTGTTACTCATTGTTGGAGATTTGATAATATTTTCCTTTTCTTTTTTTCCTTTTTGTCTTCCATGGATATGACGAACAAATTTATGAATAGGTCTTTGCATGTTACTATGGGGGAAGATATGTTGTCTATGATCAAGTTCCTACAGTTCTTTGGACTCAGTGAGGGTCATGTGTGTGGTAAGGAGATGAAGTTCAACAAAGAGACTGTGACTCGAACCAGGGACCACTATATGTGGTATTGTTGGCAGAAAGACTTGTGATGATCTGTCTAGAGGAGTTCCTGATTTGAGAATTCTAGTTTGGCAACTCATGTGATTGTTTTAGTGAGGTATTATTTTTTCTTTTGGTTGTCAATTGAATTCTCTACTGATGAGATTTGTTTTGTACGGAAGTTTGCTTAGAATTTATTAAGTATAGAGGGAAGTTTAGGATGGGGGTTGGGGTTCAGGCTAGGGGTGGGGTGGTTGGTGGTAGAAACACATGAGCTGCAGTTTGGGGAAAGGTAGTTTGCATGGGGTGGTCCTTGTATTGGTTTGTGTGTGTGGAGGGGCTGCTGTGTCAGGGGCTGGGTGTTCATACATTGTCTTTTGCGTTGTTGAGAGATGAACAAAATGGGTATTAGTGGCTTTGACTGAGGATTATATTGGAGAGGGTACAACTGTAGTTTATAATGATTTTTCTTCTTACTGGGATTTAGGGAACAGGGGGTATCAACATTTAGTGGATGATCATAGTACTGAATTTATGGGTTACATTATTGGGGGCTCTACAGATGCAATAGAGGGGGGTATTGTGGGACTATTAAATACATAATTGGGAGGGTGAAGAGGTGCTCTTCCACCTTGCTAATGCTGGCGAAAGAGTGTTCCAGGTGATTTTTTCTCCCACTCCCTTTTTTATTGGGGACGGGGGGGTTTACAGGGATTAGGAATAATTTAAGCTTTTTGTTTGGATTGTTAAACATTTTTGTCTTATTTTTAAGGTATGAATGTTGTTCTTTTTTTAGTTATATTTTGGTTTTGGTATTGGTTTAGTATGGGTGTTAGTTGGGGCGTTGTTTTAAGAGGTAGTCTGATTTCAGTGGTCTATGTGGTATTAAGAAGTTTTGTATTTTACATTGTGTGTGGAAGTGCGTATGTGTGTTGGTGTGCATGGCTGGCCAGCCAATCAGCCTTTTGTTGGTAAGTTTTTTTGTTGTTTTATGTATTATGTATGGTACGTAGGATTATATTTATAATTGTTACCCATACACTGAAATTGGTGACGGTGCACACTTTTATGAATTACTGATTTTTTTCTTGTTAGTGTTTGGTAACTGTGTTGGTAGGTTTCATGGATATCGGTTTACCATTGTTTCTTAGGTTACTTTTTGATGACGGCCGCTGTAGCCGAGTGGTTCTAGGTGCTTCAGTCCGGAACTGCGCTGCTGCTACAGTCACAGGTTCGAATCCTGGCTTTGGCATGGATGTGTGTGATGTCCTTAGGTTAGTTAGGTTTAAGTAGTTCTAAGTTCTTGGGGACTGATGACCTCAGAAGTTAGGTCCCATAGTGCTTAGAGCCATTTGAAATTTTTGATATTAGTTATGTGACTGAGTTCTGTTTTGTCATACTGTCGACTTCATTTTAGCTAGGTAGGGTAAGTGAACGTTTGGATAATGTATTTCATTATTTTACTGTGTTGGCTTTTGATATCGCGGGCTCCATTTGAGCTATATTGCTCAAGTGAAATTTGCAATACAGATTTTTCAACTTGCGTGTGGGTTCCTGGTATTGCGGGTTTCGTTTGAGCTATATGCGTTTAACTGATCCAGATATCCTGATCTGTATTTTAAATTATTACGCTGGATGTTTATTATTATTTCTGTTGTTATCACTACTGTTAGTTTCATTACACACATTTGAAACTCAAAATCTGATTTGCTGTTTACGGAGTTCTGTACATGTAGTAACTTGTTGCATAACCATGTCACATTGACAGCAGTCCAAGGAAACAAAAATTACACGATGAAAAACTGAAAGATAACATTAACTGTCTTATGAAAATAAATGAAGTTCTAGAGGAATCTGGTATTAATAGGCAAGAAATTTAAGACAGAACAAAATTAAGAAACAGGACAGCATTCAAGATGAAACAAATTATTCTTAAGCATAGGAAAAAAAGAATATTAACATACCTGGATAAGGAAGGGAGAAGTAAATAAAAACATGTTTCAATGCCTTTGGCATCTTAAAATAGCCTGAAACTATCTGCAGGTCAGGGTACATGACGGTCAATGACATTTCCTCTATTACTGGTAAACAAGAATTAAATTGGACAAAATTGTTGTTTCTGTAAATGCTACAGAAGACTGATAATATTTAACTGTCAAAGATATTTACAGCTGCATATATCACTCTTTACTGTATCTGTATAAGCAAAATTCAAACTAGGCCTAAGCACAATGAGAAACTCAGACAGGAGAGTACTGCAAATGTTAGAATAATGAAAGGTTCTCATAAAAGTATAATTAAAAATAATGTAAGTATATTTCATCAAAATATTGGGAGTTTAAAGAATAAAGTAGATGAGCTTCTGGTTTGTTTAGAAGATTTAGAAGCTGAGAATGAAATAGATATACTATGCCTGTCTGAGCATCACATTGTTACTGATATGGATAAGGTAAATGTAAGTGGATATAAGCTCTCTGCACATGTAATGTGAGAAAATATGGAGAAAGGAGGAGTTGCCATATATGTCAAAAGTTATCATTGTGCAAAAAGTATAGAAACAAAAAAGTTTTGTGTAGAGAAACATATAGAAGCATGTGCCTGTGAGCTTAAATTAAATAAAGGCACATTTATAATTGTAACTGTATATAGGTCCCCATCAGGAAATTTTCATCTATTTCTGAAAAATTTGGACTCCTTGTTGTGCTATCTGTCAGACAGGGGGAAGCAAATTATTATTTGTGGGGACTTCAATGTAGATTCTCTGAAAGAGGGTAATAGGAAAAATGACCTTGAAGTATTACTCGGTTCTTTCAATTTGACACCCGTTATTGATTTTCCTACTCGGGTGGTAAAGGATAGCAGCTCACTGATAGATAACTTCTTTATAGACCAAGATAAGTTTAACCAGATAAATGCTCAGCCTGTTGAGAATGGTCTTTCTGATATGGTGCACAGCTAGTTACAATATATGACATAGCTCCATTCAGCAATACTAAACAGTCCTCCAAAGTAGTACGTTCAGTCAACGATTTAACAATCGCAAATTTCAGGGAAAGCCTACAGCAGTTAGACTGGGATGAGGTGTACCGTGAACCTGATGCCAATTTAAAACATAATTTATTTCATGACATTTTTGTAAATGCATTTGAAAACTGCTTCCCCAAGAAAATAGTTAAATATACTCGTAAGAAACCTTGTAACAAACCATGGCTTACTAAGGGTATAAAAATATCTTGTAACCGGAAAAGGGAAATGTATCTGACAGCAAGAAAGAGTAGTGACCCAGAAACTATCAAAAATTATAAAAACTACTGTGTTATATTAAGAAAAGTTATTAAAAAATCCAGGAGTATGTGTATCATGTCTGAAGTCAGCAACTCTGATAATAAAATTAAAACAATTTGGAATATTATAAAAAGAGAAACAGGTCAACCAAGAGCAGAGGAAGACAGTATTACCATCAAATTGAATGAAAACTTTACGAACAAAAAGTCAGAAGTTGAAAATATTTTTAATAATCATTTTCTAAATGTTGTGGGTATAGTAGGATCCAGGTGTTCATTAGAAGATGCTAGGCTGTTAATGGAAGAGGCCATACCTATGCAATTGGATACAATTGAAGTCTCACCCACTTCTCCCTCTGAAATTAGGAAAATAATAAACTTGCTTAAAAGCAAAAACTCACATGGAATTGATGGCATTTCCAGCAAAATACTAAAAGCTTGTTCTCAACAGATAAGTAAGATTCTCAGCCACCTGTGTAATAGCTCTCTGGAACAATAAAAGTTGACAGAGATGTATTTGGTTACATTTCTTTTAACACGATTTAACAAGTAATAGTGATGACGCAGACAGCTTGTTTCAGATAAAGCTGCAGCAATTGTTGGAAATCATTAGGCAACAGAAAGTTAAACAGTGGTAGTTTTCAGGGACAGAATGAATCATAGTTAGGCAGGAACAACAAAAGAAACAAGCAACAATTACAGGTTACCCATGTTTTTAAGATTCCAGTTCAGACTGGTCAGTACTGTTGTGGAAAGTCAGTATGGAGGCAGAAGAGTGTGCTAGTGGTGCTTTTGTTCAAACAAGTTGCAGTATTGGTTAAGCACAAGAATCTGAATGTCATAAAACAACATATGGAACAAAATGTGGCATTCGCTTTGTACGGTATGATCTGGATGAATCGGACCAAGATTTGTTGCTATGGAGATCAGGGATACACCCTGTGGGAACAAGAAGTACAGTTCCAGGAAACTTTAGTGTTTGTTATCATCATATGAAAGTGTTTCTGGATAAGTATTCTTTCCTACAAAGAAGTTGTTTTGATCCATTTCGGATTCATAAGAAGACAGTGAAGTGTAGCCTCAGAGAAACTGATATAAATTCAGTATTGAAAGTGAATCAGTGCATGGGACTTAACATGAAACCAGACCAAAGGTTGTGTTCCAGGTGTGTTACGCTGCTAAAAAATGAAGAATATTCTGATAATTTCCATGACAGTGGCAAAGAGTATCAGCCACCTACAACCACAGCGGATGAGCAACTAAATACTTCAGTGACTGCTCTTGGTTTGTTTCCCATGAAGACACACGAAGTTGGGAAAAGAGACAGGCCCAGCTATGGTAGAAGAAAACTACAAGAAGCTGAAATGGAATTAAAACACAAAATAGCTGACACGCTAATGGTGGAAGAGGAAGAACTATCTGCTCCAAAGGAACAGAAATCATGCCAGAAATGCTCTGATTTGGACAAAATTGTGCATAATTTGAAAGAAAAATGTGCCATATCCACATGCCAGAAAAAGGAAATACGGAAGCGTCCGATCCCGCCCGTCTGCTTTGACCCATGACGTCACAAATATGGCGGAAACAAAAACAAACACACACACTTTCCACAAGAAGCCTAATGACACTAACGGGACAAGCGCGGGAAATGGGGTGTTTTGGGTGGGGGCAAACTAAATATAAACAAATTTAGACGCCTTGCGTAGCTACAACGTGTAAGTGAAGACAGCCACGCATGAATACCCACCCACCTCCCCAGGGGTCGTAACCCCTGCAACCTATAGAAGATAAAGATGCTTCAGTAGCTGATTAGTGTTTTTTGTCTTTTCAAAAAAAAAAATCTCATGGGATAGAACGAACAGATCAGAAAGATAAATATAATAAACTAAAACAGAAATTCGAGGAAACAGATAATTAAAATAAGTAATAAGTGTTTTTAAATTTAAAAAAAAATCTCACGAGATAGAACGAACAGATCAGAAAAGTAAATAAAATAAGATAAAACAGAACTGGAGACAGCCACACTCAAACCAAACTCTGCGCCGTCATGACGTCACACACGACAACACCCTTACGTCACGGGTCAAAGCAGACGCTTCTGTTGACCCCAGAAAAAAGTAGCTATTCTTACCCTTGCACCTTCCAGCTGGTCTATTGACTACACTGCAAAGGAATTCAATGTTTCTACATATATATGGTAAAAAGCTAGGAAAATAAAAGCAACTCAAGGAGTGCTTCCACAGCTTCAGCAGGCTCAGGGTAAGCAATTGAGTTCAGAAATAAAGGTGCTAGTGTCGGAGTTTTATGAAAATAATGACTACAGCCGAATAATGCCTGGAAAAAAAGACTACGTAACGGCACAAATGGGAAATGTACGTGTACAGATGCTAAAAAGACTGTTACTATGCAACATATCAGAACTATATGTAGAATTCAAGGAAAAGTATCCCAATACCAAAGTAAGTTTATAATCTTTTTTCAATCTTCGGCCAAAATGGGTAGTGCCTGCAAGGGGCACACACAATGTTTGTGTATGTGAGACCCATCAAAATGCTAAGCTGATGTTTGCTGCTATAAAGGATTCTGGTCTGGATTACAAAGGTGCAATGAAGCTGCTAGTGTATGACATCAGTTCCTACCAGTGCATGATACACAGGTGTGAAAAGTGTCCTGGTAAGGCAAATCTTGCAGAACACATGAATAATAAACTGTATGGTGAACTCATTATGGATGACGAATTTGTTTCTTATAAACAATGGACACACATGGATCGCACAAGTCTTGAAACAAAGCAAAGTACAGAGGAAGGTTTAGTTGAAATGTGTTGTCAAAAAACGGACAAACTGACCACACACAACTTCACAGCAACAGCACAATCGGCTTATCTCCAGTTTTGTAAGGATAATTTGAAACAAGATGAAATTATGGTAATACTAGACTTTTCTGAAAACTATGCATTTATAGTTCAAGATGCCATCCAAGGATATCATTGGGACAACAGTCAAGCAACTCTCCAGCCATTTGCGATTTACTATAGAGGTGAAACAGGTGATGTGTCTGTCATGAACCTGTGCGTTTTTAGTGTCTGTTTAATTCATGATGCCATTGCAGTTCATGCACACATTCGCACTGTCATGGCATATGTGAAAAACAAGTTGCCTCACATACATTTTGTGAAATACTTCAGTGATGGGGCAGCTAGTCAGTACAAAAACTGTAAAAAGCTCAAAAAAATATGCATGCGTTAGCATTATTTTCAGATTCACGCAGAATGGAATTTTTTCACAACAAGTCATGGTAAAAATGTATGTGATGGTATTGGTGCCAACATTAAGCGCATGGCATCATGAGTTAGTCTGCAGCACCCTACAGAAGGTCACATTCTAACACCTCTTCAATTATTTATCTGGGTACGGAAAAATATCTCTGGTATACAATCATTCTATGTTTCAAAAGATGAGGTGAAATCAGTCGAAGAGTTGCTAAAAAGCAGACTAGAACACATTAAAACTGTTGCAGGCGCAAGGAGCCATCATCACTTCTCTCCAAAAGACTCTCACAATGTGCAGATGAACAGACTGTCCAGTTATAACTATAGGTTCATGCACAACAAGTGTCTTCTCAGTGTGTCTGACTCAGGATTCAGAAGCAAAAGCAGCAACATACAACCAGGTTGCTATGTTATTGCTGTTTATGATGACAAATGGTACTTAGGATGTGTTGCAGAGTGCTGTGAAGCAGAAGATGATGTATTTGTGAACTTCATGGCACCAGCAGGACCAGCAAGATCATTTCATTGGCCACGTTTGGCAGACAGGTGTTGGATTCCTTTTGAACATATTCTTATGACAGTTCCAGTTCCTACCACAGTGTCAGGAAGACAGTACAATTTGCCACTCAATGTACAGAGTACAGTAGCTAAAGTGTGGGAGAACTTCTGTTCGAGGCACAATCAACTGGTTTTTAGCAGTTAAGGTGCAGTTAACATTAATGATAGGTTGTGCTAATCAGTCTATATGTTGTTGCTTAGTTATTAAACAGTTGTGTGAGAGGATAAGAAGAGGCAGAACAGTTTACGATATGGTTTTACAAAATTGTGTTGTGGAACAATGGCCACATCACAAAATACATCTGTCAACTTCCATTGTACACAAATGTCTTGCAATAACATGTTGAAATTTTGAGATATAAATCATTATGGTCTACTTAAGCAGTGGATGAAATTTGGTTTGGATACCATTTGTCCCTTTTGTGCTACCACACTTCGAAAATCCATGTTTTTCAGGTAATTTTTCAAATTTTTGTATTTTCGTGTGCCTGTGACTCAGTTTGTGTGACTGATATGGGCAAGATGAGTTCTGTGTGTGTTTAGGCCACATTAAGCTTACCACAAAAATATTTATACCCTTTTTGAGTGAATTATATTTTGCATAGAGAGCACCTACAAAATGAACCCTTTAACGTATTACATTTTTTGAATAACATTTTGGAGTTTTTTATTTTCCCTCATAAACATGTTGTTGGTGTTTTGATTCATGGAGTGTGTTCTCTAAATGGATGTTGCTGGGTTGTAAAAATTTCACTGGAATGTGTGGAATAGTTCCAAAGTTATTAAGACCTGAAGTTGGGTCTGAAGATAGATTGTCAGATGTGGGTTGCAATTTTCGGGTCACACCACCTTCTTTCACAAGTCATAATTCTGGAACTAATTGGCAGGGGAAACTAATACTTTGTACACGAGTGTTCCACACATGGTAGAATTAGTGTACTGAATTTCAGTCAAATCTGAGACTATGAGCTGTAACCACTGGTTGAACTGACAGGGAATGACCCAAAAGTAGGCTGTATATCAATTTGTTCAACTGTTGTACCCACTAACGTTTCTTTATATGTTGCCCTAATGCATCTAATTTCAAACTAAATTTAAAAATAAATCAACTTTATTTCATTAATTATTAAATAACAAAATATTAAATAAAAAAACCAATTTTAACTAAAAATGTTAAAATTAAAAATTAGTTCAAAAACAAATTTTATCTGTTATGTTTGAAGTGACAATAACTACAGATGGATGGGCATAAATCCAAGAATTTTCATCATTAAATCAATACCTGAACCTCCTTGAGGCAACGAGAATAGAAAATGACTTATTTAATACATTCTATCAAAGAGAGGTTTGGTTTGATTTATAGTGTAAGTATCGAAATGAAACAAACTCTGAAATTTGGTAGTAGCAAGATGAATCTATTATTCACAAATCATAAATAACTTTACTGTGAGGAAGGCAGGAATATTCTACAACCATTTAAAAAGTAATCATTACTCTTACAC
The DNA here is from genome assembly GCF_021461385.2 of Schistocerca piceifrons. Classification (NCBI taxonomy): domain Eukaryota; kingdom Metazoa; phylum Arthropoda; class Insecta; order Orthoptera; family Acrididae; genus Schistocerca; species Schistocerca piceifrons. The sequence goes on along the minus strand of NC_060149.1, from coordinate 478,653,812 downwards.
ACAGCATGTAAATGAGACTGGACTAGTTAGAACTTCCACAAACAAACATCCAGTCTTGCTATACCAGTTTGAAATGAGAAGAAACCTTATTTAACTATACAAATCGCATATAGCAAAAAATTTCTCATGGTCACACTATGATGAATAGGTTACACGGGTAAAGTTTCTTTGTTTTACTCAGAAAAATGGTAATAATCTGTTCGTTTCATCCTTTTAGAGGGTTTTATAAGTAATGGAAGAGAAAATATAGTAAATTGTGGAACCTTGGCACTATGTTTTCCCTTAAAGCTGTGGTTTCTGTGACGAAAAGTGCGTTAAATATGGATGGATGTACCCATCTGCCTGAGTTTCAAATTCGCTTGTCATATAAACCATGACTTCAGGTGATGTGTGCGTGGCGCGGGGTGGGGGAAAGCACTAGCACACTCTAGCCGAATGCGACTTAAAATTATTGCTAAAACATGAATACAGCTTACACTGCCAAGATTTACGGTGTGTTTCTGGGTTATCTGCGGTGTCCATCTTCTGCTTCGACGCGGTGCTTTGCTCCTTGTGATCTGCCTCCATTATCATTCCTCCAAGAAGTGTACACCAAAACAATATTTGTCACAACATCCACTGCAAAACACGAACTTTTATCGCTAAATGACACTTCGATTTCTTATGTCCGTCTACACATTTCGTACCGAACTGGAACCGCATCCTATTACCCAGTACTCTTATTTTTAAGTGAAGAATAATTCCATTTCACAACACGACGCTAACTATATATCACTTCATTCTAACTACCTGTACCTTAACGGCATTGAAATTTATTTTCTGTTGTATAATTGCACAGATCCCAACACCTTTATTACGTACATAACCTATATTTCGGAGTCAAACGTCTTCACTTACTAGACAATACATCACACGTGACAAGCGCTTAAATTTGAGGAATTTGCTTGCACTCTACACTCTTGTGTGAACGTTTACAAAAACAATAATGATAAATAAATTAACTGTCGCCGCATCGCCTTTCATATGTTTACTTTACAAACTATCACTGACTTTGCAGCAAAGATTTTACTACGCGTTCAGTTAGCAAACAGATTTCGCAAAGCAAAGTCAATCTACCATATATACTGCAAAGGGAAGTAATTAGAAGCTCGCAATCAATATCGGAATTTTTCTACAGCACTCTGTAATCTACCACGTTCTAAACAATTGGTAAAATTATGGAAGACGAAAAATGCAATTCCTATGAGTTGCAGACGATGTGCATCAACGGTGAAGTCCTCTGTTATTCCATTCAGTTGACGACCAGTGTAAATCGGCCTTTATGCTACCTAGATGAAAAATAATATCTTGGCCCAAAAGCTCAGGAAAGACACTCCAATGTCGATTCGCAACTGACCGAAAATCAAAAGAATTCCATATGACATTTGGAATGGCGTCATTAACGTAAGTTATCAACGGAACGGAACGCGTCGTCAGCGCAAAGGTTTCTCTGGAAGGAAGTTTTGGCGTTGGCGTTGGTTGGGAGACTGGCGTCATCTGCTAACATCGGAAGCTATATTTTACCTCCTAAGTTCTCTTATGTAGTAGTTTTGACACCTGACTAAAATTCAGAAATGCGTTTGCCATTTGGCTGAAATCGGAAAGCGGTCACGGGACATCCCTCTCGCGCGTGGTGCGGTCTTTGTATCGACCGACAAATTCACGAAAGCGTTCTTAAGGACACGATCGCAGCTAAAAATTTGTGCCAAGCAAGACTATAAATATATTTTTTTCTCGTTTCATTAGCAGCAATGATAAGTTCTGTTCTTAGGTTCCCGTCTAACTACACCCTCAAAAAAAGACACATCCCGGAAAAAACAGTATGGATGACAAGCGAGAATATAAATGTGACTACCCCTCGTTTTATTCGCGGCAATTTAAGCTGCACTCTTAGACTCCTAGAAGGAACTCATAAAAGCCAATGGACGGTGGCTATTATGTCACATCAAAACATTCCACAATGCATTTCAAGTAGCGGCATTCACACTGGACATCACGTCATGTCGCGGCACAGTCAAAGTCCCCCGGGAACGAAATTTCGATGGCTGACGTCATCGTGCTTTGTTGGTCACATGACTCACAGCTCATATCATCCTGATGCGCTGCCATGGTCTCAATACCCATAATTCGTTTCGTCGTGCTTTTCTTAGATTGTTGTTTCCGTAGGTGATTTCTGTTGTTATTTTATGTCTTTGTTAGTCCCTTTTTCTTATTCGTTTTATGTTATTTGCAATATACTGTAAACATTTTATGTAAATTGAAGGTGGAGGGGGAGAAAGGAAAGGAAATGGGAGGAAATTATGTTATCAGCTGCATCGGGATTGTATGCGGAATCAGCGACAACGAATGAAAATATGTGCTGTACCGCGACTCAAACCCGGGATCTCCTGCTTACTTGGCAGCTGCATTAACCACAGCGCCATCCGCACACAGTGTTCATCGCAAATGCACGGACTACTCGGCACCCTCCCCGACCGGCTCACATTCCTATACAGCGGCACCTGTCCACAGTTACCGTCCATGTTCTCCACAATTTATTCCCGCAGGAGGTTGGACGTAAAGGTGCATCCACACTGAAGTTGGCAGCATCATTGCCCATTGAGGCGAATCAATTACATGAATGTGTGGTGCCTGTTTTTTCGGACAATTCAAGCGAGAGCCCATTGGAGGACAGGGTGGAGGTCTGTTGTGTTCTCTCAGGGAAGCTGGGTCTTCATCGGTGCCAGTGATGGCATTGTGTTGGACAGAAGGAGGCCAACTGAGGGCCTGCAACTAACCTGTCTGTGTGCTAGACACACTGGACTTATACCTGGGGTTAAGGTTTGATGTGTGACTTTGTACGACAGCAGAAGTACTCTCGTGGTTATCCCACACACACTACCTACAAATTTGTACATCAATCTGATATTTGATTTGTGCAGCCATTCACGAACAGCATTCCAGGGGGCGTTTTCCAACAGGATAGCGCTCACCCACATACCACTGTCATAACCCGAAATGCTCTACAGAGTGTCTACATGTTTCATTGGCCTGCACAATCGTCAGATCTGTCTCCAATTGAGTACATATGGGACATCATCAGACAACTCCAACAACATCCACAAACAGCATTAACCATAGCTGTATTGACCAACCAAGTGCAACAGGCATGGAACTCCATCCCACAAACTGATATCTGGCACCTGTACAAGATAGTGTATGCAAGTTTGCAAGCTTGCATTCAACATTCTGGTAGCTAAACTGGTTATTAATGTACCAGCATTTCACATTTGCAGTGGAGTATCTCAGGCTTATATAACCTGTGATCTTGCAATGTTGGTCACTGACGTATGTTACTTAGGAAAATGTCCTCCAGAAATTTCATTTCTCTAAATTAATTATTTTTTGGTGCTGCAATATTTTTTTTGTCAGCGTAGTTAAAGCTTAGGTAAAATGTTAGAGGAGATTGTAGGCTACACCTAGATTACGTGGAATATGCGAATTTGGAACCCAAAATGTTTGTTAATAAAGTAGATGTAACCAGTGATAGTTCAGCACTAACCAAGTAGAGCATGGACCAAGAGTTGTGATGGAATCAGATAGTTCAGGTTTTCTGCCGTTATAGGAGGGTGTGCTGAAAGGTAATGCCTCGGAATTTTTTATTCCGTTCCTAATATCAGGTGAGATATTATATGTCCCCGCTTCGCGGGCGCAAGTTGAAACCTTCTACTGCTAGAGGGCTCAGAGTTGCAGCTTGTGAAATTGCAATGCATGACGTAACTATTGCGGTGTGTGAGAAAAACATGCTGTAATCGAGTTTCTAACTGCAGAAAACGCGGCTCCAATTAAAATCAATAGAAGAATGAAAGCTGTGTACGATGACGATTGTATCAACGTCAGCCGCGCAGGGAACCGTACTGTCTAGGGCGTCTTGTCACGGTTCGAGGGGCTCCCTCCGTCGGAGGTTCGAGTCCTCCCTAGGGCGTGAGTGTGTGTTGTCCTTAGCGTAAGTTAGTTTAATTAGTGTGTAAGCCTAGGGACCGATGACCTCAGCAGTTTGGTCCCATAGTCCTTACCACAAATTTCCAATTTTGTATCGCCATGAGAACTGTGCCACGTTGGGACAATTATGCACGCACATAATGAAGAATACAGCGGTGCTAGCCTCAATTTGGCCCTATCCGAGTTTCATATGTTTCCAAAACGCAAAGATTGTTCATCAGGTTTGTTTTATTTCAAAAGCTTTAAGAATTTTAACCCGACGGCCTTGCCGCTGTAGTAACACTGGTTTCCGTCAGATCATCTAAGTGCTGTCGGGCTTGGCTAGCACTTGGATGGGTGACCGACTAAGTCTACTGAGCGCTGTTGGTAACTGGGGCGCACTTAGTCGTTGTGTGGCCAATTGAGGAGCTGCTTGACTGAGAAGTAGCGGCTCCGGTCACGAAAACCGACAACGGCTGGGAGAGCCACATGCCCCTCCATATCCGCATCCAATGATGCCAATCGTCTGAGACCGACACGGCGGTCGATCGGTGCTGTTGGGCCTTCCGACACCTATTCGGACTGAGTTTAACATAAGAAATTCGGAGGCATTAGTTTTCAGCACACTATCCTATTATGTATGACTGACCCAAAGCAACATTGTGTCAAGGTACCACACGGACGCGAGATGATCATTAGACATCATATCATCAATTAAACAGTTCCAGGTCTGCTGGGATACAGTGCACAAAACAGCAGTAAATCTGCAAATGATGTCTAGAAATTCATTACTATGGGAGAATGTGAGAGGAAAGCATTTTCAAAGGTGTATTGTGAGCAAGAGGGTAGCCCAGGAAATAGTCTCTCTGGGTAGATAAGTAAGAAATGTATCATGGGCACAAGATGGTAGCTGACAAACGACTGCTACCCAGGAAGTAGGTCTGCAGTATTAGAGAGCTTACGAAGGAAGGCCACTTGATTACTTGTATCCTCTCGGAATGAGAGGTATCTTTGTGTTGAAATACTGAGGTTCACTATAATGAAACGTGAGGGATAGGATGATGAAGTGAGGTTGAAGTTTGTGAGTTGCGTTAGTCAGTACTATTAAGAAAATGACAGTGGAAATGTTACCTCCAACCCCTTTACTCTGCAAATAGTTTTCATTATTCATCAGATCAAAATACACGTGCTATACAGGTCAGGCAGTGCCCGAGTTTTTCGACGTCAGTGCCAGAAAGCGCGTGATATTTTGTCTTTAAATGCGGGATACATATTAATCTTCTTTCCTTCGTTGGGAACCACAGCCATATGGAATTTTTTCAAAGAAATTTTTGCCATTTGACTTCTAATTATTCACTTTTTCATACAATCATGATTTCGGCCTTTGGAGTCGTTCTCCCGCGCACGTATCATACGGTATATGGCATAGAAACAAACGGTTACTACGTATTTGGAAAGATTACTTACATATTAAAAAACGTCTGACCTTTCTGTTACACATCATCGTTGGAGAAAAAAACGTATTTCTGGTCTTACAAGCCAGTTGTTGTATTACAGGATACGAGCACATACGGATGTAATTGTGCATAATTAGAAACTATTACATACAATGTGGCGTATTTAACAGCTTGTACACTGAAGCGGCAAAGAAACTGGTGTAGGCATGCGTATTCAAAAACAGAGATAAGCAAACAGGCAGACTACGGCGACAACGCCTATACAAGACGAGTGTCTGGCGAAGTTGTTAGACCGGTTACTGCTGCTACAATGACAGGATATCAAGATTTATGTCAGTTTGGACGTGGTGCTATAGACGGCACACAAGCGATGGGACAAAGCATCTCCGAGGTAGTGATGAAGTGGGGATTTTCCCGTAAGACCTTTTCACGAGTGTACCATGAATATCAGGAATCCGGTAAAACACCGAATCTCTGGCATCACTGCGACCAGAAAAAGATCCTGCAACGATGGGACCAGCGACGACTGAAGAGAATCGTCCAACGTGACAGAAGTGCAACCCTTCAGCAAACTGCTGCGGATTTCAGTGCTCGGCCATCAAAAAGTGTTAGCTTGCGAACCATTCAACGAAACATCATGGATATGGACTTTCGGAGCCAAAGGCCCACTTGTGTGCCACTGACGACTGCACGACACAAAGCTTTATGCCTCGCCTGGTCCCGTCAGCACCGACATTGGACTGTTGATGACTGGAAACATGTTGCCTGATCGGACGAGTCTCGTTTCGCATTGTATCGAGCGCATGGACGTGTACGGGTATGGAGACAGCGTCATGAATCCATCATTCATGAAAGTGGCGAGACTGGACTGAGCAAAGGTTGGGAATTTGTACGGGCGCTGATAACCGCGCAGTTGAGCGCCCCACAAACCAAACATCATCATCATCATCATCATCATCATCATCATTCATGTCCATTGTGCATTCCGACGCACTTGGACAATTTCAGCAGGACACTGCGACACCCAACATGTCCAGAATTTCTACAGAGTGCCTCCAGGAACACCCTTCTGAGTTTAAACTGTTCTGGGCTACCAGACTCCCCGACATGAACATTACTGGGCATATGTGAGATGTTTTGCAATGTGCTGTTCAGAAGATATCTCCACCTACTCGTACTCTTACGGACTTATGGACAGCCCTGCAGGATTCATGGTGCCAATTTCTTCCAGCACTATTTCAGACATTAGTCGAGTCCATGCCACATCGTGTTGCAGCACTTCTGCGTGCTTGCAGGGACTCTACACGATATTAGGCAGGTGTACCAGTTTCTTTGGCTCTTCAGTGTATATTCATGTGACCTGCGTTCATCGCTTCTGTTCATCAACTGACGCTGTCATACGTCAAAACAGTGGCAGAGATCGTAACAAAGCAGCACCACTGTGTGAGCCACATGATCTTTGCTTTATCACAGGTATTGCCAGGAAAGGGTTGGTGGATATTTGTTTAGCTAAATGCTTGACACGTCGTTGTAATACACTTTCATAACAGTCTCCTACAGGTATATACTGCAATAATTGCAATAATCCATACTAAGACTGTAAATACAATGATTTCAGATGCACAATAAAAGTTTGGTCTAACAATGATCGCATGGCTGCAGTATTATAAAAACGTAATTCACTGACTCATGGAGAGTCACATGAAATACGTCACACCTGTGCAATCAGTTGCACGACCCACCTGAAGTGGCGGTCTCACATCTGTATCCTCTACACCAACTGCGGCCTCGATGCCCCACACCCCCTGGTGTCTCCTTTCCTGATCACTCCCTGCCTGCTGACGCGCCTCTACCGATGTATCTCACCCTCCCTCCATCTCCACATTCTCCACCCCTTCTCCTAAAGAAACTTCCAGAGTCTCCCTATCCCATATGATGTGCTTGGCCCCAGTATTTATCCTTCCTTCCAACTCTGACTCTCCTCTTCCTCTCCTCTACTCCCTAGGGCCCACTCTCCTTTCCCTCCCCCTCTACTGCGTCCTCTCTCCTATTCCCCCTGTCCTTCTCAGTTGTTCTTTCCTTCCTAGATTGCTCTTTTCTCAGCCTCCCCGTCTCCTGCCCCTTGGTGTGCTATCGGCTCCCTCACATTCCGCTCCCTCCAGCTCCCCCTCCTCCACAGCCACACCTCATCTCCCTTCTGTTTCCATCCTCTCTGGCCTCCCCTCCCTTGGCAGGTCCTTCCAGTTTTAACCCAGTTACTCTCCATTGTGCTTTGGTGCTCGCCGATGTGATAAGAGAAATGCAGTGAATTTTAAGTGTCGTCATCCTGTGTGGCTTTCATACCGGTACTGTGAATGCTATTTTAATCGTGCTCCCCGTGCAGCCAGTGTATATGTGCTACATCCTCGTCGAGTGCCATTTTATCTATATGTGGATTTTGTGTAAACGTGCCTCGTCAAACTACTTTTTTGTGTCTTCTAATTTCCACTGTTTCCCCTTCTCTAGTGTCAACTTCATCTTTTACCCCAATTTTGTGTAATTGTTCTTCTGTGATATTTTACACCGGCTCTAGGCTGAAGAGCGGCGAACTGTGCTGCTGCCAGCTCACCGCTTCCCACATGGGGTGGGGATATGAAATACAATAAAGAAAAAAGTGAAGTAGCAGGACTGCCAAAAAACTCCGAAAATCAAAGATCCTGAGCCAGAACTGCTCGATGAAATTCTCTACACATTCCTAAAATACGAAAGTCCCTACAACAGAACACGACTGTTGGGTTGAGGGAGAACGAAGAGGGGGTGGGGGGGGGGAGTGGGTAGCAAGGGGATGGACAGGTGACAGTGTCAGGGCTGAAGGGACTGAGGGAGAAGAGTACAGTTGATGGCAAGTGGGAGGTGTTGGGGTCGCTGCGGGATGGAATAGATTTGGGAGCGTGCATGGGGGGACGTGGGAGGGGGAGGGAGGAAGAACTATCTTAAATGCCTGACCATAAACTTCAATATTACACGAATGTCATTAGCTTCATATTGGTGAACACCTACCACTTACAGCATATGAAGAGCTGAACCAAACGTAAAAGTTTCTACATACATTTCCAACACAGCACAACAGTATGCTACACCATGTACCTTAATCTGATAAAAGAGAATTTTCCAGGTTTTTCTTGCAGTTACTGGAAGTATGTGGTGTATATAGTAGGAGGATGTGAGAGATGCGAATTTTGCGTGTAAATATTAGGTGGGGCAGCTAGCTGATAAGATGCTTTTCTGCACGCCATTGCTTTCCCACGATATGAAATAATGTAGCTGCTAGCAGGACTAAAAGGGACTTGAAGAGTGTGTAAATAAGGACATAGAGACTCAGTAGTAAGCCAAGTGCTGGTGTGGTCGAAAATAAGTGGAAATAATGTAAAGGACCAAGTGTCTCTACCAGTGAAGTCAAAAATTTAAAGTGTAAATACTCGCAAATAAATAGCGATCAGCAAATTACGTGACTTCACATGGCCAGTCTTTAGGATGTTACTACAACTGACCTACTGCCCATTACGCCAGACCCCGGCCATTGCTCAGTTCCAGATGCCGCTGAATGACCCATGCAACCAGCAGGGAGCAGCTGCATTTAAATGTGCCCATGGCCAGCCTGTGGTGTGTGACCAGCTGGGTAACGTAGCTGCATCCCGACTGCGCCATCCGCAGCCTTGGAATCATTGCCATACCATGTCGCTGTCGCCACTGCTGCCTACGGGCTGCGATCCAAGGACCGCTGCGCGACTGCACATGACTCGTCAACCAGCACTCTGCCGCTGCCTGGAGCAGCAGGGCCAAGTGCGATGCTACTGTCGCCGCTGATGTCTCAGTCCAGGCGTGCCTGTCAAGCCAGGTCAGCATGCCAGGGCGTATTGTCAACGCTCCATGTCTTGCTCGCCTGCTGCTGCAATACCGGAATATTACGAGAGACACCGGACCACACTAGAGAAGAAGGCGTCCTCAGAAGACCATATAAGTTGGAGAAATTAATAATGAAAAGTTTTATGGTCACCGCTGATCTGTCTGCAGCTTCCCCACACATCACACCTGACTTCCAAACATTCTACGAACTGCACAACGCTCCAACCTAAGCAAATAGGTTTCAATCTTGTTTCTTCGTTGCCCCTTCGAACCATTACAGCAGACAACCGCGAAAGGCAAAGGTCCCGAGTTCGAGTCTCGGTCCGGCACACAGTTTTAATCTGCCAGGAAGTTTCATATCAGCGCACACTCCGCTGCAGAATGAAAATCTCATTCTCGAAACAGGTCTATAGTTTCACACCTTTTCTAGATTTTATTTTTTGTGAAGTTGTTTCACTTTCAAAATTTTAAGCATTGCCAGTAATAAAGGACATGCAATGACGAAAAAAATCGCAACACCAAAAAATAATTAGTAACGCAATTTCGGGAATATGTTTGTCTAGGTAACATACGAGGGTCAGTCAAAAAGTAATGCCTCCTATTTTTTTTTCTACGTTTAATTGTCAGGAAATTTAAATGCAATTACATAGGTTGAAAACCACAACATTGAGGATCATTTTGTCATTTTTCAATGTAATCTCCGCCCATCTCTACAGTTTTGGTCCATCTTTGAACAAGGGCATGTATCCCAGCACGGTAAAAATCACAGCTCTGCTTCCTAAGCCATTGACGCACGGATGTTTTGACGGCCTCCTCATCTTCAAAATGAATCCCATGATGAGCTTCTTTTAGTGGCCCGAACAGATGGAAGTCTGATGGTGCCAGGTCAGGGCTGTATGGGGGATGAGGCAAAACTTCCCATCCAATTTTGACAATCTCGTCAGAGGTGTGACGACTGGTGTGTGGTCTTGCATTGTCATGCAAAAGAAGAACATCTGCCATTGATTTTGTTGGGCGAACTCGCTGAAGACGTGCTTTAAGTTTGTTGAGGGTTGTGACGTATTGAACAGAATTTATTGTGCATCCCTGCTCCAAAAAATCAACCAGAATCACACCCTCTGTATCCCAGAAAACTGTTGCCATAACTTTCCCTGCCGATCGCACAGTTTTGAATTTTTTCTTCCTCGGCGAGCTTGTGTGACGCCACTCCATTGACTGCCTCTTTGATTCGGGTTCAAAAAAATGCACCCATGTTTCGTCCCCGGTCACAATTTTTTTCAGAAACTCATCTCCCTCCAAACGGAAGCGCTGCAAGTGTTGGGAGGCTATTGTTTTCCTTGCCTCTTTATTCTGATCGGTTAACATTCTAGGAACCCACCGTGCACAAACTTTTGAGTACCCCAATTGTTTAATAATCGTGATCACACTGCCTTTACTAAGAGAAATAATGCGACACACTTCATCTGCAGTCACCCGACGGTCACCACGAATGATGTCATCAACTTGCTGAATGTTGTGTGGAGTCACTGCACTCACCGGCCTGCCGCTCCGCTTTTCGTCAGTCAACGGTGTTTGCCCTTCAGCTTCCTTACAACGACGAACCCATCGTCTAACAGTGCTGACATCCACTGTCACAACACCATACACCTTCTTCAGTCTTTCATGAATGCGTATGGGCGTTTCACCTTCTGCATTCAAGAATTCAATCACACAACGCTGTCTCAAACGAACATCGATGTCGGCCATCTTACAAACTTCTGCTGTGCTGCCACCTGTTGACACAGAAAGTTACTACTGCAGTGGATTGCAGAAGAAGGTTTGAGGAATGGCGCCAAATTCAAATTTTTCACTTAACTTAATTTCTTTAAGTAGAAAAAAAATGGGAGGCATTACTTTTTGACCGACCCTCGTACTTCAGTGATTAACAATGCAAGTTGACAAGTTAATGTAAGCGCGATATAAACCATTGCAAATGTGAAATGCTGGTACATTAATATCCGGTGCAACCACCACAGTGTTGAATGCAGGCATGTAAACGTGCATGCATTGTGTTTTACAGGTGTCAGATCGGATGGACTTCCATGCCTGTTGCACTTGGTCAGTCAATGCAGGGATGTTAATGCTGGCTGTGGATGACACTGAAACTGTCGTCCAGTGATGTCCCATTTGTGCTTGATTGGAGGCAGATCTAGTGATCGAGCAGGCCAAGGAAACATGTAGACACTCTGTAGAGCATGTTGAGTTACAACAGCGGTGTGTGAGCGAGCGTTATCCTGTCAGAAAACACCTCCGAGAATGCTGTTCATGAATGGCACCATAACAGGTCGACTCACCATACTGATGCACAAATTGGCAGTCAGGGTGCATGGGATAATCATGAGAGTGCTCCTACAGTCATACGAGTCCGCAGCTCGTGGTCGTGCGGTAGCGTTCTCGCTTCCCACGCCCGGGTTCCCGGGTTCGATTCCCGGCGGGGTCAGGGATTTTCTCTGCCTCGTGATGACTGGGTGTTGTGTGCTGTCCTTAGGTTAGTTAGGTTTAAGTAGGTCTAAGTTCTAGGGGACTGATGACCAGAGATGTTAAGTCCCATAGTGCTCAGAGCCACAGTCATACGAAATCGCACCCTTGACTGTTCAAATGGTTCAAATGGCTCTGAGCACTATGGGACTTAACATCTCAGGTCATCAGTCCCCTAGAACTTAGAAGTACTTAAATCTAACTAATCTAAGGACATCATACACATCCATGCCTGAGGCAGGATTCGAACCTGCGACCGTAGCAGTCGCGCGGTACCAGACTGAAGCGCCTAGAACCAATTGGCCACACCGGCCGGCCCCTTGACTGTAACTCCAGGTATAAGTCCAGCGTGTCCAGTACACAGACAGACTGGCTGCAAGCCCTCAATTGGCCTCCTTCAAACCAACACGCGGCCATCACTGGCACCGAAGCAGAAACAGCTTTCAACAGAAAACACAGCAAATGTCCACCCTGTCCTCCAGTGAGCTCTCGCTTTACATCACTGAAGCCACAAATGACGGTGGTTTGGGGTCAGTGGGATGCACGCTACAGAGCGTCTTTCTCGGAGCTATCCCTGAAGTAAACGATTTGTAACAGTTATCCCTGAAGTAAACGATTTGTAACAGTTCGCTGTGTCACTGTGGTGCGAACTGCTGCTCAAACTGCTACTGCAGATGCAGCACGATGGGCCAGAGCCATACATCGAACACGTAGGTCTTCCCTCTCTGTAGTGCCACGTGGCCGTGTGGAGCCCGGTCTTATTGCGACGTTCATTCTCGTGACCACAACTGCCAGCAGTAATGTACGGTGGCTACATTCCTGCCAAGGCTTTCTGGAGTACTGCAGAAGGAACGCCCAGCTTCCTGCATATTACACGGCCTCCTTCAAACTCAGTGAGGTGCTGATAATGGCGTCTATCTTGCCTTAAGCCACTTGACCAACATCAACTCACCATGTCCAATCTCAAAGGTAACAAAGGCTTACGACAATTACAGAGTGCATTTAAAGCATACCTGATTAGCATCCTAATTGTGACGCTACTAGTGCCACTCTTATGCGACTGACATGAAGTATGAATAAACAGATAAAGATGTAAAAAGACGCCAACTTTCATTTATATCGCACAACTCCTTCTCTGTGTTCGACTTTTTCCCGTCAATGTAGTTACAAGATAATGAGAGGTTCCATGCCCTCTTTGCATGTCGCCTCTAATTTTCATCAATTTTGTTAATGTTTTATGTCATTGCACGGTGGTAACAGGCCGAATAAGGTTATTGTAATGAGAGTATTTTTACTGAGAGCTCAAAATACTTTTCACTTGGTGACACAAGAAATTAAAGCAGTCATCGAGAAAAAAACTCGACGAGATGAAGAGTATAGAGCCGACCGAGCACGAGGAGTTACGCGATATCTTATTAGAAAATACGGAAGTATTCCTACCAAAGACTGGATCCATAAAGAATTTTCTATATGAGTTCAAGGTGCGCCCGCACAAAAAGTTCTTTGTGCCACCTTATGCCATACCAGTGGTTTATAGGGAGAGTGTACGAAAAGAAATTACCTACATGTTAAGAGAGGGCATAATAGAGACAGCGAGATCGACATATAACAATCCTTTGAGAATTGTCGACAAGGCAGATGGGGGAATTCGTCTCGTGCTAGAATCGGCAAATAAACACGATCATTGATCCTGAGATGGATCGTCCTGAAAGACTAGAGGAACTACTACAAAACTTTGATGGGGTATCAGTATTCACCTCTGTTGATCTGAGATCCAGCTTTTGGCAAATTAAATTACATCCCAACTGTAGGAAATACACTGCATTTCTGGCATTTGGGAAGTGTTTCCAATTTCGTCGGCTGCCATTCGGTCTAAACATCTCATCTGCCGCATTTACTGGGGAGCTAGATGGGATTCTCAGTGAAAATCTAAAAAGACACGTCACCAGTTACACAGATGACCTATTAATAGCGGAAATATATTGGGTACAGCACAATGCAGTCCTCAAAGAACTGCTGCAAACCTTCAAGGAGTTTGGGGTTACATTGAATATTGAGAAATCGAACTTTGGAACGTCCTCAGTGAATTTTCCGAGACACATTATTACAGGTGACGGCATCGCGCCCAACCCCGAGAAAATAGAAGCCATAGCGAAATTTCCGAGACCAGGGAACAGAAGACGGCTGAGAGGATTACTCAGAACCATACAATAACTTCATTCACGTGAAAACACAGAGCTGTCCCCGGATGAATCAATTAACAGGAAAGGAGGTTGCTTGGGACTGGGTCGAAACATCGGAGAGCGAGTTTCTGTCACTGAAGGCGGCACTTACCTATATCTACATCTACATGGATACTCTGCAGGTCATGTTTAAGTGCTTGGCAGAGGGTTCATCGAACCACCTTCACAATTTTCTATTATTCCAAACTTGTATAGCGCGCGGAAAGAACGAACACCTATATCTTTCCGTACGAGCTCTGATTTCCCTTATTTTATCATGGTGATCGTTTCTCCCTATGAAGGTCGGCGTCAACAAAATATTTTCGCATTCGGAGGAGAAAGATGGTGATTGAAATTTCGTGAGAATGTTCCGTCGCAACGAAAAACACCTTTCTTTTAATGATGTCCAGCACAAATCCTGTACCATTTCTGTGACACTCTTTCCCATATTCCACGATAATACAAAACGTGCTGCCCTTCTTTGAACTTTTTCCATGTACTCTGTCAGTCCTATCTGGTAAGGATCCCACACCGTGCAGCAGTATTCTAAAAGAGGACAGACAAGAGTACTGTAGGCAGTCTCTTTAGTAGATCTGTTACATTTTCTAAGTGTCCTGCCAATAAAACGCAGTCTTTGGTTAGCCTTCCCCACGACATTTTCTATGTGTTCCTTCCAATTTAAGTGATTTGTAATTGTAATACCTAGGTATTTAGTTGAATTTATGGCTTTTAGATTGTCTGATTTATCGTGTAATCGATGTTTAACGAATTCCTTTTAGCACTCTTGTGGATGACCTCACACTTTTCGTTATTTAGGATCAACTGCCAATTTCCGCACCATTCAGATATCTTTTCTAAATCGTTTTGAAATTTGTTTTGATCTTCTGATGACTTTATTAGTTGATAAACGACAGCGTCATCTTCAAACAACCTAAGACGACTGCTCAGATTGTCTCCCAAATCGTTTATATAGATAAGGAACAGCAAAGGGCATATAACACTACCTTGGGGAACGCCAGAAATCACTTCTGTTTTACTCGATGACTTTCCGTCAATTACTACGAACTGTGACCTCTCTGACAGGAAATCACAAATCCAGTCACATAACTGAGACGATATTCCATAAACACGCAATTTCACAACAAGCTGCTTGTGTGGTACAGTGTCAAAAGCCTTCCGGAAATCCAGAAATACGGAATCGATCTGAAATCCCTTGTCAATAGCACTTAATACTTCATGCGAATAAAGAGCTAGTTGTGTTTCACAGGAACGATGTTTTCCAAACCGATATTGGCCGTGTGTCAATAGACGTCTTTCTTCGAGGTAATTCATAATGTTTGAACACAATATATGTTCCAAAATCCTGTTGCATATCGACGTTAACGCCAGTCGCCGATCTTCTCGCACCCAAACACAGCCCAAGAATTCTGCATGGTCACCGACAGTTCGTACTCGGGTTTTGGTGTAATGATTTTCCAGGATTATGTCGAAGCAGGGAACCGGATCTGGAAAACTATCGCGTCGGGAGCAGAGTACTTTCCAAAAGTGAGAGGAACTATTCGGTAACAGAGTTGGAGGCATTGGGAATTGTGTGGACATTTGAGAAATTTAAGTCCTTCTTGTGCGACAGGAGAACCAAGGTCTACACGGACTACAAGGCACTGGAATTTCTTCATACTGCACGAACTCAGCCACGAAAGACTGATAAAGTGGGTGACATATTTGCAGCAATATAATTGCACTGTAGAATATATTCCAGGTAGTCAAAATCTTACTGCAGGCGCTTTGTCACGTTCGCCGACAGGACTAGAAAGTAGTACAAACGAGGAAGTTGAAGGAAGTCACTACAGTTTGTACTACACGCAGAAGGTGGCATTCTAAAATTTCGTGACATGCAGTATGAAAGACATACAGAGGGAACAGGACAAAGATCCAGACCTCGTAAAAGTAAAACAAAAGTAAAAGTACAGGAGTCAAACGGTCATTAGACAATTCTATCTCCTAAGAAAAGGCATACTTTTTCATCGGAGTGGTGTGGGAGACGTCGATAGTGCCTGTGGTTTCCAGAACATTTAATCAATAAGGTGGTGTGGCACCCCCACCTCATTTACGGACATTTCGGACCATGGAAATGATTCCTGAAGCTCAGAACACTATGTCACTTCAGGAACATGGAGCGAAAGATCAGGCGAGTGCTATCGGTGTGTAAAGATTGCCAGGCACTAAGTGTGAATTGCAGAGTGACCATGTAGATGTAGAAACCACCACCCCGCTCCACAGATGAGTGCGGCAATGTCAGTGCGTTGAGTGATTCGTTGTGTTGTGTTGGTGTGTGAAGGATGCTATGGTTAACTGTTTTTTTTTTTTCGCTCAGACAACTGCGTGAACACAGTAAAATTCGTGCCCTTAGTGAAAACATTGTTTTTTTTGCCCCCCCCCCCCAAACTTTATTTCAGAGACTAGAAACTGGAAATACAATGTCAACTACATGTATATTGTTTTGTTTTATAGCTTCCAGTGTTCTTTTTTATATACTTGTTCATGATAAAGATATCCTGGTTCCCTATCATCATGTCAGTTTGGAACAAGATATTTTTTTGTGATGTTAAATAATCTTCGATCACACAGGTATACTTACAAAATTTCTGTTTACTTTTCTGTACACTGTATCTCTCTATCTCACTTACGTTGTTGCCTGTCAAGTGTCACTACATGTACAAATTTCTTGTGTATGTGCCAACAGTTACAAAATGTTATACACAATAATATGCCACAGTTACATAGAGTATTTTGGTTTGTTTTGTGTATGTGAGCGGGATAGCTTCGGTTACAATTCTGGTTAGTGGTGAATGGACAATCAGTCAATCAATCACTGTAAAAAAAAAAAAAAAAAAAAAAAAAAAAAAAAAAAAAAAAAAAAAAAAAAAAATCATTCTTTCTGTGCAGGGAAATGGCGTGAGTGTGGTTAAACGTTTCAACCATGAAGCATAGAAATATTGTTTGTCTTTTTGGCTTCATGCAGAAGTACATGTGTGTTTGAGTTGGGCATCAGTAGCTAATTCTTAAGTGTTACCTTAATGAAAAGCTTGCAAATGCAATAGGTCAATATTTTATTGCAACTTTGAGCTTGGCCTTCTGGCATGTGCTCAACATTTGTATGTGGCATGAATGGCAGTGAGTTCCCTGAGGGTGAATCTGTGTTGGGTGTGACTTATTCGTCAATGTGAGTAAGATGCTGGCAAAGTCATAAAAAATTCCACCTTTCATTTTATCGCCATTTTCCAATTTAATCTGCCAATTAGCTGTGACATTTTGGAAACTGTTCAGACAGATTCTTTTTGAGTGATTGACACACTACCTCTGTCAAGTGAGCCAACCACTACCAAAAATAATCTAAAGTGACTGGGGGGGGGGGGTAATGAGAGGTTCCATGCCCTCTTTCGCATGTCACCTCTCATTTTCATCAATTTTATAATGTTTTATGTCATTGCACGGTTCTTGTACTGAGAGTATTTGTACTGAGAGCTCAAAGTACTTTTCACTTGATTCCTATGCATTTCGGGTTACTTCCCTGGGTGGCCTGGGCGAGGCGAGCATCGGAGGACGCGGCACACTGCATTTCCGGTTGAGGCCTGCACTTCTGAATACTGAGAGAGTCGTGCATCAATAGGCTTAAGCACCTGGTGGAACGACTGACGTCGGTCGAGTTTCACCTATTGTATGCAGGCGAAACGACCTGCGAGACGTCTAAGTGTCGCCACAGTTTATGTGTTTACCATTCCAGCAGGTGGGGAACGAAGACTGCTGGCACCGACTGACTGCATTGTCCGCATAATTCTGAGAATACTTGTGGACTGTGCCCTGCTGGGTGCAACTGTCTGGCGCTAGATAACCAGTGATCTAGGCGTTTTCATAGCCGGTCAAATGGCAAGTTCAGTGCCCTGGTCAACTTAAACAGAGGCTAGTAGACGTCATAACGCCCTGCTCGAAATAGGAGGAAACAGTCGCTATTGACGCGAATGATGTTCTGAGACAGCGTGGGGGAATTTTGGAATCAGCACTGAATGCTGATTTGCGGTTTTCGAGAGTAGTAGGGAGTTGAGCAATGTTCACTCTTGCGATGCGCGGCCGCAGGGATTCGGGATCTGATCTTCGTTGGAGTCGGATGGTCTTGCGACCTAGTCGCACCTTTGCGGCAGAACTTAGAATTCTCAGACAACCTTCGAGGCCAGTGGTTGAAAGAGAGTTGCTGCACTGTGGAAGTCGGCGCCTATATCATCAGAACGCTGCCTACCAACGACGTGTTGCAGATTTCAGGTCTGGTACTGTATTTTGCGGCTTCGGCATTGTAGGACCTATCGTTTTTATACTGAATCCCTCAGCAGCACACGCGGTCGCTTTGCCACAAGCCCACCTTGCTTGTTTCTCCATGTGATCCCATTTTAGCTCTCACTACTAATCGCGATACTGTAATATGGTCAGGAGAATAATATTTGATTGATTAGGATCTCCAGTCATTATCGTCAAGCTGTTACATCACAGAGAGTAGGAGCCCCTTGTTCTCGAGCCAACTCTTATTCTCATAATAGTTCAGTATACCCTATTTTTAACCTACTGTCTGTGTGTATAATCATGTGCCTTTATGTTCTGATGTATAATAAATCTTATTGCAATAAGAAACTTCCTGGCAGATTAAAACTGTGTGCCCGACCGAGACTCGAACTCGGGAGTTCGAGTCTCGGTCGGGCACACAGTTTTAATCTGCCAGGAAGTTTCATATCAGCGCACACTCCGCTGCAGAGTGAAAATCTCATTCTCATTGCAATATTTAATCTGCATATCATTTCGTAGATATGTGCAGAATACCATTTCCTGTTGTTTATTATGATAGAGGTCTCTTTTTTTTCTCTGAGTAGATTACGATTTTTATTAAATTATTGTGAGTGTGCACTCCTTATTTTACCAACTAGCGGGGCCCACCATCATTTCCTTTAGTTACCGTTGTGCGCATAATTTATTAGGTGCTAGATAAGGAGAGGGTCGAGTCAATGTCTCGTTCTCATGCAAAATTCCTCTGAATTAAAGAGGTACAAACTCTTCTCCACCCCAGCACTTCGCAATAAGACAGCGGTTCAGAGTTTATGTCTGCATATTTTTTGCACAATATGCGTTATATTATCTATTAATGATGGATGTTCTGATTTTAGTAACGTAATTTCTTACTGTTCAGATACTATATTTGTTGCCATGAGTTATTTTGTGTTATCTGTCTGTTCGGTGTTTGATGCCAACTATTTATGATGTTTGTGTGTGATATTTTGCTTAATAAGCTATTCTGCTACATTTTCAAAATAACGGTTAGACTTATTAAAATCATTCTTTGGTTTTCTGACAGTTCGTGAGTTTTCACTCAACTCCATATTATTTATTTTAATTTCGTTACTTTTTGTTTCGTTCTTTATAATACGGTGTTTGAAAGAGCTTACATTCTATATTATGGTATGAGATCAAGATACTGCTGTGTTCTATTATATTTTTTAATTAAAATAGGCCTATTTCGGCATGATTGCCATCTTCAGGTTATATCAAGTGGTCTTGATATCCATATATCAATACAGTTGCCAAGTAACGTCATTATGAAATTTCATAATTCGATAACCTCGAAAGTAATTGCTCCAGTTAAGCGTTAAACCTACTATAGATCCACCAACATCGAAGGAGAAAACTGATACAGTAGTAACTCCAACTGAGACATCGATATCATACGGATATCAAGAGAATCTGACATAACCTGAAGATGACAATCACGCCGAAATAGTATATTGCAATAAGGAAAAAAATCGTACAGAGCAGCGTCTTGGTCTCGTAGCACAATATATAATGTCCTTATATGACATATACGATACAGCTGACCCAGATGAGTACAAAGCTTTCATTCTGTTGGATGCTTTTCTCCATATCTGTCACTTGCCAGAATTTTGACAGTTTCTATTACACTCCTGTGTACTTTTCTACCGTTTTTAAGTATCTATCAAATTCATGTGTTGTGTGTCACATTTTAGTAGTTCTGTACGGGAGTCGTTTCTGTGCACTTGATTTTATACTACCTGGAGTGAAGAATCTGTTTGTGTGAAATTTCTAAATATTTCAGTTTCAATCAGTGTGAGTCCAGCTCTGAGACGTGCTTGTCGGTTTGCTAGCCGCATCCGTAGTGGTCTTCAGGTACACTCTTTACTATTTTTGCTTTTGATTTGTTTTGGGTTTTGTATAACAAGTTTTTCATGTCGGAAAATGTATTGTGATTTCCAAGTGACAAGGTATTAAGAGATTCATTAACTGTATTATTACCTTATGGAGTTTTCTAAAGTCTATATTTAAATCACCATAGATGAGGATGGTTTACTTATTGGTTTATTGTTTGAATTAATATGTTTTACATGTGTTGAAGACAGTGTTTTATGTCTCCAGCAGAAGATCTGTACAAGCATTCTACAATAGTTTTGAGTGAAGATAATTCTGTGCCTCACATTTCAAAATAGTGTACACTATTTAGGTATCCTGTATGTTTGTAAGCTATTCCTTTCTTGACAAAGATGCAGTTGCCACCTCAATGGAATTGCTTTACACAAGTGGAGGCTGACAATTCATAGTTTGCAATGTTCATTTATTGTAATGATTCTTTTCTAAACGAGTGCTCATTCAGACACAGTACAGAAGCATCAGTTAAATAATTTTAAAGAATTATTTCTAATTCTGTTAACTTACTGCATAGGGACTGCCATATGTGATGCAGTAGCATTAAAATAAGGGACCATTTTTCTGGATTGCTTGGTTTGAGAATTTACCTTTGGTTTGTTTTATATTCGGATGTCTCACTAAATCTTTCGAGTAGGTGATCTATGTTAGTGGAAGACATTTCGCTTCTTGTCTTCTTATTTAAATTATCAGCCCTTCACTAAACGTCAGTTTCCCTATTTTATGAATGCAAACACATCTGAAAATAGTTTTGCTGTAAGTTTTAGAGCCTAATCCAGTCAAATGCACTCCATCTTATGCTAAGTACTTTTTGATAACGAATTTATTAAGATCTAAAAATACTGCCCCTAAAGTATCAGTCTGTACTCGTGCACTGTCGTTTATTCTGATCATGGAGCTCTCACTCTTTTGTGCATAACTCCATTTATCGATATCTTGAGTCTGGGGTAGACATTTTTGGCTGTTTTAATTACACATTGAGGAATACAGTTTCAACAGCGATGAATCCACTGCCGAAGTTTCTAGAAAAAGGGTAAAAGTGAGCATAATAACAGGCTAGTTAGCATGTAAGAGAACACAATAAGTGATGTTCTTTCACTAAGAAAATATGTACAGGAATGTGTAGCCTACAGAAGTGTGAAAACCAACAATTATTTTCAAGAAAAAGAATCTGCAAACTTAAATAAAAAATATGCTGTCAGGCATGAATTTCTCGACTATAGTGCTCAGGACGTAGTGTTATAATAAAGTGAAACCGTACTGTAAAAAACATCTGATAAGAAAACTTGAAGCAATTATTTTAGGCTACTGCAGCTACTGGTATGGAGAGCTGCACCACAGTCTGGCTGCATCAATCCAATTTTCAGACTGAGGATCACACAAACAACAACAACTACTACTACTACATCTATGCAAAATTAAATAGAAAAAATAGGCTTAAAACAGAGACAATTTGATAGCAGAAAGCTATATTCCCTACAGAACAGCTACACGATGAAGAGGAAGGCTTCTGCGAAAAAAAATTAAAGATTAGTGTCATACTGATTTCTAATAAAAAGGTCACTAGGATGTGAAAATCATATATGCTTGTGTGTGGGCGTGAGCGTGTGTGTGCTTGGATGTGTGGAGGAGGGAGGGGGCAAAATCTAGTACAAACTTCACCCTCCTTTAAAGTTAGCTCGCAACAAAAACCTAATTGCAGTTGTTATAGGATAATCAGAGCGCACAGCATTTGAAAAGCTGTATAGTAACAAATGAATCTTGGGAAATTGTATAGAAACAAATAAATCTCGACCAAATTTCTAAAGAACAAAAGTTGCTCTTGAAGACGAAGGAAAGTTGTTCCTATTTAGAACCAAGGAAGGCTAGTACGCATCAATTGGACTGCATTCCAGTTATAGGGAAACTGTGGCATGAGTCTTTCAGCTGATTGTCATTCCAAGGAAGGAGAACAGTTTACTCTGATTACAATCTGATAATGCAGCAGTTACTTTTAAGAGTTCTTTCTTGTTTCTTTTCCAGTTTTTACTAATACTGAAAGAGTTAACAGATATGAAATTCTCGTTGCGGACGTGATCGGCATGTCATCTCCCTCCATTAATTCTTCCGGCAATCTCTGTTGTGGAACTCAAAACAAGATTATATTGTTGCCCTTAACATTTTTCTTTTTGTTGTTCTAGAGACATACCCAATTGCCTGAAACACGCAATTTAAATGGAATGCACTACGATTTGAAACAGTTGCATTTTCGAACAAAAATCGACTATTACATTATTGTCTTTTTGCTGACATGCTAAAATGGATACTTACAGTTTGTTTTGCACATTCTTTTGGAGATAGAGCTGAGATTATTTGATGAACTCCTCTCTTTCTTTCAAAAGAAGCAGCGATAAGTACTGTTTACTTTTAAAGTTGCACTGTGTGCCTTGAGGTTGACTTTATTTTTGCTTATTCATGCTCCTGTGTCATAGCAATGTAACTAATTCCAAAGATGCGCTTAATTATTATTTTTTAAGTAGTGTATGATGAAACTTTTTTGCATTGAGTTTCTGCGAACGGCCATCTGATTTTGGTTCTGTGAGGCGTGCAATGAACTGTTTCATATTTACTGTTTTTCACTCATTTTTCTTACAAAGTTACCAGATTTTTGTATGTCTCATATGGTAAATACAGGGTGTATTATAATTAATTGCGTAAATGCATACCTGAAGAGCAGTGGGCACAATTTCATCTTCGATAATGTGAAACAAATCTCTTCTATTGCAGCTCTTTGCTTTCCATATTTTGGGGTGGTGGTAGTACGGACCAAAACAAGAAAGAAAGGTCCAACAAGAATGGGCTCTACAGAACATACCTTAACAGCTATGAGGACTTGCTCATTTTCACTAGTGTGAAATACATCTTTTCTACTAAATAAGTGCGCGTAACTCTTAAAGCATGTACTCTACAGCCCATGTTTACCGGACTTCTTTTTGTTTCGGTCCATAGTATCAACTTTCAAAACATACCCGGCGTTAAATCCTGAGCTCTTTGGGTCTCTCTCGAGGGCCTCGTCTCCTGGTCCCCGGGGTCGTGGCAAAACCCAAGAGAAGCCCACCAAATGCCGAAGGCTGCCAGTAGATGTCACACTCAGCGAGTCGTTCTTTTCCAGACATGAGAATGACTCCAATGTGTTTGAGTTATTGACGGATTTTTACGCACGCTCTATGTGTTTGCTCTCTGGTCAAACAATAGCTTGTATAGACTTTACGCCTGGGAGCGTGCGTATGAGCTTTTGTCTGACAAGGGGACCTTGTGGACTGGCCTTGTTAGAATTTTTTTTTACGTACATTTATACACTTTGAAAGTTAGTGCCTAGACATCAGTTTACTAAAACAGTGCGAAAAAATTTTAGAAAAGAGAAACTTGAAAAAGTTTCCTCTAGAAATGAAATAATTTCCGACCTCTGTTAAGTACGAAGAATCCTTCAAAGGTGAGACAGATACCAGAACGTTGACTACCAAACCGCTGATCCGTGTTCAATTCTTGGTGGTGACTTTTTTTATTCGGCACGGTAGCTCATCGTGTTTGGTCAGAGTGCTAGTTGTCCTCTGTAATTAAAAAGTGAGTGAAGTATTCAGCGATAAACGTGAAGGGGTGTCATGTGACGTACACGCAGACCATATGATGAGAATAATGACGAACAAAATGAAGGGGAAAAAAGAAGTACGTGAATGAATACCGTCGAAGTCTTGTGTTGGAAGAGTATAGGGTTCGAATATGCATCTCAGTATTTTTTTATTTCTATTTAAATTCTGTATTTTGTGTCAAGTGAAAATTGTAATAAACAAATATTAAGTCATTACTTTCCAATGAAAATAACATAATTTCATTTTCAATTTTGAATCGTATGGAACAAATTAATATTTAATACTGACATGTGAAATGAGTTGTATACATCAATAATAATCCAAAATGAATTTACACCCTGTAGCGGAGTGTGCGCTGAAACGAAACTTCCTCGCAGATTAAAACCAGATCAATCTGCCAGGAAGCTTATACTGGTGGAGTTCGTATGCTCGTTCTCCATAGAACGAAGAAATTAATGGACATTAACAGTAAACAGGGGAGATGTCGAACACCCAGTTGACCAACAGATCTTTCTGTAGATACAATCCAGCCTTTTGAATTTTTACGTACGTATGTAGAATCCATTAGATGATTTCCGTGTGGGATGCCTGCCACGATATTTGTTTACGTTCTCAAATGGTTCAAATGGCTCTGAGCTCTATAGACCTCAACTGCTGAGGCCATAAGTCCCCTAGAACTTAGAACTACTTAAACGTAACTAACCTAAGGACAACACACACATCCATGCCCGAGGCAGGATTCGAACCTGCGACCATAGCGGTCGCGCGGTTCCAGACTGTAGCGGTCGCGCGGTTCCAGACTGTAGCGCCAGAACCGCTCGGGCACCAGCGGCCGGCTTACGTTCTCACTCTACTCACAGTGTCTCTCAAAGTTTTACGTTACTATATTAGTTTGTTTCTGTAAACATCACCCATTCCACCAAGTACGGAAAGGTTGTGATTTTTTGATGGACTGCATTTCCTTAAAATGCCGTGCATGTGACTACAAGATTTTATGAAATCTGTATCTTCCAGTCCTTGCTAGTAACGAAAAGTTTTCATCTCAGTTATATCACGATCACAGTGTCTCTCAAAGTTTTACGTGACTATATTAGTTTGTTTCTGTAAACATCACCCATTCCTCCAAGTACGGAAAGGTAGTGATTTTTTGATGGACTGCATTTCCTCAAAATTTCGTGCATGTGACTACCAGATTTTATGAACGCTATACCTCCCAGTCCTTGCTGGTAACGAAAAGTTTTCATCTCAGCTATATCACGGTCCAGAACACCAATTTCACTTCGGTTTCTGTATTACCACTGACTGTTGGCACTGATAAATTGTGAACACATATTTTGTTTTATTTTTTTATTTGTACTTGGTTGTCGTAGCACTGTTTACTGTAAATAAATGTGTGGTATTGATAGCCACGATACCACGGCGTAGGTTGGCACTACGACACCGACACCGACGACAGCGCCATCTAGCCGGTGCTGTGCTCTACGGGCTCCGCTCCAGTTTCGCACATTTTCATCAGCAGCAGACGGCCGGGACACTTCGGACCACATGGCAAAGTTATGTAATACGTTGCGTATGTTTATACACAAATAAAGGTGCTTTAACTGTATTTGCAGTACCGGCGTATTTTTCCTACTCTTGCTCCTACCCACGCGCCGCCATCCAGGCGGGATACAAAAAAATGTCGGCTTGAAGATATTTTGCTGAACAAATCGCCTTGACAGTGCTTTAGGCTATAAAGTTTGTAGTCTGATGACACAGCACACAGCCAGATTAACTGTCTAAAATAAGACATTAAAATTTAGTGTGGAGTTTATCTTATATGGCATAATGTGTGTTTCATGTTTAACTTCTTGTATTTAAAGGAGATAACAAATCTCGAAACATCTAAATTTGTAGTCTGTGTTCTTGTAACTACAGTGATTTGTTTTTTGCACAATCTTCAAAGCAGAAATATATACCTGTATAAACCATCTTTTAAATTCGCTGTGTTGAAATCCATATACTGTTGATCTAAATAGAACTATGGAAATTTATTATTGGTCCAGTAAGCATACAATAGTTCAAAACACGTTTACTAGCTTGTTTTTCGCTATTTCATTTTATGTTTATGCTTGAGGGCCACATGTATAACAACGGAGTTCGCCATTTACATTCGGTTGTTATCCGTTCGCACGTGCCGCCGCAGGTTTCGCCGAGAGTGACATCTAGTGGCAGCAAAAGGTACCTCATGGCCTGACGTTACAAGCCACGACCCCAGTAAGCTTAAGATTTAACGCAGAGTTAAAATATGGAAAGCAGAGAGCTTGCAGTAGAAGAGATTTGTTTAACGGTATCGAAGATGAAGAAGTGCCCATAGCTCTTGAGGTATGCGTTTTAGAGTCCGTGTTTACTTGGATTTTTTGCTTCTAGTATCGGGTATGCGTTTACTCCATTTATTATGATACACCCTCTATTTTTGTAGTCTTGTTGTTCAATACAGTATCCATATGTTTTCTGGAATTTCTGCCTTTGAAGTTGCTTGGAGCATGTTCTTTCGCAGCCTACTGTTTGCTCTGTATGACACATAAAAGTCTTGTTTTTTGAATGCGAAACTCACTTGACGTGTTAGTTTGTGTACATAAGTCAGCGTGTAACACTTGGCACTTTTCACACTTCAGCAGAAGCCAGCCGTCCTCTAAGAAAACGTCCACCTGCAGGCGGACATACACAGAGAAACGCAC
Source organism: Schistocerca piceifrons (assembly GCF_021461385.2). Taxonomy (NCBI): domain Eukaryota; kingdom Metazoa; phylum Arthropoda; class Insecta; order Orthoptera; family Acrididae; genus Schistocerca; species Schistocerca piceifrons. Next base: position 478,627,128 of record NC_060149.1, on the reverse strand, counting down.
ACCCACGCTCGCAACCTCAAGTTCAGATGATACACCGCAGCTCGACTCATTTACAGTAGACGTGGATAAAAGAAAGTTCGACAGTACTTCATCATTGTTAATAGGAATAGGGAAACAAACATAATTTCTACAGGTAGTTCACTTCTTAGGATGTGTGATGTTAAAAGTACAAATGCTCTCTGACACAGGGAAATAATAAACTTTATTATGAGTTTACAACATTAGATTACAAACATAAATACTTCAACGAATAATCAAATCATCGGTTACAGTACATACTGGGATCCATATCATAAGCAGATCGTATTATTAAAAATTTACAGTGGCTAGAATGCGAAATGTTCAGCCACCTTAAGGTGATAAATAAGCAGAGTTCAAGAAAACGTGTGAACGAAGACACAATATCTAAGAGAACCACTTGTGACTTGAGAAATAATGAAACTTATTGATGAAAGAACTGTCTACAATATCCCATACAAAGATAACGAGTACTGCGTTCTACGTAGTGTAGTTATCTAGTAAAGTTAAGGGCATGTGGAATTTGTGACAAGCAGATTCTAAGAGTCAGCAAGAGTCTACTTCCTTACCTAAAAGATTTTTTTCGAGTTTGTATTAACTCTCTACATCTCCCTTAGCAAGCGTGCATGTTTTATCTTCAGTGCAAGTGGCTATGACACCTTCGTATCTAAATCAGTGCTTTTTCTGGCAATGAGGAAACTTGATATAAGTACATATTTGAATAACACCAACAGGACGGCAGAGATTATTTGACAGCGATGAAAGCAGGCGGCACTGTGGCGAGGTTCGAAATTTAACAGTGGGCATTCTGATTTTCCTTCCCACATCGGTTGAATGAATTGGTGCTTCGTCATTGGGCTCCGAAAAGACAACGTCAGGGTTTAGTGGCATCACAGCAGCATAAGTTAGGGACCACCTATCCTAAGGCAGCTAGCTGTGTCCTCGTGCACAGGTTTTCTTGTGTTTGTTTCTTAAAGAAATCTTATTCAAAATTCTTTTAAGTTTCTTGTTCCAAATGTTATTAAATGGGAAAAATGTTTCGAGTTGTTTGCCACAGCCTGTGGCGGGAGTTAATTCTCATATTGCCGTTTGATAGTTTACGTTAAAATCCATTTCATTAAAGTCACCTGAGACTTAACGTTAACAGGTACGTTAGCCGCCTTCTTGAACAAGTCGTCCAGAATGAAATATAATCCAAAGAAACGAGATACAGCGCTTCTCATACAGTAGCTTATAAAGGTACACCAGGATCTACATGTAAGCAATACATTTTTCTTAAGTTACACTAAAGTTACAAGATATAATTTACATTTTGTCTTCCATTAATTTATGTTGTATAAAATAAATATGTATCTACTTATTGTTAAATAATATATTTAAAGGACATTAATTACTAACATTTCAACATCTGCTATGCAGGAATTACAAGATTAAGAAGACATTACAGTTATTCATACCATTATTTACATACGCTAGACTACTAAAGAAAGGGTTTAACAGCATCGAAGAGACGATGTCTTCGATTAATTTATGATGTCTAACAATCAAGATACATTAAAGAAAGGGTTTAACAGCATCGAAGAGACGATGTCTTCGATTAATTTATGATGTCTAAAAATCAAGATACATATCTAGCTAGTTATTGTTAAATAATATAGTTAAAGGACATTAATTACTAACATTTCAACATCTGCTATGCATGAATTACAAGATTAAGTAGACATTACAGTTATCCATACCATTATTTACACACGCTAGACTACTAAAGAAAGGAGTTTGACAGCATCGAAGAGCTGATGTTAGTGGCGGGCTGGTAGAGAGAGGCAGGCTACTCTTCGACACATCTGAAACAGTCTACAAGTCTGGCGCAGAAGCTGCGCACGCTGGACACAATATCTGGCGACGGCGGCCGTCGCGGCAGCGGCCGTGGCGACAGCGCGCGCGTCCACCGAGGTCTACGCAGTGGTTGCTGGGGCTCAGGCTGCACGCTCTCAGCGCTGCCGCCACTGGCGCACAGCGCCTGCCGCTGTGCTTCGAGGCGCTCTAGGCACCTACGGTCCCTCTCGCCGCGACGCCTCTTCATATCGTATTCGAGGCGTGTTTGCTCGACAGCCTCCTCGATGTGCGTGGTCAGCGAGTCGAAGGTTAGGCGCTGTCCCTCAGGTCCGGAACGACCTGTGAACAAGTTCCTCTTACCACACACGCTGCAATTTACTAGCCACTAACTGTGGCACTGTTACTGTAACGCAGTCTGGTAGATAAAAACTGTATGCCGGACAGGTACTCGAACCCAGATCATTGCCTTCGAGGGCAAAGCAAAGAGAGCTTCACTGCAAATTTAAACGCAGCAAAAACCTCTCAGACAAACAGAAGCTAAACGATGTCAAAGTTAGCGTAAGGAGGGCTATGCGTGAAGCGTTCAGTAAATTTGAAAGTAAAATTCTATGTACCGACTTGACAGAAAATCCTAGGAAGTTCTAGTCTTACGTTAAATCAGTAAGTGGATCGAAACAGGATATCCAGACACTCTGGGATGTTAATGGCATGGAAACAGAGGATGACACGCGTAAAGCTGAAATACTAAACACCTTTTTCCAAAGCTGTTTCACAGAGGAAGACCGCACTGCTGTTCCTTCTCTAAATGGTTCAAATGGCTCTGAGCACTATGGGACTTAACAGCTATGGTCATCAGTCCCCTAGAACTTAGAACTACTTAAACCTAACTAACCTAAGGACATCACACAACACCCAGTCATCACGAACGAAAAACTGGCTGACATCGAAATAAGTGTCCGAGGAATAGAAAAGCAACTGAAATGACTCAACAGAGGAATGTCCACTGGACCTGAAAGGATGCCAATTCGATTCTACACAGAGTACGCGAAAGAACTTGCCCCCCCCCCCCCCCCCCCCTTCTAACAGCCGTGTACCGCAAGTCTCTAGAGGAATGGAAGGTTCCAAATGCTTGGAAAATAACACAGGTAGTTCCAGTTTTCAAGAAGGGTAGTCGAGCAGATGTGCAAAACTATAGGCCTATATCACTGACATCGATATGTTGTAGCATTTTAGAAGATGTTTTTTGCTCGCGTATCATGTAATTTCCGGAAACCCAGAATCTACTCTGTAGGAATCAACATGGATTCCGGAAACAGCGATCGTGTGAGACCCAACTTGCGTTATTTGTTCATGAGACCCAGAAAATATTAGATACAGGCTCCCAGGTAGATGCCATTTTCTTTGACTTCCGGAAGGCGTTCGATACAGTTCCGCACTGTCGCCTGACAAAAAAAGTAAGAGCCTACGGAATATCAGACCAGCTGTGTGGCTGGACTGAAGAGTTTTTATCAAACACAACACAGCATGTTGTTCTCAATGGAGGGACGTCTACAGACGTTAAAGTATCCTCTGGCGTGCTACAGGGGAGTGTTATAGGAGCATTGCTTTTTACAATATATATAAATGACCTAGTAGATAGTGTCGGAAGTTCCATGGGGCTTTTCGCGGTTGCAGCATTAGAAAATTGCGGCGAAATGCAGGAAGATCTGCAGCGGATAGGCACTTGGTGCAGGGAGTGTCAACTGACCCTTAACATATACAAATGTAATGTATTGCGAATACATAGGAAGAAGGATCCTTTATTGTATGATTTTATGATAGCGGAACAAACACTGGTAGCAGTTACTTCTGTAAAATATCTGGGAGTATGCGTACGGAACGATTTGAAGTGGAATGATCATATAAAATTAATTGTTGGTAAGGCGGGTGCCAGGTTGAGATTCATTGGGAGAGTCCTTAGAAAATGTAGTCCATCAACAAAGGAGGTGGCTTACAAAACACACGTTCGACCTATACTTGAGTATTGCTCATCAGTGTGGGATCCGTACGAGGTCGGGTTGACAGAGGAGACAGATAAGATCCAAAGAAGAGCGGCGCGTTTCGTCACAGGGTTATTTGGTAAACGTGATTGCGTTATGGAGATGTTTAGCAAACTCAAGTGGCAGACTGTGCAAGAGAGGCGCTCTGCATCGCGGTGTAGCTTGCTGTCCAGGTTTCGAGAGGGTGTGTTTCTGGATGAGGTATCGAATATATTGCTTCCCCCTACTTATACCTCCAGAGGAGATCACGAATGTAAAATCAGAGAGATTCGAGCGCGTACGGAAGCTTTCCGGCAGTCGTTCTTCCCGCGAACCATACGCGACTGGAACAGGAGAGGGAGGTAATGACAGTGGCACGTAAAGTGCCCTCCGCCACACACCGTCGGGTGGCTTGCGGAGTATAAATGTAGATGTAGATGTAGACGACTCAGGGACGACTGAGGACCCACCGTCACAGCTTTACATCTACCACAACAGCTTTCCTGCCTTTCAAGCATCACAAAATCTCGCTAGCATACCTTGCGCGATCAGCTCTCGACGAAGTTTCAAAACAATGCGCACTCTGATGCAGAGTGAAAGATTCATTACAGTCCTCCAGACTGTGGATAAGCCATTTCTCCGCAATATCTTTTCTCCTAGGACTGCTAGTTCTTCTAGGTATGCTAGGAGAACTTCGGTGAAGTTTGGAAGGTAGGAGAGAGGTACTATCGGAAGTAAAGCCTTCAGGGCGGGTCGAGAGTCGTGGCTGTACAGTTCACAAGGGAATCTCCCCATCGCACCTCCCCCTCAGACTTTGTGGTAAAATGGCCCAGCGAATGCCCCGTCAAAAACTGAACACAGGTCAAGCATGAAAACAAGAAGAAGGTGTAATGAACTGTGAAAAAAGAAGTAAAGTTGAAACAGTGAACGGTCCAAGCTCAAAATGTGGAACATCTAGCGAATTTTAATAGCCACTGCGTCGTGGTTGAGTGTTCACGGTGTTGGACTGTGAAGGGGGAGATACGACTTCAAATCTCGCTTGGCCGGCCGGTGTGGCCGAGCTGTTCTAGGCGCTGCAGTCTGGAACCGCACGACCGCTACGGTCGCAGGTTCGAATCCTGCTTCGGGCGTGGACGTGTGTGTTGTCCTTAGGTTAGTTAGGTTTAAGTAGTTCTAAGTTCTAGGGGACTGATGACCTCAGATGTTAAGTCCCATTGTGCTCAGAGCCATTTGAACCATTCAAATCCCGTTCGTGCCCCTTTTTTTCCACAAAATTATGAGCTGTCCGTCCGGTCATTGACGTACATGTTCACTGTATTCAGATCTGTGTCTGTGTAGTGGTGTAACGTTCGTGTAACGTCTGTGTAGTGGTGTAACCTCCAAGCGCGCGTACCTCCTATTTGTTCTACAAAAGTATCACATGTTATGACTCTTGCGTTCCGTTTTGGAACTTTCGACTCTTGAATTCCTTTGTTGCAAAATAGTTCACACCCGTTTATTTGTTGTTTTCGTTTCTGTGAAAGGTCTATACGGCATTTAGCCTGCTCTCACTATTCATCACATCATATTCTATAACCAACGAGTAGTATGACAATTGCCAAGATTACAGAAGGAGAACAGACACGTCAGTGACCGTACGGAAAGTTAGGCATCTTATGAAAAAAAAAAAAAATAGGGAACGAGAGAGATTTGAACAATGATCTCTCACTTTACAGTCCAACACCGTGAAAACGCAACCACGATGCCGCGGCTATTGATATTCGCTCGATGTTACATATCTTGAGCTTGGACTGTTCACTGTTTCTATTTTGCTTCGTTTTTCACAGTTTAGTACACCTTCTTCGTGTTTTCATGCGTGATCAGCGTGCAGTTTATGACGTGCTATCCATTGGACCATTTTACCACTAGATCTGAGAGGGGTGTGCTAGGGAGTTTACCTTGACAGTAGGTCAGTTATGTCACAGCTGCCGTCGAGCGAGGAACTGTCTGCCAACTACATCTTCGCGTGGGGCGGCAGAATGGTTCAAATGGCTCTGAGCACTATGGGACTTAACTGCTGAGGTCATTAGTCCCCTAGAACTTGGAACTACTTAAACCTAACTAACCTAAGGATATCACACACATCCATGCCCGAGGCAGGATTCGAACCTGCGACAGTAGCGGTCGCGCGGTTCCAGACTGTAGCGCCTAGAACCGCTCGGCCACCCCGGCCGGCGGGGCGGCAGAGACAGCCACATAGCAGGACAACTATCGTGAGTACGACATAAGATTATCAACAACGCGGAAAACGTATTTCGACGATGCACAATGAAATTTGTATTTCAAGTTAGGGCGGTGTGCTATGACATAGTAAATGAGGTCGTACCTGCAAGAGTAAGGCTACACAAAATAAAACTAAGACCTTCAACGTAGCGCACGAACTGCTGACTAATCGAAATCTTACCACATATCTTTATTTACCGGGACCTGAAGCAGGAAAAATTTAGCAGTTATCGACAGGACCCCTGAGAATGCCATAACAATGCAACAAACCACAAAATGGGTTCAAAAAATGGTTCAAATGGTTCTGAGCACTGTGGGACTTAACATCTGAGGTCATCAGTCCCCTAGAACTTAGAACTACTTAAACCTAACTAACCCAAGGACATCACACACAGACATGCCCGAGACAGGATTCGAACCTGCGACCGTACCAGCAGCGCGGTTCCAGACTCAAGCGCCTAGAACCGCTCGGCCACCGCGGCCGGCCACAAAATGGGCTGGAGACTATTTTTTCTGGTATGTTCTATGGGACCAAGCTGCTGAGGTCATCGGTCCCTGGAGACTATTCCCAGAGACGAAAAACAAAAGTTACATGGGGTTCATCGGCAATTACGACCACTACTTTCTAACAACGAAGTCCCCGCCACACCAAGACCTTATACGGTACAACACAGAATTCTGCAGAATGAACGAAAATACAAGAAGTGGTGCAACTTCCTCGCCAAGATAATTTAACGAAAATTAAGAATCTTTATTTTGAAAAGAAGAGATTTTTATTTCATCAGAAAATAACGTTTCCAAAGTAAAGCTGTGTTTAACATCACGGAAAAAGTCATAGACTTTTCCAGAAAGAAGTTAATTTTTCATTTTGCACCTTACTCCTCATTGTTAACAACCATCAATGGGAAAGAAAAATTGTTATTTCTTTAAGCAAGAGGATTTCTACAAAATCTTATTATTTATTTACTTATGACTTTATGTATTTATCCCTAACACATATTACTACTTTGCAAAGAGGACACAATTCCGTTAAGAAAACTATTTGTTATCGTAATATTCAATGCAAATGAAGATACTCTATGCAGGGAAAACATTCACCAATGATCACAGCGATAAGGTTAACCGAGGAAGGTGTAAACGATGAGCGAAAGATAGCGCTGGAGAGGAGGACCTAAGAAAAAAAGGCAAGGCTCCGGGGTCGAATACCGGTCTGGCACACATTTTAATCTAGCAGGCAGTTTTTAAAAAGCGCACACTCAAGACCTTTTATGACCACCCTCCATTCCTATAAATGCTAAACAAATGTCATAACATGTATTAAAGCGATGTTGTTCTCTGCAACTTACAGATACGTAGATCTAGATGCGGAAGTAGTTGTGTTCTAAAATTATATTAGTGATAGTGTGTCACGCCTATAGCAGCTGAAGATGAAGAAATAGTTGCTTCGAAATTTTAATGCAAATAAAAAATTATATCAATAAAACAGCTGGCTGTTTTTAACAAGTTATAGAAGGTATAGAAATTGTTAACGTATCATGGTATCCACCCTGCAGATCATCACACACATTGGTCATCGGGGCTCAGCTCTAAGCGGGACTAATTACTGAGGACAATTTTACCCCAGTCAATGAGATCTCACGCTGAAGCCGCGTCTGAAGACTCGCCGGACAGCGGTGGGATACCGACATGACTGTCGCCCTACGTACGGTCCGACAACCAGGAGTGTTGATCTGTGGTGCCCCTTTGGTTGCATCCGCGGTACCACGGTACCCTTACAGAACAGCGGTACGTTGACGATATCTATGCCCCGTTTTGTTGCCCTCCATGGCAAGCCATCCTGGGCTCAGCATGATAATGCTCGCCCGCACATGGGAAAGAGTTTCTAACACTTGTCTTCGTGCTTGCCAAACCCTACATTGGACAGCCGTGTCGCCGGATCTCTCTCCATTTGAGTACGTTTGGAGCATTATGGGGAGGGCCCTCCAAACATCTCGGGATTTTGACGATCCACAGCGCCAGTTAGACATAATTTGGCACGATATCCCTCAGGAGGACATCCATCAACTCTATCTATCAATGCCAACCACAATTACAGCTTGTATAAATGCCAGAGGTGGCCCAACGTGTTACTGACTTGCTCAGTTTGTGAACCTGTTTCTCTTGAATAAATCGTCCAATTTTTTTCCGAAATTGTAATTATCTGTTTGTCTGTACATGTACATGTATCTACCGATTTCCGCTCCATTCACAGTCACATGTCGAGGGAAGAGTCCAAGGGACAGTTCCAAAAAGGGAATGAAGAGGACTGTGTGCAATCAGAGTCAGTTAAGAACAATATAAAATAGTCACGTAGGAATGAGTAGGGTTAGGGTTCAGTTTCAGTACCATGCATCCAGAAGGCAGTGAGGCTCTGCAGCTACGAGAAGACGGCGATAAATTCTGGTGGACACACAGTAACTGCGACCTAAGTAGCATTTTACAATATTCATTGGAATAGTGCTGAACAGAAACTGTCTATCTCTGTATCAAAGAGTTAGGATACCCGGATTTCAGTGGACAGCACGAACAAGTAACTGCTTGGTGCTTGTCTCTGGTATGGCAGGAAAAGTGGCGAGAGAGTACTAGTGAAGTAGTTCACAGTGTTGATGATTGATTAATTATGCCAATTGGCCACTAGTTAGCAGACCGAGTAGCAGTCAAGTACCCGTCTTTGATAGAGGTCCGTTCTAAGAATGATTGAAAACAGCCGACATTATGGTAAGGGGGTTCGATCTGACGCCTCACTAATTAAATGTGTTTGTTAGGACAATAAATTTATTAAAGAAAGAGTAATTGCTTGCTACCTCAACAAGTCATTGTTGCCAACTCCAAGAGAGTTATTGATCTTCTGTAACCTAACCCCATACAACCAAGGAGATTTTTTCGCTCTCACCTCCACTACTACACTCCTGGAAATGGAAAAAAGAACACATTGACACCGGTGTGTCAGACCCACCATACTTGCTCCGGACACTGCGAGAGGGCTGTACAAGCAATGATCACACGCACGGCACAGCGGACACACCAGGAACCGCGGTGTTGGCCGTCGAATGGCGCTAGCTGCGCAGCATTTGTGCACCGCCGCCGTCAGTGTCAGCCAGTTTGCCGTGGCATACGGAGCTCCATCGCAGTCTTTAACACTGGTAGCATGCCGCGACAGCGTGGACGTGAACCGTATGTGCAGTTGACGGACTTTGAGCGAGGGCGTATAGTGGGCATGCGGGAGGCCGGGTGGACCTACCGCCGATTTGCTCAACACGTGGGGCGTCAGGTCTCCACAGTACATCGATGTTGTCGCCAGTGGTCGGCGGAAGGTGCACGTGCCCGTCGACCTGGGACCGGACCGCAGCGACGCACGGATGCACGCCAAGACCGTAGGATCCTACGCAGTGCCGTAGGGGACCGCACCGCCACTTCCCAGCAAATTAGGGACACTGTTGCTCCTGGGGTATCGGCGAGGACCATTCGCAACCGTCTCCATGAAGCTGGGCTACGGTCCCGCACACCGTTAGGCCGTCTTCCGCTCACGCCCCAACATCGTGCAGCCCGCCTCCAGTGGTGTCGCGACAGGCGTGAATGGAGGGACGAATGGAGACGTGTCGTCTTCAGCGATGAGAGTCGCGTCCTCCTTGGTGCCAATGATGGTCGTATGCGTGTTTGGCGCCGTGCAGGTGAGCGCCACAATCAGGACTGCATACGACCGAGGCACACAGGGCCAACACCCGGCATCATGGTGTGGGGAGCGATCTCCTACACTGGCCGTACACCACTGGTGATCGTCGAGGGGACACTGAATAGTGCACGGTACATCCAAACCGTCATCGAACCCATCGTTCTACCATTCCTAGACCGGCAAGGGAACTTGCTGTTCCAACAGGACAATGCACGTCCGCATGTATCTCGTGCCACCCAACGTGCTCTAGAAGGTGTAAGTCAACTACCCTGGCCAGCAAGATCTCTGGATCTGTCCCCCATTGAGCATGTTTGGGACTGGATGAAGCGTCGTCTCACGCGGTCTGCACGCCCAGCACGAACGCTGGTCCAACTGAGGCGCCAGGTGGAAATGGCATGGCAAGCCGTTCCACAGGACTACATCCAGCATCTCTATGATCGTCTCCATGGGAGAATAGAGGCCTGCATTGCTGCGAAAGGTGGATATACACTGTACTAGTGCCGACATTGTGCAGGCTCTGTTGCCTGTGTCTATGTGCCTGTGGTTCTGTCAGTGTGATCATGTGATGTATCTGACCCCAGGAATGTGTCAATAAAGTTTCCCCTTCCTGGGACAATGAATTCACGGTGTTCTTATTTCAATTTCCAGGAGTGTATAAAGACTCATAACAAATCAAAGTAAATCCACGAGGTCGTTAACGTCCTGACTGCGCCACGTAGAGGTGGGGAACCCGTGCCGGAACACGGTTTAGAAATTTGTTGTCAGGTTTGTGGGGTGTGTTTTAGTAAATTGTTGCGAGGTGGGTAATGAGGATGCTAATGAAAGAAGCATACAAGGCAGAAGAACAAATTATAGCAATTGTGCCACTAAGTCAAACCGCAAGAAGAAGAAACTCTTACGAGTAGCAGTGCCCAAGATCCCACCAAGATTACGAGCAGCAGTCCCCAAGATCCCAGAGAGACCAGCAGCCTGCGAACGGTGTGAGCAGCAGCGGACCAGGAGAGCCGAGCACATCTGCCGAAGAACTGGGGCAGAACAGGCAAGCCAGCGTCATGAATTAAGAACATGGTCCCACAATAACAGATAATCTGAGTAATTGGCCTGAAGTAAGAAGCATTTTAGAGGAGAACTATTTCTACAAAAGAACCACAGATTTCTACGCTTGTTGGATATTTCAAACCAGACAGTATTCTAGGGAACCAATTGCCTCTTAGGGAAACAGGATAGAAGATCTATCCATATCCTTCAAGACTACTGTGACGCGAGTAAAGTATATGGAACAGTTGAAGGGTGCCGTAGAATTAGTTTGTGCGCTGGGTGTTGCAGGTTTTATTCAAGGGTGAGCCAATGAGAGAATACAGACGACTGTATGAGGTCGATGCCAAAACACTAACTTAGGGAAAGCTGTGGAAATATCCCAACAAGAAGAGAGTGCGATCATGTCAATGAAAGAGAAAAATAAAACTCCACGAAAAAAATTTCGTCAGAATAATATCCTGACGAAAAAAAAATCACAACACCAAGAAGGAGTTGTGCGACTTTAACGAAAGTTGGTAGGCGTGTTTCTACATCTGAAATACACTGAAGAGCCAAAGAAACTGGTACAGCTGCCTAATATTGTGTAGAGCCCCCGCGAGCATGCAGATGTGCCGCAACACGATGTGGCATGGACTCGTGTAATGTCTGATGTAGTGTTGGAGGAAACTGTCACTACGAATCCTGCAGGGCTGTCCATAAATCCGTAAAAATGCGAAGGGATGGAGATCTCTTCTGAACAGCACATTGCAAGGCATCCCAGACATGCTCAATAATGTTCATGTCTGGGGAGTTTGGTGGCTAGCAGAAGTTTAAACTTAGAAGAGTGTTCTTGGAGCCACTCTGTAGAAATTCTGGAAGTGTAGGGTTTCGCATTGCCCTGCTGGAATTCCCCAGGTCCGTCGAAATGCGCAATGGACGTGAATCGATGCAAGTGATCAGACAGGATGTTTACATACGTGTCACCTGTCAGAGTCGTATCTAGACGTATCAGGGGTCACGTATCACTCCAACTGCACAGGCCCACACCATTACAGACCTTCCACAAGACTGAACATTCCCCTGCTGACATGCAGCGTCCATGGATTCATAAGATTTTCTCCATACCCGTAGACGTGCATCCGCTCGATACAATTTGAAACGAGACTCGTCCGACTAGGCAACATGTTTCCAGCCATCAACAGTTCAAATCGGTGTTGACGGGAGCAGGCTAGGCGTAAAGCATTGTGTTGAGCAGTCATCAAGGGTACACGGGTGATGATGTTACGTTGAATGGTTGGCACTCTGACACTTGTTAATGGCCCAGCATTGAAATCTGCAGCAATTTGGGGAAGGGTTGCACTTCTGTCACGTTGAACGATTCTCTTCAGTCATCGTTGGTTCCCTTCTTGAAGGATCTTTTTCCGGCCGCAGCGATATCGGAGATTTGATGTTTAACCGGAGTCTTGATATTCACGATACGTTCGTGAAATGGTCGTACGGGAAAAATCCCCACTTCGTCGCTACCTCGGAGATGCTGTGTCCCACCGCTCGTGAGCCGCCTATAGCACCACGTTCAAACTGACTTAAATCTTGATAACTTTCCATTGTAGCAGCAGTAACCGGTCTAACAACTGCGCCAGACACTTGTCTTATATATGCGTTGCCGACCGTAGCGCCGTATTCTGCTGTTTACATATCTCCGTATTCGAATACACATGACTATACCAGTTTCTTTGGAGCTTCAGTGTTTGACGTATATTCGAATTTCACGCCAGTAGCATAAAAGTGCGCTAGTAGCTCCACTATGAGGATGCTGATCAGGTATGCTTTAAATACACGCTGTAATGGTCTTCAGCGTTTGTTACCTTTGAGATCCGGCGTAGTGAGTTGACGGCAGTCAAATGGTTTAAGGCGACAAAGACGCCATTATCCACATCTCACTGAGTTTGAAGAGGTATTGTAATATACAGGAAGCTGGATGTTGCTTCTGAGATACTGCAGAAAGGGTTGGCAGGAATGTAGTCACTGTACATGACTGCCAGCAGCGATGGTCACGAGAGTGCACGGCCGCAAGGAGACTGTCTGCTTCGGTGCCAGTGACGGCCGTGTGTTGGTTAGAAGGAGATCAATTGAGGGCCTGCAGCCAACCTGTCTGCCCTCTAGACACGCTGGACCTACATCTGGTGTTACTATCTCTGATGCGATCTCGTGTGACAGTAGGAGCACTCTCGTGGTTATCCAACGCACCCTGACTGCCAATTTGTGCGTCAGTCTGGTGAGTCGACCTGTTATGCTTTCATTCATGAACAGCATTCCGGGGGGTGTTTTCCGACAGGATAAGACTCCCATGTACCGCTGTCGTAACTCAACATGCTCGACATAGTGTTTTGGCCTGCTCAAACACCAGATCTGTCTCCAGTCGAGCACATATGGGACATCATCAGACGACAGCTTCAGCGTCATTAAGAACCAGTATTAACCGTCCCTGTATTGACTGACCAAATGCAACAGGCATGGAAGTCCATCCCACGAACTGACATCTGGCACCTGTAAAACACAATGCATGCACGTTTACATGCCTGTGGTGGTTGCACCGGTTATTAATGTACCAGAATTTCATATGTGCAGTGACTTGTCTCGCGCTTGCATTAACCTATCAACTTCCAATGTTAATAACTGGAGTATGTTACCTAACAAACATATTCCCGAAATTTTATTACTCAACATTAATTGTTTTTTGATGTGCGATTTTTTCCGTTATTGTAGAATGTAACAAACAAAACATGTGAAATGTTATAACTGTAGTAAAAAGATACATGTAGCCAAACACTGCCACCACAACAACAAAGAAAGATGGACCCATATACCCAACAGTACAGAGGAAGCACGGAAGCGCAGAATTATTGTTATCATTACGATGAACCAGGACACACAGACACGAAGTGTGAGAAGATTATTATATGTGAAAAATACCAGAGTCGTGGACACAAGGAAAAGGACTGTCGATCTTCCAGATGTTATAGCTGCAGTAAGTATGGGTACGCAGCACCCAAGGGTAGAGAAAAAAAAATGGGTAAGATACCAATACCAAAGAAAAGGGGGGGGGGGATCGAAACAAGTGGTACAGGTAGCAGTTACACGTAGCCACCGTTAAATGCCCCAAGGTGACGGTAGTAGGCTGCGAGGCATAAAATGACACCATGACGATTTATTGCAGGAAAGTTGGTAGAGAATTGAATTTTTAATAGATACAGGAACTCATATCAGTCTGCCCAAGAAAGATCAATACGCACAGGAACACTACTAAAGAAGCAAGAGGTTCAGAGGTAAAACTGGGTAACGAATGCTACAATGAACACGCTGGGTACAGCGACAATGACTTGTAGAAATGCCGGAAAGGTGTTAGGCGAGCGTATATTCCATGTGTTAGGAAAGGGAACAGATGTCCCGTATTATGGTCTGGTATGTAGGGATTTCTTACAAAAACGAGAGTACCATTGATTATAGCCAGAGACGAATAACACTGAACACAGACAGGATCACAAAATGATATCAGGAACGTAAGAGTAGTATAAAGGAGTTCTGTGAGAGGAAACGATGGTTTGAGAATTTAAAAGGAAAACTTGTTAGCTAGGAAAATAACGGAATAAAACAAAAAAATAGTGAAGAAGTATCACTTATAATGGCACCCGTCAGAGAAGGGTAAAGTTGTGATCCAAAGGAAACGATAGATTCTAGATAATAAAAGGCCATGAGAATCCGATTGGAAAGGCAGGAAGTGATTCAGGAAGCCCAAGGGGTAACAATGCCGAAACAAGAAGTATTAAAGGGTGTGTACATTCCAGAGCCTCTTGTACGAAATACTCAAGGTAAATGCATTATTAGTATGGTGAACACCAAATGAGGTAGAGTGTGTTGTTAGTTCAGTGTGCTTAATTACTGAACCCTCATGCGATGAAGCCACAGGAAGAAGAGTAATAGAAACGCCAGAACAGGAACCGAATAACAAGAATCGCATATCACAGGTCAGAGACGCTATGCGTACAGAGCAACTAAGTGAAAAAGAGAAATATGAAATAGAATGTGTTTCATTTTGTGTCCGCAGCTCGTGGTCTAGTGGATCACGGGGTCCGGGGCTCGATTCTCGGCCGGGTTGGGGATTTTTTTCTACCCGGGATCTGGGTGTTTGTGTTGTCCTCATCATTTCATCATCATCGTCATCATTCACGAAACGGGGTGGCGACAGGAAGGGCATCCGGCCACCCCTTAAATTAACCATGCCAAATCTGATCGTAACCATGCCGACCGTGCGAAAACGTTGGACAAAGGCACAAGAAAAAGAAGAATGTGTTTCATTTAAAAGGCGAATTCAAAGTCATTCACGTTGACACTAAAGATATTCTCCGAGCATACTGCTAGGATCACAAGTATTAGACCATATCGGGTATTGGAATCCCAGGAGGAGATATTACGTGAACTCATAGAAAAAAATATTGGCTGACGATATTATTGCAGTAAGTAAAAGTCCGTGGCATGCGCCATTACTGCTAATTCTGAAGAAAGTGGAAAACTAATATATAGTTTGGTGGCCAATTCTCGTAAGGTAAACGAGATTTCAATAGGGGAGGCATTCCCAATCCCGAACATATAGAAAATTCTGGGCCATCTGGGAAACACTACCACAATGGATTTGGGCAGTGGATACCATCAGATATTAATGGATCCCCAGGATAGGGAGAAAACTTCATTTAGTGCTAATTATCAGCACTATGAGTACAAGAGGATGCTGATGGGATTAAAAGAGACTCTTAGTAAGTTTCAAAGACTAGTGAACATTGTACTGTCAGGATTACAGAGAAGAAAATGTTTGGTATATTTGGACGATTTAATTACCTTTCCGATGTCTAAAGAGACATTTTGTAAAATTTAACTCTTATACAGAATGATCTGCGATTACTAACTTCTCTATTTCATCTCTCAAAGCTAGCCATTCGTCTTCTACTATATTGCTTTCCCGTGTATCAATAGTGGCCTAATGTTTCCCCTGAAACTCTCAACAACCTCTGGTTATTTCAAGTTATTCAGGTCGCATCTCGTTAATTTCCTATCTTTCTGCAAATCCTTCAGTTTTAATCTACAGTTCATAACCAATAAATTATGATCAAAGTCCACTTACTGGTATGCCCCCGGATATATCTCACACTTAAAATCAGGCTCTGAAATCTCCGTCTTACCAATATACAATCAATCTGAAAACTTTCAGGATTTCCAGTTAGTGATTACACATGAAAAAAATGTTTTCAGATTTCTTGGAAATTTTCTGCTACTACTGGTAACTTTGGAGAGTTGACAAACTCAAGGTAAGTTGATATAAATAAATTATATGTTCAGATCATTCAACATATTCACAGATATCCCTCGACTATGGTTGCACCTATCTTGCCTTGTTACAATATTGACCAAGCGTCATTTCAATTGGGTCCGTCTTAATAATAAAAGGTTTGTCAGAATCTCTTTCTGTTGGCTTCCCCACTCATAACTTCCGGTGTCCTTTAGCAATTACACAAAGGTGCTGCAACTTGACCGAAACGTTTTAGGAACTTTCTGTAGTATCCTACTAAACCTAAGCATCCTTTAAATTCTTTCTTTATCTTCGGCACTCGGAATCTTTTTACCTCTCTATGTTCTGCTCGTCTGGTTGTACTGCTCTATCGGTTATTCTATGTCCCAAAAATATTAGTCCCTTTGGTAAAATTTCCCACTTGTCTCGACGCAATTTCAGCCGGAGTTCCATGTGTCGGTCGAAAACCTCTTGTAATTTGTCATTATGGTATCGTAAGGGACTTGAGAAACAGATAATATCTGAATATTCATCCTGCAGAATGTGAATGCGAGCCTAGCATAACACGGTAGCTGGCAGGGATGACTTACCTATGAGGGCAACAGCCCCAACCGTTCGTCAGGCAACCGTGCGCAAAGCGTGTTCCAGGTGTCCTTGATAGTCGTTTGCTGGAGCCGGACGCTGGAGATCGAAGCAAACGGCTGGCAGCCCGATTGAGTTGGTCCGCGGTGGCGGAGGCGGAGGTGGAGGCAACGACTCGGCCTGAGGTCCCCGTCGTGTCTCCGTTCCGGCCTCTGTTTCCTCTCTGCATGCAATGCGTCTAATAAAGCGCACGACAGGGCTCTCTGAATCTGAGCTGCTTTCAATCTGCAGCGTAGCAGAGGCTTCGTCGCCGCCCCGTTGCTGCACATTGCGCACCGACTTGTACTTCCTGAGAGACACTCGAGCAGGACGTGGGGAAGGACTCCGAGAGCCAGAGCTGCTGCGCGCCAGGGGGGCCAAGTCCTGCGCGTGGCGTCTCAGCTGCTCGTCACGTGCCGATGCCGTCAGTCTGCGGGACATGCGGCGGTGAGGAGACGCCGTCACTGAACCATTAATGCTGCCCTGCTGTGCTGTCTGCCTTGTGAACAACGATCGGGCCTGCGGCGAGGAGGACTCGGCGTCACCCCTGCTGCGGTGCATGTTCTGCATCTCGATCGTAGTCTCCACTGATGGCGTGGAGGTGGCGCGACGTGACACGTGCCCCGAGCCGCGACTGGTGCTGGGACCGTATACACGAGCAAACATCCACTGCTGGTCGGCCTCTGCCACCTCAGTCACGTCTTCAATATCCTGCCAACACAAAAAATTATCTTAGCAATCGAAAGCATTCACTACATGGGACAGAGTGACCATTGTGATTAATGCACTGAACATAGCAACAAGTCGCGTATGTTGGATTAATTTTGACCAGTTTCGATCGACAGATGTCAGCATCCTCAGATATTCATTGCCCTAGTGGCAACACGCCCCCGCATGATCCACAGACCTTCACAAAGTGGGGCGACTTGCGTTCCTCAGCGATACACGTAGAGAAAGAGCCTTTATTTTATAATTATATGATAGTGGAACAAACACTGGTAGCAGTTACTTCTGTAAAATATCTGGGAGTATGCGTACGGAACGATTTGAAGTGGAATGATCATATAAAATAAATTTGGGTTACATAGAGCAGCAATCAGTCGTAGAATTAAGTTGCTTTAATATGACATTTATAGTCACAACGCAGATCAGATTTCGACCTGTGTCAGGTCATTATCAATGCAGTGCGGAATTGTAGCAGTTGTTCGTGTTCAAGCATTCACTTGAAAACGAACAACTGCTACAATTCCGCACTGCATTGATAATGACCTGACACAGGTCGAAATCTGATCAGCGTTGTGACTATACATCTCATATTAAAGCAACTTAATTCTACGACTGATTGCTGCTCTATCTAACCCAATATAACCACAGTCGTTGCGTGCACCCACCCCATGGAGGGCAACCTGATAAAATTAATTGTTGGTAAGGCGGGTGCCAGATTGAGATTCATTGGGAGAGTCCTTAGAAAATGTAGTCCATCAACAAAGAAGGTGGCTTACAAAACACTCGTTCGACCTATTCTTGAGTATTGCTCATCAGTGTGGGATCCGTACCAGGTCGGGTTGACAGAGGAGATAGAGAAGATCCAAAGAAGAGCAGCGCGTTTCGTCACAAGGTTATTTGGTAAGCGTGATACCGTTACGGAGATGTTTAGCAAACTCAAGTGGCAGACTGCGCAAGAGAGGCGCTCTGCATCGCGGTGTAGCTTGCTGTCCAGGATTCGAGAGGGTGCGTTTCTGGATGAGGTATCGAATATATTGGTTCCCCCTACTTATACCTCCCGAGGAGATCACAAATGTAAAATTAGAGAGATTCGAGAGCGCACGGAAGCTTTCCGGCAGTCGTTCTTCCCGCGAACCATACGCGACTGGAACATGAAAGGGAGGTAAAGACAGTGACCGCGTAGGATTAGCCGAGTGGTCTAAGGCTCTGCAGTCATGGACCGTGCGGCTCGTCCCGGCGGAGGTTCGAGTCCTCCCTCGGGCATGGGTGTGTGTGTTTGTCCTTAGCATAATTTAGATTAAGTAGTGTGTGAGCTTAGGGACTGATGACCTTAGCAGTTAAGTCCCATAAGATTTCACACACATTTGAACATTTTTAATGGTTCAAATGGCTCTGAGCACTATGGGACTTAACATCTGTGGTCATCAGTCCCCTAGAACTTAGAACTACTTAAACCTAACTAACCTAAGGACATCACACACAACCATGCCCGAGACAGGATTCGAACTTGCGACCGTAGCAGTCGCGCGCTTCCGGACTGAGCGCCTAGAACCGCGATACCACCGCGGCCGGCCATCTAGCTTTACATATGGTGGAGATTGAAAGAATTTGTGTTGAGATGAAAGAATTATTCACATAGTTAAAGGAGGCGAAAATTTAAATCTGTTGGGGCTAGAATTTGATAGCAGGAAGAGAAGGAAAATAGTAATAGAATGTGGACTTGGGGAAAGGAATGAAAGAGGAGAACGACTGGCAGAGCATAATTTAATCATCGCTAACACCTGGTTTAAGTGTATGTAAGATAGTTGCATCCTTGGAAAAGACCTGGAGACACTGGAAGATTTCACACTGATTGTATAATGGCAAGACAGAAATTTCGGAACAAGATTTTAAAGTGTAAGATATTTCCAGGGACATATATTGACCTTGACCATAATTTATTGGTTATGGACTGGAGATTAAAACTCAAGAAACTGCAGAAAGGTAGGAAATTAATAAGATGCGGCATGAGTAAGTTGAAAGAACCAAAGGTTTTTTAGAGTTTCAGAGGGAGTATAAGGCAACGATTGACTGAAACAGGGGAACGGAATACGGTAGAAGACGGATGGTTAGCTTTGCGACATGAAATACTGAAGGCAGCCAAGGATCAAGTAGGTAGAAAGAAATGGCCTAGTGAAAATGCGATAACATCACAGAATATACTGAATTTAATTACTGGAAGGAGAACATATAAAAACTCAGAAAATGAAGTAGACCAAAAGGAACACAGATGTCTAAAAATGAGATTGACACGAAGTGCAACGTGGCTAACCAGAAATGGAAGTTCAAAAGTGGTTCAAATGGTTGTGAGCACTATGGGACTTAACTTCTAAGGTCATCAGTCCCCTAGAACTTAGAACTAATCAAACCTAACTAACCTAAGGACATCACACACATCCATGCCCGAGGCAGGATTCGAACCTGCGACCGTAGCGGTCGCGCGGTTCCAGACTGTAGCGCCTAGAACCGCTCGGCCACCCCGGCCGGCGAAATGGAAGTGGAAGGCTATAAGAGCATGTATAACTAGGGGATGATAGATACTGCCCACAGAAAAATTAAAGAGACCTTTGGAGGAAAGGTAAGCTGCTATATGAACATCAAGAGCTCAAATGGAAAACTAGTGACAAGCTAAGAAGAGAAAGCTGGAAGATAAAAGGAGTATATCGAGGGGCTACGCAAGGGAAATGAACCTGAAGGCAGTATTATAGAAAGGAAGAGGATTTAGATAAAGATAAGATGGGAGATATGACACTATGAGAAGAATCTGTCTGAGCACTAGAAGACCAAGGTCGAAACAAGGCCCCTGGAGCAGACGACATTCTGTCCGAACACTGACACACTTGGGAGAAACAGTCATGACAAAACTCCTCCATCTGGTGTGCAAGACAGGCAAAATAACCTCTTACTGCAAGAGGAAAAATAGGTGCTGATAAGTGTGACTGTTACCGAAATATCAGTTTAACAAATCGTGGTTGCAAAATACTAACACGAATTCTTTACAGAAGAATGGAAGAACTGGGAGAAGCCGGCATCGGGAAAGGTCAGTTTTGGTTTTGGAGAAAAGTAGAAACACTCTAGGCAATACTTACCCTACGACTTATTTTAGAGGCTTGGTTAAAGGGAGATAAACTGACTTTTACAATGTTTGTAGACTTTTAGAAAGCTCTGGCAGTGTTGACTGGAATACATTCTTTGAAATTCTGAAGGTAGCAAGAGTAAATAAAGAGGACAGAAGGTTATATACAACTTGTACATAAAGCAGACACCATTTATTAATAAGAGTCGAAGGGCATGAAAGAAAAGCAGTGGTTGAGAAGGGAGTGAGACAGCGTTGCACACTCCCCCACTGTTATTCAAACTGTACATTAGTAAGCTGCGAAGGTAACGAAAGAAAGTATTGGGAGAAGGGATTAGAGTTCAGGGAGAAGGAATAAAAACTCTGAAGTCTGCTGCTGACATTGTAATTGTGTCAGAGGCAGCAAAGGATTTGAAATAGCAGTTGAATCGAATGGTGAGTATGGTGAAAGGAGGATATAAGGTGAACACGAACAAAAGCAAAACAAAGAGAATATAATGTAGGCGAATTAAATCAGCGATGCTGAAGGAATTACACTAAAAGAAGTACCAGATAATTTTTGTTATTTGGGCAGTGAAATAACCAATTGTGCCGAAGAAGAGAGAATAAGCAAAGGCAAGAAAGACGTTTTGAATAAGAGAAGTTTGTTAATATCTAATATTAATTTAAGTATCAGAAATTCTTTACTGAAGGTATTTGTATGGAGTGTAGCCTTGTGCGGAAGCTCAACGTGGATAATAGAAAGTTCACACAAGAAGTGAATAGAAGCTTTTGTGATGTGGTGCTACAAAAGAATACTGAAGATTAGATTGCTAGATCGCGTAACTAATGAGTAAGTACTGAACATAACTAGAGAGAAAAGAAATTTGTGGCATAACTTAAGTACAAGAAGGGATCGGTTGACAGGGCGTAGTCTCAAACATCAAAGAGTCATTACTTTAGAATTGGAGGGAAGTATGGAAACTGCAGAGGGAGACTAAGCAGGTTTAGAAGGATGTAGGTTACAGCTGTTATTCGGGGATGAAGAGGCTTGTATACAAAAGGATAATATTCAGAGCTGCATCAAATCAGTCTTCTGATTGAAGCCCACAACAACAAAAGTGGTAACACGTTAATAGTTAAAAACCACTGGTTGGAACCATCGTTGTGACAACAATAGCGCCGGGTGGTGTTCGTAACGTGTTGTCACTAGGGCAATGAACGTCTGAATGAGGATACTCGCGTCTGACAAGCGAAGCTGGCCAAAAGAAATCAGTCTGTACGCGACTTCGGGCTGCTTTCAGTATATTAATAAAAATTTTAACATAATTTTTTTTTAAATTACGAGTGCATGCTGAAAAGAAGTGCCTCCGAATTTTTTATGTGAAAACTCTTAAGGCTTTTTAAATAGAACAAACATTATTAACAATCTACATCTCTATTATTCACATCTGTACGTTTATTCTTCAAGATAGTCACCCTGCCGCGAACACATTTTTCCCAACGAGAAACCAGGTTGTTGCTATCTTCACTGTGGAATGTTTAACTTCGTTGACGGAGCCGCGACCTCACCTCTGCTTGCACTGTTTCATCACTGTGAAAGTGAACGCCTCGATGGTGCTATTTAAGGTTTGAAAACATGACAGTCGGTTGGGGCCAGGTCGGGACTGTATGAAGGATGATCGATGACATTGAATCCAATGCATCGTATTGTTACAGATGTCGCAGTGCTCGTGTGTGGCCTGGCATTGTCACGCTCAAGGAGGGTGTGTTCCGTGTGTGGACGAATTCTTCGAATTCGAAACTCGGTTTCAGCACGCTGTTCCTCACGCACCGACACATTTATGTTGCACACCGCCGTGTTTCACGTTACAATTCGGAGTCCTCTAGCGGCGGAAGGCAGCAAATGTGTAGACACGAAGAAGAAAGATTTAGAATGTTAATAACGTTTGTTTTATTTAAAAAGCTTTAAGAGTTGTTACACAAAATATTCGGAGACATTATGCTTTCAGCACGCCTTCGTAGTATTAGCAGCAGTTGTGATCTGCTGCGAATTATCCTTGAATGCTTCACAACATTCTGTTAGAGAAAGTACATTTTGTGTTGACTGCATACTTCAGCATATGATAGGATGCAAGAAGCTAGACTACTCTGTTCCGAAGAACGTCACATTATTTACTCGTACATATGAAAAAATTACTGCTGACGTTCCACGTTGTCCGCTCATGGACTCGTTACTGTTATTCCTATATGTTAATGACGTACCATTTCGTTAGAACTAGATGGGGATGGTGATTCTGCCTGTCGTCTACGTTGCATCGTCTGGTTGTGGACTGTGGGCTGTACTAATGGTGCTGAGGTCGTGCGTCGCCTAACTGGCCTCGAGTGACGGCTGGAGCTGGGATTGTTTCCAATAGGCCAAATCCTCCCTCCGTTCTCTTGCACCACGTCAGTTGCTTCCTCTTCTATATCCTACCAAGATAATAAAATTTATATCTTAGCAAACAGAGAAATCTTGTGCAGGGGACACAACGACCGTTGTAATTCATCTGCAGAACATAGCAACAGGTCTCGTGTTGTTTGATTTATTTTTACCGATTTCACTCGTCAGACGCGATCGTTCTCAGAAATTCATTGCCGGACAATGGCAACATGTTAGAAGTTAAAAGCACCGCTCGGCACCATCCTTGTGCTGAATAGGATACACACGTCTGACGGCGAAACCAGTCAAACTAAATCAAACAGAACGTTACTGCGGCTGTGTTCTGCACGTCAATAAAAATTTTAATATAATATTCAAATAGTAAATCAGAATCGAATATTTAAAAAATGTAGCATATGTTCGCCGGCCGCGGTGATCTCGCGGTTCTAGGCGCTCAGTCCGGAGCCGCGCGACTGCTACGGTCGCAGGTTCGAATACTGCCTCGGGCATGGATGTGTGTTATGTCCTCAGGTTAGTTAGGTTTAAGTAGTTCTAGGTTCTAGGGGACTGATGACCACAGATGTTAAGTCCCATAGTGCTCAGAGCCATTTGAACCATTTTTGTAGCATATGTTCGTCTTTTTTTTCCTTTATTGAATTTCGGATCCCCCCGAAGGGGGCGGGCTGGCAGCAGCCTAGTACGCTGCTCTATAGCTTACAGACTTTTTAAAAACGTAAGAAGAAAAGAAAAACAGGCGATAAAACGGTGACTTAAATTGTAAAACGGCGGAAAATTGTGGAAAGTTAAAACAGAAAGCAAAGGGGTTGGCAATGTTAATAAAAGACACAGGAATCAGATAAGTAACATAGTAGACACACAATTAAAAAAACATGGCGACAGTCTGGTTTCTGTTCGCAAGAGATAAAAAATCACACCCAGCGACAGTATGATGGCCATTCGCAACACTTCCCAAAAGACACACAACACGGAACACTCACTGTAAAACACTGCACGAAAATGTCGTGACAAAGATGACACTCCCTAGCCAAGGGCAGATGGGGGGGGGGGGACCTGGATGAGGGGGAAAACAAGGAGGGAGGAGAGGAAAAAATGAAAGGGGGGAGGAACCAAAGGAGGGAGAGGACTCATAAGGGGGGAGAGGGACAGGGCAGACGCGAGAGGGAATGGGAAAAGGCAGAGGAGGGAAATGCAAAAGAACTCAGGGGAGAGAAGGGGGGCAGAGAGAGGGTAGGTGGGGAAGAAAGAGGATGGAAGGGGGGGGGGAGAGGGAGCCCGGGAAAAGGACAGAGGATAGGAGGGGGAGTGAGGATCAGAGTTGATAGGAGGGATAAATGGAGGGAGAGATGGCGTCATCCGGGAGGGGGAGTTGATGGAAGCCACCTTGGGAAAGGAGATGAAGGGTGTAGAGATGGATGATAGGGGGGACACAACAGTGAAGACTTGGCAGGGGGCGAGGATGGGAGAGGAGAGGAGCAACCAGGGGGTGAGGGCGATCAAGGCGGCGAGAGGTGTAGAGTATGCGGATATGTTCGAGGAATAGGAGCAGATGAGGGAAAGGAATGAGGTCATAGAGGATCCGCATGGGGGACGGGAGGTGTATACGGAAGGCGAGGCGGACTGCATGACGCTCAAGGATCTGGAGGGACTTATAGAATTTGGAGGGGGGGGGACAGATATGTCCATCCGAATGTTCGTTAGTATATAGTGTAAAATCTGAAGTAAATATATCAAGAACTTTTCCAGATTTTTGGTAACAACGTTTCCAAAAGCAGATAGCCTACGTCCATTCAAATGTTCATTAGAGTATAGCGCAAAAAATTTGAGGAAAATCGGTCAAGAACATTCGAGATTTTTGCCAGCAACTTAAACAACGACTTGTGTATACGGTCTGAACATTAATAAAACCGACGAACTGCAGGGACAGAATCCTGTGTGGAAATGGAGGAAAAATGGTCCTATGAACATGTGTCCGGAAATGCATCGTTGCCACAGTAGATGGCAACGACGAATTAAAGTTCCTCTGACCACCTGCCGTGTGTTCCTTGTGTGTTGCAGGTTGTGTAACTGACGCAGCGTAATGTGAGCAACAGAACGGTCTGATATTCATGTCGGGAACAAGCCGAGATGGTCGTTTGTGTACGGCCAAGCAGATGGAAACGGTTCTCCTTCACCTCACTCATCTCCTTTCCGAACAGCTTAATTCCCGTTGCTCTGCAATCTTCCTCTCCCTGGACCTCGAACGTGCTTATGACCGCGTATGGCATTCCGGTCTCCTCTTCAAGCTCCAAACCTTCGCCCTTTCCATTAATTACGTCCATCTGGTCGGCTCCTTTCTCTCCCGCCGTCCTTCCTACGTCACCATCCATAACACGGATTCCTACACCTTTTTTCCCTCCGCCGGTGTGCCCCAAGGCTCCGTCCTCTCCCCCCTTCTGTACCTTTTATATACGGCGGACATGCCGCCGCCGTCACCCCCCGTCCACCTTCTCCAGTTTGCTGATGACACCGCCTTCCTTGCCCTTGCCCCCACCCTGCAGCGCTCCCAACACCTTCTCCAATCCCATCTTGACCGGTTCACCGCCTGGTGCAACCAGTGGTTGCTCAAGGTCAATCCCTCCAAAACCCAGGCGATCATTGTAGGCAAAACCACCCCTTCCTTCCGCCTCCTTGATTTCTATCTCACCATCTATGGCCGTCCTATCGCCCTCACCCCCACCCTTACGTACCTTGGCGTCACCCTCGACCGTCGACTCTCCTGGACCCCCATCTCCGGATAATCCAAGCCAAGGCACACTCCCGACTCCATCTCCTCAAGCTCCTTTCCGGCTGTACGTGGGGTCTGGACCCCTCCACCATACTCCACACCTATAAATCCCTTATCCGCCCTATCCTTTGTTACGCCCATCTGGCCTGGATCTCCGCCCCCCCCCTACCTTTTATAAATCCCTTCAAATCCTTGAATGTCATGCTCTCCGCCTCGCCTATAGCATCCGTCTCCCCTCCCCCACGCGGATCCTGTACGATCTCATTCCGTTCCCCCACCTCCTCCTTTTCCTTGAAAGGATACGGATCCTGTACACCTCCCGCAAGCTCGATCCTCCTCACCCGCTTGTCTCACCTATCCTGTCCCACCCCCGCCCACTGCCGCGTCTGTATTCCCACGTCCCATCCGGTCTCCATCTCTCCACCCTCCTTACCCTCTCCCAAGGTGGCTTCTGCCAGCTCGCCCTCCCTGATGATGCCCTCCTCCGCTTCATCTACCCCTCCTACCAACTTTGATCCTCCCACCCTCTTCCTGTGTTTGCTCCTTTGGGCACCCTCCCTCCGTTCTCTCCCTCTTCCCTCCCTCCTCCATTTCTCCCCACTCCTCCCCTGGGCTTCCCCTCCCCAGTCCCTCTCCTCCTCCCCCCATCTCCTCAGCCATTGGCATCCTTGTTCTCCCCTCTCCCCCACCTCACCCTTATTCCCCTCTTGGCAGGTCCCCGGACTCGCACACGCTAAGTGGACAATCGCGCGCCGGAGATCATCGTCATCAGTGTCTCGTGTGTGCCGTCGTGTTTAGTGTTCAGTGTTCACCGTCACACTCCATCGTTCACCAGTGCCATCGACATCTGCAGTGTTTGTGCTTCGTGTCAACAGTTTGTAGTGTGGGTTGTCATCGAGTGTGAACGGCTTCATGTTTTTTTTTATGTTCATGTGTCTACTGTTGTTTCCCCGCCGTTTTGTTCCAACTCATGTGTCTTCTCTGTTTTTGTCGTTGTACTATCTTTGGCTGAAGAGCGGCGTATTGTGCTGCTGCCAGCCTACCTGTTCTACGGGTTTTAAAATCACAATAAAGAAAAAAAAAATGGAAACGGTCGAGAGGCAGCACGACTATAATAAAACAAGAATCCTCAAAGACGCCAAGCACATCACAAAACATTTCAAGCCATTTTTAGGCGTTTGTGTGATCATAGGTCTTTCCAGACAGACGCCCAAAAAGAGGTTGCAATGTTTTGTGACGTGGTTGGTGTCTGTGAGGGTCTCTGTTTTGGAATAACCGTCCTCCTACTCGACCGTTTCCATCTGCTTGGCCGTACACAAACACTATCTCGGCTTGGTCCCGTCGTGAATACCGCACCATTCTGCTACTTACAGTACGCTGCGTCAATCACACAGCCTGCAACATACAAGGATCAGACGGCACGTGGTCAGAGGAACTTCAGTTCTTCAGCGCCATCTACCGTGGCAACGATACATTTCCGAACTCATGTTCATAGGACCTTTTTTTCCTCCATTTCCAGTCAGCAATCCGTCCCTGCAGTTTGTCGATTTTATTAATGCTCATCCTGTATACGGAGTGGTCAGAAAAAGTCTGTAAAGCTTGTGAGGATATTGCAGGGTAGGTTGTGCTGAGAAATAATTGTTAAGAAAAAAAGTTCAATGCGTTGCACAGTTTCTGAGTTAATCAGCGTTGAAATTAGTCAGTCAGGATGCTGTGCGCACGAATTCAAGCGGCCCGCCAGAAACAGTATCACCAAACGTGTGCTTTGTTTGATATCCTAAAACCGAACAACAGAGTTGTAAAAAAATTGGACTTGGGACGGCAGTGAGGATCGAACCCGAGCCAAAGGCTGAGCAGTGTCGTACACCTATCATCTACGCTATGAGAACAACTGAGACTAAAACGGCAGAACCTATCGATTTTTTTTCTTAACAATTATTTCTCAACACAGCCTACCCTGCAACACCTTTATATAATTTTCAGACTGTTTCTGACCATCCTGTGTATACAGGATGTCTCTCCTGAGAGTCTTCAGGCGCATTTTCTCTGATGTTTCGGCATATATTTGCAATTTCGGTTTTGCAATTAGTAACTGGAGTCAGCCCAAAGAAATACCACCTCTCACGACTTTACGCGGTGCCCACTGTCGACGGAAAGCGTCTGTTTGTTTCCTGTTACAAACAAAAACATTCTTGCAATGGAATTTTATGTGCCCATTCCATAAAGCGACGCCAAATTAGTGCGTTATTTGTTCTGTCGATATATATTAACAGGGACAGTAAAACACGAAGAATAACCAGTACTGCACAGCAATAGCACCGACCTGGCCCGCGCTAACTGCTACCACCATGCAGCAGCGCTACTTAGTCGCTGTTGGAGTATTGGTTATACTTCATGTTTTACTAATCTCGTTAATACATGTTGTTGAAATGAATATCGCACTTAACTAATAAGGGAATGCTCTATCGAGTGGGCAAGTAAAATTCCATTTTCAAAATCATATTATTTGTAAAGGGACTTTGGGCGACGCATGAAAAACGTGATGAACAGTACTTGTTTGGGCTGACTGAACCCATACAGTGAAGAAACGAAATTGCAAATATCTGTCGAAAATTCAGAGAAAATGCGCCTGACGGCCGATGTAGATATACATCGGGCAACCAGGATATTGTGGCCACCTGCGTACAAGCGATATAAGCCCGTCCAGGCGATAGCAGCGTCACCTGGCGACGAATGACTGCTAGTCAGACACGCACGGTGCACGTAGTGTCAGTGAGCGTGCTGTCCGTGTGTAGAACTGCGAAGGCGCGCGATCTATCTGAGTTTGACCGAGGGCAGATTGTGATAGCCCGCAGGCTCGGCACGAGCATTTCGGAAACTGCAGGACTTGTTGCGTGTATGAGGAGTGCTGTGGTGAGTATCTTCAGAACGTGGCGAAAGGCAGACTGGTAAAACAGGACAGGCGGCGAATTGTGACAGAACTAACATCAGACTTGTAATGTTGGGCAGAGTGCAGGTGTTTCTGAACACACAATGCACCGAACACTCCTAACGATGGGCCTCCGAGGCCGACGACCTATGCATATCCCAGTGTTTAACGGAACGACGTCGGCAACTACGAATGAAATGGGCACGGGACCATCGGCACTGGGCGTTGGCGCAGTGGCAGAGCGTTGCGTGGTCTGATGTATCCCGATACCTTCTTCATCATGCCTATGGGATGGAGCGAATCCATCGTCTTGCGGGGGAACAGCGCCTTGACACCTGGACTGCGGCTCCATTATGCTCTGGGGAACATTCACGTGGGCATCCATGGGTCCAGTGGAACTCGTGCAGGGCACCATGGCGGCCAAAGAGTACCGCACACTGGTTGCAGACCACGTACACCCCTTCATGAGGATTATGTTTCCCTACTGCAGTGGCATTTTTCAACAACATAATGCACCATCTCACAAGGCGAGGAATGTGGTGGAGTGGTTCGAGGAACACAGTGGCGAGTTCCAATTGATGTGCTGGCCCCCCAAATCCCCAGATCTGAACCCGATCGAACACATCTAGGACGTGAGTGAACGTTGCGTCAAAGCTCATTGCCTCCCTCGCTGGAATTTTAAGGAATTAAGAGAGTTGTGTGTGCAGATATAGTGTTAACTTCCTCCAGCAACCTATCAAGGCCTCATTGCTTTCACGCCACGACGCATCGCCGCTGTTATCCCAGCCAAAGATGGACATGCAGCTATTAGTCGGCAGTCTGCGATCCGATTCGCAGCTATACGCGCCACAGTTGCCATTACGGGTAGAATGTCAAGCCCTCTCCGGTAGGTCTGTAGTCTTTCTCATACGATTTTACAGAAACTATTCACCACAAAAAATTGATTTTTACGGTTACGTATAATTTTACATGTCAGC
Organism: Schistocerca piceifrons; assembly: GCF_021461385.2. Taxonomy (NCBI): domain Eukaryota; kingdom Metazoa; phylum Arthropoda; class Insecta; order Orthoptera; family Acrididae; genus Schistocerca; species Schistocerca piceifrons. The sequence goes on along the minus strand of NC_060149.1, from coordinate 478,597,370 downwards.
TTCAGGATGATGTGCCCGTCATCTCGCTAATAGTCATACTTATTGTGATATTCTCATTTAAGTAAGTCACTGACCGAAGTTCGAACAGGTTTGCAAGGAAAAATATGGGTTGCTATGATTTTCTGTTTGGTGACTAGTACACCATATGTTGCTGCAAATCAAGTTTAGTTAAGATACTGGATTTTTCTTGAGAGTTCGAAGGAGGTCTCTACCTGCATCCAATCTCGAGAAAATGGGATTCATATAACACGTATACCTCCGACCGTACGAGCGCGAGAATGAAATATTCATAACATGCCTCATATCTCCTAAACCGTTCGAGATATCAACACGACATTCTGGAAAGTGATACCATGCATAGAGGAGAGTATTTTGCTATATGGTTAACATACGGAACTTTTTTAAATACTGAGTTTTAGTAGAAGCTATGGTTTTTACTTTACTTTTTCAATCCAGTACTTTAATATTTTAAGTCTTCAACAGCTACTGAAAAGAGAATTTGCTGGTATGCAAATAAACGTCAAATTTCTTATCTTATGTTACTGCAAACCGATAAAATGAAGTTTTTCGTAAAGTATTGCCCAGCCTGGTCGCCTATTGCTTGTTTAATGAAACACTCTGTTTCGAGATCATGTCGCAATAGCTATTGCAAGGCGAGTTTGTGCAATGTATACAGTGTTTTGGCAAAAAAAGCAAAATTAATCCTGTCAACGGGAGAAATGTAGCCGTACCTAATAACTGATGAAGCATCTTAAAATGAGAAATGGCTAACAAATCAGACAAAAATTTTCACCAATTCTGTTGCAGTTTTGGCGAAATTCTGTAACTCACACTATTTTTAATAGTGAACAACTGGAATGGTAACTTTCTCCATTTTTTCATCTGAGAAATATGAAAATAATTCGCGTCCCCATTCAGAGTGAAATCGTGAACTTCTCCACCATAATTATATTTTAATGTGTTGAGGATAGATTACATGTATTTATAATCTATTTTAACCTTAATGAGTAATCTCAAGCGGTTCATAAAGTAATGAAACAGTGTAATTATTAAAGGCCGTTGATCGGTTGTGAAACAAGAGCTGCTATGGGTTTTTACAACAACACAAGTGAAGAAATTATCCGTTTCTTTTCATGTCAAAGATGTAATCCTTGTTAAGCTGTTGATCTGATTTGTACTCAGTTCCTCACTTAATAAATCACTGTTTCAGGAGGTTTAAGGTGCAGAAAGAAAATCGTTTGGTAAGTTTAAGCACCACCGGTTCCTTATTAAAAATACGCTGGGTTACAAGAGTACTCTGAAATTGTAACAAAACGAACGATTCATCATGGCCTAACTAGTTAAGCTTCTATCTTCCAGAAAAGCGTCACGAGTGGTGATTTTTGGCTAAAAAGTTTAATAACTCAGATGAAAACAATTACCCGAGTCTGTTGCAATTGCAGGGGAATCCTGTAACGCAGTGAATCCTTAATAATGCACAGCTGGGACTGAAACTTCGCAAACGCTTTTCTTTCTACATCTCAGTTATATCTGACATATGAAAAAGTACAGCAAATACCGTACGGTCTATCCATTCCTATCCCTGTACGGAGTGAGGGAGTGAATCTTCTTATTACAAAAATATTTTAATTCATCAGTGATATTGACTCTGACGAATAATTGGCAAGCTTCTGCAGGTCGTCAATGTATTCATACCTCAGAGTTACGAAAGAGTTTTATTGGATCAGTTTTACTTTGTAGCAGAAATGCAGTATTGTTCTATTAGAAGTAACAAATTTGGTGTGCGTGTATCTGTGGATAAGAACGTTACAAAAACACGATAGTTCATGAACCGCTTGAGACGACTCATTAAGGTTAAAACAGATGATAAATATATGTAATATATCCTTAACACATTAAAAGATAAAAATTGACTCTGAAAGGGGATAGGACCAGAAGTATCGTGCACTTGGAATATAGTAATTCCATGGAAATGTCTTGATCTTTTCAGCGATCAAGACGTTACCATTACGACTTGCCAATTCTGAATGATCGCATACCTTACAAATGGATTACTTAATCAGTCAAATGGAAGATATGGTAAACTCTTTACTACGATATATTTTCATCTGTGTCAGCTGAACAACAGAGAGAAAATCCTTGGGTAAGTTTCCATTCCAGTCGTTCACTATTAAAAATATAGTGGGCTAAAGGACTCCGCCAAAACTGTAACAGAATTGGCGAAGTATTTTGTCTGATTTGTTAACCATGTCTCATATTAGAAGGAATTATGAGGGACGGCTAATTTTCTCTTGTTGACAGATTTAAATTTGCTTTTTTTATATTTTTTTATTTTTGGCAAAAATATGATACAAATTGCACAAACTCACCTTGCAATAGCTATTGCGACAGAATCTTGAAACAGAGTATTTTACTGAACAAGCAATAGGCGATCAATACTTTACGAAAAATCTCATTATAACGGTTTGCTGTAATATAAGATGTTTCACGTTTATTTTCATACTACCAGACACTCTTTTCAATAGCTGTCGAAGACTCTTAAAAAAGTTACAGTACTGGACTGAAAAAAAACCCTTGCTTGTACTACATCGGCGTAGGTAAGAAAGTTCCGTATGTTAACCATATAGCAAAATACTATACTCTTTGCGTGGTATCACTTACCAAAATCTCGTGTTGATATCTCGATCGGTTTAGGCTCAAATGGTTGAAATGGCTCTAAGCACTATGGGACTTAACATCTGAGGTCATCAGTCCCCTAGACATAGAACTATGTAAACTCAACTAACCCAAGGACATCACGCGCATCCATGCCCGAGGCAGGATTCGAACCTGCGACCGTAGCAGCCGCGTGGTTCCGGACTTAAGCGCCTAGAACCGCTCGGTCAAAACGACCGGCTCGATCGGTTTAGGAAATATGAGGCATTTTATGAGTATTTTATTCTCGAGCACATGCGGTCAGAAGTGTGTGTGCTACATAAATTCCATTTTCTCGAGAATGGAGACAGATAGAGATCTCCTTCGTAGTCTAAAGAAAAATTCGATATCTTAGCTAAATTTCATTTGCAGCAACAAAAAATGGTTCAAATGGCTCTGAGAACTATGGGACTTAACAGCTAAGGTCATTAGTCCCTTAGAACTTAGAACTACTTAAACCTAACTAACCTAAGGACATCACACACATCCATGCCCGAGGCAGGATTCGAAACTGCGACCGTAGCGGTCGCGCGGGTCCAGACTGAAGCGCCTAGAACCACTCGGCCACTTCGGCCGGCATTTGCAGCAACATTTGGTGTAATATTCACCAAACGTAAAATCAAAGCTACCCATATTTTTTTGTTGCAATTTTTTTCGAATTTCGCGCAGCGTCTTACTCCAACGAGAATATCAAAATAAGTATGATCATTATCGAAATTTTGGGCACTTCACCATGAGGATGACATATGAAGCTATAAGTAACGTGAAAATAGATTCTTTTAACGATTAGTTTCCGTGAAATCGTTTGAGAAGGATTGTAGGGCATGCGCTTCGATTCTGTCAGCGCAGCGTCGCCAACCGGCGCGCCGAAAGCGGGCAAAGAATGTTTCGTTCATTCCGGCTAGCCATTAGGCGCGGTCACCCGGGCTGCCACTGTGCGCTGCCACAATAGATAACAAGGGGATACTTACAGCTTTGGTTAAAGCAGCCTCGCTCTGGGAACCGCTGTACAGGGAGGTGCTGGATGATCAGTGTATGTAATTTTACTTGGCTCACTGAATGTTATGCTTACCTGTCGGAAGGGGGTTACTACTTTTGTGGTCTATTACTTTCTCTGCACACTTTCCGCAGGGCCCTCTGTTACGAACAGTGAAAAAGAATTTAGTTTACGCTAATACTCATAGCAGAATTACAGTTTGCTTCGGAAAGCGGAACAGACAGCTAGGTGGCGCGCTACGGTGTGAATAGTTCCTACCCGGTTAGTGCTCGCGGAGTGTATACGGTGACAGTTCATTCCAGTATTTGTTCCACTTCCACAGAATCTGCCGAATCGTTAAAAATCTGCTACGCTGCGATCACCACCATGGAAGGTGGTGATTGCTACTCCCCCGCCCTGCTAAGCAAACTTCGCAGAAACCACCCGCACAGCGTCGCAATGGATACTGAAGCACTTCATGCAACCATCAGTGAAATGATTATCGACGCAATCATCGAGTTCCGCAACGCAGACACATACACCAACATGTTTCACTTGTCGATGCAAGCCGGCCGGGGTGACCGAGCGGCTCTAGGCGCTACAGTATGGAACCGCGCGGTCGTTACGATCGCAGATTCGAATCCTGCCTCGGGCACGGATGTGTGTGATGTCCTTAGGTTAGTTAGATTTAAGTAGTTCTAAGTTCTAGGGTACTGATGACCTCAGAAGTTAGGTCTCATAGTGCTCAGAGCCATTGAACCATTTTTTTGTCGCTGCAACTACAACAAGAGACCAGCAGCCCTCTTACAATTGCCAGTGGGACTGCACAGAGGGGGAAGGACGAGACGACCAACAGGACAAAATGGAGAAAATGCTATGTGTCGATGCCACCCAAGAAGTAACACTCACTAACATGTTAGTTGCACTACTAACTTATACGCAAGTGCCGACAAACGGGCTTTCATCTTATTTGTTGAAAGTAGAGAGAGAAACATAGGCAGGCTCCACCTACGGCACTAGGCAAACTCATTAGGCGGGACTGCGACTACTATTCAAACACATAATCAGTATTACAGAGGCAGCGAAAAACTGTGTCAAAATTGAGACTGTGTCAGGATTAACTGACAATGCCTTTGTTCAACACCTTTTTCGTAGACAAAGCAAATTTGGAGACCTACATTTCGAAGTTCTTCAGCACTAAACAAGGCATCATCGATACTGTTGAAACCTATCTTATGGAGGAAGAATTACTAATGGAACTGACATGTTGCTGCGAAGTTACTGCCATCAGGACATTTAATAAAAATTATAATTTTGAACGAGCAAATGTTAAAAAGCTGTCTCCAGTTAGTATTGCGACATTTAGATCATAGCGGCTCCCACAGTTTGTTTATATTCATGGAGTTCGCTGTCCAGTGGACGTCTATGTACTCTCCGTCTTAGAATGTTATAATTGCTTACAATATGAACATGGCAGCAAACAGTGCACAAGTAACACAAGACGTGCGTACAGCGCAGGATCACGCAGTAGTGATACCTGTGGGAGGGTCAGTTCACCAACCTGTATTCACTTTACCAGTGGTCACAGCGCCCATCTCCAACCTGCCCAATATGCCTCAAACACAAGGAAATCGACAAAATTACGTCTCTCAATAGTATTACCTTCCGAGAAGCAGCAGCTGTGTTTGAAAACAGGCCTTATGTGACTGCAGTTATTTCTTCCCCAAACACTCCTAGAGAGAGTACAGAATTCCCGCCCTCTTCCGACTCTATGCAAATATCAGCACCGCCACCTACAGTCCGCAGCAGCTAACGTATACCGTGACGACACTACCGTAGACACCAGGAACGGTGGTCCAGCAGCTAACGTGGTCCAGTACAGTTACCGCCGATACCACAGCCCCCCTCTAATACAGCGTGCCCAACTACCCCGTCAGCAATGCGTAAATTATATGGAACATAGAGAGAGCGGTCTTCTACTTTCCTCTTGGCCCAGGGGGTCTCAACTTCCACCCACCACAATATCACAGACTCAGACAACAGAGTCATGTTAGGAACTATCTTGTTAACAACATTTTAAGTATAATTACGATTGTGGTGAATGGTATATGGTACCAGTAGGTTAATAATGGGCCCTCCTCAGTACTACAAACAGACTCAATTCGGATGACAATTCAAAATGTGTTGACCCCACTCCTTGCACCACAAAACGGCCTATAAAATCATCTAATGGAGCACAAGATTGCTCAATGCAAAGAGACACGAATGGTACAACCAAATGGATCCCTGACGGCAGTTGACTTGAGCATAACATCCCCTGCTCTGTCTATCGGAACAACATGGGAAGTGATACCGGATACTTTAGGTCCGGATGACTTGCCAATTCAGACCATAATAAACGCACAACCTAGAGAGACTGTGAAAGACACAATCGGCCGGAAATGGAACACAAACAAGGCCAACTGGTACATACACGGAACGCAAGTGGAAGACAAACTGGAATCGGAAGTGAGGTCCCGAAAGAGACTATGGGGTCTTGGTATCGCTTATCAGTGAAGCAGAGGAAGTCTCAATACCTCATAAAGGACATACGCGAACTACTCACTGGTCAATCCTCTCTTGGTGGAATTCGGAATACGTCACAGTCCTCGAGAAACGAAGGGAAGCATAGAGGAAATACAAAACTCTCGCGATGGTAAAAACTTTATAGGCTCTTAACAAAGCACAAGCTATAGCAAAGAAAATATTCAGGTACAAAAAAAAAAAAGAAAATTGTGGTAAAATTTCTGCACTCCAGTCTGCAAAGGAACACAAGGAACCAGGATTTGGAATGTAATAAGAAATATAAAAAACGGTCTGAATGGACATGAACATACCTTCAAAATGCAGTCAACTTTTACAATCGTTCTTGTGTGTGATAGCCAAACTTGACGTAATGGACAAGGAAAACGAGGTGAAATATCGAGAGGACAACAGGTTTATTATACAACCCTTTTCTTTGGAAGAACTCCAGATTGTGTTTTCCCAAAGGAGGTGTACTTACCTAGACCGGATCATATTGACTACCCACATCCCACACAAATTGGAATTGCTGCAGCTCAGAAGTTACCATAGTGGATAGACTCAAAGAATCAAAATCGACTCGTTGAAAACACGTCGTCTCGTCCCTACCCACAAATTGGGGAAAAGATTTGATAAACTCGACTCGTATCGGCCTATCACCTTACTAACGTGTTCGGTGAAGGTACTGGAAAGGAGTGTTAAGTGGAGCTTAAAATGGTCGTGTGAGAACAAGAAGACATTATCGGAAAAACTACTTGGATTTCGAAAGTGAAAAGGGACAATTGAAATTCTTCTTCGGTTAATTACTGATATATAGCTGAACTTCTCTAGGAATAATTTTGTGAAATTTGTGCTCATAGACTTTACTAAAGCATACAAAACCGTAATCTTGTCAGTCTTAGAAAAAAAATTTGGAAAAACTTCAGATTCGGAAGCCACTCGTGAGTAACTTTGTAACTTTCCGGAGCAACGAGAAGACAATCATACTGCAACGCGGAACTACACTGAGACCCAGCGAAACTAGCTGAGGATTCCTGCAGAGATCAGTCTTCTCTCCCTTATTAAACAGTCTTCATACTACAGAAATTCATGACGTCTTTGCCAGTGACATCCAATATTACAATACGCAAATGACGTATGCATGTATTCTGAAGACAGTACTCTTTAGTCACGTCACCTGAAAATGCACTCCGTTCTCATACGTCTGCAAGAGTGGTGTAGAGAGAGCGGATTCGAAATCTCTGAAAGCAAGTCTACTCTTATGATATTTACTTGCTACAGAATTCCACTTCCATAACAATGCAACTGGGACAACATACTTTTTCAGTTGCGGAAACGACTCAATATCTTGTGATGGTAATCGATGATTACCTGAGATGGACTCCTCGTATCCGACATATCATTACCTGGTGTGAAAAAGCCTGCAGTCTCATCGGAGCTACGACTGCAGTATAGTGAGGCTCTAACAGGCGGTCAGCCATGTGTTTATACCGGTCCCTACTTATGACACATGTGATACGCGTCAGCGTCAGACAGCATGCTCCAAAGACTGGACACTACGCAGTACGCCGGCCGAAGTGGCCGTGCGGTTAAAGGCGCTGCAGTCTGGAACCGCAAGACCGCTACGGTCGCGGGTTCGAATCCTGCCTCGGGCATGGATGTTTGTGATGTCCTTAGGTTTAACTAGTTCTAAGTTCTAGGGGACTAATGACCTCAGCAGTTGAGTCCCATAGTGCTCAGAGCCATTTTGAACTACGCAGTACAAAGCCTTGCGCATAGTTAATGTGGTGTTCATGTCAATCCCAACCAATGCATTACTGATCTAAGCGACTGCACCATCGTTAAAACTGCGACGAATACTCCTCAGTAAGAAATTCCTCTTGTGACTTTATTTCGACGAATATGGGCCCCTTGAGTGTGTGTGTGTGTGTGTGTGTGTGTGTGTGTGTGTGTGTGGAAGATATTGGATATATAAGCCACTTCCACCCGTCGCACCTGTATATAGCAAGCATTAAGGCACCTGGTGTGGACAAGTCCTCTTCCACCGCACTACAACAGGCCATACGAAACATCGACGCTGCAGATTAATGCCAGAACCAGTTTAACGTGTCAAACCTAGGACCCAACTAACACGATGGCAATGGAATTCCTGTCTCACTACTGTGATGCGTGTGCGGTCTGAACAGATGGGTCTAAGTCTAATGAAGACGTTGGTAGTGTTTATTGAGTACCCCGAAGCAAAAAACAAGGTATATACATTGTGAATCCACACTCCATTATTATGACAGCTGAGCTGACTGCCATTTTGGAATCCCTGCTTTTCGCACAGGCTGTCACATAAGAGACAATAGCCATCATCTCTGATAGTATGTCAGCTCTACCACTGATCAGAAACAATCATAATGGTTGTACCAACCCCATATTTGCAACAAATATCGACGCTGTGTTTCGGGTGCAGAGGAACTGTCGCAACATCGTGATGGTATGGACGAAAGGCCGACCTAGAATACCTGGAAATAAACAAGTAGGTGCCCTAGCGAAGCAGGCATATCTGCATGGAGCTATTAAATTTGATAAACTTCCTCTCACAGGTATGATACCCGTGCTCAGAAAGCGGTAGTCCTCGGACTGGCAAGGGGAATTATCGCGGACGTCTAAAATAAAAGGCAGTCACTACGCACTAATTCATTCCATGATTCCAAGAGTAACATTTTATAATGAAGCACAAACATCAATGAGCTTCACGACAGATATAGTAAAGCTGAAATTTAGTCCTTAGAAGATCAACACACTCCTCCATCGGCTCAATCTAAGGGCCACTCCTCTATGTGTTTGCGGATGGGAAGAAGATTGAACCATATATTTCTACAATGTACTCTGAACTTGTGTCACGTAAACGTTCTTCCAAGTAATCTTCGGGCTCTTGGTCATTAGCTCCCAAGCAGCCTCCAACCCTTGTTAGCATCCGATGATATACCAACGTGTATGCTACTATATGATTTCGTCAACAGTGTCAATATCACGATATAGCTCTCTGCGCTGCTAATCCAGTCTGTTGGTGCTTAGAATGCCAGGGGAAAACCGAAAGCTCAATTAAATGAGTATATCCCCAAGTACTACTCGGCGGAATATGGAACGCTCAGCCTATAAATGTATGTGTCACTATGTACCTCCTATATTTATGAGTCTGAATACTGGTGTATCTGTACGTGTAGCAGTAATACAAAACTCTGGTTCTTGTAAACTTTTCTCTTGCTCTGTGTAGATGGTACCCACAGACCTGCAAAGAATGTTCAATTCTCTATCCGCAGCTTTCGAAACAATTCTCACATGACATAAAAAAATGTTATTATTAATTTAGATGTATAGTCATTAATATGGACTGAATTTGGAATATCCCAAATGTGTATTAACGGCGATTTATCTTTTCTTATTATGTTAGCAGTAGGAATTTTATGGCAGACTACTGCTTTGCATCCTGTGTTCCATCTTCGTCGTGTTTAATCGATTTAGTATACACTGTAACTCTTAGTTTTTGGCAAATGATTACTTTGTTAACCCTGTGTAACATCGTACCTGTGTACGACTTAATATAATGTCTACCACGAATTATCAGTACAAAGTGTAATTGTACTTTGGAACATGTAGTGTGTTCGGACATTGTGAATTATCTCGAAGAGAACGGTTTATTGACACATTGTCAACATGGATTTAGAAAATGTCGTTCTTGCGAAACACATCTAGCTCTTTACTCACACGAAGTGTAGAGTGCTATCGACAAGGGATTTCAAATTGATTCCGTATTTCTAGATTTGTTGAAGGTTTTTGACACCGCACCTCACAAGCGGCTTGGAATCAAATTACGTGCTTATGGAATATCGTCTCAGTTATGTGACAGGATTCGTAATTTTCTGTCAGATAGGTTGCAGTTCGTAGTAGCTTATGAAAAGTCATCGAGTAAAACAGAAGTCATTTCTGGCGTTCCCGAAGAAGTATTATAGGCGCTCTGCCGCTCCTTATCTATATAAACGATTTAGGAAACAATCTGGGCTGCCGTCTTAGTTTGTTTGAAGATGTTGCCATCGTTTAGCAAAGACATCAGAAGATAAAAAAAAATTGCAAAAGATATCTGCATGGTGCGAAAATTAGCAATTGACACTAAATAATGAAAAGAGCGAAGTCATCCACATTAGTGCTAAAAGGAATCCGTTAATCTTCGGCGACAGGATAAATCAAATAATCTAAAGGCTGTAAATTCAACTAAATACCTAGTTTCAGCTACGAACAACTTAAATTAAAAAGAACACATAGAAAATTTTGTGGGGAAGGCGAACCAAAGGCTGCGTTTTAGTAGCAGAACACTCAGAAGATGCAATAGATTTACTAAAGAAAATGCCTACACTACGCTTGTTCGTCCTCTTTTGGAGTACTGCTGCGTGGTCTGTGACCTTTACCACATGGAATTAACGGAGTACACCTAGAAAGTTCAAAGAAGGGCAACGCATCTTGTATTATCGAGAAAAAGAGCATAGAGTGACATGGACATGATACAGGATTTGTGGTGGACATCATGAAAACAAAAATGATTCTCGTTGCGCCGGGATCTCACGAAATTTCAAGCACCACCTTTCTCCTCCGAATGCGAACTATTTTGTTGACGCCGATCTGCATAGGGAGAAACGATTATCATAATAAAATAAGGGAAGTCAAAGCTTGCACGGAAAGATATAGGTGTTCGTTTTTTCCGCGCACTGGTTGAGAATGGAATGATACAGAACTGTTGTGAATGTGGTTCTATGAACTCTGTCAGGCACTTAAGTGTGAACTGCAGAGTAGCCATGCAGATGTAGGTGTGGATAACATTTTCTGTGTTGAGATGGATGTATAGGCACGTTACGAAAACCAATAAAATAATAATAATAAAAAAAAAGAAAGCAGGATTTCACTTGTGGCGCGATCCATGGGCGGATTGGCCATTGACTGCACGTGCAATGGCTGGACTGTCATGAGTGATTCGAATTGAAAGATTAGACCCTAGACTACTCTTTTAAGTCTGAGTGATAAAGAAGTACTGTATATGCATTCAATAAAAATGCTAAGACCCAGTACGGCCGTGCGCTGGCGATTTTTTTTTATATTCATTGAAACAGCGATTGGATACTCTGTGATGGAGGGGAATACAGAGTTATTTATCATGTCAGTTGATTTCGTGTTCAATCGACTAACCATTTATTACAAGAATGAAGCGTAATTCGTTGCACATATTAAACATGTTACTTACAACTGTCCTACACGTATTGAAGGTGAATATGTCTTGGTTGCGAGAATTCAATGCGCGATTTCCTCATCACACACAAGGAATTTGATCTGTGATAGGAGAGCGGACATGCACACAACAGAAACTAAGAAGGTTCAAATCGTTCAAATGGCTCTGAGCACTATGGGACTTAACATCTCTGGTCATCAGTCCCCTAAAACTTAGAACTACTTAAACCTAGCTAACATAAGGACATCACACACATCCATGCCCGAGGCAGGATTCGAACCTGCGACCGTAGCGTAGCAGTCGCGCGGTTCGGGACTGAGCGCCTGAACCGCAAGACCACCGCGGCCGGCAAAACTAAGATGGCAAATGGTTCCATGACCACGTGACGATCGACCCCATCATAAAACAAATACAGACTCTCTCGACCTTAATTCCAAAAATATTGCAGAGTGAGTACTTCGCAACCCTAACCACGTTTGAGAAACTAAAGAGAAGAGTCAGTTCAAATGGCTCTGAGCACTATGGGACTTAAGAAGAGTCAGTACCAGATGCTCCACTGACTTCTTGCTGTGGCGATATGAGTGGCACGTGGCTAACAAAAGATCCACTCACTCGATCTAAATCTTCCCACGAAGTAATTAAAATACACTAGCGATAAACAAAATGAATATAGTGATTCAATCCCTACACTTGGCGACGCTGATAGCACCAGGTTTGATCGCGTACTAACTTACAAATTTCATTCCGAATTTACACTTAAAATCACATTCTAGCAGAATCGTCTTTACGCAGTGGAGCTTGGAACAACAGTCTGACGTGCCAGAACCTAGCATCCACCCACTGGACGCTGAGCCAGAGCAAAAATCTCATAATGGGGTCAGTTTGGGCCAATCGCCACGGCCCCTACACAACGAGCGACGCTAAGCCAGTCAGAGTGACTGCCAAACGCACGGGATACTAACGGCCTCCGTGCTCAAGGACAGAGCACTTTCTAGCACTTCTGGAAGCTTCTTCACGCAATCTGCCCAGCACCAATCGAAAGTCTAGGTTTTGAAAACGGCGGAAATGTGCATTGCAACCTTTGTAGCTCGTTTCCACAGGTAAGGTTTGAAGAAAGCTAGCGAATTTCCGTTGTCCTCGGTGTGGAGGAAAAGAAGGAAGTAATCGTCTCAAACTCGCCCCAATGATACCATATTACTGTTTTCATGCAAGTGCCTATGTGGTGTGGAAGGGAATGAGGCCGCTGATGTCAGGACTCACATGAGGAAATTAGAATAAATTATCTTGTCCAATATAAATCGTTCCCCAGACGTCGACATGTGTCAGAACAATGTGGATTATATGAAGATTATATATAAACCTACAACAGCTAACAAATGAAATTATGAAAGATACACGCTAGCAACATCCACATTATGAAAGATACACGCAAGTAACATCTATCATGCAATGTTCCTTTATATTGATTATGTTATGGTAATTTTTTTCCCTTTCTGATCTTTTATTAGGTTGGTGCATAATTTCGTAGCGTTTTTGTGTTGCATATTGGTATTCCGGATGCTATGAGTTTATTAATCGATTGTAATTTTTTATTTGTGTTGCACTGTTGCTATTAGAGTGTACGCATTGTCATTTTTCATTTGGAGATAGTTAGTGGAGCTGTGGACGCTAGAGAATGGAGTGCTAACTGGGGAAATTGGGCCATTTCCGACGTATTCTTCTATTTGAGTTCAGTAGAGGGGTGACAGCAGTGTGGGCAGCCAGAAACATTTGCGCCTTATTAAGGAATAAAGCCACTGGACAGAGCACTCTCCACGTTCAGGAAGACCTTCGGGATTTGATGAAGATCTTTTATACGTATTAATCCACAACGATCCACGTCAGTACACTGGAGAACTGGCAAATGTGATGAACCGTAATCATTCTACCATCGTGCACCATTTGCATGCAATGAGGAATGTTCAAAAATCGGATGAATGCTGTAAGCCAAAACCACAAAAATCGGCGGGTAGCCATATGTGCAAACCTACTTGCTCATCATCAATTGGCTCTTGAACATCACGAATTATTCTGTCCTGCATCGTTACTGGTGACAAGATTTGGTGTCTTTATGCTATCATAATGAAAACAAAGGGATGGTTGAGTCCAAACAAAGCTGCAGCACCCCATACAAAGAACTGTGCGCATACACAAAAGGTAATGATATGTATCTATTGGAATGGCGACCGTGTGGTGTACTACGAACTGTTTACTCAAGGTGTAACCATCAGTGCTGACATTTATTGCAACAACTGAGACGTCTTGCAGACGTAGTCCATGAACAATGACCAGGAAGACTGTGTGAAGTGATGCTATTCCACGATAGCGCCCGCTTGCATTCTACTAGACTGACAAAAAACACTATACAGGAGTTGGGTTGGGAAGTCATTCCGCATTCTCTATATTCACCTGATCTTGCGCCCTCAGATTTCCACCTTTTCCCATTTCTATCGTAGAACCTTCAAGTAACTTCCTTTCCGGGCGAAAATGCGCTCCGTATATGGCTCGAAAAGTTCTTCGCCTCAAAACCAAGTGATTTCTACAGTACTGAAATCGAAAAGTTGCCCCAGCGTTAGCATAGTGAAGGAGGATATATTACTGATGACTAAAGTCTCTGTTATGTATATCTGCTGTGTTTATTAAAGATATGGAGAAACACTGCGAACCAACACACTACTTTATGGCTCTTTATCTGTCGCCAGATCGCTCATAAAACATTTGTTTCGGTTTCTCGTAATATGCAGCAATTCTTTCCTTGTTAAGTAATAACATGCAGCGCGATAGTAGTGTTTAAGCCACACATAGCACTGACTGGCGAGCTCTTTCCCCCGTTAATAATACGGATGCGAACGTGTGCGCTGGTTAGGTGTATCCATGATGTTTAAAAGGAAATGGTGGATGCCATCCCATTAATTGTCAGTTAATATGATAGAACATGGTGAATTTTTTGTTTCATTTACACGGAGGTGACAAAGCTCATGGGATAGTGATGTGCACATGTACAGATAACGTTAATATCGCACACAAGATATAGAACGGTCGTGCATTGGTGCATTTGTACTCAGGTGATTCAAGTGAAAAGCTTTCCGACATGATTATGACAGCACGACGGGAGTTAACAGACATTGAATGGGAAATGTTAGTTGGAGCTAGATGCATGAGACATTCCATTTCAGAAATCGTTAGGAAATCCAATACTCCGAGATCCACAATGTCAAGAGCGTGCCAAGAACTCCAAATTTCAGATACTACCTCTCACTACGGATAGCGCAGAGGTAGACGGCATTCACTTAACGAACGAGAGCAGCGGCGTTCGTGTAGTGTTGTCAGTACTAACAGGCTAGTAATACTGCATGAAATAAACGCAGAAATCAATGTGGGACATATGACGAACGCATCCGTTGAGACCGTACGGCGAAATTTGGCGTTAATGGACTATGGCAGCAGATGACCGACGCGAGTGCCTTTGCTGACAGCACGAAATCGCCTACAGCCCCTCTTCTGGGTTCGTAGCCATATCAGTTGGACCCTACACGACTGGAAAACCGAGGCCTGGTCAGATGAGTCCAGATTTCAGCTTATAAGAGTCGATGGTAGGGCTGGAATGTGGCACAGACCCCACGAAACCAAGGGCCCATGTTGTCAACAAGCCACTGTGCAAAAATGGTTCAAATGGCTCTGAGCACTATGGGACCTGACATCTGTGGTCATCAGTCCCCTAGAACTTGGAACTACCTAAACCTAACTAACATAAGGACGTCACAAACATCCATGCCCGAGGCAGGATTTGAACCTGCGACCGTAGCAGTCGCGCGGTTCCGGACTGAGCGCCTAGAACCGCTAGACCACCGCGGCCGGCGCCACTGTGCAAGCTGGTAGTGGCTCCATAATGGTGTGGGCTGTGTTTACATGGAATGGACTGGGTCCTCTGCCAAACTGAACCGATCATTGACTGGGAATGGTTATGTTCGGGTACTTGTTCCCAAACAACAATGGGATTTTTATGGGTGACAATATGCCATGTCACTGGGCTACAGTTCATCGCAATTGGTTTGAAGCACATTCGGGACAGCTGGAGCGAACGGTTTGGCCACCGAGATTGCCCGACATGAATCCCATCGAACTTTTGTGGGACATAATCGAGAGGTCAGTTCATGCACAAAATGCTGCACCGGCATCACTTAAATAATTATGAACGGATATAGAGGCAGCATGGCTCAAAATTTCTGCAGGGGACTTCTAACGACTTGTTTTGAGTCCATGCCACGTCGAGTTGCTGCACTACGCCGGGAAAAGGAGTCCGACACGATCATAGAAGGTATCCCGTGACTTGTGTCATCTCAGTGTAAATGCGTGTGTAGTTTGTGGTGTTATCTAAAGAAAAAATAGAAAAGGTTTTTTAACCAACATATCAGTCGGGGGTAAATACACCCGATCGTCAAAGTGAGGCATCCTCAAATCTAATGACGAGGTTCCTTTCAGACAAGTAACATGTTAATTTTTAAAATGTGCAACTGTGAGGATAGAACGACGAGAAAGTAGTGGATTTATTTCAATACACACAGTCGTGATCGCGTTTAAGTAGTTTATTTTTTTTCAGATAACTAGTTTTGATCTTCTAAGAGACCATCTTCAGATCTTAGATTCCTTGATGCACATAGTGACTGCAGTGTTCCCCACGCCTTCACAGATTGACCTACTCCACGCCAACGGTTCCTACGGTCGTCAAGGAATGTAAGATCTGAAGATGATCTCTTAGAAGATCGAAACTCGTCATCTGAAAACAAAAATAAGCAATTTAAATGCGATCACGGCTGTGTGTACTGAAAGATGTAATAATATTATAAATATCGCTG
Organism: Schistocerca piceifrons; assembly: GCF_021461385.2. Taxonomy (NCBI): domain Eukaryota; kingdom Metazoa; phylum Arthropoda; class Insecta; order Orthoptera; family Acrididae; genus Schistocerca; species Schistocerca piceifrons. Next base: position 478,580,977 of record NC_060149.1, on the reverse strand, counting down.
TTTTTCCAATAACAATGTTCCAAAAACTTTTGAAAATAGTGAATGCTCGCAACTACATCATAACAAACAGAAAAGCGGAAATCACCTCTTTGCAGAAATTCTAACATATTACAGTTGCTGGAACATTCAAACGAACGTGTCTTTCCCTTATACATATAATTTCAATTTGTACTTCAGCATACTGATTTTTGTTGCCAAATTAATGTTAGGTTCCGCCCTACACTCGTATTAGCAACTTTGTAAAAGGAAAAAAAAAGAAAAGTTGGGTTATTACCTGGTACTGGCAGAGAGCTCGTTGAGGTGGTACGCTCCCCTGTCGAGTGAGTAGCGGGCGTGAGGGCGGTGTTAAGACCGCGCCTATGTCAAAATCTGTTAAGGGCTCTTCGGTACTGTTCCTTGTTCTGGGCCTCGAGCTGCTCGCTACAGACCGGGAGCGGCGCAGGGCGGGGGCCGCCTGCTGCGTCTCCGGGAAGCGGAACGTGGCGTCTGTAGCCAACGGCGAATCGGCGCTCCACGTGGTCGTTGCCGTAGACAGCGACGTCGGGCGCGACGCGCGGTTGGCGAAGGGGCGCTGCTGAGCCGCCAGGTCTGGTCTCAGGGATGGCCTCCTCGAACGGCCAGCCACGAGGTCGGCAGCGTCTAGTACTGCGACACACAAACTCATGCCCTCACATCCACGCAGTCACGGTCTGCATTAATGTGCTACGAGCGTAATAATTGTTAAAACAACTAAAAATACTGGTTGGCCGAACATGGATGGAGATTGCACACCTCCCTGCCTACAAAACCTCATCGGACCTAGATTTGTAAACTTGCCGTAGGCTACCGTAGAATGACATAAATAAGCGTAGACTGTGGTAGTTTTCCTAAAACTTTGGTCAGTTAAGGTCGTATCTGCGTTACCTATACGTTAGGTGTGTTGCATACCTATTGAGTAATACCACACAACTGTCACTTTCTTTACATATGCTATCAACGTCTTACTAGAGTCTCCTCAAAATCGGAAGTGGTGAACTGTCTAGAAACTAAGGGAAGATATATAAAGGACTGGGAAACATTTTTGTTTTATATGGCTGTTCTCCTGAGTGTTACTTAAAATTAAACAATATTTCTAGCAAAATTGAAATTATCAATGTTTAATGGAGGCTTTATTCGAAAATTTTTTGTTTATAATGTAAAATACAGGGATGTTTTAGCAAAAATAAAGAAAACAATACATATTACCATACAGCGCTAGAAAACGCAATTTCTTCAAGAAAAAAGGAAAAATAAAACAAAGAACAGGAAAACAAAACAGGAAAACAAAAATATATGAGACATTGCTTCAATACTTCATCGATCTTATATAAAACTTTCGCATTTGTCAATAATAACTGGAAATGGTTTCCTTTGATCATGATGAAGAACGTCCAATTGAGCACAAAAAACAACTCAAATATCTCACGAAATAAGCATCAAATGAAAAAACTACAAAGAACGAAACTCGTCTAGCTTGAAGGGGGAAACCAGATGGCGCTATGGTTGGCCCGCTAGATGGCGCTGCCATAGGTCAAACGGATATCAACTGCGTTTTTTTAAATAGGAACCCCCATTTTTATTACATGTTCGTGTAGTACGTAAAGAAATATGAATGTTTTAGTTCGATCACTTTTTTCGCTTTGTGATAGATCTACATCTACATCCTACATCTACATCCATACTCCGCAAGCCACCTGACAGTCTGTGGCGGAGGGTACCATAAGTACCTCTATCGGTTCTCCCTTCTATTCCAGTCTCGTATTGTTCGTGGAAAGAAGGATTGTCGGTATGCTTCTGCGTGCTTTCGCGATTACTAAATGATCCTGTAACGAAGCGCGCTGCTCTCCGTTGGATCTTCTCTATCGTTTCTATCAACCCTATCTGGTACGGATCCCACACTGCTGAGCAGTATTTAAGCAGTGGCCGAACAAGCGTACTGTAACCTACTTCCTTTGTTTTCGGATTGCATTTCCTTAGGATTCTTCCAATGAATCTCAGTCTGGCATCTGGTTTACCGACGATCAGCTTTATATGATTATTCCATTTTAAATCACTCCTAATGCGTTCTCCCAGATAATTTATGGAATTAACTGCTTCCAGTTGCTGACCTGCTATTTTGTAGCTAAATGATAAGGGATCTGTCTTTCTACGTATTCGCAGCACATTACACTTGTCTACATTGAGATTGAATTGCCATTCCCTGCACCATGCGTCAATTCGCTGCAGATCCTCCTGCACTTCAGTACAATTTTACATTGTTACAACCTCTCGATACACCACAGCATCATCTGCAAAAAGCCTCAGTGAACTTCCGATGTCATCCACCAGGTCATTTATGTATATTGTGAATAGCAACGGTCCTATGACACTCCCCTGCGGCACACCAGAAATCACTCTTACTTCGGCAGACTTCTCTCCATTGAGAATGAAATGCTGCGTTCTGTTATCTAGGAACTCTTCAATTCAATCACACAATTGGTCTGATAGTCCATATGCTCTTACTTTGTTCATTAAACGACTGTGAGGAACTGTATCGAACGCCCTGCGGAAGTCAAGAAACACGGCATCTACCTGTGAACCCGTGTCTATGGCCCTCTGAGCCTCATGGACGAATAGCGCAAGCTGGGTTTCACAAGACCGTCTTTTTCGAAACCCATGCTGATTCCTACAGAGTAGATTTCTAGTCTCCAGAAAAGTCATTATACTCGAACATAATACGTGTTCCAAAATTCTACAACTGATCGACGTTAGAGATATTGGTCTATAGTTCTGCACATCTGTTCGACGTCCCTTCTTGAAAACGGGGATGACCTGTGCCATTTTCCAATCCTTTGGAACGCTATGCTCTTCTAGAGACCTAGATGGCGCTGTAATAGTCACAAACGTATAAGTACGTGGTATCGCGTAACATTCCGCCAGTGCCGACGGTATTTGCTTCGTGATACATTACCCTTGTTAAAATGGACCGTTTACCAATTGCGGAAAAGGTCGATATCGTGTTGATGTATGGCTATTGTGATCAAAATGCCCAACGGGAGTGTGCTATGTATGCTGCTCGGTATCCTGGACGACATCATTCAAGTGTCCGGACCGTTCGCCGGATAGTTACGTTATTTAAGGAAACAGGAAATGTTCAGCTAGATGTGAAACGTCAACCACTACCTGCAGCAAATGATGATGCCCAAGTAGGTGTTTTAGCAGCTGTCGCGGCTAATCCGCACATCGGTAGCAGACAAACTGCGCGAGAATCGGGAATCTCAAAAACGTCGATTTTGAGAATGCTTCATCAACATCGACTGCACCCGTACCATATTTCTATGCACTAGGAATTGCATGACGACGACTTTGCTCGTCGTGTACAGTTCTGCCACTGGGCACAAGAGAAATTACGGGACGATGACAGAGTTTTTACACGCGTTCTATTTAGCGACGAAGCGTCATTCACCAACAGGGGTAACGTAAACCGGCACAATATGCACTATTGGGCAACGGAAAATCCACGATGGCTGCGACCTTGGCGGGTTAATGTATGGTGTGGCATTATGGGAGGAAGGATAATTGGCCCCCATTTTATCAATGGTTATCTAAATGGTGCAATGTATTCTGATTTCCTACGTAGTGTTCTCCTGATGTTACTACAAGATGTTTCACTGCATGACAGAATGGCAATGTACTTCCAACATGATGGATGTCCGGCACATAGCTCGCTTGTGGTTGAAGCGGTATTGAATAGCATATTTCATGACAGGTGGATTGGTCGTCGAAGCACCATATCATGGCCCGCACGTTCACCGGATCTGACGTCCCCGGATTTCTTTCTGTGGGGAAAGCTGAAGAATATTTGCTATCGTGATCCACCGACAACGCCTGACAACATGCGTAAGCGCATTGTCAATGCATGTGCGAACATTACGGAAGGCGAACTACTCGCTGTTGAGAGGAATGTCGTTACTCGTATTGCCAAATGCATTGGGGTTGACGGACATCATTTTGAGCATTTATTGCATTAATGTGGTATTTACAGGTAATCACTCTGTAACAGCATGCGTTCTCAGAAATGATAAGTTCACAAAGGTACATGTATCACATTGGAACAACCGAAACAAAATGTTCAAACGTACTTACGTTCTGTATTTTAATTTTAAAAAACGTACCTGTTACCAACTGTTCGTCTAAAATTGTGAGCCATACGTTTGTGACTATTACAGCGCCATCTATCACAAAGCGAAAAAAGTGGTCCAACTAAAACATTCATATTTCTTTACGTACTACACGAATATGTAATAAAAAATGGGGATTCCTATTTAAAAAAACGCAGTTGATATCCCTTTGACCTAATTATTTTTGGAACGAGTAGAGTTCACATGCAAAAACCATATATATAGTTTGTGCATGCGAACTCTACTCCTTCCAAAAATAATTGCTTCGGTTACATACAAGGACAGAAGTTACACGAGCGACGAATATTTATTACTTATAAAATGCAATTTATATTCCGTAAGGATATAAAATACACAATCGATTCACACTGAATGAAGTGCGGTCTAATTCTGTGCAATACAAAAAAAAAAAGGGCAAAGAGAAGTCATCGGCTCGCAGCTTCTCTCTTAAACATTCATTTACGTTTCTTTCCTTACCAGTGCTACCAATACTACCGGTAATCCTACCATTTATTACGTCATTTACGTATTGTGTCAAAACTAACGAATCTTATTTTTGGTAGAGCGCAACACTAGTCTGGCGTATGCTCTGATATACCAATGTCGCATGGATATTGGCTCCAACAAAGTTCCACTAGCCGGCCGCGGTGGTCTAGCGGTTCAGGCGCTCAGTCCGGAACCGCGCGACTGCTACGGTCGCAGGTTCGAATCCTGCCTCGGGCACGGATGTGTGTGATGTCCTTAGGTTAGTTAGCTTTAAGTAGTTCTAAGTTCTAGGGGACTGATGACCATAGATGTTAAGTCCCATAGTGCTCAGAGCCATTTGAAAGTTCCACTACTCTCTCCAAATCCTTGAACCCACGCACTCCAGCTCGGTTTCCGCATCCGTTTACTTTCCCGCATACGAATTCTTTACCATCTCACCTAACTCTCACCTCTCCTCGCTCGCATTTAATACTTCTATACATCCTAATCTATGCTCTAACTCGACTCCAGCAATACTATTGTCCCCTTTCTAATTTACAATCCTGGTAGGTTGCTGCATTTATACCGACACATTTGTACAACCGTACAGTTACACTCACTCCAAATCTTTTCCACAGAATTTTCAAACGACATTCTCTCCTAGACAAAGGAATTTGCCACAATACTTATTCACCTTATCAACTAGCAGTTCTCCTCATCTATTTCACCCCAAATCGTGGTTTCTCTTCCCTCTCCATCTTTCCCCACCCGTTTACTCTTCATCCTATGGCCCTGCTCACATCCCAATCCCCGCCTCCCTCTCACATCCCACTAACCCCGTAAGTACGTTCTGTTATCTCCATAGACACTACCCAAAGAAGCCCTATGTTTGTAACTCACCCTACAACTCCACAGGAAACATCACATTTCCGCTCCACTAAATATTTTCGGTAGTGCTGGTTCTACAACTTTTTACAGAAATGGCAGTGCTTCTTTTTTAGAGCGGATTCTGTTTTACCTTTAAGTTTTTTGTTTTAATTAAAAACAAAGAAAAGAAAACAGTTTCATTTTATAAACAGGTAAATCCCATCCACGAACTTCATCTTTTTACAAATTTTAAAACATTTGAAAATATTTCCCCATTTAATTTTTTTTTGTCTTATGTATATTCGAAATCATTTTCTGGAGACTGGGACTTTTGTACAACTGGAAGCTCATCCCACGTCCATACGGCATGAGCGGAATGACACAACAATAAAGAAAAAAATTGTTCAAACACGTACATATTCGGATCTGGAACTCGTTCATAAGACGATGAGTTGACAATAATGTAGGCAACAGATTTAAGTACTTACAGTATGTACTTTCTGTGTAAGGCATTAAAGCCGGCCAGAGTGGCCGAGCGGTTCTAGGCGCTACAGTCTGGAACCGCGCGACCGCTACGGTCGCAGGTTCGAATCCTGCCTCCGTCATGGATGTGTGTGATGTCCTTAGGTTAGTTAGATTTAAGTAGTTCTAAGTTCTAGGGGACTGATGACCTGAGACGTTAAGTCCCATAGTGCTCAGAGCCATTTGAACCATTTTTAAGACATAAAAAAGTTGATTTATGCGCATTGCAACAGCCAGAAAGAATGGTCCAAATGAATCCAAAGCGAGAGTGAATAGAATAGCGAATCAGAAAGAAAGCAATGAGGACTGCAGGGAGTCGATGTAGGTATTCGCCAAGCAGCATGACGTACGTGCTGGTTTAAATCGTCCTCTTCTGTAAAAAGTAAGGCCAGTGTGACGCTAGTCTTAGTCAGTGAAGATGCGTAAAACAAAGTGTAAATGTAAACGCAAGCTCAAAGGGGCTTCGCCGATGTCAAGGCTCGTAGCATCAGGTTGTGGTTACATTCGAACAGGGCAGGCTGACCGGTCCCCACAAAATAAATATAGCATTACGCAACAATTCGGCCCGTACAGAGCATACCGCTACACCAGCGATACTTGTGAAAATAGTAAATAAATGTGGGATGCATGTGTATCGAACTACAAAATCAGATTGCAGCAAAAAATTGATGACTCCCATTTACTGAACATAGTCGTAACAGGTGATAGAGCTGGGTCGGTTTTAATCAAACTTGGTAGGCCCCTATACATAGCATCTCTTACTGCCTGTAAAAACCAATGTGGGGTTAAGAACCGCCTACCTTTCAAAGGGGTGGGGGTTTGAGGGCTCGGGTGAAAAAGAACCTTAGCTCAGGACAAGCAAATAAACAGACTATATTCATCCAGTACTTGAGAACGAGTGCACTTAGTGACTTGTAACCAAGCTTAGACATAATTTTAAACCTTTGCGAGACTTTTACTCGCTGATTAAAGGAAAAAATGTTTATCACTTACTATATTTTCTCTGTTTATGCAGTAAAACTGTCGTATCAGGTATAAACTTTTAATTTATTACTTCTGCATTACTTACACTAACAGCATCAAATTTTTCAGGCAATATTCACACATCCCACTGAATGCACCTGGAAAAAGATATCGTTGTACGTCACATAGTTCAGGAGATATGGCCTCATAAACACTGGGGTGCGTGAAAAACTGCCGCGTCATATATGATGTTTAAATTTATTATTTCTTTGCTACTAGCTCTATTAGTAACACATTTCGTAGACAGCAGCCACATATACACTGGATGTACCTGCAAAATTATATCATTTAACAATACATAGTTCATGGGATAAGACTTCATAAACATTGAGCTGAGAGAAGCCGAAACTGCAGGACGAAATTCGATAGAGATACAAGTGAAATGTGTGTACAAATACGTGTAAAATGTGTTAAGCATATGTGAAATACATGGTGAGCACGAACTCTTGCCCTGATTATAAAAATTTACAACAGAATAACCGTTTGTCATATTAAGTTAAATTTGATGCCTTTACATACACTCCTGGAAATTGAAATAAGAACACCGTGAATTCATTGTCCCAGGAAGGGGAAACTTTATTGACACATTCCTAGGGTCAGATACATCACATGATCACACTGACAGAACCACAGGCACATAGACACAGGCAACAGAGCATGCACAATGTCGGCACTAGTACAGTGTATATCCACCTTTCGCAGCAATGCAGGCTGCTATTCTCCCATGGAGACGATCGTAGAGATGCTGGATATAGTCCTGTGGAACGGCTTGCCATGCCATTTCCACCTGGCGCCTCAGTTGGACCAGCGTTCGTGCTGGACGTGCAGACCGCGTGAGACGACGCTTCATCCAGTCCCAAACATGCTCAATGGGGGACAGATCCGGAGATCTTGCTGGCCAGGGTAGTTGACTTACACCTTCTAGAGCACGTTGGGTGGCACGGGATACATGCGGACGTGCTTTGTCCTGTTGGAACAGCAAGTTCCCTTGCCGGTCTAGGAATGGTAGAACGATGGGTTCGATGACGGTTTGGATGTACCGTGCACTATTCAGTGTCCCCTCGACGATCACCAGTGGTGTACGGCCAGTGTAGGAGATCGCTCCCCACACCATGATGCCGGGTGTTGGCCCTGTGTGCCTCGGTCGTATGCATTCCTGATTGTGGCGCTCACCTGCACGGCGCCAAACACGCATACGACCATCATTGGCACCAAGGCAGAAGCGACTCTCATCGCTGAAGACGACACGTCTCCATTCGTCCCTCCATTCACGCCTGTCGCGACACCACTGGAGGCGGGCTGCACGATGTTGGGGCGTGAGCGGAAGACGGCCTGACGGTGTGCGGGACCGTAGCCCAGCTTCATGGAGACGGTTGCGAATGGTCCTCGCCGATACCCCAGGAGCAACAGTGTCCCTAATTTGCTGGGAAGTGGCGGTGCGGTCCCCTACGGCACTGCGTAGGATCCTACGGTCTTGGCGTGCATCCGTGCGTCGCTGCGGTCCGGTCCCAGGTCGACGGGCACGTGCACCTTCCGCCGACCACTGGCGACAACATCGATGTACTGTGGAGACCTCACGCCCCACGTGTTGAGCAATTCGGCGGTACGTCCACCCGGCCTCCCGCATGCCCACTATACGCCCTCGCTCAAAGTCCGTCAACTGCACATACGGTTCACGTCCACGCTGTCGCGGCATGCTACCAGTGTTAAAGACTGCGATGGAGCTCCGTATGCCACGGCAAACTGGCTGACACTGACGGCAGCGGTGCACAAATGCTGCGCAGCTAGCGCCATTCTACGACCATTGCAAAGTACGAGTGGCACGTTGTCAGAACAGAGTACACTCCCTCAGTTTGCTGCAGAGCACAGTTCTGCTACGGTAAAGATAACAGGTGCATCACACTGTGGGAATGAAATGGCGCGGCAATTGGAAACGTATTTCAAAGCTGAAGTACGCAGGATAGTACGATTCTTGTGACCAAAACGTCTAAACTGCACATAGATTCGCCGTGAAATTCTGGCGGTTTATGGACCAAATGTAACGTCACGTTCAGTAGTAGTGAAATGGTGCCAACAATTTGACGAAGGCCGCAGAGGCATTGATTCAAATTGTTCAAATGGCTCTGAGCACTATGGGACTTAGCATCGGAGGTCAACCTAAGGACATCACACACACCCATGGCCGAGGCAGGATTCGAACCTACGACCGTAGCGGTCGCGCGGTTCCAAACTGAAGCGCCTAGAACCGCTAGACCACCGCGGCCGGCAGGGGCATTGGTGATACTGGTCGGGAAGGTCGTCGACATCGACCACAGACGATAATGAATGGGCAGTCGAGGAACTGTGTCGCAGCAATCAGATTTGTGGAGTATGATGGCGTTAACAGAGCGGTCTGCGAATGAATCCGTGACCAACGAGCGTATTTCTATTGACGGGGAATTGAAAGATTGGTAGAAAGTTCTTACTATTGTTTACAGAGACTCGGTGACAACGTTGCAAAATAGTGCCATGTATCTGTGTCACTTTGAAGCGTAGTGCAATAGGAAGGATGATTGGGTTTAGCGTCCCATCGACATCGAGGTCATTAGTGTCGGAGCTCACGCTCGGATGACGTCAAAGATGGGGAAGGAAATTGGCCGTGCCCTTTTCAAAGGAAGCATCGCGGAATTTTCGTGGAACGATTTAGGGAAGTCAAGGAAAACCTAAATCTGGATGGCCGGATACGGGTTTGAACCGTTGTCGTCCCGAATGCGAGTCCAAAGCGCCTTCTCGCGCGGCAAGCGTACTGCAGCATTCATTAAAAGTTACTTGGCTTGCTATAATAATGCGTAACTTTCTGTAGTCTCCTAGTCATTTCGCTCCGAGATGCGGCAGGGAGACCGTCAGCACGCTACGATGGTGTAAACACTTCCTACTGGGCTTGTGCTCGCGCTGTGTGAACAGTGATAGTTCGTACTGGCATTTGATAAAGTTCTACAAGCTCCGCCACATCGTTAACCTTTGCTACGCTGCGATCACCAACGTGTCGACGCCACCCAAGAAGGAACCATCACCCACCAACATGTAAGATGGACTGATAACTTATACATAACTATCAACAAAGTGCCTTTCACCTTATTTATTAAAATTAGAGACACAAATTTAGGCAGGCTCCACCGTATGGCGCTAGGCACACTTACTGGACGGAAATGTGAGTCATTATTCGAGTGCATAATCAGTACGACGGAAGGTAAAAACCCTGTGAAAAATGAGACTGTGTCAGTATTAACTGGAAATACCGTGTTTCAACATTATTTCTTAGATAAAGTAAATTTGGAGATCTATATTCGGAGGTTCTTCACTACTAAACAAGGCATCGTCAATAATGTTAAAATTTCCCTTACGGAGGATGAATTGCTAATGGAAGTAACTTGTTGTTATGTAGTTATTGCCATGAGGCTTTTTGGTAAAATTTATTTAATCGTTTGGCTAGGGCCCCCCGTCGGGCAGACCGTTCGCAGGGTGCCGGTCTTTCAATTTGACGCCACATCGATGACCTGCAGTCGATGAGGATAGCACAACACCCAGTCCCTGGGCGGAGAAAATTCCCCGACCCAGCCGGGAATCGAACCCGAGCCCAGAGGATAGACAGTCCGTCACGCTAACCATTCAGCTACCGGGGGCGGACTTTGGTAAAATGATAAGCTTGAACGGGAAAAACGTAACAAATCCATCAGCAGTTTAGCGTTGTGACATTTAGATCACAGCGGCGATATGTCTAAATTCGACAGCGTGCTTCGTTCAACATCTCGCCAATCATTTCATCCCTGATTCTTCTTCAGACGTGATAATATTCCATCTCTAATTATCCTCCCTGCATCTGGAGAATAAGCCGTGCGCTGTCACTCCGGAACAGAATGGCTGTATACACGAAAAAGTCCTCACTTTCTAGGGTTGTAAGTAAAGGAAGCAGGCTCTTCTCTGTGCTCTTCAAACGCTGCTAAACCTCCGGATGCGTTAAGTAAATCTCCCACATTTTTTCCAAAAAGAAACCGTTCCTGTCCAGAAACATGTAATGAAAAGAGCATTCATGAGCAATAAGACACTGTGTGTAGTTGCACAAGGGAACACAAAAATAAGCTGACGGAAAAAATCACATCACCAAAAAATAGTTAATGTAGTGTTAAAATTTCGGGAATACATTTATCTAGGTAACATATGTAAGTGAACAACATTGCAAGATCACAGGTAAGCGTTAGAGATAAGTCATTGCAAACGTGAAATGCTTGTACGTTTATAACCAGTGTATACGCCAGAATGTTGAATGCAACCATGCAGACGTAAATGAATTGTGTTGTACTGGTGCCGGATGTCAGTTTGTGGGATGGGGTTTCATGCCTGTTGCACTTGGTCCGTCAACACAGGGACTGTTAACGCTGGTTGCGCATGACATTGGAGTGTCGTCCGATTATGGCCTATATGTCCTCGACTGGAGACAGATCTGGTGGTCGGACAGCCCAGCATGTATACAGCCTTTAGAGCATGTTGGGTTACAACAGATTATGTGGGCGAGTGTTACCCTGTTGGAAGACACTCCCTGGAATGCTGTTCAGGAATGGCAGCACAGTAGGTCGGATCGCCAGACTGACGTACAAATTTACAGTGAGGATAACCACGAAAAGTGCTCCTGCTGTCATGCGAAGTCGCACTCCAGACCATATCTCAAGGTGTAGGTCCAGTGTGTCTAGCACGCAGACACGTTCGTTGCAGGCCCTCAAGTGGTCTCCTTCTAACCAACATACGGCTATCACCGGCACCGAGGTAGATCCAGCTTTCATCAGAAAACACAACAGAACTCCACCCTCTCCTCCAATAAGCTCTGGCTTGACACCACTGAAGTTGCAAAAGCGGTGGCTTGGGGTCAGTGGAATGCACGCAACAGGGCGTCTAGCACGGAGCTGCCCTTGAAGTAACCGATTTGTAACAATTCGCTATGCCACTGTGGTGTCAACTGCTGCCGATATTGCTGCAGATGTAGAACGATGCGTCAGAGACATGCGCTGACCATGATGGTCTTTCCTCTCCGTAGTGCCACGTGGCCGTCGGGAGCCCGGTCTTCTTGCGACCGAACATTCTCGTGACCACCGGTGCCATGTCATGTACAATGGCTACATTTCTGTTAAGTATTTCTGCTGTATATCAGAAAGAATATCCAGCTTCTCGTAGCCTTATTACACGACCTCATTCAGACGCAGTGAGGTGCTGATAATGGCGTCTTTGTAGCCTTAAAGGCATTCTTGACTAATATCAACTCGCCACATCCAATCTGAAAGGTAACTAATGCCCACGACCGTTGCAGCTTGTATTTAAAGCAAACTTGATTCGCATCCTCATAGTCCGGCTACTACCGCCACTCTTATGCGACTGGCGCGAAATCTGAATAAACATCATCTTTAAAATGTAGAAACACGCCTACCAACTTTCGTTTATGTCACACATCTCCTTTCCGGTGTTGTGATTTTTTTCCGTCTGTTTAAGTCTCACATGAAAATCTGATGATACTCTTCCCATTCTCATTATATAATACCTATGTTATGTTATGTTAACCAGGGACCTAGAAACGACGGAGAGGATCCGTCCCCGCCGCAGCCGCAGTGGTCCGCAACCCCACTTCACCTCTCCGACGCCCCACACCGAACCCAGGGTTATTGTGCGGTTCGGCCCCCGGTGGTGCCCCCAGGGAACGTCTCACACCAGACGAGTGTAACCCCTATGTTTGCGTGGTAGAGTAATGATGGTGTACGCGTACATGGAGAACTTGTTTGACCAACAATTGCCGACATAGTGTAACTGAGACGCAATAAGAGGATCCAGAGCGCATTCGCCCAGGCAGATGGAAAACTGCCTAAAAACCATCCACAGACTGGCCGGCTCACCGGACCTCGACACAAATCCGCCGGACGGATTCGTGCCGGGGACTGGCGCTCCTTCCCGCCCGGAAAGCCGTGTGTTAGACTGCACGGCCAACCGGGCGGGCACACAATACCTAAATGGCACAGCAAGATAAAGGCGGTAAGGTTATAATGCTGTCTAAAATCCAAATAAAATAAGTTATAATCACGAACATTGTTTATTTTACACAGGAAGCGTTTGAGGTGTAAAAAGTTGCATTTATATCATATATTATTAGACCATATAGATCGGCATTTTTTGCGAAATATGGTGGCTGTCTTGTACAATGTAACTACAAAATATATGTTGTTTCGCTATTCCTGTTACAAACTTCTAGGTGGTTTACAGGAAACTCTGTAGATTAACTTTGAATAAGAAACCCATGTCCGGAAATGTACCGTTTGAGTATAAAATAGGCGTGAAAATAAAACCACCTTAGAACCTCTAGCTTCACGGTACGCACAGAAACGGGTTCCAAATACTTTACGGTCGTGCATCAAGTACTGGTGGGGTTAATGGCAGATTTGTCAGCGCCACATCGCCAGAAAGTGTGATTCCAACATGATGGCGCACCCACGCATTTTACCCGTAGCGTCCGCCAACATCTCAAGCAAACATGACGTAAAAGGTGGGTAGGTCGAGGCGGACCACCTCCTTGGCCACTGTGGTCGCCAGATTTAAATCCTCTCCACTTTTTCTTGTGGGACCATATGAAGAATATTGTGTGTGCGACTATGGGCGTTACCACGGGTGATGAGGAGGGGGACGTGTCGCCCCTCATATTTTTTGAAATTCTGTTTCAATTTTTTAAACCTTACTTGACAAATAATGGCACCGTGAGTCCGTGAAGCGGGAGATGTTCCGATCTTTAAACTTATTTTACATCCAACCGAAACATTCCCGGACATGGGTTCCTTATGAAAACTTTATTAAGCCCCTCTGTAACCTCTGGAAGCCTGTAACAGGAATTATGAAACATCCTGTACGAGGTATGATCAAAAAGTAACGAGATTTTTGTAATTTTGCGGGCTTTATAATTCTAGTTTCAAATTTTTTTATCTTATTGGTACACATGTTTTTGATGTATGTATGCATTCTCTGCTGTTTTGAATATTTAATTTGTTACTGACAGCCGAAAAGGTTAAAGTGTTCCCGAGCGCTCGGCAAATTTTTACTTTCGAAAAAGGAGGATCAAGGCATTTACATTAAATTTCGCTTTAAAAATGGAATAAAGTACAGTACTGCATTCGATATGTTGACTGTTGCTTTTGGCGAATCTAATATCAGTAAGGCAAGAGTTTACGAGTGGTATAAACGTTTCAAAGAGGGTCGAGAAGACCTTGAAAAAGACGATCGCATTGGACGCTCCAGCTCATCAGTTACTGACAACAACGTGGAAGAAGTAAAGCAAATGTTTCTGGAAAATAACCGAACTACCATGAGAGAGGTTGCAGATGATGTCGGCATATCCTTTGGCTCACGCCAAGAAGTTTTTCGGATGTTTTGGGCATGAAACGTGTATCATCAAAGTTTGTTCCCAAATTGTCGAATTTCGACTAAAAACGACGTCGCGTAGACAGCGTAAATATCGAAGGACAGATGTCCAGGCTGACACAGGGCGTTAAAATACAGCTACGGCGGCAGATGAAACTTTGTGCCTGACCAGGTTCGAATTCGGATTCGTGGTGTTTTTTCTTTCGGACATGTCCGAAAGAGCAGACGCCACACGTATATGCATATACAGGGTGTTTCAGGAGTAATAGTAGAAATTTAGCAGGTGGTAGTATAGACGAATTGCATAAAAAATTCCATATAAATGTGTCCACTATTTATTGAATACAGAGATACAGCTATTAGTACGCAACCCTAAGAAACTCAAAGCAAGGGCAAATGACTTTCAGAGTTGATTTTCGAAAATTCCCCAACCAACTTCCGTGCGCTTTTGACTTCTCTTGTAACTCTTCTAGGGTCGTCTTTGCGTTCTTTTATGAGGGCTGCACTATTCATACTCCAAACGATCAAATCGGCTAGTGGGTTTACTTTTTCTTTGTAGACTTCGCCTTTCAACCATCCCCACAAGCATAATTCCAAAGGGATAAGGTTTGGGGTCCTTGGTAGCCAAGAAAAGTGCCCACATCTCCTAATCCATCTTCCAGGAAATGTTAGGTTTGGATGATGTATCACCTGACGACTAGAATGTGCAGGTGTCCCGTCATGCTGGAGGAACATACACATTCTTGTAGCCAAAGGAGCCTCTTTCAATAATGCTGCAAGCTCATTTTCAAGGAAGTGTGGACAACGGGGTACTGTAAGGACCATCCAACAAAACGAAAATGCATTGAACCCAGCTGTATGTACTCAATAAAAATTGGACACATGTTATGTGGCATTTTTTCTGCAATTTTTCTATAGTACCATCTCCTACAATATTTTCTATTCCTCCTGTAACATCCTGTATAATTATTTAGGTCTCGACGGGCCATCGAAAGCTTTCAGTGCTAGACTCACGTCATCGTCCAAACCCTCGCGGTAGCTGCGAGCGAGTGGAACAATGGACAGGGGGGGAGGGGGGAGGGTACTGCGTATGTGGTATGCGGCAAAGATGGGAATTTGCGTCTGACGAGGAGCGTGTGTTTGATAGGTCCTGCAGGCAGGTTGGCCGTTGTGTTCCGATAGTGCGTTATGTATTTTTCCGTCACCCTTTTGCCTGTTATGAGTTATGTTCTACAAGGAACGCACGCCACTGGAAGCCGCAATCTGTAATTTATTGCCGCGTGGGATTAGCCGAGCGGTCTTAGGCGCTGCAGTCATGGACTGTGCGGCTGGTCCTGGCGGAGGTTCGAGTCCTCCCTTGGGCATGGGTGTGTTTGTTTGTTCTTAAGATAATTTAGGTTAAGTAGTGTGTAAGCTTAGGGACTGATGACCTTAGCAGTTAAGTCCCATAAGATTTCACACACCTTTGAACATTTTTTTTTTTGTAATTTATTTTACCTTAATTACCACTTCAGTTTTGTTCTACAACTTAAGGCATATATGGGAACAAACATGGAATACATGGGAATAATGGATTTACAAAAGTGAAAGGTATGGGGGAGGCATTGTGGTCAGGTCTCGGATCTTCGACCACTGCCCTCTTTGCCTCCGCCTGCCTGTTACTGAAAGTGTTCTCAAAGCCAATAAAATAAAAAATATATATTGCAATAAATGTGAGCGGGTGGCAGGTATGGGGAAAAAATAAAATAAAAAAAGTGAAAAAATAAAAAAATAGTGCAATGGGCAGCGCGTCTGCCTAGTAAGCAGGACGTCCAGGTTCGAACCCCGGTCGAGTATAAACTTTAATCTGCCGCCGTTGACGTGTTTCAACGCCCAATGACAGTGTGGACGTCTGTCATTCGATATTTAAGATGCAATTTTTTTTGAGGCAATACACGTAATTTTCCAACATTTGTCTTGCCATCATTGTAACGGGACTTCAACGGCATCCATTCTTTTGTGGCGGTGTTCGTAGCGACAAACACTTGGCTGTAGAAATGGCTTACGAAGTCACCGCCACACTTTTAATAGCGGGCCGACCGGTCCGCTGGAACAGTGAACAGAAAGATGAAAGCCCAAACACTCAGATTAAATAAAAGTCGGTACTTATCTTTATTTACGAAGATACACAAACACAGTAGTGAACTCCGTATCTACAGAAATCTGTCTAGTTCGAATCGGAGCGGCTAGGTCAGCGTCGGCTGACGACAAACAACAACTCTGCTGCGATGAACACACAACTGACTAGCAAGTACACAATTCGGTGGCGAGTATACAACTGAGCGGCGAATACAGAACTGTCCTAGCGCTCGCGACTCCAGCGCTTAAGAAGCCAGAAGCCAGCGGTGGCGCGCGCAGACTTGCGGCGATCTCCTGTCTCGCTGGCGCTGCTTATGCGGACGGCGTCCGGACTTTGATGCTGCCAACCTTTTGGCAGCGGGCTCGGGTGGCATTACTGGCTAGGACATAACACATTCCTTAGTCATTGCTTTGTGATGGCGCTAGCTCATGTAATATACATGCAAATCAGATTGTAGCGCATATTTAGTCAACTAACGAATGGTCAGTATACAAGTATTTATGAACAGTAGACGCAGGATTGCAGCGAGCTGATCACTTGACCAAGTGCAACATAGAATACCTGCGTAGTGAGTCATTTCAGCTGCATAGCTGACGATAATATTTTTCAAGCAGTTCACTGCAGAATTAATTTAATACCCGCACCACGATCTCTGTAATCATACTGTATCATTAGCAGCTCGTGAATAGAATACTGTGTTCGTTAAATCAGGTGCCAAATAAAGTGAAGCGGCGACGCCACCACACTATCTTTACTTAGGTAGTCAGCGTTAGATTACGTGCTCCACCATTAACATTACTGTAAGCAGTTTGACAGCATAAGACCACCACGTCCACTGACAACCTGTACCATTATCATCACACAGTTCTTACTCGCAGTGATTAAAAATTGCTGATGTTTGTCAAGAATAGTGGAAAGCGCCTCATGAATGTGAAGTTCCACTTACTTTACGCTTAGGACAGAGATAATCCTAAATAACAGTAAGAGGTTACCCAGCGTAGGGAAGAGTCCACGTATTGTATCGAGTTCTTGCAGTTTGATATTAATGTAGTTCCAGATAGTTTCACAATAACGGATTCTTTTGGCTATCGAAATACTCATATGGGAATTATCTAAGTGTAGTTGCTTGAACACTAACTACCTTAATAACACCTCATTTTGGATTGTATATGACTCGGAAAGCGACGTTAATTTGACGTTTCCGTCCGACTCCTGACGACTTGCTGAATAAAGCCTGAAGTGCACTCACAGTTGTGTTGCCTGCAGCATGAATTCTGTAAAGTGTTGAGGCAGCTGGCAGTCATTGCTGAATACAGACATGTGCAAATATCTTCACTGTTCTAGGGGAACTCGCCTTTGTTGCATTTTTTCCATACCGTAATTAGCACAATAACATAAGGCTTATTTCGCTGAAGAACATAATACCCGCAAGTCCTTAAATAAGAATCTGCGAGCGTCAGTAATGCATGAAAGGAAACAGATTGCTGGATAAAAGAATGGAGAGCTTCCTAATTTCTGCGTTTCCGATAGGGCCTACAATAAGAATGTGGTCTCATATTATACTTCATAACCCAAACTATTTATTTTTCACTTCATACTAAAACAAAAGCTATGACATGAGAGGAGGAAATGACTTACATGCTTCTCAGAAACTTTAGTTTTTTGTTTGTTTTCTCATTTTATACTAAAACAAGGGCGTTGATATGAGAGGAGGAAATGAAGTATACGCTTCCAAGACATAATATTCCCTTGTGTGCTACTACTGCGTGCATGAAAGCTCTGCATTTAATTTTTGTGTGTTGGATAAATTTTCATGTCACCTCATATTACTTTGTGAGAAGGTTCCTATTTTCTTGGGATTCAGATAGAGTGGACATGTCATAACTGGTTAATATTCTGATGACTAATGACATGATACCCGTTCCAGTTGCTCCATTGCAGCTGTGAGTAGAGTCTCACGTTGGTTACTATAAGAACACTCAGGTAGTGATGTCCGCTCACTGCAGTCAGAGCCAAGGTGATTTCTTTCTGTTTATGGCGAAACGTCTGCAGCAGTGTCCATGCTCAGCCAACATAAACAAATCGCGGTGGCATTGAGAACTGCTAATCGGTGCACTTGTCGTGAGCCGCGACAAGAGCGTGCTGTCTCTGCTAACGATATTATGGAGTTATTACATCTTACTTAACGTAATATGCAGGAAAGGTGTTGAGTGAAGTCCGCAGCTCGTGGTCGTGCGGTAGCGTTCTCGCTTCCCGCACCCGGGTTCCGGGGTTCGATTCCCGGCGGGGTCAGGAATTTTCCCTGCCTCGTGATGACTGGGTGTTGTGTGATGTCCTTAGGTTAGTTAGGTGTAAGTAGTTCTAAGTTCTAGGGGACTGATGATCATAGATGTTAAGTCCCATAGTGCTCAGAGCCATTTGAACCATTTTTTTGTTGGGTAAAAATTCAGTTTTTAGTAACTATCCACTGCATTAAAATACTTTACAGTTATATTTGATGCAATATTTATTGTTGCCTGTCTCTGTAATGTTAATAGTTTTGATTCAGATTGTGTGTGAGCACGAAAACAAACAAACAAACAAACAAACACAAACACACACACACACACACACACACACACACACACACACACACACACACACACACACAGAGAGAGAGAGAGAGAGAGAGAGAGAGAGAGAGAGAGAGAGAGAGAGAGTCATCGATTCCAGTGAGAGTGACGGCTGCTGTCTGTTGAACAACCTGCGACCGAAAGGTGTCTCAGTTGTTGGCAACAAATTCCAGCTGTGATGGATACACCCTTGGGGAAGAGTTCGTAGTGCAAAACACACTTTTGGAGCTATCAGATGGAAAATATTATGTTCACACTACTCCTTGCTCCAGTTTACGTCTTCTGGTTCAGCCTTTCATTTATTCTTATAAAGTTAACGTTAAAGGCATCATAACACGTCACCAGTAACAATATTGCATACTAATGCTCAATGAGTGACATGATGACGTTCAAGCGAAACTGCAATAATAGCCGTCCGGAACCACGCGGCTGCTAAGGTTGCAGGTTCGAATCCTGCCTCGGGCATGGATATATGATGTCTTTGGTTAGTTAGGTTTAAGCAGTTCTAAGTCTAGGGGACTGATGACCTCAAATGTTAAGTCCCATAGTGCTTAGAGCCATTTGAACCATTTTTTGCAATAATAGTCACTCCGTTGATTTTTGTTGTTTCAAATTACATCAAGCAGTACTCCTAAACCACACGTCTGAGCCTTGCCTATTGAATGCAAATGCCGCAGGATGGCCTATATCAGTAGTCGAGACTTCCTTAATGTGCAAAATCATTCATGCCAGAACGATCTTTGTTGAAACAAGAATATCTTCTTCTGCATATTTTCCCCAAAAGCACTCGCTCTATATACAATTCAAATCTTCCGAGCTGCCTTCTCTGCATTCACCCCTCTATTATACCAAAATTAAATATTGTGTTCCAGATGTTACACCTTTTTCCACTTGCGAAGCAATTTTACAACGCTTAACCGTAGTTCATGATTTTCAAGTGTGCAAAAATCCAGTGCTTAACTGCAAATTGATAACTGAAAGTTCAAATTCGAAAATGACAGTTGATACATACACTGAGAGCGTCACGCCGCGTTTACCTGGGCGGCGCGGCGCCCGATTTCAGGCGGCGGGTGGCGTCTGGCCCGTGGCCGTAGACGCTGCAGCGTGAGGAATTGCTCGAGCGTAAGCTGTTTTGATCGCGACGCAGCCACTAGCTGTCCTGCGGAATTGTTTCTGGAAGTATTTGTTATTATTGGTGGGTGGAATGTGTGGCGAATTACTTCGATGTTCAATTAGACTCATAACTTTCGACGAGGGCCGAAATGTGGTAAAAAAAAAAGAGATACAGTTGGACGCGAACACGTGGTTTTAAGCTTAGAATACACGACTATTACCACTTTTTTAATTAGGCCCTGAGAGAGGGGTCGGGGTCAAAGAGGTCTGGCCTCCGTGTCCCACTCACACCCTCCCAGAGCCGAGGAAGGAAAGGGGTTCGACAGGACCAAGAGAACTTAATTGGATCAAATTCATTTATTTATAAGTATACATATATATTTTTTCATGTATTTATATATTTTTATATTTTTGGTCTTTTTCTTATTCTTGTTTTTGTTACTTTTAACTGAATCCTACAACCGCCACCAGAAGCTTCCGAGTCGTCTTCGTGCAATGAATGTAAGGGCGACTCCCTCTAAACCGTTTTCTCTGAGGATCAATCGTGTGCCGTGAATCATTTCCAAGTGTGCCTTCTAGTAGTCGGAACGCCCCAATGGGCACGAGGATCCTCTAATAATGCGCCTAAATAATTCTATAGTTGTGCACGGTACAATGCATGAGTTGAAACTTCCTGGCAGATTAAAACTGTGTGCCCGACCGAGACTCGAACTCGGGACCTTTGCCTTTCGCGGGCAAGTGCTCTACCATCTGAGCTATCGAAGCACGACTCACGCCCGGTGCTCGCAGCTTTACTTCTGCCAGTATCTCGTCTCCTACCTTCCAAACTTTACAGAAGCTCTCCTGCGAACCTTGCAGAACTAGCACTCCTGAAAGAAAGGATATAGCGGAGACATGGCTTAGCCACAGCCTGGGGGATGTTTCCAGAATGAGATTTTCACTCTGCAGCGGAGTGTGCGCTGATATGAAACTTCCTGGCAGATTAAAACTGTGTGCCCGACCGAGACTCGAACTTGGGACCTTTGCCTTTCGCGGGCAAGTGCTCTACCATCTGAGTTACCGAAGCACGACTCACGCCCGGTTCTCCACAGCTTTACTTCTGCCAGTATCTCGTCTCCTACCTTCCAAACTTTACAGAAGCTCTCTGGCGAACCAGTTTGGAAGGTAGGAGACGAGATACTGGCAGAAGTAAAGCTGTGAGGACCGGGCGTGAGTCGTGCTTCGGTAACTCAGATGGTAGAGCACTTGCCCACGACAGGCAAAGGTCCCGAGTTCGAGTCTCGGTCGGGCACACAGTTTTAATCTGCCAGGAAGTTTCATATCAGCGCACACTTCGCTGCAGAGTGAAAATCTCATTCGGGTAACATCCCCCAGGCTGTGGCTAAGCCAGGTCTCCGCAGTATCCTTTCTTTCAGGAGTGCTGGTTCCCAGGAGAGCTTCTGGTTCAAATGGCTCTGAGCACTATGGGACTTAACAGCTGTGGTCATCAGTCCCCTAGAACTTAGAACTACTTAAACCTAACTAACCTAAGGACATCACACACATCCATGCCCGAGGCAGGATTCGAACCTGCGACCGTAGCAGTCGCGCGGTTCCGGACTGCGCGCCTAGAACCGCGAGACCACCGCGGCCGGCCCCAGGAGAGCTTCTGTAAAGTTTGGAAGGTAGGAGACGAGATACTGGCAGAAGTAAAGCTGTGGAGGACCGGGCGTGAGTCGTGCTTCGGTAGCTCAGATGGTAGAGCACTTGCCCGCGAAAGGCAAAGGTCCCGAGTTCGAGTCTCGGTCGGACACACAGTTTTAATCTGCCAGGAAGTTTCATATCAGCGCACACTCCGCTGCAGAGTGAAAATCTGATTCTGGCCTCATGAGTTGTCGTCAGGTGGATCCACAAGTCCAGAGCGTTTTCGGGCGCGGCTTGCAAAATATAATACAGCACCATGCCTCTCAGCCAGTTGACGGCGTTCGTTCTGGTAGAGGGAAAGTAGGCGGTATGTGGGTGTAGGAGTTCGTGCGGCTTGATGGACTCTGGCCGTTGTCGCAACAGGAACGCCAGCATACGTTGTACACACAGCACATGTCAGGCGGTGCGCGTCCGAATCGACGACTGCACGGTGCGGACACAAAGGGTCGTCAGCGAGATGTATGGAATGGAGGCTCTAGCGTGTGGCTAATTTGCCGTTCACCACCACATACCACAAGGAACGAGCGTATGTGGGCAGGTATGGGGTGTGGACGCCTCGCCACACCTTGGTCCAGGGGATGGTTGGGTGTTGTTGTTCGACGTTGTTATGGGGTTGTCGAGACTTTATAGATGCGGTAGTAATCTCTCGTTCTCGGTGCCCTCGTCGTCGGTAGATTCTCGGTCATGTAGCTCAGTTCGACCAGGAAGTCGCGGATGTGGGTGAGAGACGGAGCTATGTAACCCACGACGACCGGTGGACGAAGATCTCGCTGCGCGACGATCTGTAGCAGCGTCCCAGTCAAACTGTTGTTGGCCAGGGTCCATGCGAGCCGCATCGTCCTTAGGTACAATGCCCGCGCGCGGTTGTGGACGTGAGTCAACCACAGGACCCCTGCCAGTGGAGGCTTCGTTAAAGTAGTGTAGCGAACTTTGAAGATATGACCTGCGCTCACTACTGTCCGTACGCCAACTTTACAGTGTGGGCCACGGAGACTGTCAGAGAAAGAATGTGCGCAAAATAATTAAGTTCGGGCGCTAGGTAAGTGTTGCCGTAACGCGTTCGAAGAATCATGTCCATGTTACGGAGGGAACCTTTAGGAAGGGGATCTCTGTTGGGTGTAGAAGGCCTCTCCCGACATCCATATATGTCGTCTTGCGCATGTTGACGACGCTGCCAGATACCGCGCCGTAGAAGCACAACCATTGCAGCGTGGCTTGGATTTCATCGGCCGACCGCGCCAAGAACACCACGTCATCTGCGAAGGCAGCACATCGGAAGGTGACGTCTCGAATGCAGATGCCTTCTAGTCGTTGGCGAAGGTCAAGTAGTGCAGGTTCGAGGGCCGCCGCGAATAAGACTCCTGATAAAGGACATCCCTGTCGCACCGACCGTCCAAGAATGATGTGTTCAGTCTGGTTGCCGTTGATCATAATCCGGGAGCGCGCCCCATGGATTAACCGTAAGATCACCCTTGCTGACGTCTGCGAGAGACCCACGCGTTTGAGCACAGCGCGAGGGAAACTGTGGTCCGACCGTCCAAGAATGATGTGTTCAGTCTGGTTGCCGTTGATCATAATCCGGGAGCGCGCCCCATGGATTAACCGTAAGATCACCCTTGCTGACGTCTGCGAGAGACCCACGCGTTTGAGCACAGCGCGAGGGAAACTGTGGTCGATACGATGAAAGACGTGATCAAAATCGACAGCGACAAGAGCGCCTCGGAGGCAGCAGGCCGCCGCCAGCACCTTGACGTCACGGTAGGCGCCAGGAGCCCTGTGGATGTTGTTGTCACCACCTAAACACCTCTGGTCAGGAGGGATCATCTGTCCGATGGTGGTCTGAAGTCGTGTGCGGAGGATACGGGCGAAAAGTTTATAATCTGCGTTCAGGAGCGTAAGAGGACGATAGTCTTGACAGTGATGAGGACTGCTCGGTTTGGGAATTGGTATCTGAATCCACTGAGCGCCCATCAGGGGATAGAAGGCGCGGTAGAATTCGTTTGGTAAGCCACCTGGCCCCCGTGAAGGAGATGCCACATGTGTAGCGCCAGATCTCGCACGAGTGCCCGTAGTGCCGGGCATGTAGAGTAGTGTGGTGTTTGGTCTGCTGGATCCAAGACACTATTAAAATCGCCGCCTATAATGTAGTGGTCCGTATTCCAATTCATGAGTGGAGCAATTTCGTCGGAATAAAAGGTGACCCTTTCTCTTCAATAAGATGACCCTGGGGGTGTGTAAACATTGACAACGCGGACTGCTCCAACCATGACGGCAACACCTCGTGCAGATGGCAGATACGTAACTTCCGATGCCTCGATGCCGTCGCGTAATAGGATGGCGGTTCCACCGGCACCATCGCTTGATGGGATGCTGTAGGCTGTGTATCCATAAATGTCCAATTGTAGCTCTGGTTGGACTTCTTGAAGGAGGGTGATATCCAGATCCGCCGCCCGGAGTATATCATGGTACAGGCGCATTTTGATGACTGTGCCCATACGGTAGCATTGGGACAACTAAATGCGGAGTGAGTAGATGCAAATGGCGGCCTCTCGGTGGTAATGGGGCCGCTTTGCTACCCTTCCTTTCTCGCAAGTATCTTTACCGCGCCCCTTCTGCGCGTGTTAGGCTCTCCCCATGTGGGGCGCCGGTCCCGTATGGCGAAGGAGTGTCAAGGGTGTCTAGTGCGTCTTCTGCCTCCATTTCAGCACCAAGTCACCGAGCGGGGAAGTGGTCGTTGACGGCGCGTCGTCATGGGCGTTGGGCTCCACCTGGTCTTTGTTCTGAGGGGCTTCAGTCATGGCAACGTCTGGGCTGGGTGAGGCCACCGTCCTGTCTGTGGTGTCGGATGCGTGCCTTGGGGTGGAGCTGGTAGATTTCGCTGGCAACGACGCGTCAGAGATGGCGTCGGCAGCGTGCTCCCTTTCTCCGGCTTGTTGGTTGTCTTCCGTCGAGAGGCGGCGTTTCTGTATATTTCCGCGTCCGTGTGTCCGCTCCCGTCGAAGGGGTGGGGTCAGTACCTTCAGCCATGCGGCCGGCGTCCGGAACCGACGCCTCTGATACGGTGGTTTGTGGTGCTGGTGGTGGTTGCGGGCGTTGTGTCTTTCAAGGGCGTCTCGTCGTGCGGTGCCGCAGTCACGGCGTCGTCGGCGGCTGAGCTCGCGTGAGTATTGCACTGCAGCATCGGAGCGGCATCTGTGCACACCGGCCGCACCGCTTCCACGTACGTAATCGGTAATGCGATTGGCACATCTGTCTGTAGTGGTTCCGCACGAGGCACCTGGACAAGGTGGCGCTGGAGGCAGTTGGATCGGACGTGACCCTCCTATCTACAACCGGTACAGGTCCACGGTTGCCCGTCATAAATAATGATGGCTCGGCAACCTCCGACGAACACGTACGACGGCACGTGTTTGCGGAGTTCGATGCGTACCTGTGGGACGCCATTGAGCACGCGATAGGTTACAAAGGTGTTCCATTTCTCTTCTGTGTATCTTAGGACCGTTCCATATGGCCGCAACGCGTCAGTAACTAGCGCTGCCGGGACTTCGAACGGCAGTTCGAATATGCGCACCGTGCGCACACCCATACCCGAGTTGTCCACGGTTACCATGATTACGTTACCGTCAGAGTGGCGAAAGCGGTAGTCTTTGGTGGAACTAGGTTGTCACACACCTCTTCGTTCCTCACCTAGAGATAGACTATAATGGAACTGATAGACAGGTATGCCTATCAGCTAGTGGGGATCGACATGCATGTCGTCTCTCAGAAACCGTTCGATTTCATAAGTCTTTGGACGCGCGTAGGAATCGTCGGACGTGAGTTTCACCGTCGCCTGGCGGTAAGAGAACGCCGTATCTAGTGAGAGCTCTAAATTACAACAGCGAACGCAGTACTCGCAGCGAGTAAACAAACACGTGCGGAGCGCTGCTCAGCGCGCCGCGCGTCCTAACCTTGTCACGGCTAAATGCCGTCTCATACGACTAGAACACGGGCGGACACAATACGATAACATCTCGCCAGTAGACGACACTTCCTCTTGACACTCCCGCATCTTACAGTTTTGCCAGATTGCGAAGATTGCCGGACTTAGCGTTTTCAGGGGCGGTCGGTATTATTGGCCACCTGAAGTGAACGACTCGGACTTAAGTCTCTGTGGCGGCTGGCCGGCGGTCAGTTTTTATGCCTAAGACTGTACATAGATGGTATGGCGGACAGGGTAAGTAGCAGACTCCGGCTGTTTACAGATGATGCTGTCTTGTACAGGAAGGTGTCGACGTTGAATGACTGTATGAGGGTACAAAATGACTTAGACAAAATTTCTGGTTAGTGTGATGAATGGCAGCTAGTTCTAAATGTAGAAAAATATAAGTCAATGCAGATGAGTAGGGAAACAAAGTGATAATGTTCGAATATAGCATTAGTAGTGTGCTGCTTGACACGGTCATGTCGATTAAATATCAAAGCGTAACGTTGCAAAGCAATATGATATGGAATGAGCATGTAACAATTGTGGCAGGGAAGGCGAATGGTCGACTTCGGTTTATTGGAGAAATGTTTGTAAAGTATGGTTAATCCGTAAAGGAGACCATATACAGGACACTAATGCAACCCGTTGTTGAGTACTGTTCGAGTGTTTTGGATCCATTCCAGGTCGGAATGAAGGAAGATATCGACGCAACTCAGCAGTGGGCTGCTATATTTGTTACCGGTAGGTTCGAACAACACGCAGGTATTACGGAGATGGTTCGGGAATTCAGTTTGAAATCACTGGAGGGAAGTCGACATTCTTTTCGATGAGCACTATCGAGAAAATTTAGAGAACCAGCATTTGAGGCTGACTGCAGAACGATTCTACGGTCGCCAACGTATATTTCGAGTAAGGACCACGAAGATAAGCTAAGAGAAGTTAGGGCACGCACAGGGGCAAATAAATAGTCATTTTTCCCTCGCAGTATTTGCGAGTGGAATCGGAAAGGAAATGACTAGTAGTGGTACAGGTTACCCTCCGCGGAGTATGTGTGTAGATGTAGACGAATGTGTCCCTTCAAAAAATGGTGTAGTAAGACAGAAGGAGAAAATATTCAGAAGATCAGAAAAGCACAAATATATAAAAACACGTGTTGATGTTAAAGAAACTGCAAGGGAAACGTAAATCGGTATAGCAAGTGTGTACTGACCGAGCGACCGTGCGCGGCAAACGCACACTGTGCGGAAGCCTCGTCTACATTTGCTGGGATTCATTTGCTACAGTACTCTACTACCGAAAGTTAGTGCACTGAGGATATATATGAAGGGAGAAGTGGGAACTCGTAATATTAAAATGTTCATTACCTAGCGGATCGTAGCTCCCGAAAATGCATACATCAGCTATTGAATATCCAAATGTCGCTCCCTCCCGTGCGAGTGCGCAACAGGTAGCCGTAGCTGGCAGACCGTACTTCTGCCGTCGCCAACAGATGTCAGCAACAGTTGCTCCCGCGTGTATTTGTTTACTGTAGTCTTGACGTCAGACACGCGTTGTAGTTATCTTTCTTTTAAGCTGTAAGTTCAAATGATTCAAATGGCTATGAGCACTATGGGACTCAACATCTGAGGTCATCAGTCCCCTAGGACTTAGAACTACTTAAACCTAACTAACCTAAGGACATCACACACATCCATGCCCGAGGCAGGATTCGAACCTGCGACGTAGCGGTCTCGTGGTTCCAGACTGAATTGCCTAGAACCGCTCGGCCACCCCGGCCGGCTAAGTTGTAAGTCATTGTTCTACATTCACCATGAGTGGGTTGTTAGTATATTCGAAAAGTTATTACAAAAGTAGAGTGTCTGAATTAGTGTTATGACAGTATTACTCGTACTAAATCGTAGAAGTTTTGATCTTATGTGAAAACAGTGAAAGGCAAGATTTGTCGACAAGGCGGGAACATACAGTGTTTTCTTTAATACTCGACCACCTTAGTGTGTCAAAATTTCATCAGTATATTGCAGAAAATAGTACATAATGGTATGCAGAAAAAATTTAATAAAATCATAAACTTGTTTTGCGATAAGAAATATTTTCGGCCATATCGCACGCCTAGCGTCATGTTGCCTCACGTTAATACAGGGCCGTCTAGAGCACGGTCGTATTTCCCGAGTTTGAAATAACGAGAAATGTTTTGTATACACAAAATTTCTTCCTCTATAGTCCAGCTGTGGTCTTTTCATAGGTACTGCAGTCCTAGATGAGAAAAGCGTCGAAAGATCTACAACAGGTTTGTCAATCTGTGCCGGTTGGTGCTCTGTTGTAATAAGAAGGATGATTCGAGCAGGAAACTACGAGTTTTTTCCAATATCTCCCTTTATTTTTAGCGAAATCATGCTTCGATACAGGTATGTAGAAGGAATCGGCTAAATAGCACATCACGCAGATTTAGTGATAAATGTCTCGTCGAGAGTAAGCTATAGGGAAATCCACGCCAATGTGTGTCCAAAATAGCAGATGAACTAAGTTCGTAGAAAATCGACTCGGATACAGGAGAGAGCAGGGTAGCTAAGACTACAGTAAGTGAGTAACAAGGTAGAAAAAGTTCTACCTATGTTACAGAGCCCAACGTGAAGAAAAGATCGGACTTCGCAAAACGCTACGCTAATAAGAACTATGAGTGTGTGGAAGATTTTGAATATGTGGTCAACAGAAAATATAAATATGAGAGTTGGAGCATGTGAGAGGCAGAGTCAACGAAGATTTAGAATAGAAAAATCTTTATACTACAGCGAAACATATGGCTCTGAGCACTATGCGACTTAACTTCTGAGGTCATCAGTCGCCCAGAACTTAGAACTAATTACACCTAACTAACCTAAGGACATCACACACATCCATGCCCGAGGCAGGATTCGAACCCGCGACCGTAACGGTCGCTCGGTTCCAGACTGTAGCGCCTAGAGCTGCACGGCCACTCCGGCCGGCACAGCGAAACAGTGCAGTGTAATAGTCGAGAGAACGTATTTTAGGCTGGGTTGAACGAATGTACATTTATTCTAATGAAAGAGCTAGGGACACATCGCGGACTTTTATGTGTCGATAAAAGCAAACAAGAATGTTACTGAATAGAAGTTAACTTGTGACACAGAAGCTACTGAGCACGCTCAAAACGAGTAAGGCAACGTATCTGACGACCACCTCTGATGAGTGAAGGAAAGCGCGTCACGTTTGTCTCAAAACGTATAAGCAGAGCAACACACAACTGTAGCCCCGTCTCATTCACACTCATCTGTTGCAAGTTTCAGAAAACATTCTGTGTATGAGCACAATGGTCTGTCTTGAATTTGACTTTCTTACTATGGAGTTTCGAAGCGTCAGTGATATTCTATACGCTTTACATAGTATTCACTGAAAGTTGTTGCTAGAGTTAGTCAACCGAACACCTATTAAAGACAATGGACCCTTTCAAGGGTGCAACGGGGGTCGAACCGCTGTCTTCCATCCAAAGTTATTGACATTTGAAATTAGATCTTCTGTGGCTGGGATGAGACAACAGTGTCAAAAGAAACTGAATACCGCTAATAATTACAACTCCACGTATTATGTTCATAAAACACGTTTGTAACTATAATACTCATTATATGGTACAAATATCCTATATCTCCCAATTCAGAGTTTGCGTGTGCGCTGCTACTCTTGTTCAAATGGTTCAAATGGCTCTGAGCACTATGGGACTTAACATCTATGGTCATCAGTCCCCTAGAACTTAGAACTACTTAAACCTAACTAACGTAAGGACATCACACATGGCCGTGCGGTTCTAGGCGTGTCAGTCTGGAACCGCGAGACCGCTACGGTCGCAGGTTCGAATCCTGCCTCGGACATGGATGTGTGTGATGTCCTTAGGTTAGTTAGGTTTAAGTAGTTCTAAGTTCTAGGGGACTGATGACCACAGCTGTTAAGTCCCATAGTGCTCAGAGCCATTTTTTTGACATCACACAACACCCAGTCATCACGAGGCAGAGAAAGTTACTCTTGTGATTTGATGATAAGCAGTGTTTGCCATTTGTAGGATCAGTGTCGCACTCGTCCTTCTTGTAATTATGTGACATAGTAATGACCGTCCGAGTGACTGTCGTCCTGCCGGGCAAGACCGGCAATTTCATCGCATCTCGTAGCGTCCAGACCATCCAACAGCATACATGGTGCATTCCATCTCCTAAGTCATTTACATTCTCGACTTCTCACGGCCTGTCGGTGCAAGGGTCTATTGTGAGGGCCGCAATGCAGATCTACAGTAATTATGAACACCAGGCTCTGATACCGGGTGCAACAAACAGTTAACGGTGAGAGAGGCGTCCTTCACTAGACTGTAATATCGTTTAAATAGGCCACAGCGCAGATCAACACCCTCAAATAAATGGTAGACAGCAACATATGTGCAGTCATAATTTCCGAAAACGTATTCTAGTCGCTAGGTACATGAGCCATTATTCCAAAAAATTAACTCATCTAATCACATGTCGCTGGATACCAAAATTAGCACTGTTTCATGAAAGCCACAATTGTGTGCTCGAAATGTGGAATTTATCAGTTGGATTGAAGTTTCACTGCAAGTACTGATACATTCCGATGACATGGCACATGAGGCCAATGTTCCTTTCGCCTGTAGGACACAACGATAACCTTGTGGGGAGAATGGTTAACGTCGAATGTAATGGGACCCATGAAACGCCCGGCAACGTCTCTCGCTGACAGACGACAAAGGGCTCAACAGCAGACCAAATGCACCAGTGACTTCACCTACTGCCTCCCAAACTAAACTTACACTTCCATCGAAGTAACATACCAATATATCATTCTATAACTGTGTGAGAGTGGTTTCACGACAACTACATGTATTATCACACTCAAAAGTATCTGAACGACACTAACTGCGTTCCGTCTAATTTACATACGGCCTACGTAACACAAGTTCCCTGCCGGTCCTAAATTTAACAATATGATGACATTCTATAAGAGAAAATCTTCCAGAATATTTAATGGAAATACCAAGAAAATATAAAGGGAATTTCGAATAATAATTTTGTATCACTTAAGGAAGTAAGTCGACTATTACAGAGTTGAGAGACATTTTCTGTTACGTTGCCAACTTTCCACAGCCAGTGTGGTTCTTGAGTGGGCTAG
Source organism: Schistocerca piceifrons (assembly GCF_021461385.2). Taxonomy (NCBI): domain Eukaryota; kingdom Metazoa; phylum Arthropoda; class Insecta; order Orthoptera; family Acrididae; genus Schistocerca; species Schistocerca piceifrons. Next base: position 478,549,816 of record NC_060149.1, on the reverse strand, counting down.
CAATTCCAGAGCACTGTTCGTGCTTCAAATGCTCATCCCAAACAGCCGCCAAATTGATAGAGTTCTGAAGAACGACAATTATAAGCCAATAAGTATAAGCCAACTGGAAAACCTGTGCAGGGAGAATTAATTGGGTGGCCCTCCTCTTCAGTAGCTGACATAATAATTTTTGTTTTGGCCTCGTACAAGTCAAGTCGAACACCTGAACAGGAGTAATTTATTGGGTGGCCCTCCTCTTCAGTAGCTAACAACATAATTTTTGTCTTAGTGTATAGGTAAATAGAATACTGAAAGTAGAATTATCGAGGATTAATTTTTAGCATAGATTGCCATGTTGATTGTAAACAAAAAGTAACTTAGCACTCACTCTGCTGATGAGCCCAATGACAGCAAGTGCTTAAATAAAAAGAAAGTAAAACAAATGTAATTTGGTGGACCTTTTACGCAGGGCGACCACAGGAACATCTGAGGATACGAACGCGACAGGTATGGATAGGCATCCTATTCATATACTGCCGATGCATTATGCCCAATTACCACAATGCCTCAACAGTCGTTGTCAGGCAGATTATAGATAAAATTTAATTTCTCTCAGCGAAAGATTTGATCAATAGTGTGTGAACAGCGCCAACGTTCCCGTATCCCACTCACAACACAATCCCATCATATTCTAGTTAATCACGCCAGTATGTCCTATGCTTACACGTTTCTATAGATCATTTAATTTCTTTTGTAGCTGACTGTCAACTCATTTTGGAGGCGATAAACTATAGTCACAGAAACTGACACAATGATACAGCCCACTGCTCCCTTCACTACCTCTGTGGATTTCTCATAAATTAAGGTACAGTTTTCTGTGTGAAGTTACACGTTTTACCAGTGAAAAAGCTTGCAGACTACTGTAAAGACTTAATTACTCCTTTAAGGCAGCTCTTGAGCACATTCACTTGTCTGCAAATATTACCTCTACATTCTTGTTTAACTGAAAAATTGGGTGTCCCACAAATTGAGTAAAACCAGAACGATAAACACTTGTAGACTATTCGTGGTAGATGCAATGTCGTGGTCTTAATTTACATTTTGACTGATTTCCATACAAATTAGTGATCTCTAGTGGTCACTTGTGGTAGCAGTTTTCTATAATCGAATTCTACACCGGTAACAGATTAGAGCATTTGCAACGAAGTTGTTAGATGAGCTACATGTGAATCATGCGGTGCGCAGTTCAGGTCGTTCAGATACTCTTGACTATGATAGTACACGAGAATACTTGCCCGGCCACGAAATCGCCTGACACCAGAAACACTGAAAACACCTCTCTGCATTTTACTTCGATCATTTTCCGTAAATTACATCAGTATATGTGTCTGGCTACGGGGTCACTTGACTTCAACCCTATTGAACACAACTCTTTGCATCCTGCTTCAATAAATCTGAGTCGTTGTGAATATTGACTGGTAATTGATTAGAATTGCCTCCAAAAGTTGTGAGTATCTTTTGGAGTTTGCACTACGATGAGATGACACCGACTGAGAATGAAAGGAGAATTCTAACCGCTGCTAAGGAGGAGGTATCCATCATCAAAGAAAAGAAGATAAAAAATATCTAATCGTCTTTAATGTGATTTCTAATACTTGGGGATACTGTTTGTACGGAAAATAATGGTCAGTACTCAATGACGTAATTCCTCACATAAAATTCAGATGAAAAGACAATATCAGCTTGGTTCTGCAACTGCTTAGTTGCCGACTCATAAGACAGTCCATTATGGATACTGCCTCATTTTCGTGTGTGTGACACTTAACGAGCTGCTACTTAGACGAAATACCACTAACAGTCCATCGAGACGTGCTCTTACTGTACGGTCGCACTCCTTTAAATTCGAATTTGTGTTGCCAGGCGGGGTTTAATGCACAGGACTCTGGTTGGTGGATACGTAGAACTGAACTAATTCCTTAGCCTCGTTGCCCATCTGACTTCTTTTTCTTTCAAATGTTCAAATGTGTGTGAAATCTTATGGGACTTAACTGCTAAGGTCATCAGTCGCTAAGCTTACACACTACTTAACCTAAATTATCCTAAGGACAAACACACACACCCATGCCCAAGGGAGGACTCGAACCTCCGCCGGGACCAGCCGCACAGTCCATGACTGTAGCGCCTAAGACCGCTCGGCTAATCTCTTTTTCTTTCTGCAGTGTTATATAGAGTCGTCGGTTCTCATAACACCTGTTGATGAAGCAGCAATTACTGCAAGAGGCGTGTGATGCAGAACGCACTATGCTATGTGTATTCTGACGGAACGCGGGAACTTTGAACAATTTGTGTGATATATTGTAATCTATTCGTAAAATTCAGCAAACGAGAAGTATAATGAACAGTTGCTTTAACTGAAATACTTCACGTGATGATCTTAGAACTCAGAAACGAAGATTTACTTCATATATGTTGATATAAACATACATTCTTATTTTCACATATGGAATCGGACGCCTGAGTATTACCCAATATTTTCGAAATACTATTTATGCAAGATTTAGGAAACACAATAAAATGAATGAAAGTAAAACAAAATAAGGGCGAAGCAATGGAATCAGTAAATGAGATTACCATTATATACCACAATGTTAATACTTATGGTCTGTTTCATGCCACGAAATATCCTGTGAACATAAGGTGCACCAGCGTAATAATGTGACAAGCTGTAATCATATCAGCTATTAAAGAGTTTGTATAACTAGGAATAAATCCTAAAATAATACAAAACGTTGAGAACACAACAAAAATAATGAACAGATTGGTTAATTGGGAATTAATATTACGTAAGAAGGTCAAAGCATAAACGACAACAAAGCAATATATAATTACCACTACACAGCTATTTAGCTTATGAATTGGCTGACACAATTACTCGAGACATGAACACAAGGCAGTGAAGCAGTTCAACACCAGATACTTCTTAGAAATGGGGCACGCTATACCCTGTTGGGAACAATAAGTCTTTGAAAATCAAATATGCATAATGGTACGGAGAAAGAAGATAAATATGTTAGTTAAGAAATTAACTCACGAAAAGTGAGCGAAGCAAAGATGACAGTAAACAGCAGTTTGGCATTACTAACACATTTTAGATACCAGATGCTTTAGGCAGTCACAAACGCAAAACATCGACACGATAACGGATTTTCAAGACAATGTGTCAAGCACTGGAAATGGCAAACGGCAAACACACAACAGAGGCAACATACAGACACCTTCGTCGAACGACTGAAGCATAACTCAACCGATGACCCTCGAGCTAGCAATTAATCAGGACAACGAGCATGGTTAACAGGACAGGAAACACAATGTTAGCGAAACAATGACACATCACAATGGCGCGACAGTGTAGTTACGTTAGCGCGGTAGGCTGGGGAAACGTTGAGGTGACGTACGGGGAAACGTTGAGGTGACGTACTAGTATGGTGTGGGATCCACTTGCCGATGACTGGCATCTTGGACAGGCCGAGGCAGAAGCCGGCTCTGAATCGCGCGTTGAGCCAACTGTAGATGATGGGGTTGCAACACGCGTGTGACATGGCAAACCAGTGGCAGAACAGGTACAAGTACGGGAGGCCGGCCCACTGCTCGATCGCCGGCTGGTGCTCGACGACTAGCTGCAACAGCAAGCCTCCACGTTAGCTGCCGGAGGCGTGGCGCAGCTCCCCATTAACCAGTAAACAACGCTTTCAGGGTCAAAGACAGTAAACATATCGCGGCCAAAGCCTTTTTTAAACGTGAAGCAGTTGAAACATACTATTGCGTTTCTCGGGGCGGTCGAAAAAGTTTGGCGCCGGCTTCGGGAGGCTAGACTATAAAGTAAAAGTGCGGACAACAAAGGGAAGCTCCGTGACGATCATCGGCTCCATTGAATAGTATTTTCTCGGGAAAGTATCTGTGACTGGCGGTATGTAATATTTTCCGACGAATCACTATTTTCTACAGCGAAAGAGGTCCAGTGCGAACATACAGAGCGTACCAAACATATCCGCGAGTCATCTCGCTGTGGCCATGTATCTCTGGCGGTTTGGGGCTGGATGTTTTTGCATATACTAGGATACTTCGCAGGACAGATGACTGACTTCGATGCTGACCAGTGTACTTACATTGTGGACAGCGTTTTGATACCATCAGTTCGACACTTGTGGACTGAAGGATTAACCTGTTTCCTGCAGAATCGGTCTCCTAATTCAAATGTCAGCTATAATACAGGACCGGTTTTCAGAATAGAATGAAATTTCTTTTCTCGGCTGGCCTCATCCAGCAAGAAATCTTACGTTGACTGGAAAATGAAACGCACGCCACCTGCCTGAGACGACGTACCATAAAATGTGAGAGCAGTTACTCATAGATTCTCGTTCTCGAAGGATTCAGATGATCGTCGGGAGGGATATTAAGTGGTTAAGGAACTACGTTTTGTGCCGTTTTGAGGGTCGAAAAATTCTTATTAAAAACTGCGAACTGTTAACTTTGTGTGTTATATAGATTAAATAATTTGACGCAGTGAAGAAACAATCGCCGAAAACTGGATTCGATTCGATGTCGCTGTCGTGCAGTCACTTGTCAGTCTGTCGACTACGCCACTGATTCAAAAATTCGTTACAATAATTGTGTCTATATTCAGATATTAGACGAAGTCCGGCTTTTCCAAGTCTGAAAATCTAAATGATCCGGAGAAGATTATACTGTGGGTTTTTAGAGGATTCATGCCTCGTGCTGCCTATCAATAAGGCGTAACTCCCTTATTTACAATTACAAGTTTTCTTTACTTTTATGAGCAATGCTGTGTATTTTCTATAATATGACAGACAATTCAAATCTCAGACATTGCCACTTTTTGTGCTGTTGAGTGTACCAATTTTTTCTTTTTATATACCGATATTCATTCATAATGTTACGTGAAACCAATGAAGAAATAAATGATAACCAAAAACAAATAAAAACTCAATCAAAAATCTAAAAAAAGGGAAATAGTTGAAGGTGATGTTTTCATTTGGATATTAAACAACAAAATTATGTCTGCCCAGTTCATTCTTAAGAATAGGCTTCATAACGTTGGGGCCTGTTGTACTGCGAAGAAAAAATGTACAAACTGTTTCTTGCAAAGAAGGAGACAGTAAGCAGCCACTATTGATAATACTATTTATGTACACACATAGCACCGTTACCGGTTTCGAACCAACAGGTTTATCTTCAGACGGCTCTTCACGTCTATATACATTTTTGTTGACGTTTGCATAAATTTTTAGCTCTTTATTCCCCCTTGTGGCGAAAGATTCTTGGGATGATGGTGCTCTACAGTGAAAAAAAGATAAAACAAAGAAACAATGTTAAAAACGAGCTATTTAAACGTAACTATTCTAATACCGATCGATCGAACACACTGTAAACAAATCACTCAGTATGAGTTGTTATAATCATATTTTACTTACGTTGAAACTTCTCACTTCTCCGTTATTTGGTTGCAATGTTGTTTGCTAGAGTTCACACACACACACACACACACACACACACACACACACACACCAGAAATGTTCTGGCACATGAGGAAATGCATACAAAGATGGCGATATCACAAATACAACAGTCCCAAGGAAATTCTCTTTCAGAGTTATTATAATATGTGCATTGATTTGACAGTAGAAAATTTACAAAGAATAAACGTTAGATAATATGCATTTCATAGTCAATGAACATTCATTACAAATAAAGTAAATAGATGCAGAAACCCATTTGATAGAAAATTTTACTTAAATGATGCAGTACTATGTAGATCTTATGATATACGTAACGAACAGAATAAGGGAAGAGATATTAGTGTGTGTACATAAATAAATATTATGATAGTGGAGAATATATTTTCATATGATGGCTAGTTGAAAGTTTAAACTAATTTAACAGTTGTATTAATGTGTGGCTGAACAGTCTGTTAATTTTAGTGGAGCATTTCATGTTGAGTCACTGTTTGCAATTTGTTGTCAAAGAGAGTAGTGTTTACTTCTGTTTCGAACTGAACAATAGATGGACGAAATTTTGTAGAAAAGGTGCATTGACTAACTCAGTCTCTTCATTGAGAAGATTTAAAATACAGAGTAAGTAACGAATGGCAATACAATAAATAGTAAATTGGTAAATACATAGCTGGCGAAGTGTAGAGAATATCATTAGTGCGACAGGAATAGAGATGGCTATATGCCAATAAATGATCAAGTATTGTCATTGAGTGATATTGTATCTGCTTTAATTAGATTGAATATATCTCTCGTGTATGGTCAGTCTACCACACCCTAGCACATATTATGAACATAAGTTTAGGGTTGCAGGGGGGTTTTGAAAAGTAATGTCTCCGGGTTTTTTATGCTGTTCTCAATGTCAGTTGAGGTATTACATGTCAGGTACATTTTATTAGGTTGACTTTCCTGTTTCGCTGACGCAAGCGTAGCAGCGTCGGTGCGCTAGAAGTAGCGTAGTGTAATCGAGTTTCGAGTTTGAATAGTTCGTCCGCACATGGAGTTACCTCTCTTTGAGTATGCCAATGAAAAACCACACACGAGTGCCGCGACACCTGGAACAAGGCGCCACTTTGGATTCACTGCCATGGGCCATCCTCCATATAGTCCCGACTTGGCCCCATCCGATTTTAATCTGTTTCCAGAATTTAAAGAACACCTTCGAGGACTTCAATTTGATAGTGATGAAGCGCTGCAAGAAGAGGAGAGGTTGTGGCTCCGCCAACAAAGTGAGACTTTTTACATTGACGGTATCAACAAACTGGTCTCTCGTTGGGAGAATTGTCTTCGTCACCAGGGTGAATATGTTGAGAAATGAATAGATAGACAAGAAGAATAAAGATGTAGAAAGTTAACAATGTTTGTTTTATTTAGAAAGCTTTAAGGGTTTTCACATAAAACATCGGTGCCATTACTTTTCAGCAAACCATCGTACAATTGTCAAATTAATTTAAACTTTCAACTGGCAATCATATAATAGTACAATGTCTGCTATCGCAGGATTTATTTAGTTAAATACACGTATTTATCACCTATTATTTTGTTTACGAACCACCAGCATGCTGGAGTAGATTGGGTCTGCAACTTCTGTTAATAAGTAGAACTAAAAACTAGTCCAAGTTGCAAATTTTTACTTTTTATTCATTCTTTGACTGGTTTCGTGCCTAGACCCATTTCCAAATCATCCTACAGGGCAAAAACAAAATCTACACTCATGCATAATACAGTTATTACCAAATTCTTAAGCATATGCCAAATACACAAAACATATCGTTTTAAACATACATAACAAAGTCGAAAATGGCGTTTTCCAAGACGTCAGAAACCTGCAGTGATCAGTTACAGAGCATAAAGATAAATGGCAGTTTACTTCTTCCGCTGTCGTAAGGAAACCTCGGGAAGGGGGCGCCCTGTCAGGGTTCTCCTCCAGGTTTCAAGAATTTGTAAATAAAAGTCCAGGAACCCGACCTTATCTAGGGTACTGGACAGTTCACAGGTGGCGGATACCACCAGATATGGTGGACAGCTGCAAACACAGAATAAGCAGTCCCGGACCAAGGCAAAAAAAAAAAAACCCACTTTGTGTCTGTCTTCATCTACATCTAAATCTACGTGATTAGTCTGCTATTCACAACGAAGTGGCAGAGGGTTCAATGAATCACCTTCAAGCTGTATCTCTACCGTTCCACTCTCGAACGGCGCGCGGGATAAACGAGCACTTAAATTTTACTCTGTGAGCCCTGATTTCTCTTATTTTATGGTGATAATCGTTTCTCCCTATGTAGGTGGGCGCCAACAGAATGTTTCAGCAATCGGAGGAGAAATGTGTTGACTGAAATTTCATGAGAAGATCCCGCCGCAACGAAAAACACCTTTTTCTTAATGATTGCCACTCCTATTCATGTATCATGTCTGTGGCACTATCTCCCCTACTTCGCGATAATACAAAACGAGCTATCCTTTTTTGTACTTTTTCGATGTCATCCGTCAGTCCCATCTGATGCGGATACCACACCGCATAGCAATACTCCAGAATAGGGTGGACAAGCGTGGTGTAAGCAGTCTCTTTGGTAGACCTGTTGCACCTTCTAAGTGTTCTGCCAATGAATCGCAGCCTTTGGTTGGCTCTGCCCACAACATTATCTATGTGATCGTTCCAATTTAGGGTATTTGTAATGGTAATCCCTAAGTATTTAGTTGAATTTACAGCCTTCAGAAGTGTGTGACTTACCGTTTTGGTCATCTGATGACTTCGGCTTCATCCACAGTTCATTGAATACGTTAGTATTCAATGAACTGTGGATGACGCCCGACCAACAGGCATTACATGCACTGATCAAAAATGATAGTGCATTGAGAATGGCTAGTTTGTAGCCGAAATCTAGATTTGCGAATAAAATTTCAAAGGACAACGGATAGCTGAAATCTATTATTTACAAGTCAATGTAACAATCGCAGCGTGCAACAGCCTCTGAATGGAAGATACCCTGATGATAATAAGGAAATAGAAGAATACACAGACACACATGGTGACATGGGAAAACGAAGACTTAAATTTTATGGACACATTAAAAGAATGGCATCCACTAGGTCGACAAAACAAGTAGGAGAATTCTACGGAAGCAGACTTAAGGCCAAAACTGAGCCAATTAAATGGATAGCTGCGATTATGGAGGATCTTGAAGTAGGCCGTATAACTCAAGCAGACGTTACAGGAACCAAAACATTCAGGCAGAAGAGATTTGCTTGTAAAGTTGGTCAGAGGGAAATTAGAAAACGGACTGGAACACCGTGGTCTGATGAAAGAAAGAGACTTCATTTAGAAAGGATGAAACAAATTTGGGCACAAAGGAAGGCCAACCACCAAAAGTGACATTGATGGATTGTACGTCGCGTGGTCCTATTGGGTCCATACGTGAATAATGAAGTGTGCTCCAACTATCAAGAATACAACAGTTCATTATTACGGTTATTGTATGAATTGTGGTTGGAGGACATTTTAATAAATAAAAAGGTTTCCTATAGCGTGATAGGGTGTCCCCTTCCCGAGGTTTCCTTACGACGGCAGAGGGTGTAAACTGCCATTTATCTGTATGCACTGTAAATGTTCACCTCACATTTCTGACATATTCGAAAATGCCATTTTCGATTTTGTTATGTAAGTTTAAAACGGTATGTTTTGTATCTTTGGCATATGCTTAAGAATTTGGTAATAACTGTATAGATTGAGTGTAGATTTGGTTTTCTGCCCTGTAGGATGATTAGAAAATGGATCTCGGCTCGAAACTAGTCATGGAATGCATAAAAATTTAAAATTTGCCATGTGGACTAGTTGTTCGCTCTATTCTTACTTTGTTCCTTGTGTATACCACAAGATTTACATATATATTAAGCAACATTTCCTATCAGACTGGTTTCTACATTTATTAAGTTTATTTGTAATTAATGGTCATTGAATGTAAAATGCATATACAGTAACCTTTACACTTTGTAAATTTTTTGCTGTCAAATCAGTGAACATAGTATTTCTGAGAGAGAATTTCTTTGACACTTTTGTATTTGTGATATCGTCATCTTTGTATACATTTCCTCATGCTGCAAAATCTTTTTGATGTGTGCGTGGTGCTTTAAATCGAAAAAGTACTTCATACACTCTACAGTATTTCGTGAACACTAGCAACAACACTGCAACAAAATGACGCAAGATTTTCAACACAAGTAAAATATAACTACAGACAACCAATCCTCAAAGATTTGTTTATATTGTGGTTGATCTTATTTGGGGTAGTTACGTTTCAGTACACTCTGAGACAAAAAAAGCAATATACCACGTAGAAATTATCCGAATGGCATGGAAACTTGTAGGTATGATGTCCATGTATAGACAAACAAATGATTACAATTTCAGAACAATTGGATGATTTATCCAAGAGAAAGATCTTCACAAATTGAGCAAGTCAATAACGCGTTTGACTATCTCTGGCTCTTCTGCAAGTACTGACTGATAGCGTTGTTGAAGTACTCCTGAGGGACATCGTGCCACACTATGTCAAATTGGAACGTTAGAGCGTTAAAATCCCGAGCCTTTTTGCAGGGCCCTGCACATAACGCTCCAAACGTTCTCGACTGGGGAAAGATTCGGTGACCTTGTTGGCTAAGGTGGGTGTTGACAAGCACGAAAACAAGCAGTAGAAACTCTCGCCATGTGCGGACGGGCATTATCTTGCAGAAATGTAAGCTAGGATGGCTCGTCATGAAGGCCAACAAAATAGGACGTAGAATATTATGGACGTACCGCTGTGCTGTAAGGGTGCCGCGCATGACAGCCAGAGGGATCCTACTATGAGAAGAAGTGGTTCCTCAGACCGTCACTGCTGGCTGTTGGGCCATACGGCGGGCTGGTATGCCAACACTGTCCTGGGAGTCTCCAGACACGTCTTCGCTGGTGAAGGGGGCCCATGTCGAAGCTGCACTCATCAATCAATGAGATTTCACGGCGAAGAGGTTCCTGGAGACGCCCAAAACAGTGGTGGGATACTAACCTAACTGTCGTCCTCCATACGACCCAACAACCAGGAGCGAATGTCTGGGATGCCATTTCTTTTCACAGCAGAACCCCTTCGGTTGTCATACGCTGCACCCTTGCAGCACAACGGTATGTCGACGATATTCTACAGTCTGTTTTGTTGCCCTTCATGGAAAGCACATTTCAGTAAGATAATGGCGGCATCCCCGGACGAGAGTTTCTACTTATTGTCTTCGTGCCTGACAAACCCTAACTCGACTAGCAGTCAATGGATCTCTCTCCAATTGAGCGTTCGTAGCATTATGGGCAGGGTTCTCCAAGGATCTGGAGATTTTGACGACCTAACGCGCCAATTTGACAGAATTTGCCATGATGTTCCTCAGGACGACATCCGACAACTCTATCAAGCAATGCCAAACCGGATAAATGCTTGCATAGTGAACCAACGCGTAACTGACTTTCTCGATCTGTGAAGCTCTTTCCTTCAATAAATCAACCATTTGTTTCTGAAACTGTAATTATTTGGTTGCCTGTACATGTGCATCCGATCTATCGATTTCCGTGCCATTCGGATAATTCCTTCGTGGCGTGCCTGTGTGTGTGTTTTTTGCTTACAGAGTAGATCGTTTCCAACATCGTTTTCTATTGTAGGGCACCACCAGCCCAAGAATCCTACACCGAAAGGGGGAATAAAGATCAAGAAATATCATGGAAAGTTAAAAAAAAAGCGTATATAGACCTGAACAATCATCTGAAGACGAAGCTGTTGGTTCGAAACCAGTTTCGGTGTTACTTGTGGAAATAAATAGCATTATCAGGAGTGGCTGGTTGCCGCTTCCTTCTTTGCAAGAATCAACCTGTATTTTCTACATAGTCAAGGTCTCAAAATGTCAGTTTATGACAAAATAGCACAGAAAAGCGAATGTGTTATAAAAAAATGCTGAAGTATTTAGATATAACCAGAAAATAAAAATACATATAGTGAGGTGGTGGTTCTCCTCTAACATCTTACGTTTAAAAAATAAAAGAATTATTTCCTGCGTAGTGGGTGAAACATGTGGATTTTAAATAGTGCAAAAACTGTCTTCAGGTTTCTGTGTCTATATTTTTCGTTTTTTCATCAGCATTTATTTATGAGTGTGAAAAAAAGACAATGTATTATCAGTAATATACTTGAAATGTTACATCAACACGTGTGTTTAAGACAAAGAAAATATGTAAACAGTTGTAGGAGATGCTCTAATTTGCCTACTTAAAGGAGACTACTATTTTTAAGAGACTATTTCTTAAACATAGAGCTCATTAGGTCTGGAGAATATTGTCGTGTGAAGGAGTAACATGTTATTTCTTAAAATCATCGGATACTTACTAGGAGAACGTTCAATGGCAGCCAACAAATCATAAATGCTGTAACGACAGCGATCATCATAACGATAACCTGAAACAAACAAGAAAGACGAACTGCAGCGACTGAGCTCAGCGATGCTTCGAACCAAACTACTTACACAGAAACATAAGCTCCATGGACTTCCTTGTCACGTCAAAATAAGACGACCGTGCAAAGATGAAGGAAAGAATTTGTGTGATGTTCGAAATAACGCACCAGTCTAGATACAATCACAATTATCTAGGAATCTTTCAGTGAACAGCTGGAGCCAATTGCCTATAGATCGTGATGGTTTTCGGTACTTTTGACAAATAGAAACGCAGATATGTTTGTCTTAGGAAATAAGTCACTGTGTATATTGTTATAAATTTGCAGTATAAGATGCTTCCGATAAAGACTCACGAAACAATGGCAATGAAAAATAGATATGAAGTGTATGTTGCCACGTAAGGTTACTATAATCGTTGATGACTAAAGCTCTGCAGCAGACTCAATGTTACAGTCGAAATCTATCCCAGTAAGTGTACAGCAGGTTCTGTAGCAAGCACAGTGGATTCCATAAGTGAAGAAAGAATGACACATAACGAACAAAAACTTAGGAGAAACTACAGCGCATCACACAAACTTCAGTATCTTGTTTCTACAATAGCAACGCGTTAAACAGTCTCATGCAGACCAGCAGCATAGTAGAACTTTCGCGTATCTTTGTGCAGGGTGAACATTAATAAAACTGACAAACTACAAGTACAGGGACGGATTTCTTACTGGAAATGGAGGAAAAAAGTCCCGTGAATATGTGTCCGGAAACGCACCGTTGCCACAGTAGATGGTGCTGACGAGTGGCAGCTTCTCTAACCACGTGCCGTGTGTTCCTTATGTGTTGCAGGCTGTGTGATTGAGCAGCAGAATGGTCCGGCATTAATGTCGGAAGCAAACCGAGATGGTGTTTATGTACGCCCAAGCAGATGAAAATGGTCGAAAGGCAGCACGGTTATAGGCTACCAAAACAAGTACCCTCATCGACACCAACCATATCACACACCATTTAAAGCCTTTTTTGGGCGTTTGTGTGATCATGGATCCTTTCAGACAGACGAAAGTGCAGGGAGGCGGAGCCAGATTTGGAGGAACGGTATCTACAGAATGTTCAGACGAACCTTAGTACATGCCTCGGGCAAGTGGCCCGCCAACATGGTGTAAGCCAAAGTACGATTATGTGTATCCTGCATGACAACCGCTACCACCATCTGCAATCCCATGCATACCACTTTGAACATTTGTTGTGACGCGGATGCGATGCAGCTCCGTACTGTGTTCTGGGACGCACACTGACCATTTCCGGCCACATGTTCATAGGACCTTTTATCCTCCATTTCCTGTCAGGAATCGGTCCCTGCAATTTGTCAGTTTTATTAATGTTCACGCTGTACAGTAGACAGTTGTTTGTTTGACAGTAGGAGTCTACTAAGAAGTCCAAGACAATTAAAAAGTATTATGGAAGATGTATTATTATGTTATTTACACAATACTATTGCTGCTCGCTTTTGCTGAACACAAAATTTACTTACTTAAGGTGCACTGGCCCGGCAGATAATTTCATGCGGAATCAGAGAGTAAAATATATTAAACAATCAAAATTCTTTTTTTTAGATCACCAGAAATGGAGGTGCTTCTAAGGCCATAAAGCGCTGAACTGAACTTGATTAGTTTATGCATGTGTTAACTCCATTTTAAATTGTTATCTAGGTGGATCCCAAGGAACTTTACGTGGCCGGCCGCGGTGGCCAAGTGGTTCTAGGCGCTTCAGTCCGGGACCGCGCGACTGCTACGGTTGCAGGTTCGAATCCTGCCTCGGGCATGGATGTGTGTGATGTCCTTAGGTTAGTTAGGTTTAATTAGTTCTAAGTACTCGGCGACTGATGACCTCAGAAGTTAAGTCGCATAGTGCTCAGAGCCATTTGAACCATTTATTGAACTTTACGTGCTTCATTCAGTGTATGACCACTAATGTCTATTTCTGGAGCTAAATGGTTATTATTGCTTGGACCAAGTCTAGGGACTTGTAACAATGTACCGAGAACAGAGTAGCACTAAAATTGCGTTTTATGAAAAAATGGCATCTAGAACGTTTCCCATTTACACTTTTCAACTGTATTTCGTGGGAAGGAGATAATTTTTCTTCAAATGACTCCGATGTACGATCTTAGTAATACTTTATCACTGATTTAGCCGGACAGCTGCAAATGAATCTCTCGTTTTAGAAAGTTCACATGTCCATTTCATACAAAAATGAGGTATATACAGGTTCATATCAACATAAGGTAGCTGAATCGTGTCAGAATGGAAAGGACTCTTGTCCATTACTCCTTACGTGAGAAAATTGTGTCGCTTTACTAAATGCAGCTGAATTAATTTGAGAAGTGTCAAATGTCCTGGACATCTGTACTGTTCTATAACGAACATTATCGCGGCTCCAGTGGAAGAATTATAAACTACTGATTTTGAATCAACGAAAGTCGTTTCCCGTCTAGCTAATATGGCCCCAGCAAGAAGCAGTGTTAAAAAATCAAAGAAAATAAAGAAAAACCCCGAGAAGGATAAGTTTAATGTGATTAAAAAGGCAAGAGTTAAAGGATTTTTGAATTTGCTAATAATGCAGGAAGAGTTATACCTCCCAGACAAATCAGCAGGTAATATAACCTAGAAGCTATGTAATAGTATTTTGCTCTAGTGAAACAGAACTTTCTGAGTTATAGGCCTACATATTAATATTTCTATAATATAGTAGTAATGATTCGTTTGTTATTACAACAATGCAAGTTATTTTGAACGATTCTCCTTGCAGATGTATATATAAATACTTTGAGAAAATAACCAAAGAGCAGCAGACTGACTTACTACATCATTTCAGTACATTCAACACGAAAGATGATCAAAATACATTTTTAAGTGTGTTGATAACAGTTGGGAACACTCAGGGAAGAAGAGCGGATCAGAACTCTACAGTAGAAAAACCAAAATCGTTAAGTTACTGGTGTAATGGTATAGTTAGTAGCAAACAACCCACGTATGTGAGAAAACTTTTGTTAACTCATTTGGCTTATTAGAGAGGCGAGTGACGAAGCCTCTGACTGTGCTTCAAGAGGGACGGAACCTACATGATACGTGAGGAGTCGGTTAAAAGGAGTCGCGCTCTACCACCCCAAATTGTAAAAACTGTACTTGATCACCTAGTATCATTTCCTGTTTACACAAGCCATTATGGATCTGATAATCGTGTTTCTTTAGATGACAGGCTAAATGTGCAAAAAATGTTTCATTTGCACAAAGCAAAACATCCAAATACTGAAGTAAATTACAAGAATTATATTAAGTATATTAATGAAAATTTTAACCTCACTTTTGTACAACCACAATTCGATACTTGTGTAACATTTCAGAGCTTAATGATGAAAATCAGAGGTCGCATGCAAAATGATTCAGCAAAGAGGATGGCCATTGAAGAATATACACTGAGGTGACGAAAGTCATGGGATGCCTCCCATTATCGTGCACCTTTTGCCCCGAGTAGTGCAGCAACTCGAAGCGCTATGGTGTGAACAAGTCATTGGAAGTCCAGTGCAGAAATATTGAGAAATGCTGCGTCTATAGCCGTCCATAATTGAGAAAGTGTTCCGGTGCAGCATTTTTTGCATGAACTGACCTATAGATTATGTCCAATAAATGTTCAATGAGTTATTCAAACCAGTTGTGAACAATTGCGGCCCGGAGACATGGCACATTGTCATCTATAAAAATTCCACCGTTGTCTGGGATCGTGAAGTCCATGAATGATTGCAGATGGTCTCGAAGTAGGTGAACGTAATCATTTCCAGTCAATGATCGGCTCAACTGGACCAGAGGACCCAGCCCATTCCATATTAACACAGCCCATACCATTACGGAGCCACCAACTGCTTGCTCAGCTCCTTATTAACAACTTGGATCCATGGCTTCGTGGGGCCTGTGCCCTACTCGAATTTTACCATGGACCCTTACCAGCTGAAATCTGGATTCATCTGACCAAATGGTTCAAATGGCTCTAAGCACTAAGGGACGTAACATCTGAGGTCATCAGTCCCCTAGACTTAGACTAGTTAAACCTAACTAACCTAAGGACATCACACACATCCATGCCCGAGGCAGGATTCGAATCTGTTACCGCAGCAGCAGCGTGGTTCCGGACTGAAGCGCTTAGAACCGCTGGGCCAGAGCGGCCGGCTTCATCTGACCAGGTCTCGGTTTTCCAGTCGTGTAGGGTCCAACCGATAAGGTCACGAGCCCAGGAGAGATGCTTCAGGCGATGCCGTGCTGTTATGAAAGGCACTCGCATCGGTCTTCTGCTGTCATAGCTCATTAACGCCAAATTTCACCACACTGTCCTAACGGATACGTTCGTCGTACGTCCTACATTGATTTCTGCTGTTATTTCACGCAGTGTTGCTTGTCTGTTAGCACTGACAACTCCACGCAACGCCACTGTTCTCGGTCGTCAAGTGAATGCCGTCGATCACTGCGTTGTCCGTGGTGAGAGGTAATGCCAGAAATTTGGTGTTGTTGGCGCACTCTTGACTCTGTGGATCTCGGAATATTGAATTCCCTAGCTATTTCCGAAATTGAGAGTTCCATGCGTCTTACTCCAACTACCACCCGCTTTCAAAGTCTGTTAATTCCCGTCGTGAGGCCATAATCACGTCGGAAGCCTTTTACATGTATGACCAGGTTAGAAAAGACAGATTCGCCAATGCACTACCCTTTTATACCTTGTGTACCCGATACTATCGCCATTTGTATGTGTTCATATCGGTATCCCATGACTTTTGTCATGTAACAATGGGATCCGACAGCAAACGCGCGAAAATGAGACTAAAATTAAACGATCTGCGGTTTGTGAAACGTTGACAATGCACCCAGAGGTAGATGGGCGCTCACTTTGCGGTAATGTGCTCCGGAAGCAAGCTCGACCACGCCCGCAGAGGGCTGTGTGTGCGCACACAGTTGTCACGCACAAGTGAGCCGAGACCTTCCGGCGGGCTGGGAACTGCGCTGGCCGGAAAGCGCTTCCTGCCCAGTCATGGCTGCGCCCGCGCTCGCGTCCGCGTGCCTGCTGCTGCTGCTGCTGGCTCAGGTGGGTGCAAGCTGTCGCCGTGCTGCCTGCGGGCGCCGACACTCTGTTGTCTTGTTTTTCTGTTGGCCTGTAGGCACTTCAAGCTGCATATCGGCGATGAAGCCGTCCTGCCACTTTCACTCACACGATTTATCCCCAACCACCTACGATCGTCCTGTTCAACTAACAGGGTAGATTACCTCGGCGAGGCGTTTCACTGCAGCTTTGTGGATTCTCTCACTTTCTATCCGACAGAGTAGACTACAACTTCTAACCGAGTAAAATAGGAATTATGCCTTATCTACTATGATACGTCAAACTGATCTGTCCGTACCAACCTAAATGCATCTTGGATAGATGATCGCACAAAATTCTATCTTTGAATTTAAATCATATGACACCCTCCTCATTCACGGTCTCTTTCCTACACAAATGCGTCACAGCGTATCAGTTCCTGCCCCTTCCTCACTCTTCACTACTCATTCATTATGAACTCCTAGACTTATACGAGACATCCCATAGGCTTGGCACTAATAATCCATGTTTCTCATTAACATCGTCTATTCCAGTACCAACTGCTCGCACCTACTTTGTAGCTACAAGCAAAACGGTAGCCACTTCCCTCCACCTGAGCGTACGGTCCTTTACTAAACCGCCAAAACAATTCTTAAAAAGTCTCTAAAAATTATATTTTTTTTTAGTCGTAACGCGTTTCGATTCCTTAGCTCCGTCTTCAGGTGACAATCTCGGATGTTAACTTCATCAGAATATCTCACAGAAACGTAACGACATTATATGTTCCTTTTTTTGTTCCACTCGTTTTTGCCCATTTATCTGTTTAAGATAAAGTCACGTACGTCTTTCACAAATATACAAGTAGCTAGATTAACTCTGTCTATACTTACCCATCATACTCTCCTAAACCATCCCACGGTTATATTATCCCCAACGATGAGTCTCATAATACCCTTAACACAGGGCTCCAGCTGTGGCTGCGAGAGCACACGCAGGCCGCAGTAGCGCTACCTCTTTCTGCACAGCATTTAATTTGTTGTTTTTCTACGTTCTCTTAGCCGGTTTAAGGCCCAAGCGACACAAGACGCCGTTTGGTGAGCCCAGCTGAGAAGGGTGCCAAAGGCGCCACAAGTGTAAGATTGCTACACAGGACGTTCCACAATTAGTAGTGGTCGCCCGAGGCGTCAAGCTGAGAGGGGGGCCAAAGCGCAATGTGTGTACACAGTGTGTACCACAATTAGTAGCGAAAACTGACATGCGGGAAAGTGTACGAGGGAAGAAAGGGGGTGGGGAGCGACAAATCATGAGCCGTTTGTGTGGAAAAATGTTCCCGAATCAGCCCTGCAAAAAATGTTCAAATGTGTGTGAAATCTTATGGGACTTAACTGCTAAGGTCATCAATCCCTAAGCTTACACACTACTAGACCTAAATTATCCTAAGGACAAACACACACACCCATGCCCGAGGGAGGACTCGAACCTCCGCCGGGACCAGCCGCACAGTCCATGACTGCAGCGCCTTAGACCGCTTTTTTTTTGTTTTTTTTTTTAATGAAATGCATCCTCTGCAAAAACAAAAAAACAAAAAAAAATCATTGTAAAACAAATCACAATTGTTAAGGAACAGGGATGTTGTTTTTATTTATTTATTTATTTATTTTCCATAAAGATCACTCTGTTAAAAGGAACATGTAGATCATTTCATGGTATAGTATGTGCATTATATATGGAGCGGTGAGAGAAGCGTGAGGTTCATCATCAGCTGTCAAAGTGCACACCTACTGCAACCGGCACATTCCAACTGCGTGGGGGGTCGAGGAAGACTGCCTGAAGATAGTTGGCAAAGGTTTGCCGATGGTGTGACCATCTATGAACCTCATTGTGGGCTTACTGCAAGAAATACCAAAAGTCGAGTCGCGACTTGGCAGCATCGCCATAGAGGTACGCGATCGTCCAACCTTTGACCCAGATGATCGAGTGTGATTTAGTCGCCGGAAAGTAGTCACTCTCCGGATGTAAGAAGGAAGCAGGTGTAAAACGTTGCGGGGTCACACGGAGGTAGCAAGCCACCATCTGTCTTCCTAGGAGCCATACGTCCTCCACCGCGATACAAGTTAAGCGGTGATGGTCGTCATCCACTTGGCGACATTTCGGGCATAGTGGAGTGTCCACTAGTCCAATTGCATGGAGTCGTTGGATGGTGTTGAACTTGCCACAGGTGACAGAGAACCACAGTGCCCGAACGAAGGTAGGAAGGAATTTTTGGTGCACATGTCTCCAAATCTTCGGCCAATGCAACTTGGGGTCTTTGAGTTCAATGACATTACGACTTATCCGTCGTAGCAGCCAAACATAAAAATCCTTCGCGCATGGTGGTCTCGTGCGCGGAAGCTCGTCTCTGATATAACTAAGTTCCACGATAAATGTTGATACATGCGCAAAATGTGGCGTAATGTTGCCCACCGCTACCGGAGGTGTGAGGGACGCTGGAACTAGGAGATCCAGTAGGCGGGATGTAAGGGAATCACGCCCGATACGCCATTGCTTGTACATCGTGGCTAGAAAGAGCGCCGTCGCTCGGCAGTGAACATTCGTAAGTCCGAGTCCCCCCTTGTCCCTAGGGAGCGTGAGCGTTGTGTATCGCACCTTGAGGGGCGATCCAATCATCACAAAATAGCCTTGTGCTGATTGAAGTCGACGTCCGAGCGTGAGTGGTAGGGGCAGGATCTGCGAAATATGCACCATTCGAGAAACCACATAAGTGTTCAGATATTCGACTCGCTGCAAAGGATCAAGGCCCCGTAGGAAATGTTGTCGGACCATGGTACGTGTTGTCTGTAAAATACGTCGGTAGTTAACTGCCGCAGTATGTTTTACAGATGAAGTAAAGTCTATGCCGAGATAGCGGAATCGTTGCACATAAGGAAACGGACTGATTTCTTCCGGCGTAAGGCCCCTTCCAACCGGCATTGCTGCCGATTTGTTCATGTTCACTGCACTACCCGCCGTCACACTGTGGTCCAACAACTGTTCAAGGACCGTCTTCACCTCTTCTTCAGAACGAACGAGCAGCAGGAGGTCGTCCGCATAGGCACGGCATTTGAAGGTGTAGCCCCGCAGTTCCATCCCAGAAAGAGAATTTGTTAGCCTCCCAATTAATGGTTCCAACGCTATCGCGAACAGCAGCATCGAAAGAGGGCAGCCCTGGCGAATGGATCGTCGAATTTGAATGGGCCCTGCTATACGCCCATTAACCTGTACCAAGGATTGTGCGCCCCCATAAATCCTTCTAATGAGACCAGTAAAACGGTCTGGAAATCCCATTTGTTCCAGTACAGCGTACAGATAGTTGTGGCGCACCTTATCAAAAGCACTGTCAAAATCAACCGCCACCATCGCAGCTTTAAGCCGGCACTCCTCCGCCAGCGCTATCACATCACGGCATTCGCCAGTAGCTGTTTGCACATTCACCGACCCACCCGGTGTCGTCTGTTATGGAGAGAGAACGCTACGAATTAACATACGACATCGGGACGCTAGCAACCGTGCAAAGATCTTATAGTCAACATTAAGCAGGGTGATGGGGCGATAATGTGTGACCGTAATTCCTGGCTTCGGTTTATGTACTGGCACCAAGAGGCCTTCCATAAAAGCCGGTGGAATAGGCGCATCGGAATTTAACATCTCGTTGTACATTTCCGTCCATCGCGGTGCCATTTCGTTGTGAAATTCTCGATAAAATTCAGCAGGAAGTCCATCAATGCCTGGGGACCGATTCAACGCACCCTTTGCGATCGCATCATGTACTTCATCACAGCTAATGGCTTCCAGTAAGGTTCCCGCGGCTTCCACCGTCAGTGTACGGGAGACGTACGTGGCTATACGTTAGAGGTCATCGACAGGGGCTGCTTCTTCCCGATAGATGTGTTGGTAATGGTCGACGAATGCAGAGACAATGTCCGCTTGACGCGTCACTCTTCGGTCTTCGCGGGTAATTAATTCCCGTACCAAAACGCGTCGTCGGTGCTTTCGTTCATTCACGACGTGGTGCATGGAAGGAATCTCGTGCATTATCGTATCGTGACATCTGGCGCGCACCATGGTTCCCTGAAGATGTTTCCGAGCTAAAGCCACTAGTTTAGCTTTCATCCTTTTGCGTTCGATCCAGACGTCCTGTCCCGGCGGACCATCGTCCAGGTCGAGCAGCGCTGCAAAATAAAATTCGGTCGTACGGCGGCGCCATTCTGCCATCTCCCTGCTATATGCGATGAACGTACGGCGAAGCGTCGGTTTAGCACAAGTCAGCCACCAATCAAGCTTCGTCGCATACCTTCCAACCCTTCGCTCGCACATCGTCCATGTCTCAAGGATCCGGTGACGGCATTCAGGATCATGTAGATGTTGAATGTTTAATTTCCACGGGGCCTTACTGTTCCACACCTCTCTACGGGAAAGAAGCACCGTACAGATGTAAGCGCTGTGATCGGAAAATGCCAATGGCCAGCGTTCCGCGTCCTGGATATCATTTGCATGAGCCCGTGAGATATAAATGCGATCTAACCTGCTCGCCGAATGACTTGTCACATAGGTGTATCCCGGTGCATCTCCATGTCGTAATTCCCACGTGTCACTAAGTACAAGCTCGTTGGCAACGATTCGCAACTCCTGGCTGATGTTTGCTTGCGGCCATTGGTCTTTCTGGCTGAGAACACAGTTGAAACCTCTACCAATTATTACACATTCATAACGTCCATGGAAAAGTGGGGCAATGTCTTCTGCATAAAATCGCGCCCTTTCCCGCCGCCGATTGTTTCCCGACGGTGCATAAAGATTGATGATGCGTGTCCCAAACGTCGTGAAAGCCATTCCCCTGGCCAATGGAAGATAACACACGTTTTCCACTGGGAAGCCATCTCGCACGTAAACTGCCACTCCACTCCCATTGTGATCTCCATGTGACGAATAGGATTGGTAGCCTGCGATGTATGGGAGTGCAGCTATGTGGACTTCCTGCAGCAAAGCAATATCCACATCAGATGCCCAAATCGTTTCCTTCAGTAGGTGTATTTTGGCCGGTGAACGCACGTCATTTATATTTAATGTCGCAATACGGTTCGCATGGCGCTGAATCCCACTCTGTCGATGCGCAACAACATCTCCCTGCATCGGCGCATGGGGCTGAGTTAGAAGACGTTCTCTCGCCCCTCTCCCTTCACCTTCAGCAATTATTAGGCCGTCTTCGTGAGTGCCGGCTGCCTCTGTATGTCGTCCGGCGCCTCCTCAATATCGCCATACCACATCTTTGCAGGCAGTGATATATTCGTGTCCATTGCCACAGCATCTGCGTTTGGAGAGCCAACTGGTTGTGATTCCTCTTCAGCATCACCACGTCCCGGTACCGTCAATGTGACAGACCGCTGCGGGTCTGATCGAACAGTTTCCATTGCCTCATCCTGTTTCGTAGAGGTTGTTGTGTCGTCTTGGTCCACAGGCACATCGTCGTCGGGGCATGGGGAGTCATCCCTAGGAGATGTCGTGCGACGACGCCGTTTCCTCCTTTTCGGGGAACGTTGTTTGCGTGATCTTCCTTCCGTGTCCTCAGATTGTAGGGAATCACGGCTGCCCGACAGAAAATCATTCGTAGGAACAGGTAGTGTTTCGAGTCCCATCGTTGTCGAAACTGGTGTTGTTGTCATAGAGTGCGTTCCAGACGGAACAGCATCCGTAGTGGCTGGAACTGCTTCGTGTACTATCGGTGTGCTTGGTGAGAGTTGGGTCTCATCTGATGTTGTCGCCGTAGATTGTATGCTCGATGGAGCAGCATCCTCTGTCATCCCGACGTCTGCTACAAGGTTTCGGAGAGTGCCATCTTGATCTTCCACCGGGGCTGTGTCTTTTCGGTCATCAGCTGACGCAGTGAGGGCTTTGGCATAGGTGATCGGTAGTACTGTCATCGCCGGCGACGGCTCCCGCACATCTGAAGGCAGTTGCGTAATCCGCCGTTGCATACAGTTCGACCTGAGGTGTCCCTCCTGGCCACAGCCAGAACATGTACGTGGTTGACCATCGTAAATCAACACCGCCCGACAACCACCAGTTGTCAGATAGGACGGTACATGCTTCTGAAGATCAATAGTGATCTGTCGCACTCCGTTAAGAACTGGGTACGTGGCGAATTGTGTCCAGCGTTCTGCTGTGTGACCATGTACCGTGCCGTATGGGTTAAAAGCCTCGATAACTTCGTCAGCCGGGAGCTCAAATGGCAGCTCAAAAACACGTATTGTCCGTACACCCAGTCCAGCATGTTCTACAGTTACCGTGCCGACATTCCCGTCACTATGGCAAAATCGGAGACCTGCTTTTGTCGCCTGTAGAATTCTCGCACACGCCGCGTCATTTACCATCTTAACATACACCGTGGGACTAACGATGGACAGATGAATTCCGACAATATCGTTTGGCGGTATCTTGACGTCCTCGCGAATGAATCGTTCCACTGCTAAAGCCTTTGGTCGTTCGTAGTCTTTGCAGAAATTGAATCGTAATGTAGTTTTCCTGTACTTGTTCACCCTGATCGTTGTTACTAGCCCGCGCGCAGACTAAGTCCACAAGTAAACAAACACTTGCACACGCCGCACAGGCGGAAGTATCGGACCTCCGCTTCGCACGGCCGCTAGCGCCGAACTGACAGCTCGGCTAATCCCTCGCGGCAATCAGGCCTGCGTTTGCTTCTGTGAAGAGCTGAATATTATGGTATCTATCTGTGTTGACTACTTTTTATTAGCTTTTTCTAAGTGTCTGCGTATTTTAAAGCATTTGTAGTGCATATGCAGCGTAATGATAGAAAGAAGCAGCATGGCAGTAGTATTCATTTTGTTACACCTAGCGACTGCTTGGGTTAGCGTTATACCGGGTCCGCAGCTCGTGGTCGTGCGGTAGCGTTCTCGCTTCCCACGCCCGGGTTCCCGGGTTCGATTCCCGGCGGGGTCAGGGATTTTCTCTGCCTCGTGATGACTGGGTGTTGTGTGATGTCCTTAGGTTAGTTAGGTTTAAGTAGTTCTAAGTTCTAGGGGACTGATGACCATAGATGTTCAGTCCCATAGTGCTCAGAGCCATTTTGAATTCGTTATACCGGGTGGCCATAAACATTCCCAGCCGAATACAATTAGTGTCAGTTGCTCTCCGTGGCGTACATGATAGCGTACGAGACTGCTCAGCGTTTGGCTCGAATTCGATCCTTACTACGGTCTCATGTCTAATTTTTGTATCTTTCTTTTGTTCGGTTTTAGTGCACCAAACGAAGAATTTGCCCGCGTAATGGCATGACTGGCTAACTTCGATGCTAAGTAACTCGTAAACGGAGCAACATATCGAATTTTTTCTTAACATTTATTTCTCAGCACAGCCTAGCTTGGAACACACTTACAAGCTTTTCAGACTGATTCTGACCACCCTGTACGTCTCATTGTATAGACTAACGAGGATAGAGATGGATAGGGATTACGCCGGTTGTGTACGGATGCTGGGGAAATTGGCTGCTGTGCAAAAGGCTTTGAAAGCTGAGTTGGCCACGGTTGACAGGCTTCAGGCAGAGCTGCTGTGGCGTCGAGTCACATGGGGCGAAAATTGTATGATCTCTGATGCTGATAACACCGTTTGGGATTCTGATGTCGCAACATCTTCCGATACACCTGACTTAGATTGTGAATGGCGAACTGTAGGAAGGTCGTGAATCTCTGGATGGGAGAAAAAAGTGGGCCGTTGCTGGACGGCTGCTCCTTACGGCTTAAAGCAGGTCTGAGGTCTAGCCCACTGCTGAAAGTATATCTGAGCCAGCACTGGATGCTTCACCTGTTGAAACTGGGGTCGATCTTCCTTAAAGGTCTAGACAAACGCGGCGGGTGGGTTTTCAGGTCACGGGTGCTCCAACTTAGGTGGAGACGGAGTATTAGGGAAATATTAGGCAGGTCGGGAGAAAGGCCAGTGTCCACTCTTCTTGCCGGTGTATCTCATCTGAAACGTGGGACGAGTTCTGTCCGCCGTTATCCAACGCACTGGGTGCATCTTCCTGAGAACTGTGGCTCCTGTTGGTGAGAATGTCACCTGTCGCTTGGGTTCAGAGAGCAGCCTTGTTTCATACAGGCCGTTGGAGGAAGACCAGTATCATTTTGCAGCATTGTTCCCAGTAACGATTGCGGTCATCTGACTTGGAACCGGGTAGAAGCATAAACCAGAGGCAGAGGCGATTCTGTGGTGATTTTGCAAGTGGATTTCTGGACCTCGGTTGCCGGTGGAGAACTGCAGGACACTTCTTAAAGGTCAGACATGCACTACACACATGAAGCGGCTATAAGGATAGCAGAGTACTTGTAGAGTGCATATGCGAGCTTTTGGGATAGAAAAATCTTTCCACCTGTCCGATTAGTTACATTCTGATTTCAGAGAGGGAAGTGTATGCAGTATATGAGCCCCATTAATTGCAGTGAGTAATATTATTCATGGCAGATGGCAGATTTACAATGTTATTATAGTATTATCTAATTCCAGGTGGGTCTATGGAAATGTTCCAGAACTAATACTATAATTTATGAGCGGTAATAATGCCCACATATTTCTAGGGGCAGAAAACTGGATGAAATTCTAGATTCCAATTGGAATATATATAGCATGACAGATTGGGCGCCGGTGATGGAGATCTGCATACAACCGTAAACAATACAATAACATATCGTAAGGTTAGTACAGAATCTGAACACGAAATAATTTCTGTGAAGGTAAGTGTTAAAAGTCGGCCAAACATGCCAGTCGGGCGCTTTTATAGACCGCCTGTCTCAAAAACAGTTGTGGCGGGAAAACTTGGAGAAGGTTACGTGTTAGTGTATAAGGTGGATTCCAAGTTGCGAGCCATAGACTGGGAGATTTAAGTGATTGAATGGTAAATGGGACAGGGAAATTGTTTCAAATGGCTTATCGGAAAATTACCTTGATTACTTAATCAGAGAATCGAGTAGTGAGGATAACGTCTTAATCTTCGTGGTTATAAACATACCCGAACTTTTCCACTCTGCTAACGTAGTACAGGAAATGATTGCTCATAATGATATTTAACATCACTAACTAGAAATGTAAATAGGAAAGTAAAGAAAGGTAGGAAGGTAATTTCATTTAGTAAGTGCAACAAGACACAGATTTCGAACTACCTGAGCAGTCACCATCAGACACCTCTGAAACCAGAAGTATTGAGTATAAATGGACAAACATAATACCTTAGAGAGGTACGGCATTTGCCGAGCAAAGACACGTCGTCGTCGTTTGACAGCCGTTTTAAAAAGCTGCTACGAAAGCATAGCGACATAAACATTGCGAAAACTTAGAAGAAAAAAAACTGAACGACGCCAATATCAGCGTAAGGAGAGTTATGCTTGAAGCTTTCAATGAATTTCATCGTAAAATTCTATCTACCGATCTGGCATAAAATTCTAAAAAGTGTTGGTCTCATATAACCGAAACTGAGGTTGACAAACAGCAGTCCAACATACTAACCGCCCTTTTGCGAAACTATTTCACTGGCAAAGACGGTTCGTCCTTCCAGTCCTCGAGAAGACGTTTCATCTTTTTGTTTGAATCCAGTGGATGCCACTTTGGTTGTAATTTTTAGGGGAACTCAACATAATTTGGATGAAGTATTTGCCATACGAAGACCTTTTTTCTCCTATGGGACTAAAGAATAACCACACAAATCAGAGTTGTAACGTGAATTTCAAACAAGGACGAGTTAGTCAGACAAACAAACCACCATCAAGAATGCACTGTGGCAAAATGAACTGCCACACGAAAGTACTATTAATATCAGTTTCCCTTTCCGCCTACATGATGACTACAGTGATTTAAGAAAAACCAAAAATATGTACGAGTCTGTCCTGTACATTTCTTAGTCATCAGTCGTTCGTTTCACCCTTTTTCGGTTATCTGTTATAGTCAACGATAGCCGGTAAAAACTCCGATAAAATAGCGAATACCTCTTGTTCACCTACACGACTACTGCGCAGAGGTTACGTAGAAGCACTTCGGGCTATTTCTCGATCTTTGCACTATCGAGTAACACGTGGGAAAAATTTGTGACTTTGTTTCTTTTATTTTATCACTATGGGCATTTCTTCCTATGTAGGTGGAGGTTAACAAAATATTTCCGCATTCGGAAGAGAAAGTTTGGGACTGAAATTTTCTGGAAAGATCTCGGCGTAACGAAAAAGGCCCCTGTTTTAATGATTGCTACTCCAACTCGCTTATCATATCATTTAAACTTTCTCCCCTGTTTCGCGAAAATACAAAACAAGTAGCTCTTCTTTGAGCCTTATCAATATACTTTATCAATCCTTCCTTGTAAAGGTCCCACATCGCGCAGCAGTAGGCCAGAAGAGGAAGTACAAGCGTAGAGTGTACATCCTAGGGTACTGCCAATGAGGCATGCTATTCGGTTCACCTTCCCTTAAAACTTAAGTGTGATTGTTCAAATTTAAGTTGTTCGTAATTGCAATCCCTAATTATTTAGTTGAATCAACAACCTTCAAATTTGAATGATTTAACGTCTAACCGAAATTTAGCGGAATTGTTATAGTACTTATGTGGAAGGCTCAAGCATTTTACTGTGGAATACTTTAAGTATCACTGATCATTTTCACGGTTAAAGGCTACTATGCAAAGAGCAAAAATGATTATCTTACCATACTATCAGTCACATCCTCTCCTGCACCAAACCTCAAGCGATACATCTCATATTATCGACTAGCCCAAATCTCCTCTCTCCTCCATCTCGTAAGTGGAAATTTTTTCTCAGATACATGACACGAAACGCAGGCCACACTATTAGGTCAGTACTCTGTGTAAAATATCTTACTCGTTTGTATTCAGTAATTTAAACAATTCATAGTAAGTGTGATATTGATAGTTTCTCTAATTTCTTATTTACGAGACATATAAAGCAGCTGATGTTAAGATGTTTTCAGCGATTGTTATTTTCAACAGATATCGCATCGGAGTTTGGGAGCACCGCATATGACAGGGCGCTGTATTATGTCCGTCAGTGCCGGGTGGGATTACACACACAGCTGGCCTCGGCTGTTATGAGCGCCGTCCGTCAAGACATTCTCGGTTACAAAAACTTCACTGATATTCTGCAGTGGACCAACCAAAAACTTGTTTACCTCCAGAAAAACCACGAGGGTCGATATACACTGCTGTGCAAAACTTAAGGATGAAAGTAACTTTCGCATGATGTTTCACCGCCAAATAACGTAGCTCGATGATACTTTTACCATACATAGAAAGAACTACAGTATGATGCAGCAGGTAAGTGAAAGAAATACGCATAGAGACAAACAGAAATGGCAATTTTATTCGAAGAAAATAATTACACTGAAGTCACCACGATTTATGATTGTCCCCTTGGTATTACAAAACACGGGACGTGGTGACAGCAATGCATGCTCTGCAGCATGCTCCCATGCTGGCCACAAGGTGGCTAAGCAGTTCTTATAGTAGGGCGTCCCATTCCTTAACTGGCGCGTTTGAAAACTGCTGGATGGTCATTGGTGCATGTGGACATCCTGCCGTAGATCTCACCAACTCATTCCACACGTGTTCGATGGGATTTAAGTCGGGGGAAAGGGCAGTCCAGTCGATTCGTCTAATATCCTCTCGCTCCAAGAGCTCCTCTACCTGTGCTCTTTGATGCGGTCGCGCACTGTCATACAAGAAAATGCGGTCAGTGCCGAATGCATCTTTGAGAAGGCAGACATAGGCAAGGAGTACAGTGAAGCCATACGGGTGAGTGTGATATTTTCAAAGGTCTGGAGATTAGTACGCTCATGCACCATTATGCCTCCTCACACCGAAACAACTGGCTCACCAAAACGATTATACGTCACTACTGGTCGGTCCATTCGCTGCGCTTTTAGTACCATCGCAAACGGTGTCGTCGATTTGCCAGTGTCAACAGAATACAACGTAATGGTCGTCGGGAAAGGTGAGCACCCCATGCAGTCGCTGTGCCACTGTGGAGCATGAAATTGCGTGCTATGCCTTCCTGCCTGCTACACAGTGTAGTGATCATTTGCTGCTGTAGGTGACCATGGTCGACCACCACCTCTACTGTGGACAGCAGTGCATGTGATTTGGAACGCTGCTTACGCAGTACCAAACTCGTGGGCTGCATTCGTCGCACTATGTCATTCTGTATGTTCCACGATGAAGTCAGTGAAATGTTGCCTTAGGGCCACGTTGTTACGAAGAACAGCACCACAGTGCACCGTAACTGCTGGCTGACTGACACACGCTGCCTTTCTTCGTTACTTCAACCTCCCCGTGCTGCGCGGCAGCCCAATCTTCTTTATACAATTTTGATGTTACATTTTCGCACTATTTAGAAAACAGACTTTCCCGTAACATTACCACACGTCAAAGTTATTTTAAATGACAAAAGGAATATATATTCGCTAATGAGATTCGTCATAAGTAAACTATCACAGTTTGGTAAGTCAACAACAATAGAAGCTGAAATGACCTTTATAACTCCTTATTAAAGCTGTCTGTGGCTGCGAGAGGAGTTCAGTATATATAAACAAAAATTTTTCATTGTTCGTCCAGTACCATAAAATGTCTGAGACCTAGTAAAGCAAGTTTTAAATCTAGCCTAAAATAATTTCTTCTGGATGATTAATTCCTTCCATTCCATAAACGGATTTCATTTAAATACTGGTTGTCTGTAAAAAAACTATGTTTAAGTCTAGTTTCACGAACAGGACCAAAAATGTGTTCATTAATGTTAAATTCAGGTCAGTGCGCCATTTATAAACTTGCAGGTGGCCAGCATGTAGCCATCCACTGAAACTAAACATAAATACATATCCGGTAAACTCACTTGTTCCACGTAACTTCGACAAAAAAAAGTTCAAAGGATCTATGGAACATGTAACTAATTGTATATATCTGAGTAGTGTCTGTTCTGTCGGGCATCTCCGATATATACATTTCCGAAAAGAGGGTAAAGACTCCTCGATGTTCGTTTCAGTGCGAATGAACAAATATCGTCACAACTCCTACTGGAAGTAGGATTTGCGAATATTGAGTGTAATGGACGAGGGACGTTGCATTGCAGCGTACGGTAAGTTGGAAATTTGAGTAGGTTAGGAACCATGTCCGGATAACCGAAGCGGTGAATGCATCGCTTATGAGAAGCGGTAAATCCGGGTTCGGGTCGCGGTCTGACACTAATTTTCAATTTTCACCGTTGCATTACCACAATCCATTCTTTCCCTTTCCTTACCTTTCCTACATTTCATGTTTACATGTTTGTAACTAACTAACCAAAAATAATCTGCCTGACAAAAAAAGTGACGCGCCCAGAAGATGAGAAGGAAATGAAAAGAAACTTCACAGGTTTAGAGATAATGTGATGTTACACCAACGTTTACAAATCTGAGACAAATTTACAAACAACTTGTCAATATCCTGGGTCCTGGCAATGGAACGGAAATGATGTCCGAGCTAGGCCCATATATGTTCTATCGGGGACAGATCTGAGTATATGGGTGGCCCCGAGAGTACCTCACGAACGTTCATGAGTGAACGAGCATTGTTTTGTTGAAAATGGCACCGCGATACTACCTCATGAGAGGTAACACGTGAGGACCCAGGAAGTCCCTGACGTCGCGTTGTGCTGTCAGAGATCCCACATTCACTACCAGTCGTGGCCTGAAGTCTTACCCGATGGTCCCGCAAAACATAACGACTTGAGGAGCACGCGCATCTCGTGGTCGTGTGGTAGCGTTCTCGCTTCCCACGCCCGGGTTCCCGGGTTCGATTCCCGGCGGGGTCAGGGATTTTCTCTGCCTCGTGATGGCTGGGTGTTGTGTGCTGTCCTTAGGTTAGTTAGGTTTAAGTAGTTCTAAGTTCTAAGGGACTGATGACCATAGATGTTAAGTCCCATAGTGCTCAGAGCCCCCCCCCCCCCCCCCCCTTGAGGAGCACGCTGTGCCTCTGTACAATATTAGAGGAATAAGACCCCTCCCCAGGTCGCCGTCACACTCGCCGACGACGGTCATCCGAGGTAGTACATAGCCACGATTCATTGCCGAACAGAATGCGACTCCATGAATGAGAAATCCATGCTTCCTGGGTATGGTAACACTTCACACCCTGCCATTCGTGTTGTGAATTTAACTGCAGCCTAGGCACAAGACGGTAATTCCCTATTCCAGCCTCTGCTAGTCTTTGATCAACGGTGCGGGATGACAGGTTGTTGCAGGGGGTGCATTACATGTTCTCGGATGGCAGGCGCAGATTTGAAGAGGTTACGAAGTCATTCCGAGACTATCAGCCGTCTGGTGCACATCGTTCACTGCAAAGTTGTTTATCCTTCGCTAGCGCCTTCACGTAAGTACGTTCACTACATTATTTGTGCTAATCACGATATCAGTGTCAGATTTTGTGCAAAGAATTATTACCGCGTTTTGTAGCACGGCGCCAGGACATTCATACAATCATGCGACGGCGCATTTGTGATCCGTTAACAAAGCGTACAGAAACAATGGAAGGAATCGAAGATAGTGACTTTGTAAAGAATCCGACGGATTTTCCGGAAGTTATTCCTCGTCCTAGTACCGTCCACAACCTCAGTTCCCAATGCCAACAGCATCTAGGGCCACACGTGTTCTCAGGACAACGTCACTACAACGTACAACCAACTGCACAGCATCTTCACTTTGTTCAAGACCCGAAGAGCGTCCACTGTCAACAGCAGTGCGATCAGCCTCTGTTACCAGGAGGCCAGCTACCGCCGCTCACCGACGATATGCGGATGCACTGTCAGCCGTCAGCTCCCAACGTCATACAACTTGTCCACCGACCACCCCATCAACCACGGCAGTCAGCAGGTACCCATTCGACAGTGGAACAACAGTGGCCTCAAGGAGTACAGTATAACCTGCCACTTCAAAATCGCTTTGAAGTTATTCCAAATTCTTGTGCCAGTGAAAGTGAACCTCCTGTGAATAAAAACTCTCCACAACCACCAATAAAAATAATGATCCCTCCCGTATTTGTATACAACACTAAAAAGTGGAAAGATATAGCAAAAAGATTTAGAGAGGATCCTTTCTCGTCCTTGTGTATTGTGTATTGAACTGGGGACCTAGAAACGTCGGAGTGGCTTCGTCCCATCGTAGCCCTCAGTGGTTCACAACCCCACAACAGGCCACAGTAGTCCACCCACCCCACCGCCGCCCCACACCGAACCGAACCCAGGGTTATTGTGCGGTTCGGCCCCAGTGGAACCCCCAGCCCCGAGAACGTCTCATACCAGACGAGTGTAACCCTAAATGTTTGCATGGTAGAGTAAGTATGGTGTGCGCGTACGTGCACTGTGTTTGCGCAGTAATCGCCGGCATGGTGTAACTGAGGCGGAATAAGGAGAACCAGCCCGCATTCGACGAGGCAGATGGAAAACCGCCTTAAAAACCATCCACAGGCTGGCCGGCACACCGGACCTCACCACTAATCCGCGGAGTGGATTCATGCCGGGTCCGGCACGCCTTCCCGCTCGGGAAGCAGCGCGTTAGACCGCGCGGCTAGCCGGGCGGACTTACTCATTCTTACTTGGCTAAATAGCGACGTGATGCTATAAGCATTGCGACTGAGACCCCTAACGATTACGGGAAGTGTGTTAGTTTTTTCAAAATTTACCTCTTACGAAATTGATCAGACTAACAAACCGTAGTCGTTAGTGGGCTACCGATCACATCTGAGGAAGAGATTGTTCAAATGTTCAAATGTGTTTGAAATCCTATGGGACTTAACTGCTAAGGTTATCAGTCCCTAAGCTTACACACTACTTAACCTAAATTATCATAAGAACAAACAAACACACCCATGCCCGAGGGAGGATTCGAACCTCCGCCGGGACCAGCCGCAGAGGAAGAGTTGCTCTTGAATTAACGAACAAAGGCTATCAAAAAAGTTATGTAGTAAAAATGCATTCGCCATATGACAAACGACCATATCCCTTGTTCTTAGTAATATTAACTCGTATTGTTAAAGCTGCAAAAGTTATGTCGCATTTCAGGTCTAACCGTGGAAGATCACATGTTCCCAAACTTTGTCATAGGTGTCAAAGATTTAATCATTGGTTAATACACTGCAATGTGGAACCGCGTTGTGTAAAGTGCGCTCAAAATCAGCTCATTTCAGACTATAAAAATCCCAGAGACTCTCCAGCCTTTTGCTTTAGCTGTGGCGGAAGCCACATTGCGTCATACAAAGGTTACGTTGCTTACCAGTAACTACGCTAGCGCCAGCACCGCCAAGTAAATACATTCGCGCAGCAGGAGCCATCCCTGCTGCCATAAACAGCTGCCAGTGCCAAACAAGACACGCCCATTCCGGCTGTCCAGCCACGTTACACCTCATTCTCCAGGAGGTATACATCATATGCCGACATAACGAAAAGCACTCTCCGGCAACTTTCAGCTAACCAGCACCTTCTACGGCCAAACTTGAGTTCTCCGTAACTGTTACATACTTCAGCGCCTCCTCGCAGAGATTATCACAATGCCATACCTAATCTAATAAATATTTTACAAATGTTAGCGCATTCCAGAGGAAAAAACCTCTTAAACTGGCTCTGTAGAAGTCTAGCAACAGTCATCTGTTCACCACAAAATAAGTCAATATCAGAAATCTTATTACATCTACTGACCAACAATCCTTAAATGGTGAACAACGTAGCAGTGGAAAACTTTAAAATCATTTCCTGGAATGCAAATGGCGTAAAGAACAAAGTTCCTGAACCAATACTTTTCGTTAGTGAAATCTTGCCGGCCGGTGTGGCCGAGTGGTTCTAGGCGCTTTAGTCTGGAACCGCACGAACGCTACTGTCGCAGGTTCGAATCCTGCTTCGGGCATGGATGCGTGTGAAGTCCTTAGGTTATTTAGGTTTAAGTAGTTCTGAGTTCTAGGGGACTGATGACCTCAGATGTTAAGTCCCATAGTGCTCTGAGCCGTTTGAACCATTTGAACCTTCCCCCCACCTACTGATGTGGAGGCCATGCCTAGTGAATCCTGATCTACTTATAGACCCAATTGGCACCACTGAGATTTATCATGACGCTGAAACTATTGCACCAAATGCGCATTAGCGCAACCAGTTTGAGTAGGTATTTTACCAGGTCACCACCTACATAATATTCCCCGTCCCTATGAAGACTGTTCCTTGCTCCACCCACTATCACTACGTGATCCTCCTTCGTAAAATTCCTACATAAATCCCCTATGCCGTCAGTCACCTGAGCCAACCCTGCGCTAGGCTTCACAATACTGGTGACCCGGTACTCACTCCCCAACACTTGCTGCAACTGCTGGCCCAGACCTCTACCGGGCGAACTACCTAGCAGCTGAACTTTCTCTTTTCTATTAGACTTTACACCTGTCCTAGGGCTCCTAACCGCTCAGGACTGCTGCATGTTCCCTACATGTACAGCTACACGAGGCTCCTCTTCACTCAACTCTGACAGTTGGTTAAATCTATTGCATATACGCAAAGTATAACTGTCTGAATACCTCCTCTTCCTAGCTGCCTTCTTGCCAAATGCCAGTTCCCATTCCCCACCACCATTCACCCTCCTCAACCTGTCTAGTTCCTCCTTTGCGCGTTGTAACTGCATCTGAAGGGCACAGATCTTACGCTCCTGCTCCTCTATCAACTTATTTCTACTACAGATTCTCCATTCCCAGGAGAGGATCTCGCTAGAATGCCCACTGGCTACCCCACTGCATTCCCCCCAATGAAAATACTTTGAACAAGTCTCACATCGTAACCCACTACTCACCCTACGACAGAGCCCACACTTCTCACTCAAAGTAAAATCTTACAGTCACGTTAATCCAGTGTTAAAACTCAGGCATTTTCCCAGTCAGTGGAAGCAAATGGCTCTGAGCACTATGGGACTTAACTTCTGAGGTCGTCAGTCCCCT
This sequence comes from Schistocerca piceifrons, assembly GCF_021461385.2. Classification (NCBI taxonomy): domain Eukaryota; kingdom Metazoa; phylum Arthropoda; class Insecta; order Orthoptera; family Acrididae; genus Schistocerca; species Schistocerca piceifrons. The sequence continues at coordinate 478,514,666 of NC_060149.1, read as the reverse complement.
AGAACTTATAACTACTTAAACATAACTAACCTAAGGACATCACACACATCCATGCCCGAGGCAGGATTCGAACCTGCGACCGCAGCGGTCGCGCGGTTCCAGACTGTAGCGCCTAGAACCGCTCGGCCACCTCAGGCGTCCAGTGGAAGCATATCAAGGTCATTGTTATACCCAAACCAACCAAAGATCATAGGTATCCCAAAAACAACAGGCCAAATGGTATCTTATCATCCGTTTCGAAAATATTGGAGTGGGTCATACTTCTCCGACACCACAAAAATGCAGTGCAAATCTGTTCTCCCAAATACGCCGTTTCCGTAAAAGGTGAGGAAAAATGAAGGTAAATATTAACATTATAACTTTTGAAAATGCTTAATTACATTATGAAACTCGATAATAAACGTAGTAGATGAGTTTTGCTATTTGGGTAGCAAAATAGCTGATTATGGCCGAAGTAGGGAAGGTATGAAATATAGACTGACAATGGAAAGGAAACCGTTTCTGAAAAACAGACATTTGTTAACAACGAATATAGATTTAAGTGTTAGAAAGTCTTCCCTGAAGGTATTTGTCTGGAGTTTAGCCCTGTATGGAAAGAAAAGGTGGGGTATAGAGGTATAGACAGGTGAGACAAGAAGAGAGTAGGCTGAAAATTATATGAGCAGATCATGTAACTAATGAGAAGGTACTGAATAGAATTGGGCAGAAAAGAAATTTGTGGCCTAACTTGAGTAAAATTGGGATTGCTTGACAGGACACATTCTGGGACATCAAGCGATCATCAAATTAGTAGTGGAGGAAATTGCTGCAGGTAAAAGTCGAATAGGGAGACCAAGAGATGAATGCAGTAAAGAGTTTCAAAAGGATGTAGGTTGCAGTAGTTATTCGGAGGTGAAAAGGTTTACACAGGATAGTGTAGCAGAGAGCTGCATCAAACCAGTCTTCGGATTGAAGACCACCACCACCACCACCACCACAACAACAACAACAACAACAACAACAACAAATGCTTAAAACATTTTACGATCTCCGCGATGTATCTTTTTGTGTATTTTGTCTGAATCGATGCAGAGGAGACACGATAATATTTCCCCTCCTGCAGGACATGCAGAAAAAATTGTGCTTGGATCTCAACACTAAGAAAATAATGTGTATTGATCGTATTGCATATTAATGTATGAATCCGTCGAAGTTGATATTGAGAATCGTCAGTAGTGGAGTAAACGGGTAGAAAGAAACTGAATGTCTTAGGTAAATGCGCAGTCATCATTGGTAGTTTCATATTTCGTGCGACTATCGTACAGCATTAAAATTAGTCAGTGAGTTAAGTGGTGCAATAGTTAAGAGGATGGGCTCGGATTCTGTCAAAGGGTGGTTCATTTCGCCGCCCGGCCGTTTTGAATTATGTTTTTAGTTGTTTCCTGAAATATTTTCAGTTTATTTACCGACCGTTTCTTTCGATAATGACTCGGCTGGTTCCCTCTGGCTTCTTCATAAAGGTAAAGTTATACTTCCTCTCTAGTGCTCTAATAGTCAACAAGACGTCACGAGTTAATCTTCCCCCCTTCGTTTCAAATGAACGGTAGGATGATGCAATAGAAATAATCTGTTACGGTATATTAATAATTTTTACTTATGGACCGTCTGACAGCAACTGAATAAAACACAATTTTAGTGCCAATCCTGTCAGACGGTCCATAAGTAAAAATTATTAATATACCGTAATTTTACACGCAACTGAGGAAGACAGGACTATAAAAGTTGAAGAAATAATCTGTTTTTATCTATGTAGTTTTAAATGTTCGTTCTTTAATGCGTTCACAGATGGACAAGCGCTAATGTCCGAGAAAAAGAACGCACGAACACAGCAGTGAATACGTGTACTATGAAAGTTTCAAGTGAAACTTGGCAGCCATTATGTTCACGTTAATATTTGATCTTGGTACTTCCCTCCTCTGGTATCGCGTGCTAACATACCGACGGGTCAGGGAGATAAGCTATGGTCCACGTGGCTTTCGTCATTCCTTCTGTTCAAAAATACACCAAGTCCCTGCTCCAATAACCCGACAGGAGCAAGCTGGTTCGCTAGTGTCATACGAATAGCAAACTTTCAGACGTTTCGGCTGTAACGTAATTCGCTCTGAGTTCCCACACATCTGTACGTTGCTGAGACTCCACCGAGCGAGCTAGTTATATGATAATGTAATAGCATACAGGAAAAAAAATCTCATGTTCAGGTTAAGCTATTAGAGGAAATGAATCAATTCGTCATACACCAGTTTTTTTCAACAGCTAATTTTGAGTATTAGGGTGAAAGAGTGAGTTATCTAGTTGATTCATAATTTAAAGGGCTCTTACTTAAGAGGTTATGTGTTGGGGCCTCAGGGAATAACTTCCATGGTATTAGTGGAGGCCTTATAGGGTAGTAATTGTAAGGGAAGACATAGGTTGGAATATACAACAAATAATGGAAAACTTCGTGCTATTTTTAGATGAAAGGATTGGTACAGGAGAGGAAATCTTGGTAGATCGCATGAAACCAGTTAGAAGGTTGATTTCCAACCCCCCTCTCATCCGCCACTCCTAAAAAAAAAAAAAAACTGCGCAAGAGATGTAGATAAATATACATACGGTACTGTAGCGTTAAAACATGAGACGCTTGGATATTCTGACGAAAATGTTATTTTCGTGGAGTCCCTTATGCGCATATTTCGCTTTAATATTACCTACATGAAAGCAGAAGTAAAAAGGCTCTTATACCTGTGTTACCCACCACGTACACAATTTATTTTTGGAAGTTCCAATTAAAGCAATTAATGATACGACTCATGTAGGATTCCTAGAAACTTCCTCTACTCGGAATTATTTAATTCACAGCCGACGGGTGGAAATTATTTTTTAGTAACGAAAAAGTCTAGTAATATGTCTACCAGATTATCAGTTTTAAAATAAGCGTATGTCACATTTTCGCCGTTCAACCTCATTCCCGTACAACGAAAAATAACCGTTGTTAAGTAAAGAGTTTATCCTGAGATTTCTGAAAAAAAATTAATTACTGAAGTAGTACATGGGAAAGATACTTGACTTGCCTCCACGTCGGTCCGTTCCCATTTACGTCTTCCACGATTTCTCTGAACCAATACAGACGAATGCCGGATTATTTACTTAAATGCCTCATGGCCGCTTCTCACCTCAATTTTGCTAATGTTCTGTTTCTGGCGATTTCGACAATGACAAAAGGTTTTACTCTTGTATTCCTTATCCGTTTCTTATTAAGTAAATAATGTTGTTAAGATCCGCATTCACGAAATCTGCGCCGGCCGCGGTGGTCTAGCGGTTCTAGGCGCTCAGTCCGGGGCCGCGCGACTGCTACGGTCGCAGGTTCGAATCCTGCCTCGGGCATGGATGTGTGTGATGTCCTTAGGTTAGTTAGGTTTAAGTAGTTCTAAGTTCTATGGGACTGATGACCGTAGATGTTAAGTCCCATAGTGCTCAGAGCCATTTGAACCACTAAATCCGCTCTTAAACATCAATGATAAAATTTAGACTACGCTTACGAGACCTCATAGCTCTTCTCTTCTGTCTTCAGTTATAGAGACAGTTCCGTACTTTTAAAAATTTAATTTGAACAAAGTAACATCGAAAAATATTGCTGAGTATTTTATTGTATCCTCACTGTTTGGTGCCGATGCAGGAGTAAAACCGGACTCGTATAAGGCAGAGGCATTTAAAAGTAGTTTGGATTTCACGCAACTGTGTTAATCACTTAAGGCATCAGGCAGGATTATTAACTAAACGCCACGGTCGATTTTTTTCCGATATACTTGAAATTAATAGTTATCGCTTCGATTCTCTGGAAGGGACTCTGATTTGTAATTTCCAATGTCTAGAAAACCTACTGTGACATTTTTTGAGAAATGTTGATAGGGCTCTTTGCGTCAAGAGGAAATGGCTATAACAGCACACTTCTTTTGTAGGAAGCAGAAGCTGAAGTGTGGCCAAGTTGCTTGGGCTGCTCGCCTTTATGAGTGTCACAACCACAGTTATGACTGGTTCTACATGATCATCTAGAGTGACGCTGACATTATCCTACATTTCAATATCAAATAGGCATCTCACAATAACGTAAGACAACATTTTATAGCCGATTAGAATACTCCTTTCGTTTTATTCCATGGAAGCGTATAATTTTGAGCCGTATCTCATGGTGAGCTGATATCCAGTAATATCTACTTATATTGGGTCCAAGTACAGAAGACAGCCTGACTCTCCCATTTCTGTTACCTTCTGCTAGACCAGAGCTGTTATAATGTCTCTTGTAGACGACCGAGAACTGCAAGTCTCCAGAGAAATTTGGTGTATAAGTAAACTTGATTTGGACTTTTGAAGGCCATATTTCCCCACAGTAAAGTTTCCCTTTTCATTACTGAGATGCAGAAAGGTGGTCTCGATAGTCAGAACTACAGAATAAATTCATTCGAACTTTTAGAAGCTCGGAAAGTGATTTTACATGGTATAGAAATGTATGCTAGAAATAAAAAGTTCAGTCTAGATGTTCGTGATTAAGGTTGAGCGAGTCCACATAAGCGGCTTTTACATTAGAAAGGCGTAGTTGGGATTATAACCTTCGGAAGATCTTTTTTTTTAAAAGGACGTCATATT